>NW_027077877.1:1267500-2535000 GCF_963930625.1 Muntiacus reevesi
CAGGTGATTCCCAAGTGATTCCCGTGTGATTCCCACGTGATTGACACGTGATTCCCACTTGATTCTCACGTGATTGACACGTGATTCCCACGTGATTCCACGTGATTGATACGTGATTCCCAAGTGATTCCCACGTGATTCCCACGTGATTCCCACGTGATTCTCACATGATTTCCACGTGATTGACACCTGATTTCCACGTGATTTCCACGTGATTGACACGTGATTCCCACGTGAATGATACGTAGGTCCCACGGGATACCCACGTGATTCCCACGTGATTCCCACGTGATTCGCACGTGATTCCCATGTGATTCCCACGTGATTGACACGTGATTCCCACGTGATTTCCACGTGATTCCAACGTGATTGACACGTGATTCCCAAATGATTCCCACGTGATTCCCACGTGATTCACTCGTGAATGACACGTGATTCCCACATGATTCCCACGTGATTGACACGTGATTCCCCGGTGATTCCCACGTGATTGACACGTGATTCCCACGTGATTCCCACGTGATTCCCACGTGATTCTCACATGATTGACACGTTACGCCCACGTGATTCCCACGTGATTGACATGTGATTCCCAAGTGATTCCCGTGTGATTCCCACGTGATTGACACGTGATTCCCACGTGATTCCCACGTGATTGACACGTAATTCCCACTTGATTCTCACGTGATTGACACGTGATTCCCACGTGATTCCACGTGATTGACACGTGATTCTCATGTGATTTCCACGTGATTCCCACTTGATTCCCACGTGATTCTCATGTGATTCCCACGTGATTGACACGTGATTCCAAAGTGATTCCCACGTGATACCCAGGTGATTGACACGTGATTCCCACGTGATTCCCACGTGATTGACACGTGATTCCCACGTGATTCCCACGTGATACCCAGGTGATTGACACGTGATTCCCACGTGATTCCCACGTGATTGACACGTGATTCCCACGTGATTCCCACGTGATATCCACGTGATTGACACGTGATTCCCAGGCGATTCCCACGTGATTCCCACGTGATTGACACGTGATTCCTACGTGATTCCCACTTGATTGACACGTGATTCCCACGTGATTCCCACGTGACTTACAGGTGATTCCCACATCATTCCCATGTGATTCCCACGTGATTGACACGTGACTCCCAGGTGATTCCAACGTGATTCCCTCGTGATCCCCACGTGATGCGCACGTGATGCCCACGTGATTGATACGTGATTCCCACGTGATTGACACGTGATTCCCAAGTGATTCCCACGTGATTGACACGTGATTCCCTCGTGATTCCCAAGTGATTGACACGTGATTCCCTCGTGATTTCCACATGAATGACACGTGATTCCCACGTCATTCCCACGTGATTCCCACGTGATTTACACGTGATTCCTACGTGATTCCCATGGGATTGACGCATGATTCCCACGTGATTCCCATGTGATTCCCACGTGATTCCCTCATGATACACACGTGATTGACCCGTGAATCGCACGTGATTCCCACGTTATTCACATGTGATTCCCTCGTGATTCCCACGCGATTCCCACGTGATTGACACGTGATTCCCACGTGATTGACACGTGATTCCCACGTGATTCCCACGTGATTCCCACGTGATTGACACGTGATTCCCACGTGATACCCACGTGATTGACACGTGACTCCCACGTGATTCCAACGTGACTCCCTCGTGATCCCCACGTGATGCGCACGTGATGCCCACGTGATTGACACGTGATTGACACGTGATTCCCACATGATTCCCACGTGATGGACACGTGATTCCCACGTGATACCCACGTGATTGACACGTGACTCCCACGTGATTCCAACGTGACTCCCTCGTGATCCCCACGTGATGCGCACGTGATTCCCACGTGATAACCACGTGATCGACACGTGATTCCCACGTGATTGACACGTGATTCCCAAGTGATTCCCATGTGATTCCCACGTGATTGACACGTGATTCCCACGTGATTCTCACGTGATACCCACGTGATACCCACGTGATTGACACGTGATTCCCTCGTGATTGACACGTGATTCCCACGTGATTCCCTCGTGATTCCCAAGTGATTGACACGTGATTCCCTCGTGATTTCCACATGAATGACACGTGATTACAACGTGATTCCCATGTGATTCCCACGTTATTCACATGTGATTCCCTCGTGATTCCCACGCGATTCCCACGTGATTGACACGTGATTCCCACGTGATTCCCACGTGATTGACACGTGATTCTCACGTGATTGACACGTGATTCCCACGTGAGTCCCACGTGATTCCTACATGATTCCCACGTGATTGACACGTGATTCCCAAGTGATTCCCATTTGATTCCCAGGTGATTGACACGTGATTCCCAAGTGATTCCCATGTGATTCCCACATGATTGACACGTCATTCCCAAGTGATTCCCATGTGATTCCCACGTAATTGACATGTGATTCCCACGTGATTCCCACGTGATTCCCACGTGATTGACACGTGATTCCCACGTGATTGACACGTGACTGACACCGGATTCTCACGTGATTGACACGTGATTCCCACGTGAGTCCCACGTGATTCCTACGTGATTCCCACGTGATAGACACGTGGTTCCCACGTTATTCCCCCATGATTCCCACGTGATTGACACGTGATTCCCTCGTGAGTCTCATGTGATTGACACGTGATTCGCTCGTGGTTCCAACGTGACTCCCTCGTGATTCCCACGTTATTGACACGTGATTCCCACGTGATTCCCACGTGATTCCCACGTGATACCCACGTGATTGACACGTGATTCCCACGTGATTGACATGTGATTCCCACGTGACTGACACGTGATTCCCACGTGATTGACACGTGAGTCCCACATGATTCCCAGGTGATTCCCACGTGATTCCCACGTGATTGACACGTGATTCCCACGTGATTCCCACGTGATCGACACGTGATTCCCACTTGATTCTCACGTGATTGACACGTGATTCCCACGTGATTCCCACGTGATTCCCACGTGATTCCAACGTGATTGACACGTGATTCCCAAGTGATTCCCATGTGATTCCCACGTGATTGACAGGTGATTCCCACGTGATTCCCACGTGATACCCACGTGATTGACACGTGATTCCCACGTGATTGACACGTGATTTCCCCGAGATTCCCACGTGATTGACACATGATTCCTACGTTCTTCCCACGTGATTGACGCATGATTCCCATGTGATTCCCATGTGATTCGCACGTGATTCCCACGTTATTGACATGTGATTCCCTCGTGATTCCCACTCGATTCCCACGTGATTGACACGTGATTCCCACCTGATTCCCAGTGACTGACACGTGATTCTCACGTGATTGACACGTGATTCCCACGTGAGTCCCACGTGATTCCCTCGTGATTTCCACGTGATTGACACGTGGTTCCCACGTTATTCCCCCGTGATTCCCACGTGATTGACACGTGATTCTCTCGTGAGACTCATGTGATTGACACGTGATTCGCTCGTGATTCCAACGTGACTCCCTCGTGATTCCCACGTTATTGACACGTGATTCCCACGTTATTCCCACGTGATTCCCACGTGATACCCACGTGATTGACACGTGATTCCCACGTGATTGACATGTGATTCCCACGTGATTGACACGTGATTCCCACGTGATTGACACGTGATTCCCACGTGATTCCCACGTGATTCCCACGTGATTGACACGTGATTCCCACGTGATACCCTCGTGATTGACACGTGACTCCCACGTGATTCCAACGTGACTCCCTCGTGATCCCCACGTGATGCGCACGTGATGCCCACGTGATTGACACGTGATTGACACGTGATTCCCACATGATTCCCACGTGATGGACACGTGATTCCCAAGTGATTCCCATGTGATTCCCACGTGATTGACACGTGATTCCCACGTGATTCCCACGTGATAACCACGTGATCGACACGTGATTCCCACGTGATTGACACGTGATTCCCAAGTGATTCCCATGTGATTCCCACGTGATTGACACGTGATTCCCACGTGATTCTCACGTGATACCCACGTGATACCCACGTGATTGACACGTGATTCCCTCGTGATTGACACGTGATTCCCACGTGATTCCCTCGTGATTCCCAAGTGATTGACACGTGATTCCCTCGTGATTTCCACATGAATGACACGTGATTACAACGTGATTCCCATGTGATTCCCACGTTATTCACATGTGATTCCCTCGTGATTCCCACGCGATTCCTTCGTGATTGACACGTGATTCCCACGTGATTCCCACGTGATTGACACGTGATTCTCACGTGATTGACACGTGATTCCCACGTGAGTCCCACGTGATTCCTACGTGATTCCCACGTGATTGACACGTGATTCCCAAGTGATTCCCATTTGATTCCCAGGTGATTGACACGTGATTCCCAAGTGATTCCCATGTGATTCCCACATGATTGACACGTCATTCCCAAGTGATTCCCATGTGATTCCCACGTAATTGACATGTGATTCCCACGTGATTCCCACGTGATTCCCACGTGATTGACACGTGATTCCCACGTGAGTCCCACGTGATTCCCTCGTGATTTCCACGTGATTGACACGTGGTTCCCACGTTATTCCCCCGTGATTCCCACGTGATTGACACGTGATTCCCTCGAGAGACTCATGTGATTGACACGTGATTCGCTCGTGATTCCAACGTGACTCCCTCGTGATTCCCACGTTACTGACACGTGATTCCCACGTTATTCCCACGTGATTCCCACGTGATACCCACGTGATTGACACGTGATTCCCACGTGATTGACACGTGATTCCCACGTGATTGACACGTGAGTCCCACGTGATTCCCAGGTGATTCCCACGTGATTCCCACGTGATTGACATGTGATTCCCAAGTGATTCCCGTGTGATTCCCACGTGATTGACACGTGATTCCCACTTGATTCTCACGTGATTGACACGTGATTCCCACGTGATTCCACGTGATTGACACGTGATTCCCAAGTGATTCCCACGTGATTCCCACGTGATTCCCACGTGATTGACACGTGATTCCCACGTGATTGACATGTGATTCCAACGTGATTGACACGTGATTCCCACGTGACTGACACGTGAGTCCCACGTGATTCCCAGGTGATTCCCACGTGATTACCACGTGATTGACAGGTGATTCCCAAGTGATTCCCGTGTGATTCCCACGTGATTGACACGTGATTCCCACTTGATTCTCACGTGATTGACACGTGATTCCCACGTGATTCCACGTGATTGATACGTGATTCCCAAGTGATTCCCACGTGATTCCCACGTGATTCCCACGTGATTCTCACATGATTTCCACGTGATTGACACCTGATTCCCACGTGATTTCCACGTGATTGACACGTGATTCCCACGTGAATGATACGTAGGTCCCACGGGATACCCAAATGATTCCCACGTGATTCCCACGTGATTGACACGTGATTCCCATGTGATTCCCACGTGATTGACACGTGATTCCCACGTGATTTCCACGTGATTCCCACGTGATTGACACGTGATTCCCAAATGATTCCCACGTGATTCCCACGTGATTCACTCGTGAATGACACGTGATTCCCACATGATTCCCACGTGATTGACACGTGATTCCCCGGTGATTCCCACGTGATTGACACGTGATTCCCACGTGATTCCCACGTGATTCCCACGTGATTCTCACATGATTGACACGTTACTCCCACGTGATTCCCACGTGATTGACATGTGATTCCCAAGTGATTCCCGTGTGATTCCCACGTGATTGACACGTGATTCCCACGTGATTCCCACGTGATAACCACGTGATCGACACGTGATTCCCACATGATTCCCACGTGATGGACACGTGATTCCCAAGTGATTCCCATGTGATTCCCACGTGATTGACACGTGATTCCCACGTGATTCCCACGTGATAACCACGTGATCGACACGTGATTCCCACGTGATTGACACGTGATTCCCAAGTGATTCCCATGTGATTCCCACGTGATTGACACGTGATTCCCACGTGATTCTCACGTGATACCCACGTGATACCCACGTGATTGACACGTGATTCCCTCGTGATTGACACGTGATTCCCACGTGATTCCCTCGTGATTCCCAAGTGATTGACACGTGATTCCCTCGTGATTTCCACATGAATGACACGTGATTACAACGTGATTCCCATGTGATTCCCACGTTATTCACATGTGATTCCCTCGTGATTCCCACGCGATTCCCACGTGATTGACACGTGATTCCCACGTGATTCCCACGTGATTGACACGTGATTCTCACGTGATTGACACGTGATTCCCACGTGAGTCCCACGTGATTCCTACGTGATTCCCACGTGATTGACACGTGATTCCCAAGTGATTCCCATTTGATTCCCAGGTGATTGACACGTGATTCCCAAGTGATTCCCATGTGATTCCCACATGATTGACACGTCATTCCCAAGTGATTCCCATGTGATTCCCACGTAATTGACATGTGATTCCCACGTGATTCCCACGTGATTCCCACGTGATTGACACGTGATTCCCACGTGAGTCCCACGTGATTCCCTCGTGATTTCCACGTGATTGACACGTGGTTCCCACGTTATTCCCCCGTGATTCCCACGTGATTGACACGTGATTCCCTCGTGAGACTCATGTGATTGACACGTGATTCGCTCGTGATTCCAACGTGACTCCCTCGTGATTCCCACGTTATTGACACGTGATTCCCACGTTATTCCCACGTGATTCCCACGTGATACCCACGTGATTGACACGTGATTCCCACGTGATTGACACGTGATTCCCACGTGATTGACACGTGAGTCCCACGTGATTCCCAGGTGATTCCCACGTGATTCCCACGTGATTGACATGTGATTCCCAAGTGATTCCCGTGTGATTCCCACGTGATTGACACGTGATTCCCACTTGATTCTCACGTGATTGACACGTGATTCCCACGTGATTCCACGTGATTGACACGTGATTCCCAAGTGATTCCCACGTGATTCCCACGTGATTCCCACGTGATTGACACGTGATTCCCACGTGATTGACATGTGATTCCAACGTGATTGACACGTGATTCCCACGTGACTGACACGTGAGTCCCACGTGATTCCCAGGTGATTCCCACGTGATTACCACGTGATTGACAGGTGATTCCCAAGTGATTCCCGTGTGATTCCCACGTGATTGACACGTGATTCCCACTTGATTCTCACGTGATTGACACGTGATTCCCACGTGATTCCACGTGATTGATACGTGATTCCCAAGTGATTCCCACGTGATTCCCACGTGATTCCCACGTGATTCTCACATGATTTCCACGTGATTGACACCTGATTTCCACGTGATTTCCACGTGATTGACACGTGATTCCCACGTGAATGATACGTAGGTCCCACGGGATACCCACGTGATTCCCACGTGATTCGCACGTGATTCGCACGTGATTCCCATGTGATTCCCACGTGATTGACACGTGATTCCCACGTGATTTCCACGTGATTCCAACTTGATTGACACGTGATTCCCAAATGATTCCCACGTGATTCCCACGTGATTCACTCGTGAATGACACGTGATTCCCACATGATTCCCACGTGATTGACACGTGATTCCCCGGTGATTCCCACGTGATTGACACGTGATTCCCACGTGATTCCCACGTGATTCCCACGTGATTCTCACATGATTGACACGTTACTCCCACGTGATTCCCACGTGATTGACATGTGATTCCCAAGTGATTCCCGTGTGATTCCCACGTGATTGACACGTGATTCCCACGTGATTCCCACGTGATTGACACGTAATTCCCACTTGATTCTCACGTGATTGACACGTGATTCCCACGTGATTCCACGTGATTGACACGTGATTCTCATGTGATTTCCACGTGATTCCCACTTGATTCCCACGTGATTCTCATGTGATTCCCACGTGATTGACACGTGATTCCAAAGTGATTCCCACGTGATACCCAGGTGATTGACACGTGATTCCCACGTGATTCCCACGTGATTGACACGTGATTCCCACGTGATTCCCACGTGATACCCAGGTGATTGACACGTGATTCCCACGTGATTCCCACGTGATTGACACGTGATTCCCACGTGATTCCCACGTGATATCCACGTGATTGACACGTGATTCCCAGGCGATTCCCACGTGATTCCCACGTGATTGACACGTGATTCCTACGTGATTCCCACTTGATTGACACGTGATTCCCACGTGATTCCCACGTGACTTACAGGTGATTCCCACATCATTCCCATGTGATTCCCACGTGATTGACACGTGACTCCCAGGTGATTCCAACGTGATTCCCTCGTGATCCCCACGTGATGCGCACGTGATGCCCACGTGATTGATACGTGATTCCCACGTGATTGACACGTGATTCCCAAGTGATTCCCACGTGATTGACACGTGATTCCCTCGTGATTCCCAAGTGATTGACACGTGATTCCCTCGTGATTTCCACATGAATGACACGTGATTCCCACGTCATTCCCACGTGATTCCCACGTGATTTACACGTGATTCCTACGTGATTCCCATGGGATTGACGCATGATTCCCACGTGATTCCCATGTGATTCCCACGTGATTCCCTCGTGATACACACGTGATTGACCCGTGAATCGCACGTGATTCCCACGTTATTCACATGTGATTCCCTCGTGATTCCCACGCGATTCCCACGTGATTGACACGTGATTCCCACGTGATTGACACGTGATTCCCACGTGATTCCCACGTGATTCCCACGTGATTGACACGTGATTCCCACGTGATACCCACGTGATTGACACGTGACTCCCACGTGATTCCAACGTGACTCCCTCGTGATCCCCACGTGATGCGCACGTGATGCCCACGTGATTGACACGTGATTGACACGTGATTCCCACATGATTCCCACGTGATGGACACGTGATTCCCACGTGATACCCACGTGATTGACACGTGACTCCCACGTGATTCCAACGTGACTCCCTCGTGATCCCCACGTGATGCGCACGTGATTCCCACGTGATAACCACGTGATCGACACGTGATTCCCACGTGATTGACACGTGATTCCCAAGTGATTCCCATGTGATTCCCACGTGATTGACACGTGATTCCCACGTGATTCTCACGTGATACCCACGTGATACCCACGTGATTGACACGTGATTCCCTCGTGATTGACACGTGATTCCCACGTGATTCCCTCGTGATTCCCAAGTGATTGACACGTGATTCCCTCGTGATTTCCACATGAATGACACGTGATTACAACGTGATTCCCATGTGATTCCCACGTTATTCACATGTGATTCCCTCGTGATTCCCACGCGATTCCCACGTGATTGACACGTGATTCCCACGTGATTCCCACGTGATTGACACGTGATTCTCACGTGATTGACACGTGATTCCCACGTGAGTCCCACGTGATTCCTACGTGATTCCCACGTGATTGACACGTGATTCCCAAGTGATTCCCATTTGATTCCCAGGTGATTGACACGTGATTCCCAAGTGATTCCCATGTGATTCCCACATGATTGACACGTCATTCCCAAGTGATTCCCATGTGATTCCCACGTAATTGACATGTGATTCCCACGTGATTCCCACGTGATTCCCACGTGATTGACACGTGATTCCCACGTGATTGACACGTGACTGACACCGGATTCTCACGTGATTGACACGTGATTCCCACGTGAGTCCCACGTGATTCCTACGTGATTCCCACGTGATAGACACGTGGTTCCCACGTTATTCCCCCATGATTCCCACGTGATTGACACGTGATTCCCTCGTGAGTCTCATGTGATTGACACGTGATTCGCTCGTGGTTCCAACGTGACTCCCTCGTGATTCCCACGTTATTGACACGTGATTCCCACGTGATTCCCACGTGATTCCCACGTGATACCCACGTGATTGACACGTGATTCCCACGTGATTGACATGTGATTCCCACGTGACTGACACGTGATTCCCACGTGATTGACACGTGAGTCCCACATGATTCCCAGGTGATTCCCACGTGATTCCCACGTGATTGACACGTGATTCCCACGTGATTCCCACGTGATCGACACGTGATTCCCACTTGATTCTCACGTGATTGACACGTGATTCCCACGTGATTCCCACGTGATTCCCACGTGATTCCAACGTGATTGACACGTGATTCCCAAGTGATTCCCATGTGATTCCCACGTGATTGACAGGTGATTCCCACGTGATTCCCACGTGATACCCACGTGATTGACACGTGATTCCCACGTGATTGACACGTGATTTCCCCGAGATTCCCACGTGATTGACACATGATTCCTACGATCTTCCCACGTGATTGACGCATGATTCCCATGTGATTCCCATGTGATTCGCACGTGATTCCCACGTTATTGACATGTGATTCCCTCGTGATTCCCACTCGATTCCCACGTGATTGACACGTGATTCCCACCTGATTCCCAGTGACTGACACGTGATTCTCACGTGATTGACACGTGATTCCCACGTGAGTCCCACGTGATTCCCTCGTGATTTCCACGTGATTGACACGTGGTTCCCACGTTATTCCCCCGTGATTCCCACGTGATTGACACGTGATTCTCTCGTGAGACTCATGTGATTGACACGTGATTCGCTCGTGATTCCAACGTGACTCCCTCGTGATTCCCACGTTATTGACACGTGATTCCCACGTTATTCCCACGTGATTCCCACGTGATACCCACGTGATTGACACGTGATTCCCACGTGATTGACATGTGATTCCCACGTGATTGACACGTGATTCCCACGTGATTGACACGTGATTCCCACGTGATTCCCACGTGATTCCCACGTGATTGACACGTGATTCCCACGTGATACCCTCGTGATTGACACGTGACTCCCACGTGATTCCAACGTGACTCCCTCGTGATCCCCACGTGATGCGCACGTGATGCCCACGTGATTGACACGTGATTGACACGTGATTCCCACATGATTCCCACGTGATGGACACGTGATTCCCAAGTGATTCCCATGTGATTCCCACGTGATTGACACGTGATTCCCACGTGATTCCCACGTGATAACCACGTGATCGACACGTGATTCCCACGTGATTGACACGTGATTCCCAAGTGATTCCCATGTGATTCCCACGTGATTGACACGTGATTCCCACGTGATTCTCACGTGATACCCACGTGATACCCACGTGATTGACACGTGATTCCCTCGTGATTGACACGTGATTCCCACGTGATTCCCTCGTGATTCCCAAGTGATTGACACGTGATTCCCTCGTGATTTCCACATGAATGACACGTGATTACAACGTGATTCCCATGTGATTCCCACGTTATTCACATGTGATTCCCTCGTGATTCCCACGCGATTCCTTCGTGATTGACACGTGATTCCCACGTGATTCCCACGTGATTGACACGTGATTCTCACGTGATTGACACGTGATTCCCACGTGAGTCCCACGTGATTCCTACGTGATTCCCACGTGATTGACACGTGATTCCCAAGTGATTCCCATTTGATTCCCAGGTGATTGACACGTGATTCCCAAGTGATTCCCATGTGATTCCCACATGATTGACACGTCATTCCCAAGTGATTCCCATGTGATTCCCACGTAATTGACATGTGATTCCCACGTGATTCCCACGTGATTCCCACGTGATTGACACGTGATTCCCACGTGAGTCCCACGTGATTCCCTCGTGATTTCCACGTGATTGACACGTGGTTCCCACGTTATTCCCCCGTGATTCCCACGTGATTGACACGTGATTCCCTCGTGAGACTCATGTGATTGACACGTGATTCGCTCGTGATTCCAACGTGACTCCCTCGTGATTCCCACGTTACTGACACGTGATTCCCACGTTATTCCCACGTGATTCCCACGTGATACCCACGTGATTGACACGTGATTCCCACGTGATTGACACGTGATTCCCACGTGATTGACACGTGATTCCCACGTGATTGACACGTGAGTCCCACGTGATTCCCAGGTGATTCCCACGTGATTCCCACGTGATTGACATGTGATTCCCAAGTGATTCCCGTGTGATTCCCACGTGATTGACACGTGATTCCCACTTGATTCTCACGTGATTGACACGTGATTCCCACGTGATTCCACGTGATTGACACGTGAT
This sequence comes from Muntiacus reevesi, assembly GCF_963930625.1. Lineage (NCBI taxonomy): Eukaryota > Metazoa > Chordata > Mammalia > Artiodactyla > Cervidae > Muntiacus > Muntiacus reevesi. The sequence goes on from NW_027077877.1 coordinate 1,279,742, forward strand.
TCCCAAGTGATTCCCACGTGATTCCCACGTGATTCCCACGTGATTGACACGTGATTCCCACGTGATTGACATGTGATTCCAACGTGATTGACACGTGATTCCCACGTGACTGACACGTGAGTCCCACGTGATTCCCAGGTGATTCCCACGTGATTACCACGTGATTGACAGGTGATTCCCAAGTGATTCCCGTGTGATTCCCACGTGATTGACACGTGATTCCCACTTGATTCTCACGTGATTGACACGTGATTCCCACGTGATTCCACGTGATTGATACGTGATTCCCAAGTGATTCCCACGTGATTCCCACGTGATTCCCACGTGATTCTCACATGATTTCCACGTGATTGACACCTGATTCCCACGTGATTTCCACGTGATTGACACGTGATTCCCACGTGAATGATACGTAGGTCCCACGGGATACCCAAATGATTCCCACGTGATTCCCACGTGATTGACACGTGATTCCCATGTGATTCCCACGTGATTGACACGTGATTCCCACGTGATTTCCACGTGATTCCAACGTGATTGACACGTGATTCCCAAATGATTCCCACGTGATTCCCACGTGATTCACTCGTGAATGACACGTGATTCCCACATGATTCCCACGTGATTGACACGTGATTCCCCGGTGATTCCCACGTGATTGACACGTGATTCCCACGTGATTCCCACGTGATTCCCACGTGATTCTCACATGATTGACACGTTACTCCCACGTGATTCCCACGTGATTGACATGTGATTCCCAAGTGATTCCCGTGTGATTCCCACGTGATTGACACGTGATTCCCACGTGATTCCCACGTGATTGACACGTAATTCCCACTTGATTCTCACGTGATTGACACGTGATTCCCACGTGATTCCACGTGATTGTCACGTGATTCTCATGTGATTTCCACGTGATTCCCACTTGATTCCCACGTGATTCTCACGTGATTCCCACGTGATTGACACGTGATTCCAAAGTGATTCCCACGTGATACCCAGGTGATTGACACGTGATTCCCACGTGATTCCCACGTGATTGACACGTGATTCCCACGTGATTCCCACGTGATACCCAGGTGATTGACACGTGATTCCCACGTGATTCCCACGTGATTGACACGTGATTCCCACGTGATTCCCACGTGATATCCACGTGATTGACACGTGATTCCCAGGCGATTCCCACGTGATTCCCACGTGATTGACACGTGATTCCTACGTGATTCCCACTTGATTGACACGTGATTCCCACGTGATTCCCACGTGACTTACAGGTGATTCCCACATCATTCCCATGTGATTCCCACGTGATTGACACGTGACTCCCAGGTGATTCCAACGTGATTCCCTCGTGATCCCCACGTGATGCGCACGTGATGCCCACGTGATTGATACGTGATTCCCACGTGATTGACACGTGATTCCCAAGTGATTCCCACGTGATTGACACGTGATTCCCTCGTGATTCCCAAGTGATTGACACGTGATTCCCTCGTGATTTCCACATGAATGACACGTGATTCCCATGTCATTCCCACGTGATTCCCACGTGATTTACACGTGATTCCTACATGATTCCCATGGGATTGACGCATGATTCCCACGTGATTCCCATGTGATTCCCACGTGATTCCCTCGTGATACACACGTGATTGACCCGTGAATCGCACGTGATTCCCACGTTATTCACATGTGATTCCCTCGTGATTCCCACGCGATTCCCACGTGATTGACACGTGATTCCCACGTGATTGACACGTGATTCCCACGTGATTCCCACGTGATTCCCACGTGATTGACACGTGATTCACACGTGATACCCACGTGATTGACACGTGACTCCCACGTGATTCCAACGTGACTCCCTCGTGATCCCCACGTGATGCGCACGTGATGCCCACGTGATTGACACGTGATTGACACGTGATTCCCACATGATTCCCACGTGATGGACACGTGATTCCCAAGTGATTCCCATGTGATTCCCACGTGATTGACACGTGATTCCCACGTGATTCCCACGTGATAACCACGTGATCGACACGTGATTCCCACGTGATTGACACGTGATTCCCAAGTGATTCCCATGTGATTCCCACGTGATTGACACGTGATTCCCACGTGATTCTCACGTGATACCCACGTGATACCCACGTGATTGACACGTGATTCCCTCGTGATTGACACGTGATTCCCACGTGATTCCCTCGTGATTCCCAAGTGATTGACACGTGATTCCCTCGTGATTTCCACATGAATGACACGTGATTACAACGTGATTCCCATGTGATTCCCACGTTATTCACATGTGATTCCCTCGTGATTCCCACGCGATTCCCACGTGATTGACACGTGATTCCCACGTGATTCCCACGTGATTGACACGTGATTCTCACGTGATTGACACGTGATTCCCACGTGAGTCCCACGTGATTCCTACGTGATTCCCACGTGATTGACACGTGATTCCCAAGTGATTCCCATTTGATTCCCAGGTGATTGACACGTGATTCCCAAGTGATTCCCATGTGATTCCCACATGATTGACACGTCATTCCCAAGTGATTCCCATGTGATTCCCACGTAATTGACATGTGATTCCCACGTGATTCCCACGTGATTGACACGTGATTCCCACGTGATTGACACGTGACTGACACCGGATTCTCACGTGATTGACACGTGATTCCCACGTGAGTCCCACGTGATTCCTACGTGATTCCCACGTGATAGACACGTGGTTCCCACGTTATTCCCCCGTGATTCCCACGTGATTGAAACGTGATTCCCTCGTGAGTCTCATGTGATTGACACGTGATTCGCTCGTGGTTCCAACGTGACTCCCTCGTGATTCCCACGTTATTGACACGTGATTCCCACGTGATTCCCACGTGATTCCCACGTGATACCCACGTGATTGACACGTGATTCCCACGTGATTGACATGTGATTCCCACGTGACTGACACGTGATTCCCACGTGATTGACACGTGAGTCCCACGTGATTCCCAGGTGATTCCCACGTGATTCCCACGTGATTGACACGTGATTCCCACGTGATTCCCACGTGATCGACACGTGATTCCCACTTGATTCTCACGTGATTGACACGTGATTCCCACGTGATTCCCACGTGATTCCCACGTGATTCCAACGTGATTGACACGTGATTCCCAAGTGATTCCCATGTGATTCCCACGTGATTGACAGGTGATTCCCACGTGATTCCCACGTGATACCCACGTGATTGACACGTGATTCCCACGTGATTGACACGTGATTTCCCCGAGATTCCCACGTGATTGACACATGATTCCTACGTTCTTCCCACGTGATTGACGCATGATTCCCATGTGATTCCCATGTGATTCGCACGTGATTCCCACGTTATTGACATGTGATTCCCTCGTGATTCCCACTCGATTCCCACGTGATTGACACGTGATTCCCACCTGATTCCCAGTGACTGACACGTGATTCTCACGTGATTGACACGTGATTCCCACGTGAGTCCCACGTGATTCCCTCGTGATTTCCACGTGATTGACACGTGGTTCCCACGTTATTCCCCCGTGATTCCCACGTGATTGACACGTGATTCCCTCGTGAGACTCATGTGATTGACACGTGATTCGCTCGTGATTCCAACGTGACTCCCTCGTGATTCCCACGTTATTGACACGTGATTCCCACGTTATTCCCACGTGATTCCCACGTGATACCCACGTGATTGACACGTGATTCCCACGTGATTGACATGTGATTCCCACGTGATTGACACGTGATTCCCACGTGATTGACACGTGAGTCCCACGTGATTCCCAGGTGATTCCCACGTGATACCCACGTGATTGACATGTGATTCCCAAGTGATTCCCGTGTGATTCCCACGTGATTGACACGTGATTCCCACTTGATTCTCACGTGATTGACACGTGATTCCCACGTGATTCCACGTGATTGACACGTGATTCCCAAGTGTTTCCCACGTGATTCCCACGTGATTCCCACGTGATTGACACGTGATTCCCACGTGATTGACATGTGATTCCAACATGATTGACACGTGATTCCCACGTGACTGACACGTGAGTCCCACGTGATTCCCAGGTGATTCCCACGTGATTACCACGTGATTGACAGGTGATTCCCAAGTGATTCCCGTGTGATTCCCACGTGATTGACACGTGATTCCCACTTGATTCTCACGTGATTGACACGTGATTCCCACGTGATTCCACGTGATTGACACGTGATTCCCACGTGATTCTCACATGATTTCCACGTGATTGACACCTGATTCCCACGTGATTGACAAGTGATTGACACGTGATTCCCTCGTGATTCCCAAGTGATTGACTCGTGATTCCCTCGTGATTTCCACATGAATGACACGTGATTACCACGTGATTCCCACGTGATTCCCACGTGATTCCCACGTGATACCCAAGTGATTGACACGTGACTCCCACGTGATTCCAACGTGACTCCCTCGTGATCCCCACGTGATGCGCACGTGATGCCCACATGATTGACACGTGATTGACACGTGATTCCCACATGATTCCCACGTGATTGACAAGTGTTTCCCAAGTGATTCCCATGTGATTCCCACGTGATTGACACGTGATTCCCACGTGATTCCCACGTGATACTCACGTGACTGACATGTGATTCCCACGTGATTGACACGTGATTATCAAGTGATTCCCATGTGATTTCCACTTGATTGACGCCTGATACCCACGTGATTCCCACGTGATACCCACGTGATTGACACGTGATTCCCACGTGATTGACACGTGACTCCCACGTGATTCCCACGTGATATCCAAGTGATTGACACGTGATTCCCATGCGATTCCCCCGATATTCCCACGTGATTGACACGTGATTCCTACGTGATTCCCACGTGATTGACACATGATTCCCACGTGATTCCCATGTGATTCGCACGTGTTTGACAGGTGATTCCCTCGTGAGTCTCATGTGATTGACACGTGATTCGCTCGTGATTCCAACGTGACTCCCTCGTGATTCCCACATTATTGACACGTGATTCCCACGTTATTCCCACGTGATTCCCACGTGATTCCCACATGATTGATACGTGACTCCCACGTGATTCCCACGTGATTGACACGTGATTCCCACGTGATTCCCACGTGATTTCCACGTGATTGACACGTGATTCCCACGTGATTCCCACGTGATTGACATGTGATTCCCACGTGAATGATACGTAGTTCCCACGGGATTCCCACGTGATTCCCACGTGATTCCCACGTGATTGACACGTGATTCCCATGTGATTCCCACGTGATTGACACGTGATTCCCACGTGATATCCACGTGATTCCAACGTGATTGACACGTGATTCCCCGGTGATTCCCACGTGATTGACACGTGATTCCCACGTGATTGACACGTGATTGACACGTGATTCCCACGTGAATCTCACGTGATTCCCACGTGATACCCACGTGAGTCCCACGTAATTGACACGTGGTTCGCACGTTACTCCCTCGTGATTCCCAAGTGATTGACACGTGATTCCCTCGTGATTTCCACATGAATGACACGTGATTCCCTCGTGATTCCCACGTGATTCCCACATGATACCCACGTGATTGACACGTGACTCCCACGTGATTCCAACGTGACTCCCTCGTGATCCCCACGTGATGCGCACGTGATGCCCACGTGATTGACATGTGATTGACACGTGATTCCCACATGATTCCCACGTGATGGACACGTGATTCCCAAGTGATTCCCATGTGATTCCCACGTGATTGACACGTGATTCCCACGTGATTCCCACGTGATACCCACGTGATCGACACGTGATTCCCCCGTGATTGACACGTGACTCCCAAGTGATTCCCATGTGATTCCCACGTGATTGACACGTGATTCCCACGTGATTCTCACGTGATACCCACGTGATACCCACGTGATTGATACGTGATTCCCTCGTGATTGACACGTGATTCCCACGTGATTCCCTCGTGATTCCCAAGTGATTGACACGTGACTCCCTCGTGATTCCCACGTGATTGACACGTGATTCTCACGTGATTGACACGTGATTCCCACGTGAGTCCCACGTGATTCCTACGTGATTCCCACGTGATTGACACGTGATTCCCAAGTGATTCCCATTTGATTCCCAGGTGATTGACACGTGATTCCCAAGTGATTCCCATGTGATTCCCACATGATTGCCACGTCATTCCCAAGTGATTCCCATGTGATTCCCACGTAATTGACACGTGATTCCCACGTGATTCCCACGTGATTCCCACGTGATTGACACGTGATTCCCACGTGATTGACACGTGACTGACACGTGATTCTCACGTGATTGACACGTGATTCCCACGTGAGTCCCACGTGATTCCTACGTGATTCCCACGTGATAGACACGTGGTTCCCACGTTATTCCCCCGTGATTCCCACGTGATTGACACGTGATTCCCTCCTGAGTCTCATGTGATTGACACGTGATTCGCTCGTGGTTCCAACGTGACTCTCTCGTGATTCCCACGTTATTGACACGTGATTCCCACGTGCTTCCCACGTGATTCCCACGTGATACCCACGTGATTGACACGTGATTCCCACGTGATTGACATGTGATTCCCACGTGACTGACACGTGATTCCCACGTGATTGACACGTGAGTCCCACGTGATTCCCAGGTGATTCCCACGTGATTCCCACGTGATTGACACGTGATTCCCACGTGATTCCCACGTGATCGACATGTGATTCCCACTTGATTCTCACGTGATTGACACGTGATTCCCACGTGATTCCCACGTGATTCCCACGTGATTCCCACGTGATACCCACGTGATTGACACGTGATTCCCACGTGATTGACACGTGATTCCCACGTGATTCCCACGTGATATCCAAGTGATTGACACGTGATTCCCATGCGATTCCCCCGAGATTCCCACGTGATTGACACATGATTCCTACGTTCTTCCCACGTGATTGACGCATGATTCCCATGTGATTCCCATGTGATTCGCACGTGATTCCCACGTTATTGACATGTGATTCCCTCGTGATTCCCACTCGATTCCCACGTGATTGACACGTGATTCCCACCTGATTCCCAGTGACTGACACGTGATTCTCACGTGATTGACACGTGATTCCCACGTGAGTCCCACGTGATTCCCTCGTGATTTCCACATGGTTGACACGTGGTTCCCACGTTATTCCCCCGTGATTCCCAAGTGATTGACACGTGATTCCCTCGTGAGACTCATGTGATTGACACGTGATTCGCTCGTGATTCCAACGTGACTCCCACGTGATTCCCACGTTATTGACACGTGATTCCCACGTTATTCCCACGTGATTCCCACGTGATACCCACGTGATTGACACGTGATTCCCACGTGATTGACATGTGATTCCCACGTGATTGACACGTGATTCCCACGTGATTTACACGTGAGTCCCAGGTGATTCCCAGGTGATTCCCACGTGATTCCCACGTGATTGACATGTGATTCCCAAGTGATTCCCGTGTGATTCCCACGTGATTGACACGTGATTCCCACTTGATTCCCACGTGATTGACACGTGATTCCCACGTGATTCCACGTGATTGACACGTGATTCCCACGTGATTCCCAAGTGATTCTCACGTGATTCCCACGTGATTGACACGTGATTCCCAAGTGATTCCCACGTGATACCCACGTGATTGACACGTGATTACCACGTGATTCCAACGAGTTTCCCACGTGATCCCCACGTGATGCGCACGTGATTCCCACGTGATTGACACGTGATTTCATGTGATTCCCACGTGATTCCAACGTGATTCACACGTGATTCCCAAGTGATTCCCACGTGATTCCCACGTGATACCCAGGTGATTGACACGTGATTCCCACGTGATTCCCACGTGATTGACAGGTGATTCCCACGTGATTCCCACGTGATTCCCACATGATTGACACGTGATTACCACGTGAAACCACGTGATTCCCACGTGATACCCACGTGATTGACACGTGATTCCCACGTGATTCACACGTGATTGACACGTGATTCCCACGTGATTCCCTCGTGATTCCCACGTGATTGACACGTAATTCCCACGTGATTCCCACGTGTTTCCCACGAGATTGACACGTGATTCCCACGTGATTCCCACGTGATTGACAGGTGATTCCCACGTGATTCCCACGTGATTGACACGTTATTCCCAAGTGATTCCCACGTGATTCACTCGTGATTGACACGTGACTTCCACATGATTCCCACGTGATGGACACGTGATTCCCAAGTGATTATCACGTGATTAACATGTGATTCCCACGAGATTCCCAAGTGACTCCCACGTGATTCCCACGTGATTGACACGTGATTCCCTCGTGATTCCCAAGTGATTGACACGTGATTCCCTCGTGATTTCCACATGAATGACACGTGATTACCACGTGATTCCCACGTGATTCCCACGTGATTCCCACGTGATACCCACGTGACTGACACGTAACTCCCACGTGATTCCAACGTGATTCCCTCGTGATCCCCACGTGATGCGCACGTGATGCCCACGGGATTGACACGTGATTCCCACGTGATTCCCACGTGATTCCAACGGATTGACACGTGATTCCCAAGTGATTCCCATGTGATTCCCACGTGATTGATACGTGATTCCCACGTGATTCCCACGTGATACCCACGTGATTGACACGTGATTCCCACGTGATTGACACGTGATTCCCACGTGATTCCCACGTGATATCCAAGTGATTGACACGTGATTCCCATGCGATTCCCCCAAGATTCCCACGTGATTGACACGTGATTCCTACGTGATTCCCACGTGATTGTCACGTGATTCCCACGTGATTCCCACATGATTGACACGTGATTCCCTCGTGATTTCCACGTGATTGACACGTGGTTCCCACGTTACTCCCCCGTGATTCCCACGTGATTGACAGGTGATTCCCTCGTGAGTCTCATGTTATTGACACGTGATTCGCTCGTGATTCCAACGTGACTCCCTCGTGATTCCCACGTTATTGACACGTGATTCCCACGTTATTCCCACGTGATTCCCACGTGATACCCACGTGATTGACACGTGATTCCCACGTGATTGACATGTGATTCCAACGTGATTGACACGTGATTCCCACGTGACTGACACGTGAGTCCCACGTGATTCCCAGGTGATTCCCACGTGATTTCCACGTGATTGACAGGTGATTCCCAAGTGATTCCCGTGTGATTCCCACGTGATTGACACGTGATTCCCACTTGATTCTCACGTGATTGACACGTGATTCCCACGTGATTCCACGTGATTGACACGTGATTCCCAAGTGATTCCCACGTGATTCCCACGTGATTCCCACGTGATTCTCACATGATTTCCACGTGATTGACACGTGATTCCCACGTGATTTCCACGTGATTGACACGTGATTCCCACGTGAATGATACGTAGTTCCCACGGGATTCCCACGTGATTCCCACGTGATTCCCACATGATTGACCCGTGATTCCCATGTGATTCCACGTGATTGACACGTGATTCCCACGTGATTTCCACGTGATTCCAACGTGATTGACACGTGATTCCCAAATGATTCCCACGTGATTCCCACGTGATTCACTCGTGATTGACACGTGATTCCCACATGATTCCCACGTGATTGACACGTGATTCCCCGGTGATTCCCACGTGATTGACACGTGATTCCCACGTGATTCCCACGTGATTCCCACATGATTGACACGTTACTCCCACGTGATTCCCACGTGATTGACACGTGATTCCCACGTGATTCCCACGTGATTGACACGTGATTCCCACTTCATTCTCACGTGATTGACACGTGATTCCCACGTGATTCCACGTGATTGACACGTGATTCTCATGTGATTCCCACGTGATTCCCACTTGATTCCCAAGTGATTCTCACATGATTCCCACGTGATTGACACGTGATTCCAAAGTGATTCCCACGTGATACCCACGATATTGACACGTGATTATCACGTGATTTCAACGTGTTTCCCACGTGATCCCCTCGTGATGCGCACGTGATTCTCACGTGATTGACAGGTGATTCCCATGTGATTCCCACGTGATTACAATGTGATTCACACGTGATTCCCAAGTCATTCCAACGTGATACCCACGTGATTGACACGTGATTCCCACGTGATTCCCACGTGATTGACACGTGATTCCCACGTGATTCCCACGTGATATCCACGTGATTGACACGTGATTCCCAGGCGATTCCCACGTGATTCCCACGTGATTGACACATGATTCCTATGTGATTCCCACGTGATTGCCACGTGATTCCAACGTGATTCCCACGTGAATTACAGGTGATTCCCATGTGATTCCCATGTGATTCCCAAGTGATTGACACGTGATTTCCACGTGATTCCCACGTGATTGATACGTGATTCCCACGTTATTCTCACATGATGGACAAGTGATTCCCACGTGATTCCCACGTGATTTCCACGTGATTGACACGTGATACCCACATGATTCCAATGTGATTCCATCGTGATTGACACGTGATTCCCACATGATACCCACGTGATTGACACGTGATTCCCACGAGATTCACACGTGATTGACACGTGATTCCCAAGTGATTCCCTCGTGATTCCAACGTGATTGACAAGTAATTCCCACGTGATTCCCACGTGTTTCCCACGAGATTGACACGTGATTCCCACGTGATTCCCACGTGATTGACACGTTATTCCCAAGTGATTCCCACGTGATTCACTCGTGATTGACACGTGACTTCCACATGACTCCAACGTGATGGACACGTGATTTCCAAGTGATTATCACGTGATTAACATGTGATTCCCACGTGATTCCCACGTGACTCCCACGTGATTCCCACGTGATTGACACGTGATTCCCACGTGATTCCCACGTGATTGACGCATGATTCCCACGTGATTCCCACGTGATTGACACGTGATTCCCACGTGATTACCACGTGACTCCCACATGATTCCCACGTGATTGACACGTGATTCCCACGTGATGCCAACATTATTTACACGTGACTCCCACGTGATTCCCACGTGATTGACACGTGATTCCCTCGTGATTCCCACGTGATTGACACGTGATTCTCACGTGAATGATACGTAGTTCCCACGGGATTCCCACGTGATTCCCACGTGATTCCCACGTGATTGACACGTGATTCCCATGTGATTCCCACGTGATTGACACGTGATTCCCACGTGATTTCCACGTGATTCCAACGTGATTGACACGTGATTCCCAAATGATTCCCACGTGATTCCCACGTGATTCACTCGTGATTGACACGTGATTCCCACATGATTCCCACGTGATTGACACGTGATTCCCCGGTGATTCCCACGTGATTGACACGTGATTCCCACGTGATTCCCACGTGATTGACACGTGATTGACACGTGATTCCCACGTGAATCTCACGTGATTCCCACGTGATACCCACGTGAGTCCCACGTGATTGACACGTGATTCCCACGTGATTGACACGTGATTCCCTCGTGATTCCCAAGTGATTGACACGTGATTCCCTCGTGATTTCCACATGAATGACACGTGATTACCACGTGATTCCCACGTGATACCCACGTGATTGACACGTGACTCCCACGTGATTCCAACGTGACTCCCTCGTGATCCCCACGTGATGCGCACGTGATGCCCACGTGATTGACACGTGATTGACACGTGATTCCCACATGATTCCCACGTGATTGACACGTGTTTCCCAAGTGATTCCTATGTGATTCCCACGTGATTGACACGTGATTCCCACGTGATACCCACGTGATTGACACGTGATTCCCACGTGATTGACACGTGACTCCCACGTGATTCCCACGTGATATCCAAGTGATTGACACGTGATTCCCTTGCGATTCCCCCGATATTCCCACGTTATTGACACGTGATTCCTACGTGATTCCCACGTGATTGACGCATGATTCCCACTTGATTCCCATGTGATTCGCACGTGATTCCCACGTTATTGACATGTGATTCCCTCGTGATTCCAACGCGATTCCCACGTGATTGACACGTGATTCCCACGTGAGTCCCACGTGATTCCTACGTGATTCCCACGGGATTGACACGTGATTCCCACGTGATTCCCTCATGATTGTTACGTGATTCCCTCGTGATTTCCACGTGATTGACACGTGGTTCCCACGTTACTCCCAAGTGATTCCCACATGATTGACAGGTGATTCCCTCGTGAGTCTCATGTGATTGACACGTGATTCGCTCGTGATTCCAACGTGACTCCCTCGTGATTCCCACATTATTGACACGTGATTCCCACGTTATTCCCACGTGATTCCCACGTGATTCCCACATGATTGACACGTGACTCCCACGTGATTCCCACGTGATTGACACGTGATTCCCGCCTGATTCCCACGTGATTTCCACGTGATTGACACGTGATTCCCACGTGATTCCCACGTGATTGACACGTGATTCCCACGTGAATGATACGTAGTTCCCACGGGATTCCCACGTGATTCCCACGTGATTCCCACGTGATTGACATGTGATTCCCACGTGACTGACACGTGATTCCCACGTGATTGACACGTGAGTCCCACGTGATTCCCAGGTGATTCCCACGTGATTCCCACGTGATTGACACGTGATTCCCACGTGATTCCCACATGATCGACACGTGATTCCCACTTGATTCTCACGTGATTGACACGTGATTCCCACGTGATTCCCACGTGATTCCCACGTGATTCCAACGTGATTGACACGTGATTCCCAAGTGATTCCCATGTGATTCCCACGTGATTGACACGTGATTCCCACGTGATTCCCACGTGATGCACACGTGATTGACACGTGATTCCCACGTGATTGACACGTGATTCCCACGTGATTCCCACGTGATATCCAAGTGATTGACACGTAATTCCCATGCGATTCCCCCGAGATTCCCACATGATTGACACATGATTCCTACGTTCTTCCCACGTGATTGACGCATGATTCCCATGTGATTCCCATGTGATTCGCACGTGATTCCCACGTTATTCACATGTGATTCCCTAGTGATTCCCACTCGATTCCCACGTGATTGACACGTGATTCCCACCTGATTCCCAGTGACTGACACGTGATTCTCACGTGATTGACACGTGATTCCCACGTGAGTCCCACGTGATTCCCTCGTGATTTCCACGTGATTGACACGTGGTTCCCACGTAATTCCCCCGTGATTCCCACGTGATTGACACGTGATTCCCTCGTGAGACTCATGTGATTGACACGTGATTCGCTCGTGATTCCAACGTGACTCCCTCGTGATTCCCACGTTATTGACACGTGATTCCCACGTTATTCCCACGTGATTCCCACGTGATACCCACGTGATTGACATGTGATTCCCACGTGATTGACACGTGATTCCCACGTGATTGACACGTGAGTCCCACGTGATTCCCAGGTGATTCCCACGTGATTCCCACGTGATTCACATGTGATTCTCAAGTGATTCCCGTGTGATTCCCACGTGATTGACACGTGATTCCCACTTGATTCTCACGTGATTGACACGTGATTCCCACGTGATTCCACGTGATTGACACGTGATTCCCACGTGATTCCCACGTGATTCTCACGTGATTCCCACGTGATTGACACGTGATTCCCAAGTGATTCCCACGTGATACCCATGTGATTGACACGTGATTACCACGTGATTCCAACGTGTTTCCCACGTGATCCCCACGTGATGCGCACGTGATTCCCACGTGATTGACACGTGATTCCCATGTGATTCCCACGTGATTCCAACGTGATTCACACGTGATTCCCAAGTGATTCCCACGTGATTCCCACGTGATACCCAGGTGATTGACACGTGATTCCCACGAGATTCCCACGTGATTGACACGTGATTCCCACGTGATTCCCACGTGATATCCACGTGATTGACACATGATTCCCAGGCGATTCCCACGTGATTCCCACGTGATTGACACGTGATTCCTACGTGATTCCCACTTGATTGACACGTGATTCCCACGTGATTCCCACGTGAATTACAGGTGATTCCCACATCATTCCCATGTGATTCCCACGTGATTGACACGTGATTTCCACGTGATTCCGACGTGATTGATACGTGATTCCCACGTTATGCCCACGTGATGGACAAGTGATTCCCACGTCATTCCCACGTGATTTACACGTGATTCCTACGTGATTCCCATGTGATTGACGCATGATTCCCACGTGATTCCCATGTGATTCCCACGTGATTCCCTCGTGATACACACGTGATTGACCCGTGAATCGCACGTGATTCCCACTTTATTCACATGTGATTCCCTCGTGATTCCCACGCGATTCCCACGTGATTGACACGTGATTCCCACGTGATTGACACGTGATTCCCACGTGATTCCCACGTGATTCCCACGTGATTGACACGTGATTCCCACGTGATACCCACGTGATTGACACGTGATTCCCACGTGATTCCCACGTGAGTCCCACGTGATTCCTACGTGATTCCCACGTGATTGACACGTGATTCCCAAGTGATTCCCATGTGATTCCCACGTGATTGACACGTGATTCCCAAGTGATTCCCATGTGATTCCCACATGATTGACACATCATTCCCAAGTGATTCCCATGTGATTCCCACGTAATTGACACGTGATTACCACGTGATTCCCATGCGATTCCCACGTGATTGACACGTGATTCCCACGTGATTCCCACGTGATTGATACGTGATTCCCACGTTATTCCCACGTGATGAACAAGTGATTCTTACGTGATTCCCACGTGATTCCCACGTGATTGACACGTGATACCCACATGATTCCAATGTGATTCCCACGTGATTGACACGTGATTCCCACGTGATTCCCACGTGATACCCACGTGATTGACAGGTGATTCCCACGTGATTCCCACGTGATTCCCACGTGATTGACACGTGATTACCACGTGAAACCACGTGATTCCCACGTGATACCCACGTGATTGACACGTGATTCCCACGTGATTCACACGTGATTGACACGTGATTCCCACGTGATTCCCTCGTGATTCCCACGTGATTGACACGTTATTCCCAAGTGATTCCCACGTGATTCACTCGTGATTGACACGTGACTTCCACATGATTCCCACGTGATGGACACGTGATTCCCAAGTGATTATCACGTGATTAACATGTGATTCCCACGTGATTCCCAAGTGACTCCCACGTGATTCCCACGTGATTGACACGTGATTCCCACGTGATTTCCACGTGATTGACGCATGATTCCCACGTGATTCCCACGTGATTCCCACATGATTGACACGTTTCTCCCACGTGATTCCCTCGTGATTGACACGTGATTCCCACGTGATTCCCACGTGATTGACACGTGATTCCCACGTGATGCCCACGTGATTGACACGTGATTCCCACGTGAATGATACGTAGTTCCCACGGGATTCCCACGTGATTCCCACGTGATTCCCACGTGATTGACACGAGATTCCCACGTGATTCCCACGTGATTGACACGTGATTCCCACGTGATTTCCACGTGATTCCAACGTGATTGACACGTGATTCCCAAATGATTCCCACGTGATTTCCACGTGATTCACTCGTGATTGACACGTGATTCCCACATGATTCCCACGTGATTGACACGTGATTCCCCGGTGATTCCCACGTGATTGACACGTGATTCCCACGTGATTCCCACGTGATTGACAAGTGATTGACACGTGATTCCCACGTGAATCTCACGTGATTCCCACGTGATTTCCACATGAATGACACGTGATTCCCATGTGATTCCCACGTGATAACCACGTGATTGACACGTGACTCCCAGGTGATTCCAACGTGATTCCCTCGTGATCCCCACGTGATGCCCACGTGATGCCCACGTGATTGATACGTGATTCCCACGTGATTGACACGTGATTCCCAAGTGATTCCCACGTGATTGACATGTGATTCCGTCGTGATTCCCAAGTGATTGACACGTGATTCCCTCGTGATTTCCACATGAATGACACGTGATTCCCACGTGATTCCCACGTGATACCCCCGTGACTGACACGTGACTCCCACGTGATTCCAACGTGATTCCCTCGTGATTCCCACGTGATTGACACGTGATTCCCACGTGATTCCCACGTGATTCCCACGTGATTGACACGTGATTCCCACGTGATACCCACGTGATTGACACGTGATTCCCACGTGATTCCCACGTGAGTCCCACGTGATTCCTACGTGATTCCCACGTGATTGACACGTGATTCCCAAGTGATTCCCATGTGATTCCCACGTGATTGACACGTGATTCCCAAGTGATTCCCATGTGATTCCCACATGATTGACACATCATTCCCAAGTGATTCCCATGTGATTCCCACGTAATTGACACGTGATTACCACGTGATTCCCATGCGATTCCCACGTGATTGACACGTGATTCCCACGTGATTCCCACGTGATTGATACGTGATTCCCACGTTATTCCCACGTGATGAACAAGTGATTCTTACGTGATTCCCACGTGATTCCCACGTGATTGACACGTGATACCCACATGATTCCAATGTGATTCCCACGTGATTGACACGTGATTCCCACGTGATTCCCACGTGATACCCACGTGATTGACAGGTGATTCCCACGTGATTCCCACGTGATTCCCACGTGATTGACACGTGATTACCACGTGAAACCACGTGATTCCCACGTGATACCCACGTGATTGACACGTGATTCCCACGTGATTCACACGTGATTGACACGTGATTCCCACGTGATTCCCTCGTGATTCCCACGTGATTGACACGTTATTCCCAAGTGATTCCCACGTGATTCACTCGTGATTGACACGTGACTTCCACATGATTCCCACGTGATGGACACGTGATTCCCAAGTGATTATCACGTGATTAACATGTGATTCCCACGTGATTCCCAAGTGACTCCCACGTGATTCCCACGTGATTGACACGTGATTCCCACGTGATTTCCACGTGATTGACGCATGATTCCCACGTGATTCCCACGTGATTCCCACATGATTGACACGTTTCTCCCACGTGATTCCCTCGTGATTGACACGTGATTCCCACGTGATTCCCACGTGATTGACACGTGATTCCCACGTGATGCCCACGTGATTGACACGTGATTCCCACGTGAATGATACGTAGTTCCCACGGGATTCCCACGTGATTCCCACGTGATTCCCACGTGATTGACACGAGATTCCCACGTGATTCCCACGTGATTGACACGTGATTCCCACGTGATTTCCACGTGATTCCAACGTGATTGACACGTGATTCCCAAATGATTCCCACGTGATTTCCACGTGATTCACTCGTGATTGACACGTGATTCCCACATGATTCCCACGTGATTGACACGTGATTCCCCGGTGATTCCCACGTGATTGACACGTGATTCCCACGTGATTCCCACGTGATTGACAAGTGATTGACACGTGATTCCCACGTGAATCTCACGTGATTCCCACGTGATTTCCACATGAATGACACGTGATTCCCATGTGATTCCCACGTGATAACCACGTGATTGACACGTGACTCCCAGGTGATTCCAACGTGATTCCCTCGTGATCCCCACGTGATGCCCACGTGATGCCCACGTGATTGATACGTGATTCCCACGTGATTGACACGTGATTCCCAAGTGATTCCCACGTGATTGACATGTGATTCCGTCGTGATTCCCAAGTGATTGACACGTGATTCCCTCGTGATTTCCACATGAATGACACGTGATTCCCACGTGATTCCCACGTGATACCCCCGTGACTGACACGTGACTCCCACGTGATTCCAACGTGATTCCCTCGTGATCCCCACGTGACTGACACGTGAGTCCCACGTGATTCCCAGGTGATTCCCACGTGATTACCACGTGATTGACAGGTGATTCCCAAGTGATTCCCGTGTGATTCCCACGTGATTGACACGTGATTCCCACTTGATTCTCACGTGATTGACACGTGATTCCCACGTGATTCCACGTGATTGACACGTGATTCCCACGTGATTCCCACGTGATTCCCACGTGATTCTCACATGATTTCCACGTGATTGACACCTGATTCCCACGTGATTTCCACGTGATTGACACGTGATTCCCACGTGAATGATACGTAGTTCCCACGGGATTCCCACGTGATTCCCACGTGATTCCCACGTGATTGACACGTGATTCCCATGTGATTCCCACGTGATTGACACGTGATTCCCACGTGATTTCCACGTGATTCCAATGTGATTGACACGTGATTCCCAAATGATTCCCACGTGATTCCCACGTGATTCACTCGTGATTGACACGTGATTCCCACATGATTCCCACGTGATTGACACGTGATTCCCCGGTGATTCCCACGTGATTGACACGTGATTCCCACGTGATTCCCACGTGATTCCCACGTGATTCTCACATGATTGACACGTTACTCCCACGTGATTCCCACGTGATTGACATGTGATTCCCAAGTGATTCCCGTGTGATTCCCACGTGATTGACACGTGATTCCCACGTGATTCCCACGTGATTGACACGTAATTCCCACTTGATTCTCACGTGATTGACACGTGATTCCCACGTGATTCCACGTGATTGACACGTGATTCTCATGTGATTCCCACGTGATTCCCACTTGATTCCCACGTGATTCTCACGTGATTCCCACGTGATTGACACGTGATTCCAAAGTGATTCCCACGT
Organism: Muntiacus reevesi; assembly: GCF_963930625.1. NCBI lineage: Eukaryota > Metazoa > Chordata > Mammalia > Artiodactyla > Cervidae > Muntiacus > Muntiacus reevesi. Next base: position 1,298,585 of record NW_027077877.1, read on the forward strand.
GATACCCACGTGATTGACACTTGATTAGCACGTGATTTCAACGTGTTTCCCACGTGATCCCCACGTGATGCGCACGTGATTCCCACGTGATTGACACGTGATTCCCACGTGATTCCCACGTGATTGACACGTGATTCCCATGTGATTCCCACGTGATATCCACGTGATTGACACGTGATTCCCAGGCGATTCCCACGTGATTCCCACGTGATTGACACATGATTCCTATGTGATTCCCACGTGATTGCCACGTGATTCCCACGTGATTCCCACATGAATTACAGGTGATTCCCATGTGATTCCCATGTGATTCCCACGTGATTGACACGTGATTTCCACGTGATTCCCATGTGATTGATAAGTGATTCCCACGTTATTCTCACATGATGGACAAGTGATTCCCACGTGATTCCCATGTGATTCCCACGTGATTCCCTCGTGATACACACGTGATTGACCCGTGAATCGCACGTGATTCCCACGTTATTCACATGTGATTCCCTCGTGATTCCCACGCGATTCCCACGTGATTGACACGTGATTCCCACGTGATTGACACGTGATTCCCACGTGATTCCCACGTGATTCCCACGTGATTGACACGTGATTCCCACGTGATACCCACGTGATTGACACGTGATTCCCACGTGAGTCCCACGTGATTCCTACGTGATTCCCACGTGATTGACACGTGATTCCCAAGTGATTCCCATGTGATTCCCACGTGATTGACACGTGATTCCCAAGTGATTCCCATGTGATTCCCACATGATTGACACATCATTCCCAAGTGATTCCCATGTGATTCCCACGTAATTGACACGTGATTACCACGTGATTCCCATGCGATTCCCACGTGATTGACACGTGATTCCCACGTGATTCCCACGTGATTGATACGTGATTCCCACGTTATTCCCACGTGATGAACAAGTGATTCTTACGTGATTCCCACGTGATTCCCACGTGATTGACACGTGATACCCACATGATTCCAATGTGATTCCCACGTGATTGACACGTGATTCCCACGTGATTCCCACGTGATACCCACGTGATTGACAGGTGATTCCCACGTGATTCCCACGTGATTCCCACGTGATTGACACGTGATTACCACGTGAAACCACGTGATTCCCACGTGATACCCACGTGATTGACACGTGATTCCCACGTGATTCACACGTGATTGACACGTGATTCCCACGTGATTCCCTCGTGATTCCCACGTGATTGACACGTAATTCCCACGTGATTCCCACGTGATTCCCACGTGTTTCCCACGAGATTGACACGTGATTCCCACGTGATTCCCACGTGATTGACACGTGATTCCCACGTGATACCCAGGTGATTGACACGTGATTCCCACGTGATTCCCACGTGATTGACACGTGATTCCCACGTGATTCCCACGTGATATCCACGTGATTGACACGTGATTCCCAGGCGATTCCCACGTGATTCCCACGTGATTGACACGTGATTCCTACGTGATTCCCACTTGATTGACACGTGATTCCCACGTGATTCCCACGTGAATTACAGGTGATTTCTACATCATTCCCATGTGATTCCCACGTGATTGACACGTGATTTCCACGTGATTCCCACGTGATTGATACGTGATTCCCACGTTATGCCCACGTGATGGACAAGTGATTCCCAAGTCATTCCCACGTGATTCCCACGTGATTTAAACGTGATTCCTACGTGATTCCCATGTGATTGACGCATGATTCCCACGTGATTCCCATGTGATTCCCACGTGATTCCCTCGTGATACATACGTGATTGACCCGTGAATCGCACGTGATTCCCACGTTATTCACATGTGATTCCCTCGTGATTCCCACGCGATTCCCACGTGATTGACACGTGATTCCCACGTGAATGACACGTGATTCCCACGTGATTCCCACGTGATTCCCACGTGATTGACACGTGATTCCCACGTGATACCCACGTGATTGACACGTGACTCCCACGTGATTCCAACGTGACTCCCTCGTGATCCCCACGTGATGCGCACGTGATGCCCACGTGATTGACACGTGATTGATACGTGATTCCCACATGATTCCCACGTGATGGACACGTGATTCCCAAGTGATTCCCATGTGATTCCCACGTGATTGACACGTGATTCCCACGTGATTCCCACGTGATACCCACGTGATCGACACGTGATTCCCACGTGATTGACACGTGATTCCCAAGTGGTTCCCATGTGATTCCCACGTGATTGACACGTGATTCCCACGTGATTCTCACGTGATACCCACGTGATACCCACGTGATTGACACGTGATTCCCTCGTGATTGACACGTGATTCCCACGTGATTCCCTCGTGATTCCCAAGTGATTGACACGTGATTCCCTCGTGATTTCCACATGAATGACACGTGATAACAACGTGATTCCCATGTGATTCCCACGTTATTCACATGTGATTCCCTCGTGATTCCCACGCGATTCCCACGTGATTGACACGTGATTCCCACGTGATTCCCACGTGATTGACACGTGATTCTCACGTGATTGACACGTGATTCCCACGTGAGTCCCACGTGATTCCTACGTGATTCCCACGTGATTGACACGTTATTCCCAAGTGATTCCCATTTGATTCCCAGGTGATTGACACGTGATTCCCAAGTGATTCCCATGTGATTCCCACATGATTGACACGTCATTCCCAAGTGATTCCCATGTGATTCCCACGTAATTGACACGTAATTCCCACGTGATTCCCACGTGATTCCCACGTGATTGACACGTGATTCCCACGTGATTGACACGTGACTGACACCGGATTCTCACGTGATTGACACGTGATTCCCACGTGAGTCCCACGTGATTCCTATGTGATTCCCACGTGATAGACACGTGGTTCCCACGTTATTCCCCCGTGATTCCCACGTGATTGACACGTGATTCCCTCGTGAGTCTCATGTGATTGACACGTGATTCGCTCGTGGTTCCAACGTGACTCCCTCGTGATTCCCACGTTATTGACACGTGATTCCCACGTGATTCCCACGTGATTCCCACGTGATACCCACGTGATTGACACGTGATTCCCACGTGATTGACATGTGATTCCCACGTGACTGACACGTGATTCCCACGTGATTGACACGTGAGTCCCACGTGATTCCCAGGTGATTCCCACGTGATTCCCACGTGATTGACACGTGATTCCCACGTGATTCCCACGTGATCGACACGTGATTCCCACTTGATTCTCACGTGATTGACACGTGATTCCCACGTGATTCCCACGTGATCCCACGTGATTCCAACGTGATTGACACGTGATTCCCAAGTGATTCCCATGTGATTCCCACGTGATTGACACGTGATTCCCACGTGATACCCACGTGATTGACACGTGATTCCCACGTGATTGACACGTGATTCCCACGTGATTCCCACGTGATATCCAAGTGATTGACACGTGATTCCCATGCGATTCCCCCGAGATTCCCACGTGATTGACACATGATTCCTACGTTCTTCCCACGTGATTGACGCATGATTCCCATGTGATTCCCATGTGATTCGCACGTGATTCCCACGTTATTGACATGTGATTCCCACCTGATTCCCAGTGACTGACACGTGATTCTCACGTGATTGTCACGTGATTCCCACGTGAGTCCCACGTGATTCCCTCGTGATTTCCACGTGATTGACACGTGGTTCCCACGTTATTCCCCCGTGATTCCCACGTGATTGACACGTGATTCCCTCGTGAGACTCATGTGATTGACACGTGATTCGCTCGTGATTCCAACGTGACTCCCTCGTGATTCCCACGTTATTGACACGTGATTCCCACGTTATTCCCACGTGATTCCCACGTGATTGACACGTGATTCCCACGTGATTCCCAAGTGATTGACACGTTATTCCCAAGTGATTCCCACGTGATTCACTCGTGATTGACACGTGACTTCCACATGATTCCCACGTGATGGACACGTGATTCCCAAGTGATTATTACGTGATTAACATGTGATTCCCACGAGATTCCCAAGTGACTCCCACGTGATTCCCACGTGATTGACACGAGATTCCCACGTGATTCCCACGTGATTGACGCATGATTCCCAAGTGATTCCCACGTGATTCCCACATGATTGACACGTGACTCCCACGTGATTCCCACGTGATTGACACGTGATTCCCACGTGATTCCCACGTGATTTCCACGTGATTGACACGTGATTCCCACGTGATGCCCACGTGATTGACACGTGATTCCCACGTGATTCCCACGTGATTGACACGTGATTCCCACGTGATTTCCACGTGATTCCAACGTAATTGACACGTGATTCCCAAATGATTCCCACGTGATTCCCACGTGATTCACTCGTGATTGACACGTGATTCCCACATGATTCCCACGTGATTGACACGTGATTCCCCGGTGATTCCCACGTGATTGACACGTGATTCCCACATGATTCCCACGTGATTGACAAGTGATTGACACGTGATTCCCACGTGAATCTCACGTGATTCCCACGTGATTTCCACATGAACGACACGTGATTCCCATGTGATTCCCACGTGATACCCACGTGATTAACACGTGACTCCCACGTGATTCCAACGTGATTCCCTCGTGATCCCCACGTGATGCGCACGTGATGCCCACGTGATTGATACGTGATTCCCACATGATTGACACGTGATTCCCAAGTGATTCCCACGTGATTGACACGTGATTCCCTCATGATTCCCAAGTGATTGACACGTGATTCCCTCGTGATTTCCACATGAATGACACGTGATTACCACGTGATTCCCACGTGATTCCCACGTGATACCCACGTGACTGACACGTGTCTCCCACGTGATTCCAACGTGATTCCCTCGTGATCCCCACGTGATGCGCACGTGATGCCCACGGGATTGACACGTGATTCCCACGTGATTCCCACGTGATTCCAAAGGATTGACACGTGATTCCCAAGTGATTCCCATGTGATTCCCACGTGATTGATACGTGATTCCCACGTGATTCCCACGTGATACCCACGTGATTGACACGTGATTCCCACGTGATTGACACGTGATTCTCACGTGATTCCCACGTGATATCCAAGTGATTGACACGTGATTCCCATGCGATTCCCCCGAGATTCCCACGTGATTGACACGTGATTCCTACGTGATTCCCACGTGATTGTCACGTGATTCCCACGTGATTCCCACATGATTGACACGTGATTCCCTCGTGATTTCCACGTGATTGACACGTGGTTCCCACGTTACTCCCCCGTGATTCCCACGTGATTGACAGGTGATTCCCTCGTGAGTCTCATGTTATTGACACGTGATTCGCTCGTGATTCCAACGTGACTCCCTCGTGATTCCCACGTTATTGACACGTGATTCCCACGTTATTCCCACGTGATTCCCACGTGATACCCACGTGATTGACATGTGATTCCCACGTGATTGACATGTGATTCCAACGTGATTGACACGTGATTCCCACGTGACTGACACGTGAGTCCCACGTGATTCCCAGGTGATTCCCACGTGATTTCCACGTGATTGACGGTGATTCCCAAGTGATTCCCGTGTGATTCCCACGTGATTGACACGTGATTCCCACTTGATTCTCACGTAATTGACACGTGATTCCCACGTGATTCCACGTGATTGACACGTGATTCCCAAGTGATTCCCACGTGATTCCCACGTGATTCCCACGTGATTCTCACATGATTTCCACGTGATTGACACCTGATTCCCACGTGATTTCCACGTGATTGACACGTGATTCCCACGTGAATGATACGTAGTTCCCACGGGATTCCCACGTGATTCCCACGTGATTCCCACGTGATTGACACGTGATTCCCATGTGATTCCCACGTGATTGACACGTGATTCCCACGTGATTTCCACGTGATTCCAACGTGATTGACACGTGATTCCCAAATGATTCCCACGTGATTCCCACGTGATTCACTCGTGATTGACACGTGATTCCCACATGATTCCCACGTGATTGACACGTGATTCCCCGGTGATTCCCACGTGATTGACACGTGATTCCCACGTGATTCCCACGTGATTCCCACGTGATTCCCACATGATTGACACGTTACTCCCACGTGATTCCCACGTGATTGACATGTGATTCCCAAGTGATTCCCGTGTGATTCCCACGTGATTGACACGTGATTCCCGTGTGATTCCCACGTGATTGACACGTGATTCCCACTTGATTCTCACGTGATTGACACGTGATTCCCACGTGATTCCAGGTGATTGACACGTGATTCTCATGTGATTCCCACGTGATTCCCACGTGATTCCCACGTGATTGACACGTGATTCCCACTTGATTCTCACGTGATTGACACGTGATTCCAAAGTGATTCCCAAGTGATACCCACGTGATTGACACGTGATTAGCACGTGATTTCAACGTGTTTCCCACGTGATCCCCACGTGATGCGCACGTGATTCCCACGTGATTGACAGGTGATTCTCATGTGATTCCCACGTGATTCCAACGTGATTCACACGTGATTTCCAAGTCATTCCAACGTGATACCCACGTGATTGACACGTGATTCCCACGTGATTCCCACGTGATTGGCACGTGATTCCCACGTGATTCCCACGTGATATCCACGTGATTGACACGTGATTCCCAGGCGATTCCCACGTGATTCCCACGTGATTGACACATGATTCCTATGTGATTCCCACGTGATTGCCACGTAATTCCCAGGTGATTCCCACGTGAATTACAGGTGATTCCCATGTGATTCCCATGTGATTCCCACGTGATTGACACGTGATTTCCACGTGATTCCCACGTGATTGTTACGTGATTCCCACGTTATTCTCACATGATGAACAAGTGATTCCCACGTGATTCCCACGTGATTCCCACGTGATTGACACGTGATACCCACATGATTCCAATGTGATTCCATCGTGATTGACACGTGATTCCCACATGATACCCACGTGATTCCCACGTGATTGACACGTGATTACCACGTGAAACCACGTGATTCCCACGTGATACCCACGTGATTGACACGTGATTCCCACGTGATTCACACGTGATTGACACGTGATTCCCAAGTGATTCCCTCGTGATTCCCACGTGATCTACACGTTATTCCCACGTGATTCCCACGTGATTCCCACGTGATTGACATGTTATTCCCAAGTGATTCCCACGTGATTCACTCGTGATTGACACGTGACTTCCACATGATTCCAAGGTGATGGACACGTGATTTCCAAGTGATTATCACGTGATTAACATGTGATTCCCACGTGATTCCCACGTGACTCCCACGTGATTCCCACGTGATTGACATGTGATTCCCACGTGATTCCCACGTGATTGACGCATGATTCCCACGTGATTCCCACGTGATTGACACGTGATTCCCACATGATTCCCACGTGACTCCCACATGATTCCCACGTGATTGACACGTGATTCCCACGTGATTCCCACATTATTGACACGTGACTCCCACGTGATTCCCACGTGATTGACACGTGATTCCCACGTGATTCCCACGTGATTGACACGTCATTGACACGTGATTCCCACGTGAATGATACGTAGTTCTCACGGGATTCCCACGTGATTCCCACGTGATTCCCACGTGATTGACACGTGATTCCCATGTGATTCCCAAGTGATTGACACGTGATTCCCACGTGATTTCCACGTGATTCCAACGTGATTGACACGTGATTCCCAAATGATTCCCACGTGATTCCCACGTGATTCACTCGTGATTGACACGTGATTCCCACATGATTCCCACGTGATTGACACGTGATTCCCCGGTGATTCCCACGTGATTGACACGTGATTCCCACGTGATTCCCACGTGATTGACACGTGATTGACACGTGATTCCCACGTGATTCCCACGTGATACCCACGTGATTGACACGTGACTCCCACGTGATTCCAACGTGAATCCCTCGTGATCCCCACGTGATGCGCACGTGATGCCCACATGATTCCCACATTATTGACACGTGATTCCCACATGATTCCCACGTGATTGACACGTGTTTCCCAAGTGATTCCCATGTGATTCCCACGTGATTGACACGTGATTCCCACGTGATTCCCACGTGATACTCACGTGACTGACATGTGATTCCCACGTGATTGACACGTGATTACCAAGTGATTCCCATGTGATTTCCACTTTATTGACGCGTGATACCCACGTGATTCCCACGTGATACCCACGTGATTGACACGTGATTCCCACGTGATTGACACGTGACTCCCACGTGATTTCCACATGATATCCAAGTGATTGACACGTGATTCCCATGCGATTCCCCCGATATTCCCACGTGATTGACACGTGATTCCTACGTGATTCCCACGTGATTGACACATGATTCCCACGTGATTCCCATGTGATTCGCACGTGTTTGACAGGTGATTCCCTCGTGAGTCTCATGTGATTGACACGTGATTCGCTCGTGATTCCAACGTGACTCCCTCGTGATTCCCACATTATTGACACGTGATTCCCACGTTATTCCCACGTGATTCCCACGTGATTCCCACATGATTGATACGTGACTCCCACGTGATTCCCACGTGATTGACACGTGATTCCCACGTGATTCCCACGTGATTTCCACGTGATTGACACGTGATTCCGACGTGATTCCCACGTGATTGACATGTGATTCCCACGTGAATGATACGTAGTTCCCACGGGATTCCCACGTGATTCCCACGTGATTCCCACGTGATTGACACGTGATTCCCATGTGATTCCCACGTGATTGACACGTGATTCCCACGTGATATCCACGTGATTCCAACGTGATTGACACGTGATTCCCCGGTGATTCCCACGTGATTGACACGTGATTGGCACGTGATTCCCACGTGAATCTCACGTGATTCCCACGTGATACCCACGTGAGTCCCACGTAATTGACACGTGGTTCGCACGTTACTCCCTCGTGATTCCCAAGTGATTGACACGTGATTCCCTCGTGATTTCCACATGAATGACACGTGATTCCCACGTGATTCCCACGTGATTCCCACATGATACCCACGTGATTGACACATGACTCCCACGTGATTCCAACGTGACTCCCTCGTGATCACCACGTGATGCGCACGTGATGCCCACGTGATTGACACGTGATTGACACGTGATTCCCACATGATTCCCACGTGATGGACACGTGATTCCCACGTGATTCCCACGTGATACCCACGTGATCGACACGTGATTCCCCCGTGATTGACACGTGAGTCCCAAGTGATTCCCATGTGATTCCCACGTGATTGACACGTGATTTCACGTGATACCCACGTGATACCCACGTGATTGACACGTGATTCCCTCGTGATTGACACGTGATTCCCACGTGATTCCCTCGTGATTCCCAAGTGATTGACACGTGACTCCCTCGTGATTCCCACGTGATTGACACGTGATTCTCACGTGATTGACACGTGATTCCCACGTGAGTCCCACGTGATTCCTACGTGATTCCCACGTGATTGACACGTGATTCCCAAGTGATTCCCATTTGATTCCCAGGTGATTGACACGTGATTCCCAAGTGATTCCCATGTGATTCCCACATGATTGACACGTCATTCCCAAGTGATTCCCATGTGATTCCCACGTAATTGACACGTGATTCCCACGTGATTCCCACGTGATTCCCACGTGATTGACACGTGATTCCCACGTGATTGACACGTGACTGACACGTGATTCTCACGTGATTGACACGTGATTCCCACGTGAGTCCCACGTGATTCCTACGTGATTCCCACGTGATAGACACGTGGTTCCCACGTTATTCCCCCGTGATTCCCACGTGATTGACACGTGATTCCCTCCTGAGTCTCATGTGATTGACACGTGATTCGCTCGTGGTTCCAACGTGACTCTCTCGTGATTCCCAGGTTATTGACACGTGATTCCCACGTGCTTCCCACGTGATTCCCACGTGATACCCACGTGATTGACACGTGATTCCCACGTGATTGACATGTGATTCCCACGTGACTGACACGTGATTCCCACGTGATTGACACGTGAGTCCCACGTGATTCCCAGGTGATTCCCACGTGATTCCCACGTGATTGACACGTGATTCCCACGTGATTCCCACGTGATCGACATGTGATTCCCACTTGATTCTCACGTGATTGACACGTGATTCCCACGTGATTCCCACGTGATTCACACGTGATTCCCACGTGATACCCACGTGATTGACACGTGATTCCCACGTGATTGACACGTGATTCCCACGTGATTCCCACGTGATATCCAAGTGATTGACACGTGATTCCCATGCGATTCCCCCGAGATTCCCACGTGATTGACACATGATTCCTACGTTCTTCCCACGTGATTGACGCATGATTCCCATGTGATTCCCATGTGATTCGCACGTGATTCCCACGTTATTGACATGTGATTCCCTCGTGATTCCCACTCGATTCCCACGTGATTGACACGTGATTCCCACCTGATTCCCAGTGACTGACACGTGATTCTCACGTGATTGACACGTGATTCCCACGTGAGTCCCACGTGATTCCCTCGTGATTTCCACGTGGTTGACACGTGGTTCCCACGTTATTCCCCCGTGATTCCCAAGTGATTGACACGTGATTCCCTCGTGAGACTCATGTGATTGACACGTGATTCACTCGTGATTCCAACGTGACTCCCTCGTGATTCCCACGTTATTGACACGTGATTCCCACGTTATTCCCACGTGATTCCCATGTGATACCCACGTGATTGACACGTGATTCCCACGTGATTGACATGTGATTCCCACGTGATTGACACGTGATTCCCACGTGATTTACACGTGAGTCCCACGTGATTCCCAGGTGATTCCCACGTGATTCCCACGTGATTGACATGTGATTCCCAAGTGATTCCCGTGTGATTCCCAGGTGATTGACACGTGATTCCCACTTGATTCTCACGTGATTGACACGTGATTCCCACGTGATTCCACGTGATTGACACGTGATTCCCACGTGATTCCCAAGTGATTCTCACGTGATTCCCACGTGATTGACACGTGATTCCCAAGTGATTCCCACGTGATACCCACGTGATTGACACGTGATTACCACGTGATTCCAACGAGTTTCCCACGTGATCCCACGTGATGCGCACGTGATTCCCACGTGATTGACACGTGATTTCATGTGATTCCCACGTGATTCCAACGTGATTCACACGTGATTCCCAAGTGATTCCCACGTGATTCCCACGTGATACACAGGTGATTGACACGTGATTCCCACGTGATTCCCACGTGATTGACAGGTGATTCCCACGTGATTCCCACGTGATTGACACGTGATTACCACGTGAAACCACGTGATTCCCACGTGATACCCACGTGATTGACACGTGATTCCCACGTGATTCACACGTGATTGACACGTGATTCCCACGTGATTCCCTCGTGATTCCCACGTGATTGACACGTAATTCCCACGTGATTCCCACGTGTTTCCCACGAGATTGACACGTGATTCCCACGTGATTCCCACGTGATTGACAGGTGATTCCCACGTGATTCCCACGTGATTGACACGTTATTCCCAAGTGATTCCCACGTGATTCACTCGTGATTGACACGTGACTTCCACATGATTCCCACGTGATGGACACGTGATTCCCAAGTGATTATCACGTGATTAACATGTGATTCCCACGAGATTCCCAAGTGACTCCCACGTGATTCCCACGTGATTGACACGTGATTCCCACGTGATTCCCACGTGATTGACGCATGATTCCCAAGTGATTCCCACGTGATTCCCACATGATTGACACGTGACTCCCAAGTGATTCCCACGTGATTGACACGTGATTCCCACGTGATTCCCACGTGATTTCCACGTGATTGACACGTGATTCCCACGTGATGCCCACGTGATTGACACGTGATTCCCACGTGAATGATACGAAGTTCCCACGGGATTCCCACGTGATTCCCACGTGATTCCCACGTGATTGACACGTGATTCCCACGTGATTGACACGTGATTCCCACGTGATTCCCACGTGATTCCCACGTGATTCACTGGTGATTGACACGTGATTCCCACATGATTCCCACGTGATTGACACGTGATTCCCTGGTGATTCCCACGTGATTGACAAGTGATTGACACGTGATTCCCACGTGAATCTCACGTGATTCCCACGTGATTTCCACATGAACGACACGTGATTCCCATGTGATTACCACGTGATACCCACGTGATTAACACGTGACTCCCACGTGATTCCAACGTGATTCCCTCGTGATCCCCACGTGATGCGCACCTGATGCCCACGTGATTGATACGTGATTCCCACGTGATTGACACGTGATTCCCAAGTGATTCCCACGTGATTGACACGTGATTCCCTCGTGATTCCCAAGTGATTGACACGTGATTCCCTCGTGATTTCCACATGAATGACACGTGATTACCACGTGATTCCCACGTGATTCCCACGTGATTCCCACGTGATACCCACGTGACTGACACGTAACTCCCACGTGATTCCAACGTGATTCCCTCGTGATCCCCACGTGATGCGCACGTGATGCCCACGGGATTGACACGTGATTCCCACGTGATTCCCACGTGATTCCAACGGATTGACACGTGATTCCCAAGTGATTCCCATGTGATTCCCACGTGATTGATACGTGATTCCCACGTGATTCCCACGTGATACCCACGTGATTGACACGTGATTCCCACGTGATTGACACGTGATTCCCACGTGATTCCCACGTGATATCCAAGTGATTGACACGTGATTCCCATGCGATTCCCCCAAGATTCCCACGTGATTGACACGTGATTCCTACGTGATTCCCACGTGATTGTCACGTGATTCCCACGTGATTCCCACATGATTGACACGTGATTCCCTCGTGATTTCCACGTGATTGACACGTGGTTCCCACGTTACTCCCCCGTGATTCCCACGTGATTGACAGGTGATTCCCTCGTGAGTCTCATGTTATTGACACGTGATTCGCTCGTGATTCCAACGTGACTCCCTCGTGATTCCCACGTTATTGACACGTGATTCCCACGTTATTCCCACGTGATTCCCACGTGATACCCACGTGATTGACACGTGATTCCCACGTGATTGACATGTGATTCCAACGTGATTGACACGTGATTCCCACTTGACTGACACGTGAGTCCCACATGATTCCCAGTTGATTCCCACGTGATTTCCACGTGATTGACAGGTGATTCCCAAGTGATTCCCGTGTGATTCCCACGTGATTGACACGTGATTCCCACTTGATTCTCACGTGATTGACACGTGATTCCCACGTGATTCCACGTGATTGACACGTGATTCCCAAGTGATTCCCACGTGATTCCCACGTGATTCCCACGTGATTCTCACATGATTTCCACGTGATTGACACCTGATTCTCACATGATTTCCACGTGATTGACACCTGATTCCCACGTGATATCCACGTGATTGACACGTGATTCCCAGGCGATTCCCACGTGATTCCCACGTGATTGACACGTGATTCCTACGTGATTCCCACTTGATTGACACGTGATTCCCACGTGATTCCCACGTGAATTACAGGTGATTCCCACATCATTCCCATGTGATTCCCACGTGATACCCACGTGATTGACACGTGATTACCACGTGATTCCAACGTGTTTCCCACGTGATCCCCACGTGATGCGCACGTGATTCCCACGTGATTGACACGTGATTTCCACGTGATTCCCACGTGATTGATACGTGATTCCCACGTTATGCCCACGTGATGGACAAGTGATTCCCACGTCATTCCCAAGTGATTTACACATGATTCCTACGTGATTCCCATGTGATTGACGCATGATTCCCACGTGATTCCCATGTGATTCCCACGTGATTCCCTCGTGATACACACGTGATTGACCCGTGAATCGCACGTGATTCCCACGTTATTCACATGTGATTCCCTCGTGATTCCCACGCGATTCCCACGTGATTCCCACGTGATTCCCACGTGATTCCCACGTGATTGACACGTGATTCCCACGTGATACCCACGTGATTCCCACGTGATTCCCACGTGATTGACACGTGATTCCCACGTGATACCCACGTGATTGACACGTGATTCCCACGTGATTCCCACGTGAGTCCCACGTGATTCCTACGTGATTCCCACGTGATTGACACGTGATTCCCAAGTGATTCCCATGTGATTCCCACGTGATTGACACGTGATTCCCAAATGATTCCCATGTGATTCCCACATGATTGACACATCATTCCCAAGTGATTCCCATGTGATTCCCACGTAATTGACACGTGATTACCACGTGATTCCCATGCGATTCCCACGTGATTGACACGTGATTCCCACGTGATTCCCACGTGATTGATACGTGATTCCCACGTTATTCCCACCTGATGAACAAGTGATTCTTACGTGATTCCCACATGATTCCCACGTGATTGACACGTGATACCCACATGATTCCAATGTGATTCCCACGTGATTGACACGTGATTCCCACGTGATTCCCACGTGATACCCACGTGATTGACAGGTGATTCCCACGTGATTCCCACGTGATTCCCACGTGATTGACACGTGATTACCACGTGAAACCACGTGATTCCCACGTGATACCCACGTGATTGACACGTGATTCCCACGTGATTCACACGTGATTGACACGTGATTCCCACGTGATTCCCTCGTGATTCCCACGTGATTGACACGTAATTCCCACGTGATTCCCACGTGTTTCCCACGAGATTGACACGTGATTCCCACGTGATTCCCACGTGATTGACAGGTGATTCCCACGTGATTCCCACGTGATTGACACGTTATTCCCAAGTGATTCCCACGTGATTCACTCGTGATTGACACGTGACTTCCACATGATTCCCACGTGATGGACACGTGATTCCCAAGTGATTATCACGTGATTAACATGTGATTCCCACGTGATTCCCAAGTGACTCCCACGTGATTCCCACGTGATTGACACGTGATTCCCACATGATTCCCACATGATTGACACGTGACTCCCACGTGATTCCCACGTGATTGACACGTGATTCCCACGTGATTTCCTCGTGATTGACACGTGATTCCCACGTGATGCCCACGTGATTGACACGTGATTCCCACGTGAATGATACGTAGTTCCCACGGGATTCCCACGTGATTCCCACGTGATTCCCACGTGATTGACACGTGATTCCCACGTGATTCCCACGTGATTGACACGTGATTCCCACGTGATTTCCACGTGATTCCAACGTGATTGACACGTGATTCCCAAATGATTCCCACGTGATTTCCACGTGATTCACTCGTGATTGACACGTGATTCCTACATGATTCCCACGTGATTGACACGTGATTCCCCGGTGATTCCCACGTGATTGACCCGTGATTCCCACGTGATTCCCACGTGATTGACAAGTGATTGACACGTGATTCCCACGTGAATCTCACGTGATTCCCACGTGATTTCCACATGAATGACACGTGATTCCCATGTGATTCCCACGTGATACCCACGTGATTGACACGTGACTCCCAGGTGATTCCAACGTGATTCCCTCGTGATCCCCACGTGATGCGCACGTGATGCCCACGTGATTGATACGTGATTCCCACGTGATTGACACGTGATTCCCAAGTGATTCCCACGTGATTGACACGTGATTCCCTCGTGATTCCCAAGTGATTGACACGTGATTCCCTCGTGATTTCCACATGAATGACACGTGATTACCACGTGATTCCCACGTGATTCCCACGTGATTCCCACGTGATACCCACGTGACTGACACGTGACTCCCACGTGATTCCAACGTGATTCCCTCGTGATCCCCACGTGATTGACACGTGGTTCCCACGTTACTCCCCCGTGATTCCCACGTGATTGACAGGTGATTCCCTCGTGAGTCTCATGTTATTGACACGTGATTCGCTCGTGATTCCAACTTGACTCCCTCGTGATTCCCACGTTATTGACACGTGATTCCCACGTTATTCCCACGTGATTCCCACGTGATACCCACGTGATTGACACGTGATTCCCACGTGATTGACATGTGATTCCAACGTGATTGACACGTGACTCCCACGTGACTGACACGTGAGTCCCACGTGATTCCCAGGTGATTCCCACGTGATTACCACGTGATTGACAGGTGATTCCCAAGTGATTCCCGTGTGATTCCCACGTGATTGACACGTGATTCCCACTTGATTCTCACGTGATTGACACGTGATTCCCACGTGATTCCACGTGATTGACACGTGATTCCCAAGTGATTCCCACGTGATTCCCACGTGATTCCCACGTGATTCTCACATGATTTCCACGTGATTGACACCTGATTTCCACGTGATTTCCACGTGATTGACACGTGATTCCCACGTGAATGATACGTAGGTCCCACGGGATTCCCACGTGATTCCCACGTGATTCCCACGTGATTGACACGTGATTCCCATGTGATTCCCACGTGATTGACACGTGATTCCCACGTGATTTCCACGTGATTCCAACGTGATTGACACGTGATTCCCAAATGATTCCCACGTGATTCCCACGTGATTCACTCGTGATTGACACGTGATTCCCACATGATTCCCACGTGATTGACACGTGATTCCCCGGTGATTACCACGTGATTGACACGTGATTCCCACGTGATTCCCACGTGATTCCCACGTGATTCTCACATGATTGACACGTTTCTCCCACGTGATTCCCACGTGATTGACATGTGATTCCCAAGTGATTCCCGTGTGATTCCCACGTGATTGACACGTGATTCCCACGTGATTCCCACGTGATTGACACGTAATTCCCACTTGATTCTCACGTGATTGACACGTGATTCCCACGTGATTCCACGTGATTGACACGTGATTCTCATGTGATTTCCACGTGATTCCCACTTGATTCCCACGTGATTCTCACGTGATTCCCACGTGATAGACACGTGATTCCAAAGTGATTCCCACGTGATACCCAGGTGATTGACACGTGATTCCCACGTGATTCCCACGTGATTGACACGTGATTCCCACGTGATTCCCACGTGATACCCAGGTGATTGACACGTGATTCCCACGTGATTCCCACGTGATTGACACGTGATTCCCACGTGATTCCCACGTGATATCCACGTGATTGACACGTGATTCCCAGGCGATTCCCACGTGATTCCCACGTGATTGACACGTGATTCCTACGTGATTCCCACTTGATTGACACGTGATTCCCTCGTGATCCCCACGTGATGCGCACGTGATGCCCACGTGATTGATACGTGATTCCCACGTGATTGACACGTGATTCCCAAGTGATTCCCACGTGATTGACACGTGATTCCCTCGTGATTCCCAAGTGATTGACACGTGATTCCCTCGTGATTTCCACATGAATGACACGTGAATCCCACGTCATTCCCACGTGATTCCCACGTGATTTACACGTGATTCCTACGTGATTCCCATGGGATTGACGCATGATTCCCACGTGATTCCCATGTGATTCCCACGTGATTCCCTCGTGATACACACGTGATTGACCCGTGAATCGCACGTGATTCCCACGTTATTCACATGTGATTCCCTCGTGATTCCCACGCGATTCCCACGTGATTGACACGTGATTCCCACGTGATTGACACGTGATTCCCACGTGATTCCCACGTGATTCCCACGTGATTGACACGTGATTCCCACGTGATACCCACGTGATTGACACGTGACTCCCACGTGATTCCAACGTGACTCCCTCGTGATCCCCACGTGATGCGCACGTGATGCCCACGTGATTGAAACGTGATTGACACGTGATTCCCACATGATTCCCACGTGATGGACACGTGATTCCCAAGTGATTCCCATGTGATTCCCACGTGATTGACACGTGATTCCCACGTGATACCCACGTGATCGACACGTGATTCCCACGTGATTGACACGTGATTCCCAAGTGATTCCCATGTGATTCCCACGTGATTGACACGTGATTCCCACGTGATTCTCACGTGATACCCACGTGATTGACACGTGATTGACACGTGATTCCCACATGATTCCCACGTGATGGACACGTGATTCCCAAGTGATTCCCATGTGATTCCCACGTGATTGACACGTGATTCCCACGTGATACCCACGTGATCGACACGTGATTCCCACGTGATTGACACGTGATTCCCAAGTGATTCCCATGTGATTCCCACGTGATTGACACGTGATTCCCACGTGATTCTCACGTGATACCCACGTGATACCCACGTGATTGACACGTGATTCCCTCGTGATTGACACGTGATTCCCACGTGATTCCCTCGTGATTCCCAAGTGATTGACACGTGATTCCCTCGTGATTTCCACATGAATGACACGTGATTACAACGTGATTCCCATGTGATTCCCACGTTATTCACATGTGATTCCCTCGTGATTCCCACGCGATTCCCAGGTGATTGACACGTGATTCCCACGTGATTGACACGTGATTCTCACGTGATTGACACGTGATTCCCACGTGAGTCCCACGTGATTCCTACGTGATTCCCACGTGATTGACACGTGATTCCCAAGTGATTCCCATTTGATTCCCAGGTGATTGACACGTGATTCCCAAGTGATTCCCATGTGATTCCCACATGATTGACACGTCATTCCCAAGTGATTCCCATGTGATTCCCACGTAATTGACATGTGATTCCCACGTGATTCCCACGTGATTCCCACGTGATTGACACGTGATTCCCACGTGATTGACACGTGACTGACACCGGATTCTCACGTGATTGACACGTGATTCCCACGTGAGTCCCACGTGATTCCTACGTGATTCCAACGTGATAGACACGTGGTTCCCACGTTATTCCCCCGTGATTCCCACGTGATTGACACGTGATTCCCTCGTGAGTCTCATGTGATTGACACGTGATTCGCTCGTGGTTCCAACGTGACTCCCTCGTGATTCCCACGTTATTGACACGTGATTCCCACGTGATTCCCACGTGATTCCCACGTGATACCCACGTTATTGACACGTGATTCCCACGTGATTGACATGTGATTCCCACGTGACTGACACGTGATTCCCACGTGATTGACACGTGAGTCCCACGTGATTCCCAGCTGATTCCCACGTGATTCCCACGTGATTGACACGTGATTCCCATGTGATTCCCACGTGATCGACACGTGATTCCCACTTGATTCTCACGTGATTGACACGTGATTCCCACGTGATTCCCACGTGATTCCCACGTGATTACAACGTGATTGACACGTGATTCCCAAGTGATTCCCATGTGATTCCCACGTGATTGACAGGTGATTCCCACGTGATTCCCACGTGATACCCACGTGATTGACACGTGATTCCCACGTGATTGACACGTGATTTCCCCGAGATTCCCACGTGATTGACACATGATTCCTACGTTCTTCCCACGTGATTGACGCATGATTCCCATGTGATTCCCATGTGATTGGCACGTGATTCCCACGTTATTGACATGTGATTCCCTCGTGATTCCCACTCGATTCCCACGTGATTGACACGTGATTCCCACCTGATTCCCAGTGACTGACACGTGATTCTCACGTGATTGACACGTGATTCCCACGTGAGTCCCACGTGATTCCCTCGTGATTTCCACGTGATTGACACGTGGTTCCCACGTTATTCCCCCGTGATTCCCACGTGATTGACACGTGATTCCCTCGTGAGACTCATGTGATTGACACGTGATTCGCTCGTGATTCCAACGTGACTCCCTCGTGATTCCCACGTTATTGACACGTGATTCCCACGTTATTCCCACGTGATTCCCACGTGATACCCACGTGATTGACACGTGATTCCCACGTGATTGACACGTGATTCCCACGTGATTGACACGTGATTCCCACGTGATTGACACGTGAGTCCCACGTGATTCCCAGGTGATTCCCACGTGATTCCCACGTGATTGACATGTGATTCCCAAGTGATTCCCGTGTGATTCCCACGTGATTGACACGTGATTCCCACTTGATTCTCACGTGATTGACATGTGATTCCCACGTGATTCCACGTGATTGACACGTGATTCCCAAGTGATTCCCACGTGATTCCCACGTGATTCCCACGTGATTGACACGTGATTCCCACGTGATTGACATGTGATTCCAACGTGATTGACACGTGATTCCCACGTGACTGACACGTGAGTCCCACGTGATTCCCAGGTGATTCCCACGTGATTACCACGTGATTGACAGGTGATTCCCAAGTGATTCCCGTGTGATTCCCACGTGATTGACACGTGATTCCCACTTGATTCTCACGTGATTGACACCTGATTCCCACGTGATTTCCACGTGATTGACACGTGATTCCCACGTGAATGATACGTAGGTCCCACGGGATACCCACGTGATTCCCACGTGATTCCCACGTGATTGACAGGTGATTCCCAAGTGATTCCCACGTGATTCCCACGTGATTCCCACGTGATTCTCACATGATTTCCACGTGATTGACACCTGATTCCCACGTGATTTCCACGTGATTGACACGTGATTCCCACGTGAATGATACGTAGGTCCCACGGGATACCCACATGATTCCCACGTGATTCCCACGTGATTGACACGTGATTCCCATGTGATTCCCACGTGATTGACACGTGATTCCCACGTGATTTCCACGTGATTCCAACGTGATTGACACGTGATTCCCAAATGATTCCCACGTGATTCCCACCTGATTCACTCGTGAATGACACGTGATTCCCACATGATTCCCACGTGATTGACACGTGATTCCCCGGTGATTCCCACGTGATTGACACGTGATTCCCACGTGATTCCCACGTGATTCCCACGTGATTCTCACATGATTGACACGTTACTCCCACGTGATTCCCACGTGATTGACATGTGATTCCCAAGTGATTCCCGTGTGATTCCCACGTGATTGACACGTGATTCCCACGTGATTCCCACGTGATTGACACGTAATTCCCACTTGATTCTCACGTGATTGACACGTGATTCCCACGTGATTCCACGTGATTGACACGTGATTCTCATGTGATTTCCACGTGATTCCCACTTGATTCCCACGTGATTCTCACGTGATTCCCACGTGATTGACACGTGATTCCAAAGTGATTCCCACGTGATACCCAGGTGATTGACACGTGATTCCCACGTGATTCCCACGTGATTGACACGTGATTCCCACGTGATTCCCACGTGATACCCAGGTGATTGACACGTGATTCCCACGTGATTCCCACGTGATTGACACGTGATTCCCACGTGATTCCCACGTGATATCCACGTGATTGACACGTGATTCCCAGGCGATTCCCACGTGATTCCCACGTGATTGACACGTGATTCCTACGTGATTCCCACTTGATTGACACGTGATTCCCACGTGATTCCCACGTGACTTACAGGTGATTCCCACATCATTCCCATGTGATTCCCACGTGATTGACACGTGACTCCCAGGTGATTCCAACGTGATTCCCTCGTGATCCCCACGTGATGCGCACGTGATGCCCACGTGATTGATACGTGATTCCCACGTGATTGACACGTGATTCCCAAGTGATTCCCACGTGATTGACACGTGATTCCCTCGTGATTCCCAAGTGATTGACACGTGATTCCCTCGTGATTTCCACATGAATGACACGTGATTCCCACGTCATTCCCACGTGATTCCCACGTGATTTACACGTGATTCCTACGTGATTCCCATGGGATTGACGCATGATTCCCACGTGATTCCCATGTGATTCCCACGTGATTCCCTCGTGATACACACGTGATTGACCCGTGAATCGCACGTGATTCCCACGTTATTCACATGTGATTCCCTCGTGATTCCCACGCGATTCCCACGTGATTGACACGTGATTCCCACGTGATTGACACGTGATTCCCACGTGATTCCCACGTGATTCCCACGTGATTGACACGTGATTCCCACGTGATACCCACGTGATTGACACGTGACTCCCACGTGATTGACACGTGATTTCCCCGAGATTCCCACGTGATTGACACATGATTCCTACGTTCTTCCCACGTGATTGACGCATGATTCCCATGTGATTCCCATGTGATTGGCACGTGATTCCCACGTTATTGACATGTGATTCCCTCGTGATTCCCACTCGATTCCCACGTGATTGACACGTGATTCCCACCTGATTCCCAGTGACTGACACGTGATTCTCACGTGATTGACACGTGATTCCCACGTGAGTCCCACGTGATTCCCTCGTGATTTCCACGTGATTGACACGTGGTTCCCACGTTATTCCCCCGTGATTCCCACGTGATTGACACGTGATTCCCTCGTGAGACTCATGTGATTGACACGTGATTCGCTCGTGATTCCAACGTGACTCCCTCGTGATTCCCACGTTATTGACACGTGATTCCCACGTTATTCCCACGTGATTCCCACGTGATACCCACGTGATTGACACGTGATTCCCACGTGATTGACACGTGATTCCCACGTGATTGACACGTGATTCCCACGTGATTGACACGTGAGTCCCACGTGATTCCCAGGTGATTCCCACGTGATTCCCACGTGATTGACATGTGATTCCCAAGTGATTCCCGTGTGATTCCCACGTGATTGACACGTGATTCCCACTTGATTCTCACGTGATTGACACGTGATTCCCACGTGATTCCACGTGATTGACACGTGATTCCCAAGTGATTCCCACGTGATTCCCACGTGATTCCCACGTGATTGACACGTGATTCCCACGTGATTGACATGTGATTCCAAAGTGATTGACACGTGATTCCCACGTGACTGACACGTGAGTCCCACGTGATTCCCAGGTGATTCCCACGTGATTACCACGTGATTGACAGGTGATTCCCAAGTGATTCCCGTGTGATTCCCACGTGATTGACACGTGATTCCCACTTGATTCTCACGTGATTGACACCTGATTCCCACGTGATTTCCACGTGATTGACACGTGATTCCCACGTGAATGATACGTAGGTCCCACGGGATACCCACGTGATTCCCACGTGATTCCCACGTGATTGACAGGTGATTCCCAAGTGATTCCCACGTGATTCCCACGTGATTCCCACGTGATTCTCACATGATTTCCACGTGATTGACACCTGATTCCCACGTGATTTCCACGTGATTGACACGTGATTCCCACGTGAATGATACGTAGGTCCCACGGGATACCCACGTGATTCCCACGTGATTCCCACGTGATTGACACGTGATTCCCATGTGATTCCCACGTGATTGACACGTGATTCCCACGTGATTTCCACGTAATTCCAACGTGATTGACACGTGATTCCCAAATGATTCCCACGTGATTCCCACCTGATTCACTCGTGAATGACACGTGATTCCCACATGATTCCCACGTGATTGACACGTGATTCCCCGGTGATTCCCACGTGATTGACACGTGATTCCCACGTGATTCCCACGTGATTCCCACGTGATTCTCACATGATTGACACGTTACTCCCACGTGATTCCCACGTGATTGACATGTGATTCCCAAGTGATTCCCGTGTGATTCCCACGTGATTGACACGTGATTCCCACGTGATTCCCACGTGATTGACACGTAATTCCCACTTGATTCTCACGTGATTGACACGTGATTCCCACGTGATTCCACGTGATTGACACGTGATGCTCATGTGATTTCCACGTGATTCCCACTTGATTCCCACGTGATTCTCACGTGATTCCCACGTGATTGACACGTGATTCCAAAGTGATTCCCACGTGATACCCAGGTGATTGACACGTGATTCCCACGTGATTCCCACGTGATTGACACGTGATTCCCACGTGATTCCCACGTGATACCCAGGTGATTGACACGTGATTCCCACGTGATTCCCACGTGATTGACACGTGATTCCCACGTGATTCCCACGTGATATCCACGTGATTGACACGTGATTCCCAGGCGATTCCCACGTGATTCCCACGTGATTGACACGTGATTCCTACGTGATTCCCACTTGATTGACACGTGATTCCCACGTGATTCCCACGTGACTTACAGGTGATTCCCACATCATTCCCATGTGATTCCCACGTGATTGACACGTGACTCCCAGGTGATTCCAACGTGATTCCCTCGTGATCCCCACGTGATGCGCACGTGATGCCCACGTGATTGATACGTGATTCCCACGTGATTGACACGTGATTCCCAAGTGATTCCCACGTGATTGACACGTGATTCCCTCGTGATTCCCAAGTGATTGACACGTGATTCCCTCGTGATTTCCACATGAATGACACGTGATTCCCACGTCATTCCCACGTGATTCCCACGTGATTTACACGTGATTCCTACGTGATTCCCATGGGATTGACGCATGATTCCCACGTGATTCCCATGTGATTCCCACGTGATTCCCTCGTGATACACACGTGATTGACCCGTGAATCGCACGTGATTCCCACGTTATTCACATGTGATTCCCTCGTGATTCCCACGCGATTCCCACGTGATTGACACGTGATTCCCACGTGATTGACACGTGATTCCCACGTGATTCCCACGTGATTCCCACGTGATTGACACGTGATTCCCACGTGATACCCACGTGATTGACACGTGACTCCCACGTGATTCCAACGTGACTCCCTCGTGATCCCCACGTGATGCGAACGTGATGCCCACGTGATTGACACGTGATTGACACGTGATTCCCACATGATTCCCACGTGATGGACACGTGATTCCCAAGTGATTCCCATGTGATTCCCACGTGATTGACACGTGATTCCCACGTGATTCCCACGTGATAACCACGTGATCGACACGTGATTCCCACGTGATTGACACGTGATTCCCAAGTGATTCCCATGTGATTCCCACGTGATTGACACGTGATTCCCACGTGATTCTCACGTGATACCCACGTGATACCCACGTGATTGACACGTGATTCCCTCGTGATTGACACGTGATTCCCACGTGATTCCCTCGTGATTCCCAAGTGATTGACACGTGATTCCCTCGTGATTTCCACATGAATGACACGTGATTACAACGTGATTCCCATGTGATTCCCACGTTATTCACATGTGATTCCCTCGTGATTCCCACGCGATTCCCACGTGATTGACACGTGATTCCCACGTGATTCCCACGTGATTGACACGTGATTCTCACGTGATTGACACGTGATTCCCACGTGAGTCCCACGTGATTCCTACGTGATTCCCACGTGATTGACACGTGATTCCCAAGTGATTCCCATTTGATTCCCAGGTGATTGACACGTGATTCCCAAGTGATTCCCATGTGATTCCCACATGATTGACACGTCATTCCCAAGTGATTCCCATGTGATTCCCACGTAATTGACATGTGATTCCCACGTGATTCCCACGTGATTCCCACGTGATTGACACGTGATTCCCACGTGAGTCCCACGTGATTCCCTCGTGATTTCCACGTGATTGACACGTGGTTCCCACGTTATTCCCCCGTGATTCCCACGTGATTGACACGTGATTCCCTCGTGAGACTCATGTGATTGACACGTGATTCGCTCGTGATTCCAGCGTGACTCCCTCGTGATTCCCACGTTATTGACACGTGATTCCCACGTTATTCCCACGTGATTCCCACGTGATACCCACGTGATTGACACGTGATTCCCACGTGATTGACACGTGATTCCCACGTGATTGACACGTGAGTCCCACGTGATTCCCAGGTGATTCCCACGTGATTCCCACGTGATTGACATGTGATTCCCAAGTGATTCCCGTGTGATTCCCACGTGATTGACACGTGATTCCCACTTGATTCTCACGTGATTGACACGTGATTCCCACGTGATTCCACGTGATTGACACGTGATTCCCAAGTGATTCCCACGTGATTCCCACGTGATTCCCACGTGATTGACACGTGATTCCCACGTGATTGACATGTGATTCCAACGTGATTGACACGTGATTCCCACGTGACTGACACGTGAGTCCCACGTGATTCCCAGGTGATTCCCACGTGATTACCACGTGATTGACAGGTGATTCCCAAGTGATTCCCGTGTGATTCCCACGTGATTGACACGTGATTCCCACTTGATTCTCACGTGATTGACACGTGATTCCCACGTGATTCCACGTGATTGATACGTGATTCCCAAGTGATTCCCACGTGATTCCCACGTGATTCCCACGTGATTCTCACATGATTTCCACGTGATTGACACCTGATTTCCACGTGATTTCCACGTGATTGACACGTGATTCCCACGTGAATGATACGTAGGTCCCACGGGATACCCACGTGATTCCCACGTGATTCCCACGTGATTCGCACGTGATTCCCATGTGATTCCCACGTGATTGACACGTGATTCCCACGTGATTTCCACGTGATTCCAACGTGATTGACACGTGATTCCCAAATGATTCCCACGTGATTCCCACGTGATTCACTCGTGAATGACACGTGATTCCCACATGATTCCCACGTGATTGACACGTGATTCCCCGGTGATTCCCACGTGATTGACACGTGATTCCCACGTGATTCCCACGTGATTCCCACGTGATTCTCACATGATTGACACGTTACTCCCACGTGATTCCCACGTGATTGACATGTGATTCCCAAGTGATTCCCACGTGATTGACACGTGATTCCCACGTGATTCCCACGTGATTGACACGTAATTCCCACTTGATTCTCACGTGATTGACACGTGATTCCCACGTGATTCCACGTGATTGACACGTGATTCTCATGTGATTTCCACGTGATTCCCACTTGATTCCCACGTGATTCTCATGTGATTCCCACGTGATTGACACGTGATTCCAAAGTGATTCCCACGTGATACCCAGGTGATTGACACGTGATTCCCACGTGATTCCCACGTGATTGACACGTGATTCCCACGTGATTCCCACGTGATACCCAGGTGATTGACACGTGATTCCCACGTGATTCCCACGTGATTGACACGTGATTCCCACGTGATTCCCACGTGATATCCACGTGATTGACACGTGATTCCCAGGCGATTCCCACGTGATTCCCACGTGATTGACACGTGATTCCTACGTGATTCCCACTTGATTGACACGTGATTCCCACGTGATTCCCACGTGACTTACAGGTGATTCCCACATCATTCCCATGTGATTCCCACGTGATTGACACGTGACTCCCAGGTGATTCCAACGTGATTCCCTCGTGATCCCCACGTGATGCGCACGTGATGCCCACGTGATTGATACGTGATTCCCACGTGATTGACACGTGATTCCCAAGTGATTCCCACGTGATTGACACGTGATTCCCTCGTGATTCCCAAGTGATTGACACGTGATTCCCTCGTGATTTCCACATGAATGACACGTGATTCCCACGTCATTCCCACGTGATTCCCACGTGATTTACACGTGATTCCTACGTGATTCCCATGGGATTGACGCATGATTCCCACGTGATTCCCATGTGATTCCCACGTGATTCCCTCGTGATACACACGTGATTGACCCGTGAATCGCACGTGATTCCCACGTTATTCACATGTGATTCCCTCGTGATTCCCACGCGATTCCCACGTGATTGACACGTGATTCCCACGTGATTGACACGTGATTCCCACGTGATTCCCACGTGATTCCCACGTGATTGACACGTGATTCCCACGTGATACCCACGTGATTGACACGTGACTCCCACGTGATTCCAACGTGACTCCCTCGTGATCCCCACGTGATGCGCACGTGATGCCCACGTGATTGACACGTGATTGACACGTGATTCCCACATGATTCCCACGTGATGGACACGTGATTCCCACGTGATACCCACGTGATTGACACGTGACTCCCACGTGATTCCAACGTGACTCCCTCGTGATCCCCACGTGATGCGCACGTGATTCCCACGTGATAACCACGTGATCGACACGTGATTCCCACGTGATTGACACGTGATTCCCAAGTGATTCCCATGTGATTCCCACGTGATTGACACGTGATTCCCACGTGATTCTCACGTGATACCCACGTGATACCCACGTGATTGACACGTGATTCCCTCGTGATTGACACGTGATTCCCACGTGATTCCCTCGTGATTCCCAAGTGATTGACACGTGATTCCCTCGTGATTTCCACATGAATGACACGTGATTACAACGTGATTCCCATGTGATTCCCACGTTATTCACATGTGATTCCCTCGTGATTCCCACGCGATTCCCACGTGATTGACACGTGATTCCCACGTGATTCCCACGTGATTGACACGTGATTCTCACGTGATTGACACGTGATTCCCACGTGAGTCCCACGTGATTCCTACGTGATTCCCACGTGATTGACACGTGATTCCCAAGTGATTCCCATTTGATTCCCAGGTGATTGACACGTGATTCCCAAGTGATTCCCATGTGATTCCCACATGATTGACACGTCATTCCCAAGTGATTCCCATGTGATTCCCACGTAATTGACATGTGATTCCCACGTGATTCCCACGTGATTCCCACGTGATTGACACGTGATTCCCACGTGATTGACACGTGACTGACACCGGATTCTCACGTGATTGACACGTGATTCCCACGTGAGTCCCACGTGATTCCTACGTGATTCCCACGTGATAGACACGTGGTTCCCACGTTATTCCCCCGTGATTCCCACGTGATTGACACGTGATTCCCTCGTGAGTCTCATGTGATTGACACGTGATTCGCTCGTGGTTCCAACGTGACTCCCTCGTGATTCCCACGTTATTGACACGTGATTCCCACGTGATTCCCACGTGATTCCCACGTGATACCCACGTGATTGACACGTGATTCCCACGTGATTGACATGTGATTCCCACGTGACTGACACGTGATTCCCACGTGATTGACACGTGAGTCCCACGTGATTCCCAGGTGATTCCCACGTGATTCCCACGTGATTGACACGTGATTCCCACGTGATTCCCACGTGATCGACACGTGATTCCCACTTGATTCTCACGTGATTGACACGTGATTCCCACGTGATTCCCACGTGATTCCCACGTGATTCCAACGTGATTGACACGTGATTCCCAAGTGATTCCCATGTGATTCCCACGTGATTGACAGGTGATTCCCACGTGATTCCCACGTGATACCCACGTGATTGACACGTGATTCCCACGTGATTGACACGTGATTTCCCCGAGATTCCCACGTGATTGACACATGATTCCTACGTTCTTCCCACGTGATTGACGCATGATTCCCATGTGATTCCCATGTGATTCGCACGTGATTCCCACGTTATTGACATGTGATTCCCTCGTGATTCCCACTCGATTCCCACGTGATTGACACGTGATTCCCACCTGATTCCCAGTGACTGACACGTGATTCTCACGTGATTGACACGTGATTCCCACGTGAGTCCCACGTGATTCCCTCGTGATTTCCACGTGATTGACACGTGGTTCCCACGTTATTCCCCCGTGATTCCCACGTGATTGACACGTGATTCCCTCGTGAGACTCATGTGATTGACACGTGATTCCCACGTTATTCCCACGTGATTCCCACGTGATACCCACGTGATTGACACGTGATTCCCACGTGATTGACATGTGATTCCCACGTGATTGACACGTGATTCCCACGTGATTGACACGTGATTCCCACGTGATTCCCACGTGAGTCCCACGTGATTGACACGTGATTCCCACGTGATACCCACGTGATTGACACGTGACTCCCAAGTGATTCCAACGTGACTCCCTCGTGATCCCCACGTGATGCACACGTGATGCCCACGTGATTGACACGTGATTGACACGTGATTCCCACATGATTCCCACGTGATGGACACGTGATTCCCAAGTGATTCCCATGTGATTCCCACGTGATTGACACGTGATTCCCACGTGATTCCCACGTGATAACCACGTGATCGACACGTGATTCCCACGTGATTGACACGTGATTCCCAAGTGATTCCCATGTGATTCCCACGTGATTGACACGTGATTCCCACGTGATTCTCACGTGATACCCACGTGATACCCACGTGATTGACACGTGATTCCCTCGTGATTGACACGTGATTCCCACGTGATTCCCTCGTGATTCCCAAGTGATTGACACGTGATTCCCTCGTGATTTCCACATGAATGACACGTGATTACAACGTGATTCCCATGTGATTCCCACATTATTCACATGTGATTCCCTCGTGATTCCCACGCGATTCCCACGTGATTGACACGTGATTCCCACGTGATTCCCACGTGATTGACACGTGATTCTCACGTGATTGACACGTGATTCCCACGTGAGTCCCACGTGATTCCTACGTGATTCCCACGTGATTGACACGTGATTCCCAAGTGATTCCCATTTGATTCCCAGGTGATTGACACGTGATTCCCAAGTGATTCCCATGTGATTCCCACATGATTGACACGTCATTCCCAAGTGATTCCCATGTGATTCCCACGTAATTGACATGTGATTCCCACGTGATTCCCACGTGATTCCCACGTGATTGACACGTGATTCCCACGTGAGTCCCACGTGATTCCCTCGTGATTTCCACGTGATTGACACGTGGTTCCCACGTTATTCCCCCGTGATTCCCACGTGATTGACACGTGATTCCCTCGTGAGACTCATGTGATTGACACGTGATTCGCTCGTGATTCCAACGTGACTCCCTCGTGATTCCCACGTTACTGACACGTGATTCCCACGTTATTCCCACGTGATTCCCACGTGATACCCACGTGATTGACACGTGATTCCCACGTGATTGACACGTGATTCCCACGTGATTGACACGTGATTCCCACGTGATTGACACGTGAGTCCCACGTGATTCCCAGGTGATTCCCACGTGATTCCCACGTGATTGACATGTGATTCCCAAGTGATTCCCGTGTGATTCCCACGTGATTGACACGTGATTCCCACTTGATTCTCACGTGATTGACACGTGATTCCCACGTGATTCCACGTGATTGACACGTGATTCCCAAGTGATTCCCACGTGATTCCCACGTGATTCCCACGTGATTGACACGTGATTCCCACGTGATTGACATGTGATTCCAACGTGATTGACACGTGATTCCCACGTGACTGACACGTGAGTCCCACGTGATTCCCAGGTGATTCCCACGTGATTACCACGTGATTGACAGGTGATTCCCAAGTGATTCCCGTGTGATTCCCACGTGATTGACACGTGATTCCCACTTGATTCTCACGTGATTGACACGTGATTCCCACGTGATTCCACGTGATTGATACGTGATTCCCAAGTGATTCCCACGTGATTCCCACGTGATTCCCACGTGATTCTCACATGATTTCCACGTGATTGACACCTGATTCCCACGTGATTTCCACGTGATTGACACGTGATTCCCACGTGAATGATACGTAGGTCCCACGGGATACCCAAATGATTCCCACGTGATTCCCACGTGATTGACACGTGATTCCCATGTGATTCCCACGTGATTGACACGTGATTCCCACGTGATTTCCACGTGATTCCAACGTGATTGACACGTGATTCCCAAATGATTCCCACGTGATTCCCACGTGATTCACTCGTGAATGACACGTGATTCCCACATGATTCCCACGTGATTGACACGTGATTCCCCGGTGATTCCCACGTGATTGACACGTGATTCCCACGTGATTCCCACGTGATTCTCACATGATTGACACGTTACTCCCACGTGATTCCCACGTGATTGACATGTGATTCCCAAGTGATTCCCGTGTGATTCCCACGTGATTGACACGTGATTCCCACGTGATTCCCACGTGATTGACACGTAATTCCCACTTGATTCTCACGTGATTGACACGTGATTCCTACGTGATTCCCACTTGATTGACACGTGATTCCCACGTGATTCCCACATGATTGACGCATTCCCATGTGATTCCCCCGTGATTGACACATGATTCCCACGGGACTCCCACGTGACTCCCTCGTGATTCCCACGTGATTTACACGTGATGCCAACCTAATTCCCACGTGATTGACACGTGATTCCCTCGTGATTCCCACGTGATTCTCACGTGATTCCTACGTGATTGACACATGATTTCCGCCTAATTCCCAATTGATTGACACGTGATTCCCACGTGATTCCCACGTGATTGACACATTCCCACGTGATTCCCACGTGATTGACACGTGATTCCCACGGGATTCCCACGTGACTCCCTCGTGATTCCCACGTGATTAACACGTGATTCCCACGTGATTCCCACGTGATTGACACGTGATTCCCACATGTTTCGCACGTGATTCCCAAGTGATTCCCACGTGATTCCCAAGTGATTGACACGTGATTGACACGTGATTCCCACGTGATTCTCACGTGATTCCCATGTGATTCCCACGTAATTCCCATGTGATTCCCACTAGTCTGATACGTGATTCCCACGTGATTCCCACGCGATTCCCACGTGATTCCCACGTGATTCTCATGTGATTCCCTCGTGATTCCCACGAGATTGACACGTGATTCCCACGTGATTCGCACGTGATTCCCACGTAACTCCCACGTGACTGATACGTGATTACCACATGATTCCCACGTGACTGATACGTGATTCCAACGTGATTCCCAAGTGACTGACACGTGATTTCCACGTGATTCCCACTTGATTCCCACGAGATTGACACGTGATTCCCACGTGATTCCCACGTGATTCACACGTGATGCCCACGTGACTGATACATGATTCCCACGTGATTCCCACGTGATTCCCTCGTGATAACCACGTGATTGACACGTGATTCCCACGTGATTCCTACGTGATTCCCTCGTGATTCCCACGAGATTGACACGTGATTCCCACGTGATTCCCACGTAATTCCCACGAGATTCCCACTTGTCTGATATGTGATTCCCACATGATTCCCACGTGATTCCCACGTGATTCTCACGTGATTCCCTCGTGATTCCCATGAGATTGACACGTGATTCCCACGTGATTCGCACGTGATTCCCACGTGATTCCCACGTGACTGATACGTGATTACCCCGTGATTCCCACGTGACTGCCACGTGATTCCCACGTGACTGCCACGTGATTGACACGTGATTCCCACGTGATTCCCACGTGATTGACACGTGATTCCCACGTGATTCCCACGTGATTCCCACGTTTATCGCTCGTGATTCCCACGTGATTCCCACGTGATTCACACGTGATTCCCATGTGATTCCCACGTGATTGACACGTGATTCCCACGTAATACCCACGTGATTCCCACGTGATTGACACGTGATTGACACGTGATTCCCACGTGATTCTCACGTGATTTCCACGTGATTGACACGTGATTGACACGTGATTCCCACGTGTTGCCCTCGTGATTGACAGGTGATTCCCACGTGATTCCCACGTGATTCCCACGTGATTGACACGTGATTCCCACATGATTTCCACGTGATTCCCAAGTGATTCCCACGAGATTGACACGTGATTCCCACGTGTCTCCCACGTGATTGACACGTGATTCCCACGTGATTCCCTCGTGATTCCCACGTGATTGACACGTGATTCCCACTTGATTCCTACATGATTCCCAAGTGATTCCCACGAGATTGACACGTGATTCCCACGTGATTTTCACGTGATTCCCAAGTGATTCCCACGAGATTGACACGTGATTCCCACGTGATTGCCACGTGATTGACAAGTGATTCCCACCTGATTCCCACATTATTCCCACGTGATTGACACGCGATTTCCACATGATTCCCACGTGATACTCACGTGATTGACACGTGATTCCCTCGTGATTCCCACGTGATTGACAAATGATTCCCACGTGATTCCCATGGGATTCCCAAGTGATTGACACGTGTTTTCCACTGATTCCCACATGATACTCACGTGATTTACACGTGATTCCCACGTGATATTCACATGATTCCCCGTGATTCCCACGTGATTTACATGTGATTCCCACGTGATTGGCACGTTATTCCCACGTGATTGAAACGTGATTCCCACGTGATTGCCACGTGATTCCTACATGATTGACACGTGATTCCCACGTGATTCTCACGTGTTTCCCACGTGATTCCCACATGATTGACACGTGATTCCCAGGTGATTCTCACGTGATTCCCATGTGACTGACACGTGATTCCCACATGATTCCCACGTGACTGACACGTGATTCCCTCGTGACTCCCACGGGATTGACACGTGATTCCCACGTGATTCCCACGTGACTCCCACGTGATTCCCACGAGATTGACACGTGAATCCCACGTGATTCCCACGTGATTCCCACGTGACTGATACGTGATTCCCACGTGATTCCCACGTGATTCCCAAGTGATTCCCTCGTGATTCCCACGTGATTGACACGTGATTCCCTCGTGATTTCCACGTGATTCCCATGTGATTCCCACGAGATTGACACCGTGATTCCCACGTGATGCCCAAGTGATTCCCACGTGACTGATACGTGATTCCCACGTGATTCCCACGTGATTCCCACGTGATTCCCAAGTGATTCCCTCGTGATTCCCACGTGATTGACACGTGATTGACACGTGATTCCCACGTGACTCCCACGTGATTGCCACGTGATTGACACGTGATTCCCACGTGATTCCCGTGTGATTCCCACGTGCTTCCCACGTGATTCCCACATGATTCGCACGTGTTTGACACGTGATTTCCACATGATTGACACGTGATTCCCACGTGACTCCCACGTGATTGCCACGTGATTGACAAGTGATTCCCACCTGATTCCCACATGATTCCCACGTGATTGACACGCGATTTCCACATGATTCCCACGTGATACTCACGTGATTGACACGTGATTCCCATGTGATTTTCACGTGATTCCCACGTGATTCCCACGTGATTTAAACGTGATTCCCACGTGATTGGCACGTTATTCCCATGTGATTGACACGTAATTGCCACGTGATGACCACGCTATTCCCGCGTGATTCCCACGTGATTCTCACGTGAATGACACGTGATACACACTTGATTCCCACGTGATTGACACGTGATTCCCACGTGATTACCACGTGATTGACACGTGATTCCCACGTAATTCCCATGTGATTGAACGTGATTACCACGTGATTATCATGTGACTCCCACTTGAATTCGATATGATTATCACGTGATTGACACGTGATTCCCACGTGACTGCCACGTGATTGACACGTGATTCCCACGTGATTCCCACGTGATTGACACGTGATTCCCACGTGATTCCCACGTGATTCCCAAGTTTATCCCTCGTGATTCCCACGTGATTGACACGTGATTCCCACATAATTCTCACGTGATTCCCAAGTTTATCCCTCGTGATTCCCACGTGATTGACACGTGATTCCCACGTGATTCACACGTGATTGACACGTGATTCCCACGTGATTCCAACGTGACTGCCACGTGAATGACACGTGATTTACATGTGATTCCCACGTGATTGGCACGTTATTCCCACGTGATTGAAACGTGATTCCCACGTGATTCCCACGTGATTCCTACATGATTGACACGTGATTCCCACGTAATTCTCACGTGTTTCCCACGTGATTCCCACATGATTGACACGTGATTCCCACGTGATTAACACGTTATTGACACGTGATTCCCACGTGATTCTCACGTGATTCCCACGTGATTCACACGTGATTGTCACGTGATTCCCACGTGATTCCCACGTGATTGTCACGTGATTCTCACGTGATTCCCACGTGACTCCAATGTGATGCACATGTGATTCCCACGTGCTTCCCACGTGCTTCCCATGTGCTTCCCACGTGATTCCCACGTGATTGACACGTGATTCCCTCGTGACTCCCACGGGATTGACATGTGATTCCCACGTGATTCCCACGTGACTCCCACGTGATTCCCACGAGATTGACACGTGATTCCCACGTGATTCCCACGTGATTCCCACGTGACTGATACGTTATTCCCACGTGATTCCCACGTGATTCCCACGTGATTCCCTCGTGACTCCCACGGGATTTACACGTGATTCCCACGTGACTCCCACGTGATTCCCACGAGATTGACACGTTATTCCCACGTGATTCCCACGTGATTGCCATGTGACTGATACTTGATTCCCACGTGATTCCCACGTGGTTCAAACGTGATTCCCAAGTGATTCCCTCGTGATTCCCACGTGATTGACACGTGATTCCCTCGTGATTTCCACGTGATTCCCAAGTGATTCCCACAAGATTGACACTTGATTCCCACGTGATGCCCATGTAATTCCCACATGACTGATACATGATTCCCACGTGATTGACACTTGATTCCCACGTGATTGACACGTGATTCCCACGTGACTCCCAAGTGATACTCATGTAATTCCCACATGATTGACACTTGATTCCCACATGATTACCACGTGATTGACACGTGATTCACACATGATACCCACGTTATTCCCACGTGATTGACATGTGATTCTCACGTGATTCCCACGTGATTCCCACATGATTCCCACGTGATTGACAGGTGATTTCCACGTGATTGACATGTGATTCCCACGTGATTCCCACGTGATTGACACGTGATTTCCACGTGATTGACAAGTGATTCCCACGTGATTCCCACGTGATTGACACGTGATTCCCACGTGACTCCCACGTGATTGCCACGTGATTGACACGTGATTCCCACTTGCTTCCCACGTGATTCCCCCATGATTCCCATGTGATTGACACGTGATTTCCACGTGATTGACACGTGATTCCCACGTGACTCCCACGTGATTGCCACGTGATTGACAAGTGATTCCCACCTGATTCCCACTTGATTCCCACGTGATTGACACGCGATTTCCACATGATTCCCACGTGATACTCATGTGATTGACACGTGATTCCCACGTGATTCCCACGTGATTTACATGTGATTCCCACGTGATTGGCACGTTATTCCCACGTGATTGAAACGTGATTCCCACGTGATTCCCACGTGATTCCTACATGATTGACACGTGATTCCCATGTGATTCTCACGTGTTTCCCACGTGATTCCCACGTGATTGACACGTGATTCCCTCGTGACTCCCACGGGATTGACACGTGATTCCCACGTGATTCCCACGTTTTTGCCACGTGATTCCCACGTGATTCCCACATGATTCCCACGTGATTGACACGTGACTCCCACGTGATTCCTACGTGATTGACACGTGATTCCCACGTGATTCCCACGTGATTCCCACGTAATTAACACATAATTCCCACGTGATTCCCACGTGATTCCCACGTGATTGACAAGTGATTCCGACGTGATTCCCATGGGATTCCCAAATGATAGACACGTGTTTTCAAAGTAATTCCCACGTGATACTCACGTGATTGACACGTGATTCCCACGTGATTGACACGTGATTCCCACGTTTATCCCTCGTGATTCCCACGTGATTCCCACGTGATTCACACGTGATTCCCATGTGATTCCCACGTGATTGACACGTGATTCCCACGTAATACCCACGTGATTCCAATGTGATTGACACGTGATTGACACGTGATTCCCAAGTGATTCCCACGCGATTTCCACGTGATTGACAGGAAATTCCCTCGTGATTCCCTCGTGATTCTCACGTGATTGACACGTGATTCCCACGTGATTCCTACGAGATTCACAAGTGATTCCCACGAGATTGACACGTGATTCTCACGTGATTCCTTCATGATTCCCATGAGATTGACACGTGTTTCCCACGTGTTTCGCACGTGATTCCCAAGTGATTCCCACGTGATTCACACGTGATTGTCATGTGATTGACACGTGATTCCCACGTGATTCTCACATGATTCCCACGTGATTCCCACGTGATTGACACGTGATTCCCACGTGTTTCGCACGTGATTCCCAAGTGATTCCCACGTGATTCCCAAGTGATTGACACGTGATTGACACGTGATTCCCACGTAATTCTCACGTGATTCCCACGTGATTCCCACGTAATTCCCATGTGATTCCCACTTGTCTGATACGTGATTCCCACGTGATTCCCACGCGATTCCCACGTGATTCCCACGTGATTCTCAAGTGATTCCCTCGTGATTCCCACGAGATTGACATGTGATTCCCACGTGATTCGCACGTGATTCCCACGTGATTCCCACGTGACTGATACGTGATTCCCACATGATTCCCACGTGACTGATACGTGATTCCAACGTGATTCCCAAGTGACTGACACGTGATTCCCACGTGATTTCCACGTGATTCCCACTTGATTCCCACGAGATTGACACGTGATTCCCACGTGATTCCCTATGATAACCACGTGATTGTCATGTGATTCCCACGTGATTCCTACGTGATTCCCACTTGTCTGATACGTGATTCCCACATGATTCCCACGTGATTCCCACGTGATTCCCACGTGATTCTCACGTGATTCCCTCGTGATTCCCACGAGATTGACACGTGATTCACACGTAATTCCCACGTGAATGACACGTGATTCTCAAGTGATTCCCACGTGATTCCCACGTGATTGACACGTGATTCCCACGTGATTCTCACGTGATTCCCACGGGAATGACACGTGATTCTTAAGTGGTTCCCAAGTGATTCCCACGTGATTGACACGTGATTCCCACGTGATTCCCACGTGATTCCCACATGAATGACACGTGATTCTCAAGTGATTCCCACGTGATTCCCACGTGATTGACACGTGATTCCCACGTGATTCTCACGTGATTCCCACGTGAATGACACATGAAATACACGTGATTCCCACGTGATTCCCACGTGATTCCACGTGATTGACACCTGATTCCCACGTGATTCACACGTGATTTACACGTGATTCCCACGTGATTCCCACGTGATTGACACATGATTCCCACTTGATTCCCACGTGATTCCCACGTGATTCCACGTGATTGACACCTGATTCCCACGTGATTCACACGTGATTGACACGTGAATCCCACGTGATCCCCACGTGATTCCACGTGATTTACACGTGATTCCCACGTGATTCCCACGTGATTGACACATGATTCCCACTTGATTGACACGTGATTCCCACGTGATTCCCACGTGATTCCCACGTGACTGATACGTGATTACCACGTGATTCCCAGGTGACTGACACGTGATTCCCACGTGATTTCCACGTGATTGACACGTGATTCCCACGTGATTGACACGTGATTCTCACGTGATTCCCACGTGATTCTCACGTGATTCCCACGTGATTCCCCTGTGATTGACAAAAGATTCCCACGAGATTCCCACGTGCTTCCCATTTTATTGACACATGATTCCCACGTGATTCCCACGTGATTGACACGTGATTCCCACGTGATTGCCACGTGATTGACACGTGATTCCCACGTGATTGACAAGTGATTCCCACGTGATTCCCACGTGATTCCACGTGATTTACACGTGATTCCCACGTGATTCCACGTGATTGACACCTGATTCCCACGTGATTCACACGTGATTGACACGTGACTCCCTCGTGATTATCACGTGATTGACACGTGATTCCCACCTAATTCCCACGTGATTGACAAGTGATTCCCATGTGATTCCGACGTGATTGACACATTCCCACGTGATTCCCACGTGATTGACACGTGATTCCCACGGGATTCCCACGTGACTCCCTCGTGATTCCCACGTGATTAACACGTGATTCCCACGTGATTCCCACGTGATTGACACGTGATTCCCACGTGATTCCCACGTGATTCCTCGTGATTGACACTTGATTCGCACGTGATTCCCACGGGATTGACACGTGATTCCCACATGATTCCAACGTAATTACCACGTGATTCGAACTTGACTCTCACGT
Organism: Muntiacus reevesi; assembly: GCF_963930625.1. NCBI lineage: Eukaryota > Metazoa > Chordata > Mammalia > Artiodactyla > Cervidae > Muntiacus > Muntiacus reevesi. The sequence goes on from NW_027077877.1 coordinate 1,338,598, forward strand.
GATTCCCACGTGATTGACACGTGATTCCCACGTGATTCCCACGTGATTCTCACGATATCGACACGTGATTCCCACGTGATTCCCACGTGAGTCCCATGTGATTGACACATGATTCCCACGTGATTTACACGTGATTCCCTCGGTATTCCCACGTGACTCCCTCGTGATTCCCACGTGATTGACACTTGATTCCAACCTAATTCCCACGTGATTGACATGTGACTCCCTCGTGATTGCCACGTGATTGACACGTGATTCCAACCTAATTCCCACGTGATTGACACGTGATTCCCTCGTGATTCCCACGTGATTCTCACGTGATTCCTACGTGATTGACACATGATTTCCGCCTAATTCCCAATTGATTGACACGTGATTCCCACGTGATTCCCACGTGATTGACACATTCCCACGTGATTACCACGTGATTGACACGTGATTCCCACGGGATTCCCACGTGACTCTCTCGTGATTACCACGTGATTGACACGTGATTGCCACGTAATTCCCACATGATTGACACATTCCCACGTGATTACCACGTGATTGACACGTGATTCCCACGTGATTCCCACGTGATTCTCACGATATCGACACGTGATTCCCACGTGAGTCCCATGTGATTGACACATGATTCCCACGTGATTTACACGTGATTCCCACGGTATTCCCATGTGACTCCCTCGTGATTCCCACGTGATTGACACGTGATACCCACGTGATAATCACGTGATTCCCACGTGATTCCCACGTGAGTCCAATGTGATTGACACATGATTCCCACGTGATTTACACGTGATTACCACGTGATTCCCACGTGATTCTCACGTGATTCCCATGTGATTGACACGTGATACCCACGTGATAATCACGTGATTCCCACGTGATTCCCACGTGATTGACACATTTCCACGTGATTACCACGTGATTGACACGTGTTTCCCACGGGATTCCCACGTGATTCCCTCGTGATTCCCACGTGATTGACACGTAATTCCCACGTGATTCCCACGTGATTGACACATTCCCACGAGATTCCCACGGGATTGACACGTGATTACCACGGGATTCCCACGTGACTCCCTCGTTATTCCCATGTGATTGACACGTGATTCCCACCTTATTCCCACGTGATTGACACGTGATTCCTACGTGTTTTCCACGTGATTCCCACGTCATTGACACATTCCCACGTGATTGCCACGTGATTGACACGTGATTCCCACGGGATTCTCACGTGACTCCCTCGTGATTCCCACGTGATTGACACGTGATTCCCACGTGATTCCCACGTGATTGAAACATTCCCACGTGATTCCCACGTGATTGACACGTGATTCCCACGGGATTCTCACGTGACTCCCTCGTGATTCCCACGTGATTGACACGTGATTCCCACGGGATTCCCACGTGACTCCCTCATGATTCCCACATGATTGACACGTGAGTCCCACATGATTCGCACGTGATTGACACATTCCCACGTGATTCCCACGTGATTGACATGTGATTCCCACGGGATTTCTACGTGACTCACTTGTGATTCCCACGTGATTGACACGTGATTCCCACGGGATTCCCACGTGACTCCCTCATGATTCCCACGTGATTGACACGTGATTCCCACGTGATTCGCACGTGATTGACACATTCCCACGTGAATCCCACGTGATTGACACGTGATTCCCACGGGATTTCTACGTGACTCACTTGTGATTCCCACGTGATTGACACGTGATTCCCACGGGATTCCCACGTGACTCCCTCATGATTCCCACGTGATTGACACGTGATTCCCACGTGATTCGCACGTGATTGACACATTCCCACGTGATTCCCACGTGATTGACACGTGATTCCCACCTAATTCCCACGTAATTGACACGTGATCCCACGTGATTCTCACGTGATTGACACATTCCCACGTGATTCCCACGTGATTGGCACGTGATTCCCACGGGATTCCCACGTGATTCCCTCGTGATTATCACGTGATTGACACGTGATTCCCACCTAATTCCCACGTGATTGACACGTGATTCCCACGTGATTGCCACGTGATTGACACATTCCCGCTTGATTCCCCCTTGATTGACACGTGATTCCCACGTGAGTCCCATGTGATTGACACATGATTCCCACGTGATTCCCACGTGAGTCCCATGTGATTGACACATGTTTCCCACGTGATTTACACGTGATTACAACGTGATTCCCAGTGATTCTCACGTGATTCCCATGTGATTGACACGTGATTCCCACGTGATTGACAGGTGATTCCCACAGGATTCCCACGTGACTCCCTCGTGATTCCCACGTGATTGACACGTGATTCCCACCTAATTCCCACGTGATGGACACGTGATTCCCACGTGATTCCCACGTTATTGACACATTCTCACGTGATTCCCACGTGATTGACACGTGATTCCCACGGGATTCCCACGTGACTCCCTCGTGATTCCCACGTGATTAACACGTGATTCCCACGTGATTCCCACGTGTTTGACACCTTCCCACGTGATTCCCACGTGATTGACACATTCCCACGTGATTCCCACGAGATTGACACGTGATTCCCACGGGATTCCCTCGTGACTCCCTCGTGATTAACACGTGATTGACACGTGATTCCCACCTAATTCCCACGTTTTGACACGTGATTCCCACGTGATTAAAACGTGATTCCCCTTGATTTCCAAGTGATTGACACCTGATTCCCACGTGATTCCCACCTGATTGACAAGTCATTCCCACGTGATTCCCACGTGATTCCCACGTGATTGACACGTGATTCCCACGTGATTCCCACGTGATTCCTCGTGATTGACACTTGATTCGCACGTGATTCCCACGGGATTGACAGGTGATTCCCACATGATTCCAACGTAATTACCACGTGATTCGAACTTGACTCTCACGTGATTCCCACGTGATTGACACGTGATTACCTCGTGATTCCCACGTGATTGACACGTGATTCCCATGTGATTACCACGTAATTGACACGTGATTCCCTCGTGATTCCCACGTGATTGACACGTGATGCCCACGTGATTCCCACGTGAGACTCATGTGATTGACACATGATTCCCACGTGATTCCCACGTGATTTACAAGTGATTCCCCCGTGATTCCCACGTGATTCTCACGTGATTCCCATGTGATTGACACGTGATTCCCACGTGATTGGCAGGTGATTCCAAGGTCATTCCCACGTGATTCCCACGTGAATGACACGTGACTCACACGTGATTCCCACGTGATTGACACGTGAATCCACGTGATTCCCACGTGATTGTCCGGTGATTCCCACGTGATTCCCACATGAGACCCTCGTGATTCCCATGTGATTGACACATGATTCCCATGTGATTTCCACGTGATTGACACATTATTCCCACGTGATTCCCACATGTGTCACACGTGATTCCGACGTGATTCCCATGTGATTCCCACGTGATTGACACGTGATTCTCACGTGATACCCACGTGATTGACACGTGATTCCCACTTGATTGACACGTGATTCCCACGTGATTCCCACGTGATATCCACGTGATTGCCATGTGATTGACACATTCCCACGTAATTACCACGTGATTCTCACGTGATTCCCATGTGATTGACACGTGATTCCCACGTGATTGACATGTGATTCCAACCTAATTCCCACGTGATTGACACGTGATTCCCACGTGATTGACACATTCCCACGTGATTCCCCCTTGATTGACACGTGATTCCCAAGGGATTCCCACGTGACTCCCTCGTAATTCCCACGTGATTGACATGTGATTCCCACCTATTTTCCAAGTGATTGACACGTGATTCCCACGTGATTGACACGTGATTCCCACGTGATTGACACGTGATTCCCTCGTGATTGCCACGTGATTGACACGTGATTCCCACGTGAGTCCCATGTGATTGACACATGATTCCCACGTTATTCCCACGTGATTCCCATGTGATTGACACATGATTCCCACGTGATTTACACGTGATTCCCACGTGATTCCCACGTGATTCTCACGAGGTTCCATGTGATTGACACGTTATTCCCACGTGATTGACAGGTGATTCCCACAGGATTCCCACCTGACTCCCTCGTGATTCCCAAGTGATTGATACGTGATTCCCACCTAATTCCCACGTGACTGACACATGATTCCCACGAGATTCCCATGTGATTGACACATTCCCACGTGATTTCCACGTGATTGACACGTGATTCCCACGGGATTCCCACATGACTCCCTCGTGATTCCCACGTGATTGACACGTAATGCCCACGTGATTCCCACGTGAGACTCATGTGATTGACACATGATTCCCACGTGATTCCCACGTGATTTACAAGTGATTCCCCCGTGATTCCCACGTGATTCTCACGTGATTCCCATGTGATTGACACGTGATTCCCACGTGATTGGCAGGTGATTCCAAGGTCATTCCCACGTGATTCCCACGTGAATGACACGTGACTCACACGTGATTCCCACGTGATTGACACGTGAATCCACGTGATTCCCACGTGATTGTCCGGTGATTCCCACGTGATTCCCACATGAGACCCTCGTGATTCCCACGTGATTGACACATGATTCCCATGTGATTTCCACGTGATTGACACATTATTCCCACGTGAGTACCACATGTGTCACACGTGAATCCGACGTGATTCCCAGGTGATTCCCACGTGATTGACACGTGATTCCCACGTGATACCCACGTGATTCCCACGTGATTGCCATGTGATTGACACATTCCCACGTAATTCCCACGTGATTCCCACGTGATTCTCACGTGATTCCCATGTGATTGACACGTGATCCCACGTGATTCTCACGTGATTGACACGTGATTCCCACGTGATTAAAACGTGATTTCCCCTTTATTCCCACGTGATTGACACGTGATTCCCAAGGGATTCCCCCGTGACTCCCTCGTGATTCCCACGTGATTGACACGTGATTCCCACCTAATTCCCACGTGATTGACACGTGATTCCCACGGGATTCCCACGTGACTGACACATTCCCACCTGATTCCCACGTGATTCACAGGTGATTCCCACGGGATTCCCCCGTGACTCCCTCGTGATTCCCACGTGATTGACACGTGATTCCCACCTAATTCCCACGTGATTGACAAGTGATTCCCATGTGATTCCCACGTGATTGACACATTCCCACGTGATTCCCACGTGATTGACACGTGATTCCCACGGGATTCCCACGTGACTCCCTCGTGATTCCCACGTGATTAACACGTGATTCCCACGTGATTCCCACGTGATTGACACGTGATTCCCACGTGATTCCCACGTGATTCCTCGTGATTGACACTTGATTCGCACGTGATTCCCACGGGATTGACACGTGATTCCCACATGATTCCAACGTAATTACCACGTGATTCGAACTTGACTCTCACGTGATTCCCACGTGATTGACACGTGATTCCCACGTGATTCCCACGTGATTCTCACGATATCGACACGTGATTCCCACGTGATTCCCACGTGATTGACACTTGATTCCAACCTAATTCCCACGTGATTGACATGTGACTCCCTCGTGATTGCCACGTGATTGACACGTGATTCCAACCTAATTCCCACGTGATTGACACGTGATTCCCTCGTGATTCCCACGTGATTCTCACGTGATTCCTACGTGATTGACACATGATTTCCGCCTAATTCCCAATTGATTGACACGTGATTCCCACGTGATTCCCACGTGATTGACACATTCCCACGTGATTACCACGTGATTGACACGTGATTCCCACGGAACTCCCAGGTGACTCCCTCGTGATTGCCACGTGATTGACACGTGATTGCCACATAATTCACACATGATTGACACATTCCCACGTGATTACCACGTGATTGACACGTGATTCCCACGTGATTCCCACGTGATTCTCACGATATCGACACGTGATTCCCACGTGAGTCCCATGTGATTGACACATGATTCCCACGTGATTTACACGTGATTCCCACGGTATTCCCACGTGACTCCCTCGTGATTCCCACGTGATTGACACTTGATTCCAACCTAATGCCCACGTGATTGACATGTGACTCCCTCGTGATTGCCACGTGATTGACACGTGATTCCAACCTAATTCCCACGTGATTGACACGTGATTCCCTCGTGATTCCCACGTGATTCTCACGTGATTCCTACATGATTGACACATGATTTCCGCCTAATTCCCAATTGATTGACACGTGATTCCCACGTGATTCCCACGTGATTGACACATTCCCACGTGATTACCACGTGATTGACACGTGATTCCCACGGGATTCCCACATGATTGACACATTCCCACGTGATTACCACGTGATTGACACGTGATTCCCACGGGATTCAAACGTGACTCCCTCGTGATTCCCACGTGAGTCCCATGTGATTGACACATGATTCCCACGTGATTCCCACGTGATTCCCACGTGATTCCCACGTGATTCTCACGTGATTCCCATGTGATTGACTCGTGATTCCCAAGTGATTGACAGGTGATTCCCAAGGGAATCCCAGGTGACTCCCTCGTGATTCCCACGTGATTGACACGTGATTCCCACCTAATTCGCACGTGATTGACACGTGATTCCCACGTGATTCCCACATGATTGACGCATTCCCATGTGATTCCCCCGTGATTGACACATGATTCCCACGGGACTCCCACGTGACTCCCTCGTGATTCCCACGTGATTTACACGTGATGCCAACCTAATTCCCACGTGATTGACACGTGATTCCCTCGTGATTCCCACGTGATTCTCACGTGATTCCTACGTGATTGACACATGATTTCCGCCTAATTCCCAATTGATTGACACGTGATTCCCACGTGATTCCCACGTGATTGACACATTCCCACGTGATTCCCACGTGATTGACACGTGATTCCCACGGGATTCCCACGTGACTCCCTCGTGATTCCCACGTGATTAACACGTGATTCCCACGTGATTCCCACGTGATTGACACGTGATTCCCACATGTTTCGCACGTGATTCCCAAGTGATTCCCACGTGATTCCCAAGTGATTGACACGTGATTGACACGTGATTCCCACGTGATTCTCACGTGATTCCCATGTGATTCCCACGTAATTCCCATGTGATTCCCACTAGTCTGATACGTGATTCCCACGTGATTCCCACGCGATTCCCACGTGATTCCCACGTGATTCTCATGTGATTCCCTCGTGATTCCCACGAGATTGACACGTGATTCCCACGTGATTCGCACGTGATTCCCACGTAACTCCCACGTGACTGATACGTGATTACCACATGATTCCCACGTGACTGATACGTGATTCCAACGTGATTCCCAAGTGACTGACACGTGATTTCCACGTGATTCCCACTTGATTCCCACGAGATTGACACGTGATTCCCACGTGATTCCCACGTGATTCACACGTGATGCCCACGTGACTGATACATGATTCCCACGTGATTCCCACGTGATTCCCTCGTGATAACCACGTGATTGACACGTGATTCCCACGTGATTCCTACGTGATTCCCTCGTGATTCCCACGAGATTGACACGTGATTCCCACGTGATTCCCACGTAATTCCCACGAGATTCCCACTTGTCTGATATGTGATTCCCACATGATTCCCACGTGATTCCCACGTGATTCTCACGTGATTCCCTCGTGATTCCCATGAGATTGACACGTGATTCCCACGTGATTCGCACGTGATTCCCACGTGATTCCCACGTGACTGATACGTGATTACCCCGTGATTCCCACGTGACTGCCACGTGATTCCCACGTGACTGCCACGTGATTGACACGTGATTCCCACGTGATTCCCACGTGATTGACACGTGATTCCCACGTGATTCCCACGTGATTCCCACGTTTATCCCTCGTGATTCCCACGTGATTCCCACGTGATTCACACGTGATTCCCATGTGATTCCCACGTGATTGACACGTGATTCCCACGTAATACCCACGTGATTCCCACGTGATTGACACGTGATTGACACGTGATTCCCACGTGATTCTCACGTGATTTCCACGTGATTGACACGTGATTGACACGTGATTCCCACGTGTTGCCCTCGTGATTGACAGGTGATTCCCACGTGATTCCCACGTGATTCCCACGTGATTGACACGTGATTCCCACATGATTTCCACGTGATTCCCAAGTGATTCCCACGAGATTGACACGTGATTCCCACGTGTCTCCCACGTGATTGACACGTGATTCCCACGTGATTCCCTCGTGATTCCCACGTGATTGACACGTGATTCCCACTTGATTCCTACATGATTCCCAAGTGATTCCCACGAGATTGACACGTGATTCCCACGTGATTTTCACGTGATTCCCAAGTGATTCCCACGAGATTGACACGTGATTCCCACGTGATTGCCACGTGATTGACAAGTGATTCCCACCTGATTCCCACATTATTCCCACGTGATTGACACGCGATTTCCACATGATTCCCACGTGATACTCACGTGATTGACACGTGATTCCCTCGTGATTCCCACGTGATTGACAAATGATTCCCACGTGATTCCCATGGGATTCCCAAGTGATTGACACGTGTTTTCCACTGATTCCCACATGATACTCACGTGATTTACACGTGATTCCCACGTGATATTCACATGATTCCCCGTGATTCCCACGTGATTTACATGTGATTCCCACGTGATTGGCACGTTATTCCCACGTGATTGAAACGTGATTCCCACGTGATTGCCACGTGATTCCTACATGATTGACACGTGATTCCCACGTGATTCTCACGTGTTTCCCACGTGATTCCCACATGATTGACACGTGATTCCCAGGTGATTCTCACGTGATTCCCATGTGACTGACACGTGATTCCCACATGATTCCCACGTGACTGACACGTGATTCCCTCGTGACTCCCACGGGATTGACACGTGATTCCCACGTGATTCCCACGTGACTCCCACGTGATTCCCACGAGATTGACACGTGAATCCCAGGTGATTCCCACGTGATTCCCACGTGACTGATACGTGATTCCCACGTGATTCCCACGTGATTCCCAAGTGATTCCCTCGTGATTCCCACGTGATTGACACGTGATTCCCTCGTGATTTCCACGTGATTCCCATGTGATTCCCACGAGATTGACACCGTGATTCCCACGTGATGCCCAAGTGATTCCCACGTGACTGATACGTGATTCCCACGTGATTCCCACGTGATTCCCACGTGATTCCCAAGTGATTCCCTCGTGATTCCCACGTGATTGACACGTGATTGACACGTGATTCCCACGTGACTCCCACGTGATTGCCACGTGATTGACACGTGATTCCCACGTGATTCCCGTGTGATTCCCACGTGCTTCCCACGTGATTCCCACATGATTCGCACGTGTTTGACACGTGATTTCCACATGATTGACACGTGATTCCCACGTGACTCCCACGTGATTGCCACGTGATTGACAAGTGATTCCCACCTGATTCCCACATGATTCCCACGTGATTGACACGCGATTTCCACATGATTCCCACGTGATACTCACGTGATTGACACGTGATTCCCATGTGATTTTCACGTGATTCCCACGTGATTCCCACGTGATTTAAACGTGATTCCCACGTGATTGGCACGTTATTCCCATGTGATTGACACGTAATTGCCACGTGATGACCACGCTATTCCCGCGTGATTCCCACGTGATTCTCACGTGAATGACACGTGATACACACTTGATTCCCACGTGATTGACACGTGATTCCCACGTGATTACCACGTGATTGACACGTGATTCCCACGTAATTCCCATGTGATTGAACGTGATTACCACGTGATTATCATGTGACTCCCACTTGAATTCGATATGATTATCACGTGATTGACACGTGATTCCCACGTGACTGCCACGTGATTGACACGTGATTCCCACGTGATTCCCACGTGATTGACACGTGATTCCCACGTGATTCCCACGTGATTCCCAAGTTTATCCCTCGTGATTCCCACGTGATTGACACGTGATTCCCACATAATTCTCACGTGATTCCCAAGTTTATCCCTCGTGATTCCCACGTGATTGACACGTGATTCCCACGTGATTCACACGTGATTGACACGTGATTCCCACGTGATTCCAACGTGACTGCCACGTGAATGACACGTGATTTACATGTGATTCCCACGTGATTGGCACGTTATTCCCACGTGATTGAAACGTGATTCCCACGTGATTCCCACGTGATTCCTACATGATTGACACGTGATTCCCACGTAATTCTCACGTGTTTCCCACGTGATTCCCACATGATTGACACGTGATTCCCACGTGATTAACACGTTATTGACACGTGATTCCCACGTGATTCTCACGTGATTCCCACGTGATTCACACGTGATTGTCACGTGATTCCCACGTGATTCCCACGTGATTGTCACGTGATTCTCACGTGATTCCCACGTGACTCCAATGTGATGCACATGTGATTCCCACGTGCTTCCCACGTGCTTCCCATGTGCTTCCCACGTGATTCCCACGTGATTGACACGTGATTCCCTCGTGACTCCCACGGGATTGACATGTGATTCCCACGTGATTCCCACGTGACTCCCACGTGATTCCCACGAGATTGACACGTGATTCCCACGTGATTCCCACGTGATTCCCACGTGACTGATACGTTATTCCCACGTGATTCCCACGTGATTCCCACGTGATTCCCTCGTGACTCCCACGGGATTTACACGTGATTCCCACGTGACTCCCACGTGATTCCCACGAGATTGACACGTTATTCCCACGTGATTCCCACGTGATTGCCATGTGACTGATACTTGATTCCCACGTGATTCCCACGTGGTTCAAACGTGATTCCCAAGTGATTCCCTCGTGATTCCCACGTGATTGACACGTGATTCCCTCGTGATTTCCACGTGATTCCCAAGTGATTCCCACAAGATTGACACTTGATTCCCACGTGATGCCCATGTAATTCCCACATGACTGATACATGATTCCCACGTGATTGACACTTGATTCCCACGTGATTGACACGTGATTCCCACGTGACTCCCAAGTGATACTCATGTAATTCCCACATGATTGACACTTGATTCCCACATGATTACCACGTGATTGACACGTGATTCACACATGATACCCACGTTATTCCCACGTGATTGACATGTGATTCTCACGTGATTCCCACGTGATTCCCACATGATTCCCACGTGATTGACAGGTGATTTCCACGTGATTGACATGTGATTCCCACGTGATTCCCACGTGATTGACACGTGATTTCCACGTGATTGACAAGTGATTCCCACGTGATTCCCACGTGATTGACACGTGATTCCCACGTGACTCCCACGTGATTGCCACGTGATTGACACGTGATTCCCACTTGCTTCCCACGTGATTCCCCCATGATTCCCATGTGATTGACACGTGATTTCCACGTGATTGACACGTGATTCCCACGTGACTCCCACGTGATTGCCACGTGATTGACAAGTGATTCCCACCTGATTCCCACTTGATTCCCACGTGATTGACACGCGATTTCCACATGATTCCCACGTGATACTCATGTGATTGACACGTGATTCCCACGTGATTCCCACGTGATTTACATGTGATTCCCACGTGATTGGCACGTTATTCCCACGTGATTGAAACGTGATTCCCACGTGATTCCCACGTGATTCCTACATGATTGACACGTGATTCCCATGTGATTCTCACGTGTTTCCCACGTGATTCCCACGTGATTGACACGTGATTCCCTCGTGACTCCCACGGGATTGACACGTGATTCCCACGTGATTCCCACGTTTTTGCCACGTGATTCCCACGTGATTCCCACATGATTCCCACGTGATTGACACGTGACTCCCACGTGATTCCTACGTGATTGACACGTGATTCCCACGTGATTCCCACGTGATTCCCACGTAATTAACACATAATTCCCACGTGATTCCCACGTGATTCCCACGTGATTGACAAGTGATTCCGACGTGATTCCCATGGGATTCCCAAATGATAGACACGTGTTTTCAAAGTAATTCCCACGTGATACTCACGTGATTGACACGTGATTCCCACGTGATTGACACGTGATTCCCACGTTTATCCCTCGTGATTCCCACGTGATTCCCACGTGATTCACACGTGATTCCCATGTGATTCCCACGTGATTGACACGTGATTCCCACGTAATACCCACGTGATTCCAATGTGATTGACACGTGATTGACACGTGATTCCCAAGTGATTCCCACGCGATTTCCACGTGATTGACAGGAAATTCCCTCGTGATTCCCTCGTGATTCTCACGTGATTGACACGTGATTCCCACGTGATTCCTACGAGATTCACAAGTGATTCCCACGAGATTGACACGTGATTCTCACGTGATTCCTTCATGATTCCCATGAGATTGACACGTGTTTCCCACGTGTTTCGCACGTGATTCCCAAGTGATTCCCACGTGATTCACACGTGATTGTCATGTGATTGACACGTGATTCCCACGTGATTCTCACATGATTCCCACGTGATTCCCACGTGATTGACACGTGATTCCCACGTGTTTCGCACGTGATTCCCAAGTGATTCCCACGTGATTCCCAAGTGATTGACACGTGATTGACACGTGATTCCCACGTAATTCTCACGTGATTCCCACGTGATTCCCACGTAATTCCCATGTGATTCCCACTTGTCTGATACGTGATTCCCACGTGATTCCCACGCGATTCCCACGTGATTCCCACGTGATTCTCAAGTGATTCCCTCGTGATTCCCACGAGATTGACATGTGATTCCCACGTGATTCGCACGTGATTCCCACGTGATTCCCACGTGACTGATACGTGATTCCCACATGATTCCCACGTGACTGATACGTGATTCCAACGTGATTCCCAAGTGACTGACACGTGATTCCCACGTGATTTCCACGTGATTCCCACTTGATTCCCACGAGATTGACACGTGATTCCCACGTGATTCCCTATGATAACCACGTGATTGTCATGTGATTCCCACGTGATTCCTACGTGATTCCCACTTGTCTGATACGTGATTCCCACATGATTCCCACGTGATTCCCACGTGATTCCCACGTGATTCTCACGTGATTCCCTCGTGATTCCCACGAGATTGACACGTGATTCACACGTAATTCCCACGTGAATGACACGTGATTCTCAAGTGATTCCCACGTGATTCCCACGTGATTGACACGTGATTCCCACGTGATTCTCACGTGATTCCCACGGGAATGACACGTGATTCTTAAGTGGTTCCCAAGTGATTCCCACGTGATTGACACGTGATTCCCACGTGATTCCCACGTGATTCCCACATGAATGACACGTGATTCTCAAGTGATTCCCACGTGATTCCCACGTGATTGACACGTGATTCCCACGTGATTCTCACGTGATTCCCACGTGAATGACACATGAAATACACGTGATTCCCACGTGATTCCCACGTGATTCCACGTGATTGACACCTGATTCCCACGTGATTCACACGTGATTTACACGTGATTCCCACGTGATTCCCACGTGATTGACACATGATTCCCACTTGATTCCCACGTGATTCCCACGTGATTCCACGTGATTGACACCTGATTCCCACGTGATTCACACGTGATTGACACGTGAATCCCACGTGATTCCCACGTGATTCCACGTGATTTACACGTGATTCCCACGTGATTCCCACGTGATTGACACATGATTCCCACTTGATTGACACGTGATTCCCACGTGATTCCCACGTGATTCCCACGTGACTGATACGTGATTACCACGTGATTCCCAGGTGACTGACACGTGATTCCCACGTGATTTCCACGTGATTGACACGTGATTCCCACGTGATTGACACGTGATTCTCACGTGATTCCCACGTGATTCTCACGTGATTCCCACGTGATTCCCCTGTGATTGACAAAAGATTCCCACGAGATTCCCACGTGCTTCCCATTTTATTGACACATGATTCCCACGTGATTCCCACGTGATTGACACGTGATTCCCACGTGATTGCCACGTGATTGACACGTGATTCCCACGTGATTGACAAGTGATTCCCACGTGATTCCCACGTGATTCCACGTGATTTACACGTGATTCCCACGTGATTCCACGTGATTGACACCTGATTCCCACGTGATTCACACGTGATTGACACGTGACTCCCTCGTGATTATCACGTGATTGACACGTGATTCCCACCTAATTCCCACGTGATTGACAAGTGATTCCCATGTGATTCCGACGTGATTGACACATTCCCACGTGATTCCCACGTGATTGACACGTGATTCCCACGGGATTCCCACGTGACTCCCTCGTGATTCCCACGTGATTAACACGTGATTCCCACGTGATTCCCACGTGATTGACACGTGATTCCCACGTGATTCCCACGTGATTCCTCGTGATTGACACTTGATTCGCACGTGATTCCCACGGGATTGACACGTGATTCCCACATGATTCCAACGTAATTACCACGTGATTCGAACTTGACTCTCACGTGATTCCCACGTGATTGACACGTGATTCCCACGTGATTCCCACGTGATTCTCACGATATCGACACGTGATTCCCACGTGATTCCCACGTGAGTCCCATGTGATTGACACATGATTCCCACGTGATTTACACGTGATTCCCTCGGTATTCCCACGTGACTCCCTCGTGATTCCCACGTGATTGACACTTGATTCCAACCTAATTCCCACGTGATTGACATGTGACTCCCTCGTGATTGCCACGTGATTGACACGTGATTCCAACCTAATTCCCACGTGATTGACACGTGATTCCCTCGTGATTCCCACGTGATTCTCACGTGATTCCTACGTGATTGACACATGATTTCCGCCTAATTCCCAATTGATTGACACGTGATTCCCACGTGATTCCCACGTGATTGACACATTCCCACGTGATTACCACGTGATTGACACGTGATTCCCACGGGATTCCCACGTGACTCTCTCGTGATTACCACGTGATTGACACGTGATTGCCACGTAATTCCCACATGATTGACACATTCCCACGTGATTACCACGTGATTGACACGTGATTCCCACGTGATTCCCACGTGATTCTCACGATATCGACACGTGATTCCCACGTGAGTCCCATGTGATTGACACATGATTCCCACGTGATTTACACGTGATTCCCACGGTATTCCCATGTGACTCCCTCGTGATTCCCACGTGATTGACACGTGATACCCACGTGATAATCACGTGATTCCCACGTGATTCCCACGTGAGTCCAATGTGATTGACACATGATTCCCACGTGATTTACACGTGATTACCACGTGATTCCCACGTGATTCTCACGTGATTCCCATGTGATTGACACGTGATACCCACGTGATAATCACGTGATTCCCACGTGATTCCCACGTGATTGACACATTTCCACGTGATTACCACGTGATTGACACGTGTTTCCCACGGGATTCCCACGTGACTCCCTCGTGATTCCCACGTGATTGACACGTAATTCCCACGTGATTCCCACGTGATTGACACATTCCCACGAGATTCCCACGGGATTGACACGTGATTACCACGGGATTCCCACGTGACTCCCTCGTTATTCCCATGTGATTGACACGTGATTCCCACCTTATTCCCACGTGATTGACACGTGATTCCTACGTGTTTTCCACGTGATTCCCACGTCATTGACACATTCCCACGTGATTGCCACGTGATTGACACGTGATTCCCACGGGATTCTCACGTGACTCCCTCGTGATTCCCACGTGATTGACACGTGATTCCCACGTGATTCCCACGTGATTGAAACATTCCCACGTGATTCCCACGTGATTGACACGTGATTCCCACGGGATTCTCACGTGACTCCCTCGTGATTCCCACGTGATTGACACGTGATTCCCACGGGATTCCCACGTGACTCCCTCATGATTCCCACATGATTGACACGTGAGTCCCACATGATTCGCACGTGATTGACACATTCCCACGTGATTCCCACGTGATTGACATGTGATTCCCACGGGATTTCTACGTGACTCACTTGTGATTCCCACGTGATTGACACGTGATTCCCACGGGATTCCCACGTGACTCCCTCATGATTCCCACGTGATTGACACGTGATTCCCACGTGATTCGCACGTGATTGACACATTCCCACGTGAATCCCACGTGATTGACACGTGATTCCCACGGGATTTCTACGTGACTCACTTGTGATTCCCACGTGATTGACACGTGATTCCCACGGGATTCCCACGTGACTCCCTCATGATTCCCACGTGATTGACACGTGATTCCCACGTGATTCGCACGTGATTGACACATTCCCACGTGATTCCCACGTGATTGACACGTGATTCCCACCTAATTCCCACGTAATTGACACGTGATCCCACGTGATTCTCACGTGATTGACACATTCCCACGTGATTCCCACGTGATTGGCACGTGATTCCCACGGGATTCCCACGTGATTCCCTCGTGATTATCACGTGATTGACACGTGATTCCCACCTAATTCCCACGTGATTGACACGTGATTCCCACGTGATTGCCACGTGATTGACACATTCCCGCTTGATTCCCCCTTGATTGACACGTGATTCCCACGTGAGTCCCATGTGATTGACACATGATTCCCACGTGATTCCCACGTGAGTCCCATGTGATTGACACATGTTTCCCACGTGATTTACACGTGATTACAACGTGATTCCCAGTGATTCTCACGTGATTCCCATGTGATTGACACGTGATTCCCACGTGATTGACAGGTGATTCCCACAGGATTCCCACGTGACTCCCTCGTGATTCCCACGTGATTGACACGTGATTCCCACCTAATTCCCACGTGATGGACACGTGATTCCCACGTGATTCCCACGTTATTGACACATTCTCACGTGATTCCCACGTGATTGACACGTGATTCCCACGGGATTCCCACGTGACTCCCTCGTGATTCCCACGTGATTAACACGTGATTCCCACGTGATTCCCACGTGTTTGACACCTTCCCACGTGATTCCCACGTGATTGACACATTCCCACGTGATTCCCACGAGATTGACACGTGATTCCCACGGGATTCCCTCGTGACTCCCTCGTGATTAACACGTGATTGACACGTGATTCCCACCTAATTCCCACGTTTTGACACGTGATTCCCACGTGATTAAAACGTGATTCCCCTTGATTTCCAAGTGATTGACACCTGATTCCCACGTGATTCCCACCTGATTGACAAGTCATTCCCACGTGATTCCCACGTGATTCCCACGTGATTGACACGTGATTCCCACGTGATTCCCACGTGATTCCTCGTGATTGACACTTGATTCGCACGTGATTCCCACGGGATTGACAGGTGATTCCCACATGATTCCAACGTAATTACCACGTGATTCGAACTTGACTCTCACGTGATTCCCACGTGATTGACACGTGATTACCTCGTGATTCCCACGTGATTGACACGTGATTCCCATGTGATTACCACGTAATTGACACGTGATTCCCTCGTGATTCCCACGTGATTGACACGTGATGCCCACGTGATTCCC
This sequence comes from Muntiacus reevesi, assembly GCF_963930625.1. Classification (NCBI taxonomy): domain Eukaryota; kingdom Metazoa; phylum Chordata; class Mammalia; order Artiodactyla; family Cervidae; genus Muntiacus; species Muntiacus reevesi. The sequence continues at coordinate 1,356,256 of NW_027077877.1, forward strand.
ACGTGAGACTCATGTGATTGACACATGATTCCCACGTGATTCCCACGTGATTTACAAGTGATTCCCCCGTGATTCCCACGTGATTCTCACGTGATTCCCATGTGATTGACACGTGATTCCCACGTGATTGGCAGGTGATTCCAAGGTCATTCCCACGTGATTCCCACGTGAATGACACGTGACTCACACGTGATTCCCACGTGATTGACACGTGAATCCACGTGATTCCCACGTGATTGTCCGGTGATTCCCACGTGATTCCCACATGAGACCCTCGTGATTCCCATGTGATTGACACATGATTCCCATGTGATTTCCACGTGATTGACACATTATTCCCACGTGATTCCCACATGTGTCACACGTGATTCCGACGTGATTCCCATGTGATTCCCACGTGATTGACACGTGATTCTCACGTGATACCCACGTGATTGACACGTGATTCCCACTTGATTGACACGTGATTCCCACGTGATTCCCACGTGATATCCACGTGATTGCCATGTGATTGACACATTCCCACGTAATTACCACGTGATTCTCACGTGATTCCCATGTGATTGACACGTGATTCCCACGTGATTGACATGTGATTCCAACCTAATTCCCACGTGATTGACACGTGATTCCCACGTGATTGACACATTCCCACGTGATTCCCCCTTGATTGACACGTGATTCCCAAGGGATTCCCACGTGACTCCCTCGTAATTCCCACGTGATTGACATGTGATTCCCACCTATTTTCCAAGTGATTGACACGTGATTCCCACGTGATTGACACGTGATTCCCACGTGATTCCCACGTGATTGACACGTGATTCCCTCGTGATTGCCACGTGATTGACACGTGATTCCCACGTGAGTCCCATGTGATTGACACATGATTCCCACGTTATTCCCACGTGATTCCCATGTGATTGACACATGATTCCCACGTGATTTACACGTGATTCCCACGTGATTCCCACGTGATTCTCACGAGGTTCCATGTGATTGACACGTTATTCCCACGTGATTGACAGGTGATTCCCACAGGATTCCCACCTGACTCCCTCGTGATTCCCAAGTGATTGATACGTGATTCCCACCTAATTCCCACGTGACTGACACATGATTCCCACGAGATTCCCATGTGATTGACACATTCCCACGTGATTTCCACGTGATTGACACGTGATTCCCACGGGATTCCCACATGACTCCCTCGTGATTCCCACGTGATTGACACGTAATGCCCACGTGATTCCCACGTGAGACTCATGTGATTGACACATGATTCCCACGCGATTCCCACGTGATTTACAAGGGATTCCCCCGTGATTCCCACGTGATTCTCACGTGATTCCCATGTGATTGACACGTGATTCCCACGTGATTGGCAGGTGATTCCAAGGTCATTCCCACGTGATTCCCACGTGAATGACACGTGACTCACACGTGATTCCCACGTGATTGACACGTGAATCCACGTGATTCCCACGTGATTGTCCGGTGATTCCCACGTGATTCCCACATGAGACCCTCGTGATTCCCACGTGATTGACACATGATTCCCATGTGATTTCCACGTGATTGACACATTATTCCCACGTGAGTACCACATGTGTCACACGTGAATCCGACGTGATTCCCAGGTGATTCCCACGTGATTGACACGTGATTCCCACGTGATACCCACGTGATTCCCACGTGATTGCCATGTGATTGACACATTCCCACGTAATTCCCACGTGATTCCCACGTGATTCTCACGTGATTCCCATGTGATTGACACGTGATCCCACGTGATTCTCACGTGATTGACACGTGATTCCCACGTGATTAAAACGTGATTTCCCCTTTATTCCCACGTGATTGACACGTGATTCCCAAGGGATTCCCCCGTGACTCCCTCGTGATTCCCACGTGATTGACACGTGATTCCCACCTAATTCCCACGTGATTGACACGTGATTCCCACGGGATTCCCACGTGACTGACACATTCCCACCTGATTCCCACGTGATTCACAGGTGATTCCCACGGGATTCCCCCGTGACTCCCTCGTGATTCCCACGTGATTGACACGTGATTCCCACCTAATTCCCACGTGATTGACAAGTGATTCCCATGTGATTCCCACGTGATTGACACATTCCCACGTGATTCCCACGTGATTGACACGTGATTCCCACGGGATTCCCACGTGACTCCCTCGTGATTCCCACGTGATTAACACGTGATTCCCACGTGATTCCCACGTGATTGACACGTGATTCCCACGTGATTCCCACGTGATTCCTCGTGATTGACACTTGATTCGCACGTGATTCCCACGGGATTGACACGTGATTCCCACATGATTCCAACGTAATTACCACGTGATTCGAACTTGACTCTCACGTGATTCCCACGTGATTGACACGTGATTCCCACGTGATTCCCACGTGATTCTCACGATATCGACACGTGATTCCCACGTGATTCCCACGTGATTGACACTTGATTCCAACCTAATTCCCACGTGATTGACATGTGACTCCCTCGTGATTGCCACGTGATTGACACGTGATTCCAACCTAATTCCCACGTGATTGACACGTGATTCCCTCGTGATTCCCACGTGATTCTCACGTGATTCCTACGTGATTGACACATGATTTCCGCCTAATTCCCAATTGATTGACACGTGATTCCCACGTGATTCCCACGTGATTGACACATTCCCACGTGATTACCACGTGATTGACACGTGATTCCCACGGAACTCCCAGGTGACTCCCTCGTGATTGCCACGTGATTGACACGTGATTGCCACATAATTCACACATGATTGACACATTCCCACGTGATTACCACGTGATTGACACGTGATTCCCACGTGATTCCCACGTGATTCTCACGATATCGACACGTGATTCCCACGTGAGTCCCATGTGATTGACACATGATTCCCACGTGATTTACACGTGATTCCCACGGTATTCCCACGTGACTCCCTCGTGATTCCCACGTGATTGACACTTGATTCCAACCTAATGCCCACGTGATTGACATGTGACTCCCTCGTGATTGCCACGTGATTGACACGTGATTCCAACCTAATTCCCACGTGATTGACACGTGATTCCCTCGTGATTCCCACGTGATTCTCACGTGATTCCTACATGATTGACACATGATTTCCGCCTAATTCCCAATTGATTGACACGTGATTCCCACGTGATTCCCACGTGATTGACACATTCCCACGTGATTACCACGTGATTGACACGTGATTCCCACGGGATTCCCACATGATTGACACATTCCCACGTGATTACCACGTGATTGACACGTGATTCCCACGGGATTCAAACGTGACTCCCTCGTGATTCCCACGTGAGTCCCATGTGATTGACACATGATTCCCACGTGATTCCCACGTGATTCCCACGTGATTCCCACGTGATTCTCACGTGATTCCCATGTGATTGACTCGTGATTCCCAAGTGATTGACAGGTGATTCCCAAGGGAATCCCAGGTGACTCCCTCGTGATTCCCACGTGATTGACACGTGATTCCCACCTAATTCGCACGTGATTGACACGTGATTCCCACGTGATTCCCACATGATTGACGCATTCCCATGTGATTCCCCCGTGATTGACACATGATTCCCACGGGACTCCCACGTGACTCCCTCGTGATTCCCACGTGATTTACACGTGATGCCAACCTAATTCCCACGTGATTGACACGTGATTCCCTCGTGATTCCCACGTGATTCTCACGTGATTCCTACGTGATTGACACATGATTTCCGCCTAATTCCCAATTGATTGACACGTGATTCCCACGTGATTCCCACGTGATTGACACATTCCCACGTGATTCCCACGTGATTGACACGTGATTCCCACGGGATTCCCACGTGACTCCCTCGTGATTCCCACGTGATTAACACGTGATTCCCACGTGATTCCCACGTGATTGACACGTGATTCCCACGTGATTCCCACGTGATTCCTCGTGATTGACACTTGATTCGCACGTGATTCCCACGGGATTGACACGTGATTCCCACATGATTCCAACGTAATTACCACGTGATTCGAACTTGACTCTCACGTGATTCCCACGTGATTGACACGTGATTCCCACGTGATTCCCACGTGATTCTCACGATATCGACACGTGATTCCCACGTGATTCCCACGTGATTGACACTTGATTCCAACCTAATTCCCACGTGATTGACATGTGACTCCCTCGTGATTGCCACGTGATTGACACGTGATTCCAACCTAATTCCCACGTGATTGACACGTGATTCCCTCGTGATTCCCACGTGATTCTCACGTGATTCCTACGTGATTGACACATGATTTCCGCCTAATTCCCAATTGATTGACACGTGATTCCCACGTGATTCCCACGTGATTGACACATTCCCACGTGATTACCACGTGATTGACACGTGATTCCCACGGAACTCCCAGGTGACTCCCTCGTGATTGCCACGTGATTGACACGTGATTGCCACATAATTCACACATGATTGACACATTCCCACGTGATTACCACGTGATTGACACGTGATTCCCACGTGATTCCCACGTGATTCTCACGATATCGACACGTGATTCCCACGTGAGTCCCATGTGATTGACACATGATTCCCACGTGATTTACACGTGATTCCCACGGTATTCCCACGTGACTCCCTCGTGATTCCCACGTGATTGACACTTGATTCCAACCTAATGCCCACGTGATTGACATGTGACTCCCTCGTGATTGCCACGTGATTGACACGTGATTCCAACCTAATTCCCACGTGATTGACACGTGATTCCCTCGTGATTCCCACGTGATTCTCACGTGATTCCTACATGATTGACACATGATTTCCGCCTAATTCCCAATTGATTGACACGTGATTCCCACGTGATTCCCACGTGATTGACACATTCCCACGTGATTACCACGTGATTGACACGTGATTGCCACGTAATTCCCACATGATTGACACATTCCCACGTGATTACCACGTGATTGACACGTGATTCCCACGGGATTCAAACGTGACTCCCTCGTGATTCCCACGTGAGTCCCATGTGATTGACACATGATTCCCACGTGATTCCCACGTGATTCCCACGTGATTCCCACGTGATTCTCACGTGATTCCCATGTGATTGACTCGTGATTCCCAAGTGATTGACAGGTGATTCCCAAGGGAATCCCAGGTGACTCCCTCGTGATTCCCACGTGATTGACACGTGATTCCCACCTAATTCGCACGTGATTGACACGTGATTCCCACGTGATTCCCACATGATTGACGCATTCCCATGTGATTCCCCCGTGATTGACACATGATTCCCACGGGACTCCCACGTGACTCCCTCGTGATTCCCACGTGATTTACACGTGATGCCAACCTAATTCCCACGTGATTGACACGTGATTCCCTCGTGATTCCCACGTGATTCTCACGTGATTCCTACGTGATTGACACATGATTTCCGCCTAATTCCCAATTGATTGACACGTGATTCCCACGTGATTCCCACGTGATTGACACATTCCCACGTGATTACCACGTGATTGACACGTGATTCCCACGGGATTCCCACGTGACTCCCTCGTGATTACCACGTGATTGACACGTGATTGCCACGTAATTCCCACATGATTGACACATTCCCACGTGATTACCACGTGATTGACACGTGATTTCCACGGGATTCAAACGTGACTCCCTCGTGATTCCCACGTGAGTCCCATGTGATTGACACATGATTGCAACGGGATTCACACGTGATTCCCACGTGATTCTCACGTGATTCTCACGTGATTCCCATGTGATTGACTCGTGATTCCCAAGTGATTGACAGGTGATTCCCAAGGAAATCCCAGGTGACTCCCTCGTGATTCCCACGTGATTGACACGTGATTCCCACCTAATTCGCACGTGACTGACATGTGATTCCCACGTGATTCCCACATGATTGACGCATTCCCATGTGATTCCCCCGTGATTGACACATGATTCCCACGGGACTCCCACGTGACTCCCTCGTGATTCCCACGTGATTTACACGTGATTCCCACCTAATTCCCACGTGATTGACACGTGATTCCCACGTGATTCCCACGTGATTGACACGTGATTCCCACGTGATTCCCACGTGATTGACATGTGATTCCCTCGTGATTGCCACGTGAATGACACGTGATTCCCACGTGAGTCCCATGTGATTAACACATGATTCCCACGTGATTCCCACGTGAGTCCAATGTGATTGACACATGATTCCCACGTGATTTACACGTGATTCCCACGTGATTCCCACATGATTCCCATGTGAGTCCAATGTGATTGACACATGATTCCCACGTGATTTACACGTGATTACAACGTGATTCCCACGTGATTCAGACGTGATTCCCATGTGATTGACACGTGATACCCACGTGATAATCACGTGATTCCCACGTGATTCCCACGTGATTGACACATTTCCACGTGATTACCACGTGATTGACACGTGTTTCCCACGGGATTCCCACGTGACTCCCTCGTGATTCCCACGTGATTGACACGTAATTCCCACGTGATTCCCACGTGATTGACACATTCCCACATGATTCCCACGGGATTGACACGTGATTACCACGGGATTCCCACGTGACTCCCTCGTGATTCCCATGTGATTGACACGTGATTCCCACCTTATTTCCACGTGATTGACACGTGATTCCTACGTGTTTTCCACGTGATTCCCACGTCATTGACACATTCCCACGTGATTCCCACGTGATTGACACGTGATTCCCACGGGATTCTCACGTGACTCCCTCGTGATTCCCACGTGATTGACACGTGATTCCCACGTGATTCCCACGTGATTGAAACATTCCCACGTGATTCCCACGTGATTGACACGTGATTCCCACGGGATTCTCACGTGACTCACTCGTGATTCCCACGTGATTGACACGTGATTCCCACGGGATTCCCACGTGACTCCCTCATGATTCCCACATGATTGACACGTGAGTCCCACGTGATTCGCACGTGATTGACACATTCCCACGTGATTCCCACGTGATTGACATGTGATTCCCACGGGATTTCTACGTGACTCACTTGTGATTCCCACGTGATTGACACGTGATTCCCACGGGATTCCCACGTGACTCCCTCATGATTCCCACGTGATTGACACGTGATTCCCACGTGATTCGCACCTGATTGACACATTCCCACGTGAATCCCACGTGATTGACACGTGATTCCCACGGGATTTCTACGTGACTCACTTGTGATTCCCACGTGATTGACACGTGATTCCCACCTAATTCCCACGTAATTGACACGTGATCCCACGTGATTCTCACGTGATTGACACATTCCCACGTGATTCCCACGTGATTGGCACGTGATTCCCACGGGATTCCCACGTGATTCCCTCGTGATTATCACGTGATTGACACGTGATTCCCACCTAATTCCCACGTGATTGACACGTGATTCCCACGTGATTGCCACGTGATTGACACATTCCCGCTTGATTCCCCCTTGATTGACACGTGATTCCCACGTGAGTCCCATGTGATTGACACATGATTCCCACGTGATTCCCACGTGAGTCCCATGTGATTGACACATGATTCCCACGTGATTTACACGTGATTCCCACGTGATTCCCAATGATTCTCACGTGATTCCCATGTGATTGACACGTGATTCCCACGTGATGGACAGGTGATTCCCACAGGATTCCCACGTGACTCCCTCGTGATTCCCACGTGATTGACACGTGATCCCCACCTAATTCCCACGTGATGGACACGTGATTCCCACGTGATTCCCACGTTATTGACACATTCTCACGTGATTCCCACGTGATTGACACGTGATTCCCACGGGATTCCCACGTGACTCCCTCGTGATTCCCACGTGATTAACACGTGATTCCCACGTGATTCCCACGTGTTTGACACCTTCCCACGTGATTCCCACGTGATTGACACATTCCCACGTGATTCCCACGAGATTGACACGTGATTCCCACGGGATTCCCACGTGACTCCCTCGTGATTAACACGTGATTGACACGTGATTCCCACCTAATTCCCACGTTTTGACACGTGATTCCCACGTGATTAAAACATGATTCCCCTTGATTTCCAAGTGATTGACACCTGATTCCCACGTGATTCCCACCTGATTGACAAGTCATTCCCACGTGATTCCCACGTGATTCCCACGTGATTGACACGTGATTCCCACGTGATTCCCACGTGATTCCTCGTGATTGACACTTGATTCGCACGTGATTCCCACGGGATTGACAGGTGAATCCCACATGATTCCAACGTAATTACCACGTGATTCGAACTTGACTCTCACGTGATTCCCACGTGATTGACACGTGATTACCTCGTGATTCCCACGTGATTGACACGTGATTCCCATGTGATTACCACGTAATTGACACGTGATTCCCTCGTGATTCCCACGTGATTGACACGTGATGCCCACGTGATTCCCACGTGAGACTCATGTGATTGACACATGATTCCCACGTGATTCCACGTGATTTACAAGTGATTCCCCCATGATTCCCACGTGATTCTCACGTGATTCCCATGTGATTGACACGTGATTCCCACGTGATTGGCAGGTGATTCCAAGGTCATTCCCACGTGATTCCCACGTGAATGACACGTGACTCACACGTGATTCCCACGTGATTGACACGTGAATCCACGTGATTCCCACGTGATTGTCCGGTGATTCCCACGTGATTCCCACATGAGACCCTCGTGATTCCCACGTGATTGACACATGATTCCCATGTGATTTCCACGTGATTGACACATTATTCCCACGTGATTCCCACATGTGTCCCACGTGATTCCGACGTGATTCCCAGGTGATTCCCACGTGATTGACACGTGATTCCCACGTGATACCCACGTGATTGACCCGTGATTCCCACTTGATTGACACGTGATTCCCACGTGATTCCCACGTGATTCCCACGTGATTGCCTTGTGATTGACACATTCCCACGTAATTCCCACGTGATTCCCACGTGATTCTCACGTGATTCCCATGTGATTGACCTGTGATTCCCACGTGATTGACATGTGATTCCAACCTAATTCCCACGTGATTGACACGTGATTCCCACGTGATTGACACATTCCCACGTGATTCCCCCTTGATTGACACGTGATTCCCAAGGGATTCCCACGTGACTCCCTCGTGATTCCCACGTGATTGACATGTGATTCCCACCTATTTTCCAAGTGATTGACACGTGATTCCCACGTGATTGACACGTGATTCCCACGTGATTCCCACGTGATTGACACGTGATTCCCTCGTGATTGCCACGTGATTGACACGTGATTCCCACGTGAGTCCCATGTGATTGACACATGATTCCCACGTTATTCCCACGTGATTCCCATGTGATTGACACATGATTCCCACATGATTTACACGTGATTCCCACGTGATTCCCACGTGATTCTCATGAGGTTCCATGTGATTGACACGTGATTCCCACGTGATTGACAGGTGATTCCCACAGGATTCCCACGTGACTCCCTCGTGATTCCCAAGTGATTGATACGTGATTCCCACCTAATTCCCACGTGACTGACACGTGATTCCCACGAGATTCCCATGTGATTGACTCATTCCCACGTGATTCCCACGTGATTGACACGTGATTCCCACGGGATTCCCACGTGACTCCCTCGTGATTCCCACGTGATTGACACGTGATTCCCACGTGATTCCCACGTGGTTGACACCTTCCCACGTGATTCCCACGTGATTGACACGTGATTCCCACGGGATTCCCACGTGACTCCCTCGTAATTCCCACGTGATTGACACGTGATTCCCACCTAATTCCCACGTGATTGACACGTGATTCCCACGTGATTCCCACGTGATTGACACATTACCACGTGATTCCAACGTGATTGACACGTGATTCCCACGGGATTCCCACGTGATTCCCTCGTGATTTTCACGTGACTGACACGTGATTCCCACCTAATTCCCACGTGTTTGACACGTGATTCCCACATGATTCCCACGTGATTGACATATTCCCACGTGATTCCCACGTGATTGACACGTGATTCCCACGTGAGTCCCATGTGATTGACACATGATTCCCACGTGATTTACACGTGATTCCCACGTGATTCCCACGTGATTCCCACGTGTTTCTCACGTGATTCCCATGTGATTGACACGTGATTCCCACGTGATTGACACGTGATTCCCACGGGATTTCCACGTGACTCCCTCGTGATTCCCCCGTGATTGACACGTGATTCCCACGTAATTCCCACGTGATTGTCACGTGATTCCCACGTGATTCCCACGTGATTGACACGTGATTCCCACGTGATTCCCACGTGATTGACACGTGATTCCCTCGTGATTGCCACTTGATTGACACGTGATTCCCACGTGAGTCCCATGTGATTGACACGTGATTGACACGTGATTCCCACGTGATTGACACGTGATTCCCATGGGATTTCCACGTGACTCACTTGTGATTCCCACGTGATTGACACGTGATTCCCACCTAATTCCCACGTGATTGACACGTGATTCCCACGTGATTCACACGTGATTGGCAGAGTCCCACGTGATTCCCACGTGATTGGCACGTGATTCCCACGGGATTCCCACGTGATTGACACATTCCCACGTGATTCCCACGTGATTGACACGTGATTCCCACGGGATTCCCACGTGACACCCTCGTGATTCCCACGTGATTGACACGTGATTCCCACCTAATTCCCACGTGATTGACACGTGATTCCCACGTGATTCCCACGTGATTGACACGTCATTCCCACGTGATTCCCACATGATTGATACGTGATTCCCTCGTGATTGCCACGTGATTGAAACGTGAATCCCACGTGAGTCCCATGTGAATGACACATGATTCCCACGTGATTCCCACGTGAGTCCCATGTGATTGACACATGATTCCCACGTGATTTACACGTGATTCCCACGTGATTCCCACGTGATTCCCACGTGATTCCCACGGGATTGACACGTGATTCCCACGGGATTGCCACGGGACTCCCTCGTGATTCCCCCGTGATTGACTCGTGATTCCCACGTAATTCCCACGTGATTGACACATTCCCACGTGATTCCCACGTGATTGACTCGTGATTCCCACGGGATTCCCACGTAACTCCCTCGTGATTCCCACGTGATTGACACGTGATTCCCACCTAATTCCCACGTGATTGACACGTGATTCCCAGGTGATTGACAGGTGATTCCCACGGGACTCCCACGTGATTGACACGTGATTCCCACCTAATTCCCACGTGATTGACACCTGATTCCCACGTGATTCCCACGTGATTGACACGTGATTCCCACGTGATTCCCACGTGATTAACACGTGATTCCCTCGTGATTGCCACGTGATTGACACGTGATTCCCATGTGATTTACACGTGATTCCCACCTAATTCCCACGTGATTGACACGTGATTCCCACGTGATTCTCACGTGATTGACATATTCTCACGTGATTCCCACGTGATTGACACGTGATTCCCACGGGATTCCCACGTGACTCCCTCGTGATTCCCCCGTGATTGACACGTGATTCCCACCTAATTCCCACGTGTTTGACACGTGATTCCCACGTGATTCCCACGTGATTGACACATTCCGATGTGATTCCCACGTGATTGTCACCTGATTCCCATGGAATTCCCACGTGACTCCCTCGTGTTTCCCACGTGATTGACACGTGATTCCAACCTAATTCCCACGTGACTGACACGTGATTCCCATGTGATTCCCACGTGATTGACACGTGATTCCCACGTGAGTCCCATGTGATTGACACATGATTCCCACGTGATTCCAACCTGATTACAGCGTGATTCCCACGTGATTCTCAAGTGACTCCCACGTGATTCCCACGTGATTGACACGTGATTCCCACGGCATTCCCACGTGACTCCCTCATGATTCCCACGTGATTGACACGTGATTCCCACGGGATTTCTACGTGACTCACTTGTGATTCCCACGAGATTAAAACGTGATTCCCACCTAATTCCCACGTTTTTGACACGTGATTCCCACCTAATTCCCACGTGATTGACACATTCTCACGTGATTCCCACGTGATTGACACGTGATTCCCACGGGATAGCCACGTGACTCCCTCGTGATTCCGACGTGGTTAACACGTGATTCCCACGTGATTCCCACGTGTTTGACACCTTCCCACGTGATTCCCACGTGATTGACACGTGATTCCCACGGGATTTCAACGTGACTCCCTCGTGATTCCCATGTGATTGACACGTGATTCCCACCTAATTCCCACGAGATTGACACGGGATTCCCACGTGATTCCCACGTGATTGACACATTCCCATGTGATTCTCTTGTGATTGTCACCTGATTCCCACGGGATTCCCACGTGACTTCCTCGTGATTAACACATGATTGACACGTGATTCCCACCTAATTCCCACGTGTTTGACACGTGATTCCCACGTGATTAAAACGTCATTCCCCTTGATTTCCAAGTGATTGACACCTGATTTCCACGTGATTCCCACCTGATGACACGTCATTCCCACGTGATTCCCTCGAGATTTCCACATAATTCCCACGTGATTGACACGTGATTCCCACGTGATTAAAACGTGATTTCCCCTTTATTCCCACGTGATTGACACGTGATTCCCAAGGGATTCCCCCGTGACTCCCTCGTGATTCCCACGTGATTGACACGTGATTCCCACCTAATTCCCACGTGATTGACATGTGATTCCCACGTGATTCCCACGTGACTGACACATTCCCACCTTATTCCCACGTGATTCACAGGTGATTCCCACGGGATTCCCTCGTGACTCCCTCGTGATTATCACGTGATTGACACGTGATTCCCACCTAATTCCCACGTGATTGACACGTGATTCCCATGTGATTCCGACGTGATTGACACATTCCCACGTGATTCCCACGTGATTGACACGTGATTCCCACGGGATTTCTACGTGACTCACTTGTGATTCCCACGAGATTAAAACGTGATTCCCACCTAATACCCACGTGTTTGACACGTGATTCCCACCTAATTCCCACGTGATTGACACATTCTCACGTGATTCCCACGTGATTGACACGTGATTCCCACGGGATTCCCACGTGACTCCCTCGTGATTCCCACGTGGTTAACACGTGATTCCCACGTGATTCCCACGTGTTTGACACCTTCCCACGTGATTCCCACGTGATTGACACGTGATTCCCACGGGATTTCAACGTGACTCCCTCGTGATTCCCACGTGATTGACACGTGATTCCCACCTAATTCCCACGAGATTGACACGTGATTCCCACGTGATTCCCACGTGATTGACACATTCCCATGTGATTCCCACGTGATTGTCACCTGATTCCCACGGGATTCCCACGTCACTTCCTCGTGATTAACACATGATTGACACGTGATTCCCACCTAATTCCCACGTGTTTGACACGTGATTCCCACGTGATTAAAACGTGATTCCCCTTGATTTCCAAGTGATTGACACCTGATTTCCACGTGATTCCCACCTGATTGACACGTCATTCCCACGTGATTCCCTCGAGATTTCCACATAATTCCCACGTGATTGACACGTGATTCCCACGTGATTAAAACGTGATTTCCCCTTTATTCCCACGTGATTGACACGTGATTCCCAAGGGATTCCCCCGTGACTCCCTCGTGATTCCCACGTGATTGACACGTGATTCCCACCTAATTCCCACGTGATTGACACGTGATTCCCACGTGATTCCCACGTGACTGACACATTCCCACCTGATTCCCACGTGATTCACAGGTGATTCCCACGGGATTCCCTCGTGACTCTCTCGTGATTATCACGTGATTGACACGTGATTCCCACCTAATTCCCACGTGATTGACACGTGATTCCCATGTGATTCCGACGTGATTGACACATTCCCACGTGATTCCTACGTGATTGACACGTGATTCCCACGGGATTCCCACGTGACTCCCTCGTGATTCCCACGTGATTAACACGTGATTCCCACGTGATTCCCACGTGATTGACACGTGATTCCCACGTGATTTCTCGTGATTGACACTTGATTCGCACGTGATTCCCACAGGATTGACACGTGATTCCCACATGATTCCAACGTAATTACCACGTGATTCGAACTTGACTCTCACGTGATTCCCACGTGATTGACACGTGATTCCCACGTGATTCGCACGTGATTGACACATTCCCACGTGATTCCCACGTGATTGACACGTGATTCCCCCGGGATTTCTACGTGACTCACTTGTGATTCCCACGTGATTGACACGTGATTCCCACCTAATTCCCACGTGTTTGACACGTGATTCCCACCTGATTCCCACGTGATTGACACATTCCCACGTGATTCCCACGTGATTGACACGTGATTCTCACGGTATTCCCACATGACTCCCTCATGATTCCCACGTGATTGACACGTGATTCCCACGTGATTCGCACGTGATTGACACATTCCCACGTGATTCCCACGTGATTGACACGTGATTCCCACGGGATTCCCACGTGACTCCCTCGTGATTCCCACGTGATTAACACGTGATTCCCACGTGATTCCCACGTGATTGACACGTGATTCCCACGTGATTCCCACGTGATTCCTCGTGATTGACACTTGATTCGCACGTGATTCCCACGGGATTGACACGTGATTCCCACATGATTCCAACGGAATTACCACGTGATTCGAACTTGACTCTCACGTGATTCCCACGTGATTGACACGTGATTCCCACGTGATTCGCACGTGATTGACACATTCCCACGTGATTCCCACGTGATTGACACGTGATTCCCCCGGGATTTCTACGTGACTCACTTGTGATTCCCACGTGATTGACACGTGATTCCCACCTAATTCCCACGTGTTTGACACGTGATTCCCACCTGATTCCCACGTGATTGACACATTCCCACGTGATTCCCACGTGATTGACACGTGATTCCCACGTGATTCCCACGTGATTCCTCGTGATTGACACTTGATTCGCACGTGATTCCCACGGGATTGACACGTGATTCCCACATGATTCCAACGGAATTACCAAGTGATTCGAACTTGACTCTCACGTGATTCCCACGTGATTGACACGTGATTCCCACGTGATTCGCACGTGATTGACACATTCCCACGTGATTCCCACGTGATTGACACGTGATTCCCACGAGATTTCTACGTGACTCACTTGTGATTCCCACGTGATTGACACGTGATTCCCACCTAATTCCCACGTGTTTGACACGTGATTCCCACCTGATTCCCACGTGATTGACACATTCCCACGTGATTCCCACGTGATTGACACGTGATTCCCACGGGATTCCCACGTGACTCCCTCGTGATTCCCACGTGATTAACACGTGATTCCCACGGGATTCCCACGTGATTCCCTCGTGATTTTCACGTGACTGACACGTGATTCCCACCTAATTCCCACGTGTTTGACACGTGATTCCCACATGATTCCCACGTGATTGACATATTCCCACGTGATTCCCACGTGATTGACACGTGATTCCCACGTGAGTTCCATGTGATTGACACATGATTCCCACGTGATTTACAAGTGATTCCCACGTGATTCCCACGTGATTCTCACGTGATTCCCATGTGATTGACACGTGATTCCCACGTGATTGGCACGTGATTCCCACGGGATTCCCACGTGATTCCCTCGTGATTCCCACGTGATTGACACGTGATTCCCACCTAATTCCCACGTGTTTGACACGTGATTCCCACGTGATTACCACGTGATTGACACGTTCCCACGTGATTCCCACGTGATTTACACGTGATTCCAACGGGATTCCCACGTGACGCCCTCGTGATTCCCACGTGATTGACACTTGATTCCAACCTAATTCCCACGTGATTGACATGTGATTCCCTCGTGATTTCCACGTGATTGACACTTGATTCCAACCTAATTCCCACGTGATTGACACGTGATTCCCTCGTGATTCCCACGTGATTATCACGTGATTCCCACGTGATTGACACGTGATTTCCACCTAATTCCCACGTGATTGACACGTGATTCCCACGTGATTCCCACGTGATTGACACATTCCCCCATGATTACCACGTGATTGACACGTGATTCCCACGGGATTCCCACGTGACTCCCTCGTGATACCCACGTGATTGACACGTGATTGCCACGTGATTCCCACGTGATTGACACATTCCCACGTGATTACCACGTGATTGACACGTGATTCCCACGGGATTCCCACGTGATTGACACATTCCCACGTGATTCCCACGTGATTGACACGTGATTCCCACGGGATTCCCACGTGACTCCCTCGTGATTCCCACATGATTGACAAGTGATTCCCACCTTATCCCCACGTGATTGACACGTGATTCCCACGTGATTCCCACGTAATTGACACATTCCCACGTGATTCCCACGTGATTGACACGTGATTCCCACGGGACACCCACGTGACTTCCTCGTGATTCCCTCGTGATTGACACGTGATTTCCACGTGATTCCCACGTGATTGACACATTCCCACGTGATTCCCACGTGATTGACACGTGATTCCCACGTGATTCCCACGTGATTGACACATTCCCACGTGATTCCCACGTGATTGACACGTGATTCCCACGGGTTTCCCACGTGACTCCCTCGTGATTCCCACGTGATTGACAAGTGATTCCCACCTTATCCCCACGTGATTGACACGTGATTCCCACGTGATTCCCACGTAATTGACACATTCCCACGTGATTCCCACGTGATTGACACGTGATTCCCACGGGATTCCCACGTGACTCCCTCGTGATTCCCACGTGATTGACATGTGATTCCCACCTAATACCCACGTGTTTGACACGTGATTCCCACCTGATTCCCACGTGATTGACACATTCCCACGTCATTCCCACATGATTGACACGTGATTCCCACGGGATTCCCACGTGACTCCCTCATGATTCCCACGTGATTGACACGTGATTCCCACGTGATTCGCACGTGATTGACACATTCCCACGTGATTCCCACGTGATTGACACGTGATTCCCACGGGATTTCCACGTGACTCACTTGTGACTCCCACGTGATTGACACGTGATTCCCACCTAATTCCCACGTGATTGACACGTGATTCCCTCGTGATTCCCATGTGATTCTCACGTGATTCCCACGTGATTTACACGTGATTTCCGCCTAATTTCCACGTGATTGACATGTGATTCCCACGTGATTCCCACGTGATTCAGACACTCCCACGTGATTACCACGTGATTGACACGTGATTCCCACGGGATTCCCACGTGACTCCCTCGTGATTCCTACGTGATTGACACGTGATTGCCACGTGATTCCCACGTGATTGACACATTCCCACGTGATTACCACGTGACTGACACGTGATTCCCACGGGATTCCCACATGACTCCCTCGTGATTCCCACGTGATTGACACGTGATTCCCACGTGATTCCCACGTGATTGACACATTCCCACGTGATTCCCACGTGATTGACACGTGATTCACACGGGATTCCCACGTTACTCCCTCGTGATTCACACGTGATTGACAAGTGATTCCCACCTTATCCCCACGTGATTGACACGTGATTCTCACGTGATTCCCACGTAATTGACACATTCCCACGTGATTCCCACGTGATTGACACGTTATTCCCACGGGATTCCCATGTGACTCCCTCGTGATTCCCACGTGATTGACACGTGATTCCCACCTAATTCCCACATATTTGACACGTGATTACCACCTGATTCCCACGTGATTGACACATTCCCACGTGATTTCCACGTGATTGACAAGTGATTCCCACGGGATTCCCACGTGACTCCCTCACGATTCCCACGTGATTGACACGTGATTCCCACGTGATTCGCACGTGATTGACACATTCCCACGTGATTCCCACGTGATTGACACGTGATTCCCACGGGATTTCTACATGACTCACTTGTGATTCCCACGTGATTGACACGTGATTCCCACCTAATTCCCACGTAATTGACACGTGATTCCCACGTGATTCTCACGTGATTGACACATTCCCACGTGATTCCCACGTGATTGGCACGTGATTCCCACGGGATTCCCACGTGATTCCCTCGTGATTCCCACGTGATTGACACGTGATTCCCACCTAATTCCCACGTGTTTGACACGTGATTCCCACGTGATTACCACGTGATTGACACGTTCCCACGTGATTCCCACGTGATTGACACGTGATTCCCACGGGATTCCCACGTGACTCCCTCATGATTCCCACGTGATTGACACGTGATTCCAACCTAATTCCCACGTGATTGACACGTGATTCCCACGTGATTTACACGTGATTGACACGTGATTCCCACGTGAGTCCCATGTGATGGACACATGATTCCCACGTGATTTACACGTGATTCCCACGGGATTCCCACGTGACTCCCTCGTGATTCCCATGTGATTGACACGTGATTCCAACCTAATTCCCACGTGATTGACATGTGACTCCCTCGTGATTGCCACGTGATTGACACGTGATTCCAACCTAATTCCCACGTGATTGACACGTGATTCCCTCGTGATTCCCAGGTAATTCTCACGTGATTCCAACGTGATTAACACGTGATTTCCAACTAATTCCCACGTGATTGACACGTGATTCCCACGTGATTCCCACGTGATTTACACGTGATTCCCTCGTGATTCCCACGTGATTGACACGTGATTCCCTTGTGATTCCCACGTGATTGACACGTGATTCCCACGGGATTGACACGTGATTCCCACCTGATTCGCACGTGATTGACACGTGATTCCCACGTGCTTCCCACGTGATTCCCATGTGATTGACAGGTGATTCCCATGTGATTTCCACGTGATTGACACGTGATTCCCTCGTCATTACCACGTGATACCCACGTAAATGACAAGTGATTCCCACATGATTCCCACGTGATTGACACATTCCCACGTGATTCCCACGTGATTGACACGTGATTCACATGGGATTCCCACGTGACTCCCTCGTGATTTCCACGTGATTCACACGTGATTCCCACGTCATTCCCACGTGATTCCCACGTAAATGACAAGTGATTCCCACATGATTCCCACGTGATTGATACATTCCCACGTGATTCCCACGTGATTGACACGTGATCCCACGTGAGTCCCATGTGATTGACACATGATTCCCACGTGATTTACACGTGATTCCCACGTGATTCCCACGTGATTCTCACGTGATTCCAATGTGATTGACACGTGATTCCCACGTGATTGACAGGTGATTCCCACGGGATTCCCACGTGACTCCCTCGTGAGTCCCACGTGATTGACACGTGATTCCCACCTAATTCCCACGTGATTGACACGTGATTCCCATGTGATTCCCACGTGATTGACACATTCCCACGTGATTCCCCCTTGATTGACACGTGATTCCCAAGGGATTCCCACGTGACTACCTCGTGATTCCCACGTGATTGACACGTGGTTCCCACCTAATTCCCACGTGATTGACACGTGATTCCCACGTGATTCCCACGTGATTGACACGTGATTCCCACGTGATTGCCACGTGATTGACACATGATTCCCACGTGAGTCCCATGTGATTAACACATGATTCCAACGTGATTCCCACGTGAGTCCCATGTGATTGACACATGATTCCCACGTGATTTACACGTGATTCCCACGTGATTCCCATGTGATTCTCACGTGATTCCCATGTGATTGACCCGTGATTCCCACGTGATTGACAGGTGATTCCCACAGGATTCCCACGTGACTCTCTTGTGATTCCCACGTGATTGACACGTGATTCCCACCTAATTCCCACGTGATTGCCACGTGATTCCAACGTGATTCCCACGTGATTGACACATTCCCACGTGATTCCCACGTGATTGACACGTGATTCCCACGGGATTCCCACGTGACTCCCTCGTGATTCCCACGTGATTAACACGTGATTCCCACGAGATTCCCACGTGATTGACACCTTCCCACGTGATTCCCACGTGATTGACACATGATTCCCACGGGATTTCAACGTGACTCCCTCGTGATTCCCACGTGATTGACACGTGATTCCCACCTAATTCCCACGTGATTGACACGTGATTCCCACGTGATTCCCACTTGATTGACCCGTGATTCCCACGGGATTCCCACGTGACTCCCTCGTGATTCCCACGTGATTGACACGTGATTCCAACCTAATTCCCCCGTGATTGACACGTGATTCCCATGTCATACCCACGTGATTCCCACGTAAATGACAAGTGATTCCCACATGATTCCCACGTGATTGACACATTCCCACGTGATACCCACGTGATTGACACGTGATTCCCACTTGATTGACACGTGATTCCCACGTGATTCCCACGTGATTCCCACGTGATTCCCATGTGATTTCCATGTGATTGCCATGTGATTCACACGTGATTCCCACGTGATACCCACGTGATTGACACGTGATTCCCACTTGATTGACACGTGATTCCCACGTGATTCCCACGTGATTCCCATGTGATTCCCATGTGATTGCCACGTGATTGACACGTGATTCCCACGTGATTCCCACGTGATTGACACGTGATTCCCACGTGAGTCCCATGTGATTGACACAGGATTCCCACGTGATTTACACGTGATTCCCACGTGATTCCTACGTGATTCTCACGTGACAACCATGTGATTGACACGTGATTCCCACGTGATTGACAGGTGATTTCCACGGGATTCCCACGTGACTCCCTCGTGATTCCCGCGTGATTGTCACGTGATTCCAACCTAATTCCCACGTGATTGACACGTGATTCCCATCTCATACCCACGTGATTCCCACGTAAATGACAAGTGATTCCCACATGATTCCCACGTGATTGACACATTCCCACGTGATTCCCATGTGATTGACACGTGATTCCCACGGGATTCCCACGTGACTCCCTCGTGATTCCCACGTGATTAACACGTGATTCCAACCTAATTCCCACGTGATTGACACGTGTTTCCCACGTGATTCCCACGTGATTGACACATGATTCCCACGTGAGTCCCATGTGACTGACACATGACTCCCACGTGATTTACACGTGATTCCAACGGGATTCCCACGTGACGCCCTCGTGATTCCCACGTGATTGACACTTGATTCCAACCTAATTCCCACGTGATTGACATGTGATTCCCTCGTGATTGCCACGTGATTGACACGTGATTCCAACCTAATTCCCACGTGATTGACACGTGATTCCCTCGTGATTCCCACGTGATTATCACGTGATTCCCACGTGATTGACACGTGATTTCCACCTAATTCCCACGTGATTGACACGTGATTCCCACGTGATTCCCACGTGATTGACACATTCCCCCATGATTACCACGTGATTGACACGTGATTCCCACGGGATTCCCACGTGACTCCCTCGTGATACCCACGTGATTGACACGTGATTGCCACGTGATTCCCACGTGATTGACACATTCCCACGTGATTACCACGTGATTGACACGTGATTCCCACGGGATTCCCACGTGATTGACACATTCCCACGTGATTCCCACGTGATTGACACGTGATTCCCACGGGATTCCCACGTGACTCCCTCGTGATTCCCACATGATTGACAAGTGATTCCCACCTTATCCCCACGTGATTGACACGTGATTCCCACGTGATTCCCACGTAATTGACACATTCCCACGTGATTCCCACGTGATTGACACGTGATTCCCACGGGACACCCACGTGACTTCCTCGTGATTCCCTCGTGATTGACACGTGATTTCCACGTGATTCCCACGTGATTGACACATTCCCACGTGATTCCCACGTGATTGACACGTGATTCCCACGTGATTCCCACGTGATTGACACATTCCCACGTGATTCCCACGTGATTGACACGTGATTCCCACGGGTTTCCCACGTGACTCCCTCGTGATTCCCACGTGATTGACAAGTGATTCCCACCTTATCCCCACGTGATTGACACGTGATTCCCACGTGATTACCACGTAATTGACACATTCCCACGTGATTGCCACGTGATTGACACGTGATTCCCACGGGATTCCCACGTGACTCCCTCGTGATTCCCACGTGATTGACATGTGATTCCCACCTAATACCCACGTGTTTGACACGTGATTCCCACCTGATTCCCACGTGATTGACACATTCCCACGTCATTCCCACGTGATTGACACGTGATTCCCACGGGATTCCCACGTGACTCCCTCATGATTCCCACGTGATTGACACGTGATTCCCACGTGATTCGCACGTGATTGACACATTCCCACGTGATTCCCACGTGATTGACACGTGATTCCCACGGGATTTCCACGTGACTCACTTGTGACTCCCACGTGATTGACACGTGATTCCCACCTAATTCCCACGTGATTGACACGTGATTCCCACGTGATTCTCACGTGATTGACACATTCCCCCGTGATTCCCACGTGATTGGCACGTGATTCCCACGGGATTCCCTCATGATTCCCTCGTGATTCCCACGTGATTGACACGTGATTCCCACCTAATTCCCACGTGTTTGACACGTGATTCCCACGTGATTGACACATTCCCACGTTATTCCAACGTGATTGAACGTGATTCCCACGGGATTCCCACGTGACTCCCTCGTGATTCCCACGTGATTGACACGTGATTCCAACCTAATCCCCACGTGATTGACACGTGATTCCCACGTTATTTTCACGTGATTGACACGTGATTCCCAAGTGAGTCCCATGTGATTGACACATGATTCCCACGTGATTTACATGTGACTCCCATGGGATTCCCACGTGACTCC
Organism: Muntiacus reevesi; assembly: GCF_963930625.1. NCBI lineage: Eukaryota > Metazoa > Chordata > Mammalia > Artiodactyla > Cervidae > Muntiacus > Muntiacus reevesi. Next base: position 1,379,232 of record NW_027077877.1, read on the forward strand.
CTCGTGATTCCCACGTGATTGACACGTGATTCCAACCTAATTCCCACGTGATTGACATGTGACTCCCTCGTGATTGCCACGTGATTGACACGTGACTCCAACCTGATTCCCACGTGATTGACACGTGATTCCCTCGTGATTCCCACGTGATTCTCACGTGATTCCAACGTGATTGACACGTGATTCCCTCGTGATTCCCAAGTGATTGACACGTGATTCCCCAGTGATTCCCACGTGATTTACAGGTGATTCCCTCGTGATTCCCACGTGATTGACACGTGATTCCCACGTGATTGACACGTGATTCCCACCTGATTCGCACGTGATTGACACGTGATTCCCTCGTGATTCCCATGTGATTGACACGTGATTCCCACGTGAGTCCCACGTGATTGACACATGATTCCCACGTGATTTCCACGTGATTCCCACGTGCTTCCCCCGTGATTCCCATGTGATTGACAGGTTATTCCCACGTGATTTTCACGTGACTGACACGTGATTCCCGCGTCATTCCCACGTGATACCCACGTAAATGACAAGTGATTCCCACATGATTCCCACGTGTTTGACACATTCCCACGTGATTCCCACGTGATTGACACGTGATACACACGGGATTCCCACATGACTCCCTCGTGATTTCCACGTGATTGACACGAGATTCCCACGTCATTCCCACGTGATTCCCACGTATATGCCAAGTGATTCCCACATGATTCCCACGTGATTGAAATATTCCCACGTGATTCCCACGTGATTGACACGTGATTCCCACGTGAGTCCCATGTGATTGACACATGATTCCCACGTGATTTACACGTGATTCCCACGTGATTCCCACGTGATTCTCACGTGATTCCCATGTGATTGACACGTGATTCCCACGTGATTGACAGGTGATTCCCACGGGATTCCCACGTGACTCCCTCGTGATTCCCACGTGATTGACACGTGATTCCCACCTAATTCCCACGTGATTGACACGTGATTCCCACGTGATTCCCACGTGATTGACACATTGCCACGTGATTCCCCCTTGATTGACACGTGATTCCCAAGGGATTCCCATGTGACTCCCTCGTGACTCCCACGTGATTGACACGTGATTTCCACCTAATTCCCACGTGATTGACACGTGATTCCCACGTGATTCCCACGTGATTGACACGTGATTCCCACGTGATTCCCACGTGATTGACACGTGATTCCCTCGTGATTGCCACCTGATTGACACAGGATTCCCACGTGAGTCCCATTTGATTGACACATGATTCCCACTTGATTCCCACGTGGTTCCCACGTGATTCCCACGTGATTCACTCGTGATTCCCATGTGATTGACACGTGATTCCCACGTGATTAACACGTGATTCCCACGTGATTCCCACGTGATTGACACGTGATTCCCACCTAATTCCCACGTGATTGACACGTGATTCCCACGTGATTCTCACGTGATTGACACATTCCCATGTGATTCCCACGTGATTGGCACATGATTCCCACGGGATTCCCTCATGATTCCCTCGTGATTCCCACGTGATTGACACGTGATTCCCACCTAATTCCCACGTGTTTGACACGTGATTCCCACGTGATTCCCACGTGATTGACACATTCCCACGTTATTCCCACGTAATTGACACGTGATTCCCACGGGATTCCCACGTGACTCCCTCGTGATTCCCACGTGATTGACACGTGATTCCAACCTAATTTCCACGTGATTGACACGTGATTGACACGTGATATTCACGTGATTGACACGTGATTCCCACGTGAGTCCCATGTGATTGACACATGATTCCCACGTGATTTACACGTGATTCCCACGGGATTCCCACGTGACTCCCTCGTGATTCCCACGTGATTGACACATGATTCCAACCTAACTCCCACGTGATTGACATGTTACTCCCTCGTGATTGCCACGTGATTGACACGTGACTCCAACCTAATTCCCACGTGATTGACACGTGATTCCCTCGTGATTCCCACGTGATTCTCACGTGATTCCAACGTGATTGACATTTGATTCCCTCGTGATTCCCACGTGATTGACACGTGATTCCCCCGTAATTCCCACGTGATTTACAGGTGATTCCCTCGTGATTCCCACGTGATTGACACGTGATTCCCACGTGGTTGACACGTGATTCCCACCTGATTCGCACGTGATTGACACGTGATTCCCTCGTGATTTCCATGTGATTGACACCTGATTCCCACGTGAGTCCCACGTGATTGACACATGATTCCCACGTGATTTCCACGTGATTTACACGTGATTCCCACGTGCTTCCCCCGTGATTCCCATGTGATTGACAGGTTATTCCCACGTGATTTTCACGTGATTGACACGTGATTCCCACATCATTCCCCTGTGATACCCACGTAAATGACAAGTGATTCCCACATGATTCCCACGTGATTGACACATTTCCACGTGATTCCCACGTGATTGACACGTGATTCACACGGGATTCCCACGTGACTCCCTCGTGATTTCCACGTGATTGACACGTGATTCCCACGTCATACCCACGTGATTCCCACGTAAATGACAAGTGATTCCCACATGATTCCCACGTGATTAACACATTCCCACGTGATTCCCACGTGATTGACACGTGATTCCCACGTGAGTCCCATGTGATTGACACATGATTCCCACGTGATTTACAAGTGATTCCCACGTGATTCCCACGTGATTCTCACGTGATTCCCATGTGATTGACACGTGATTCCCACGTGATTGACAGGTGATTCCCACGGGATTCAAACGTGACTCCCTCGTGATTCCCACGTGATTGAGACGTGATTCCCACCTAATTTCCACGTGATTGACACGTGATCCCCACGTGATTCCCACGTGATTGACACATTGCCTCGTGATTCCCCCTTGATTGACCCGTGATTCCCAAGGGATTCCCACGTGACTCCCTCGTGACTCCCACGTGATTGACACGTGATTCCCACCTAATTCCCACGTGATTGACACGTGATTCCCACGTGATTCCCACGTGATTGACACGTGATTCCCACGTGATTCCCACGTGATTGACATGTGATTCCCTCGTGATTGCCACGTGATTGACACATGATTCCCACGTGATTCTCACGTGATTCCCACGTGATTCTCACGTGATTCCCATGTGATTGACACGTGATTCCCACGTGATTGACAGGTGATTCCCACAGGATTCCCACGTGACTCCGTCGTGATTCCCACCTGATTGACAAGTATTCCCACCTAATTCCCAAGTGATTGACACGTGATTTCCACGTGATTGACACATTCTCACGTGATTCCCACGTGATTGACACGTGATTTCCACGGGATTTCCACGTGATTAACACGTGATTCCCCCGTGATTGACACGTGATTCCCACGTGATTCCCACATGGTTCCTCGTGATTGACACGTGATTCGCACGTGATTCCCACGGGATTGACACGTGATTCCCACGTGATTCCCACGTGATTGACACGTGATTCCCTCATGATTGCCACGTGATTGACACATGATTCCCACGTGAGTCCCATGTGATTGACACATGATTCTCACGTGATTCCCACATGATTCCCACGTGATTGACACATTCCCACGTGATTCCCACGTGATTGACACGTGATTCACACGGGATTCCCACGTGACTCCGTCATGATTTCCACGTGATTGACACGTGATTCCCACGTCATTCCCACGTGATTCCCCCATAAATAACAAGTGATTCCCACATGATTCCCACGTGAGTGACACATTCCCACGTGATTCCCACGTGATTGACACGTGATTCCCATGTGAGTCCCATGTGATTGACACATGATTCCCACGTGATTTACACGTGATTTCCACGTGATTCCCACGTGATTCTCACGTGATTCCCATGTGATTGACACGTGATTCCCACGTGATTGACAGGTGATTCCCACGGGATTCCCACGTGACTCCCTCGTGATTCCCACGTGATTGACACGTGATTCCCACCTAATTCCCACGTTATTGACACGTGATTCCCACGTGATTCCCACGTGATTGACACATTCCCACGTTTTTCCCCCTTGATTGACACGTGATTCACAAGGGATTCCCACGTGACTCCCTCGTGACTCCCACGTGATTGACACGTGATTCCCACCTAATTCCCACGTGATTGACACGTGATTCCCACGTGATTGACACGTGATTTCCACGGGATTTCCGGGTGATTAACACGTGATTCCCCCGTGATTGACACGTGATTCCCACGTGATTCCCACATGGTTCCTCGTGATTGACACTTGATTCGCATGTGATTCCCACGGGATTGACACGTGATTCCCACGTGATTGACACGTGATTCCCTCGTGATTGCCACGTGATTGACACATGATTCCCACGTGAGTCCCATGTGATTGACACATGATACTCACGTGATTCCCACATGATTCCCACGTGATTGACACATTCCCACGTGATTGCCACGTGATTGACACGTATTTCACACAGGATTCCCACGTGACTCCCTCATGATTTCACGTGATTGACACGTGATTCCCACGTCATTCCCACGTGATTCCCCCGTAAATGACAAGTTATTCCCACATGATTCCCACGTGATTGACACATTCCCACGTGATTCCCACGTGATTGACACGTGATTCCCATGTGAGTCCCATGTGATTGACACATGATTCCCACGTGATTTACACGTGATTCCCACGTGATTCCCACGTGATTCTCAGGTGATTCCCATGTGATTGACACGTGATTCCCACGTGATTGACAGGTGATTCCCACGGGATTCCCACGTGACTCCCTCGTGATTCCCCCGTGATTGACACGTGATTCCCACCTAATTCCCACGTGATTGACACGTGATTCCCACGTGATTCGAACGTGATTGACACATTCCCACGTTTTTCCCCCTTGATTGACACGTGATTCCCACGGGATTCCCACGTGACTCCCTCGTGATTCCCACGTGATTGACACGTGATTCCCACCTAATTCCCACGTGTTTGACACGTGATTCCCACGTGAGTCCCATGTGATTGACACATTCCCACGTGATTACCACGTGATTGACACGTGATTCCCACGGGATTCCCACGTGACTCCCTTGTGATTCCCACGTGATTGACACGTGATTCCCACGTGCTTCCCACGTGATTGACACATTCCCACGTGATTACCACGTGATTGACAAGTGATTCCCTCGGGATTCCCACGTGACTCCCTTGTGATTCCCACGTGATTGACACGTGATTGCCACGTGATTCCTACGTGATTGACACATTCCCACGTGATTCCCACGTGATTGACAGGTGATTCCCACGGGATTCCCACGTGACTCCGTCGTGATCCCCACGTGATTGACACGTGATACCCACGGGATTCCCACGTGACACCCACCTAATTCCCACGTGTTTGACACCTGATTCCCATGTGGTTCCCACGTGATTGACACATTCCCACGTGATTCCCACGTGATTGACACGTGATTCCCAGGGGATTCCCACGTGACTCCCTCGTGATTCCCACGTGATTGACACGTGATTCCAACCTAGTTCCCACGTGATTGACATGTGACTCCCTCGTGATTGCCACGTGATTGACACGTGATTCCAACCTAATTCCCACGTGATTGACACGTGATTCCCTCGTGATTCCCACGTGATTCTCAAGTGATTCCAACGTGATTGACACGTGATTCCCAACTAATTCCCACGTGATTGACACGTGATTCCCACGTGCTTCCCACGTGATTCCCATGTGATTTACAGGTGATTCCCACGTGATTCCCACGTGATTGACACGTGATTCCCACGTGATTGACACGTGATTCCCACCTGATTCGCACGTGATTGACACGTGATTCCCTCGTCATTCCCACGTGATTGACACGTGATTCCCACGTGAGTCCCACGTGATTGACACGTGATTCCCACGTGATTCCCATGTGATTGACAGGTGATTCCCACGTGATTCCCACGTGATTGACACGTGATTCCCACGTGATTCCCACGTGATTCCCATGTGATTGACAGGTGATTCCCACGTGATTCCCACGTGATTGACACGTGATTCCCACGTGATTGACACGTGATTCCCACCTGATTCGCACGTGATTGACACGTGATTCCCTCGTCATTCCCACGTGATTGACACGTGATTCCCACGTGATTTCCACGTGATTTACACGTGATTCCCACGTGCTTCCCATGTGATTCCCATGTGATTGACAGGTGATTCCCACGTGATTCCCACGTGATTGACACGTGATTCCCACGTGATTCCCACGTGATTCCCATGTGATTGACAGGTGATTCCCACGTGATTCCCATGTGATTGACAAGTGATTCCCACGGGATTCCCACGTGACTCCCTCGTGATTCCCACGTGATTGACACGTGATTCCCACCTAATTCCCACGTGATTGACACGTGATTCCCACGTGATTCCCACGTGATTGACACATTCACACGTGATTCCCCCTTGATTGACACGTGATTCCCAAGGGATTCCCACGTGACTCCCTCGTGACTCCCACGTGATTGACACGTGATTCCCACCTAATTCCCACGTGATTGACACGTAATTCCCATGTGATTCCCACGTGATTGACACAATCACACGTGATTCCCGCTTGATTGACACATGATTCCCAAGGGATTCCCACGTGACTCCCTCGTGATTCCCACGTGATTGACACGTGATTCCCACGTGATTCCCACGTGATTGACACGTGATTCCCTCGTGATTGCCACGTGATTGACACATGATTCCCACGTGAGTCCCATGTGATTGACACATGATTCTCACGTGATTCACACGTGAGTCCCATGTGATTGACACATGATTCCCACGTGATTTACACGTCATTCCCAAGTGATTCCCACGTGATTCCCATGTGATTGACACGTGACTCCCACGTGATTGACACGTGATTCCCACCTAATTCCCACGTGATTGACACGTGATTCCCATGTGATTGACACATACCCACGTGATTACCACATGATTGACACGTGATTCCCACGGGATTCCCATGTGACTCCCTCGTGATTCCCACGTGATTGACAAGTGATTCCCACCTTATCCCCACGTGATTGACACGTGATTCCCACGTAATTCCCACGTTATTGACACATTCCCACATGATTCCCACGTGATTGACACGTGATTCCCACGGGATTCCCACGTGACTCCCTCGTGATTCCCACGTGATTGACACGTGATTCCCACCTAATTCCAACGTGTTTGACACGTGATTCACACCTGATTCCCACGTGATTGACACATTCCCACGTGATTCCCACGTGATTGACACGTGATTCCCACGTGATTCTCACGTGATTGACACATTCCCACGTGATTCCCACGTGATTGGCACATGATTCCCACGGGATTCCCTCATGATTCCCTCGTGATTCCCACGTGATTGACACGTGATTCCCACCTAATTCCCACGTGTTTGACACGTGATTCCCACGTGATTCCCACGTGATTGACACATTCCCACGTGATTCCCACGTATATAACGAGTGATTCCCACATGATTCCCACGTGATTGACATATTCCAACGTGATTCCCACGTGATTGACACGTGATCCCCACGTGAGTCCCATGTGATTGACACATGATTCCCACGTGATTTACACGTGATTCCCACGTGATTCCCACGTGATTCTCACGTGATTCCCATGTGATTGACACGTGATTCCCACGTGATTGACAGGTGATTCCCACGGGATTCCCACGTGACTCCCTCGTGATTTCCACGTGATTGACACGTGATTCCCACCTAATTCCCACGTGATTGACACGTGATTCCCACGTGATTACCACGTGATTGACACATTGCCACATGATTCCCCCTTGATTGACACGTGATTCCCAAGGGATTCCCATGTGACTCCCTCGTGACTCCCACGTGATTGACACGTGATTCCCACCTAATTCCCACGTGATTGACACGTGATTCCCACGTGATTCCCACGTGATTGACACGTGATTCCCACGTGATTCCCACGTGATTGACACGTGATTCCCTCGTGATTGCCACGTGATTGACACAGGATTCCCACGTGAGTCCCATGTGATTGACACATGATTCCCACGTGATTCCCACGTGATTCCCACGTGATTCCCACGTGATTGACACGTGATTCCCACCTAATTCCCACGTGATTGACACGTGATTCCCACGTGATTCCCACGTGATTGACACATTGCCACGTGATTCCCCCTTGATTGACACGTGATTCCCAAGGGATTCCCATGTGACTCCCTCGTGACTCCCACGTGATTGACACGTGATTTCCACCTAATTCCCACGTGATTGACACGTGATTCCCACGTGATTCCCACGTGATTGACACGTGATTCCCACGTGATTCCCACGTGATTGACACGTGATTCCCTCGTGATTGCCACCTGATTGACACAGGATACCCACGTGAGTCCCATTTGATTGACACATGATTCCCACGTGATTCCCACGTGATTCCCACGTGATTACCACGTGATTCTCTCGTGATTCCCATGTGATTGACACGTGATTCCCACGTGATTAACACGTGATTCCCACGTGATTCCCACGTGATTGACACGTGATTCCCACCTAATTCCCACGTGATTGACACGTGATTCCCACGTGATTCTCACGTGATTGACACATTCCCATGTGATTCCCACGTGATTGGCACATGATTCCCACGGGATTCCCTCATGATTCCCTCGTGATTCCCACGTGATTGACACGTGATTCCCACCTAATTCCCACGTGTTTGACACGTGATTCCCACGTGATTCCCACGTGATTGACACATTCCCACGTTATTCCCACGTAATTGACACGTGATTCCCACGGGATTCCCACGTGACTCCCTCGTGATTCCCACGTGATTGACACGTGATTCCAACCTAATTTCCACGTGATTGACACGTGATTGACACGTGATATTCACGTGATTGACACGTGATTCCCACGTGAGTCCCATGTGATTGACACATGATTCCCACGTGATTTACACGTGATTCCCACGGGATTCCCACGTGACTCCCTCGTGATTCCCACGTGATTGACACATGATTCCAACCTAATTCCCACGTGATTGACATGTTACTCCCTCGTGATTGCCACGTGATTGACACGTGACTCCAACCTAATTCCCACGTGATTGACACGTGATTCCCTCGTGATTCCCACGTGATTCTCACGTGATTCCAACGTGATTGACACGTGATTCCCTCGTGATTCCCACGTGATTGACACGTGATTCCCCCGTAATTCCCACGTGATTTACAGGTGATTCCCTCGTGATTCCCACGTGATTGACACGTGATTCCCACGTGGTTGACACGTGATTCCCACCTGATTCGCACGTGATTGACACGTGATTCCCTCGTGATTTCCATGTGATTGACACCTGATTCCCACGTGAGTCCCACGTGATTGACACATGATTCCCACGTGATTTCCACGTGATTTACACGTGATTCCCACGTGCTTCCCCCGTGATTCCCATGTGATTGACAGGTTATTCCCACGTGATTTTCACGTGATTGACACGTGATTCCCACATCATTCCCCTGTGATACCCACGTAAATGACAAGTGATTCCCACATGATTCCCACGTGATTGACACATTTCCACGTGATTCCCACGTGATTGACACGTGATTCACACGGGATTCCCACGTGACTCCCTCGTGATTTCCACGTGATTGACACGTGATTCCCACGTCATACCCACGTGATTCCCACGTAAATGACAAGTGATTCCCACATGATTCCCACGTGATTAACACATTCCCACGTGATTCCCACGTGATTGACACGTGATTCCCACGTGAGTCCCATGTGATTGACACATGATTCCCACGTGATTTACAAGTGATTCCCACGTGATTCCCACGTGATTCTCACGTGATTCCCATGTGATTGACACGTGATTCCCACGTGATTGACAGGTGATTCCCACGGGATTCAAACGTGACTCCCTCGTGATTCCCACGTGATTGACACGTGATTCCCACCTAATTTCCACATGATTGACACGTGATCCCCACGTGATTCCCACGTGATTGACACATTGCCTCGTGATTCCCCCTTGATTGGCCCGTGATTCCCAAGGGATTCCCACGTGACTCCCTCGTGACTCCCACGTGATTGACACGTGATTCCCACCTAATTCCCACGTGATTGACACGTGATTCCCACGTGATTCCCACGTGATTGACACGTGATTCCCACGTGATTCCCACGTGATTGACACGTGATTCCCTCGTGATTGCCACGTGATTGACACATGATTCCCATGTGAGTCCCATGTGATTGACACATGATTCTCACGTGATTCCCACGTGAGTCCCATGTGATTGACACATGATTCCCACGTGATTCTCACGTGATTCCCACGTGATTCTCACGTGATTCCCATGTGATTGACACGTGATTCCCACGTGATTGACAGGTGATTCCCACAGGATTCCCACGTGACTCCGTCGTGATTCCCACCTGATTGACAAGTATTCCCACCTAATTCCCACGTGATTGACACGTGATTTCCACGGGATTTCCACGTGATTAACACGTGATTCCCCCGTGATTGACACGTGATTCCCACGTGATTCCCACATGGTTCCTCGTGATTGACACGTGATTCGCACGTGATTCCCACGGGATTGACACGTGATTCCCAAGTGATTCCCACGTGATTGACACGTGATTCCCTCATGATTGCCACGTGATTGACACATGATTCCCACGTGAGTCCCATGTGATTGACACATGATTCTCACGTGATTCCCACATGATTCCCACGTGATTGACACATTCCCACGTGATTCCCACGTGATTGACACGTGATTCACACGGGATTCCCACGTGACTCCGTCATGATTTCCACGTGATTGACACGTGATTCCCACGTCATTCCCACGTGATTCCCCCATAAATGACAAGTGACTTCCACATGATTCCCACGTGAGTGACACATTCCCACGTGATTCCCACGTGATTGACACGTGATTCCCATGTGAGTCCCATGTGATTGACACATGATTCCCACGTGATTTACACGTGATTTCCACGTGATTCCCACGTGATTCTCACGTGATTCCCATGTGATTGACACGTGATTCCCACGTGATTGACAGGTGATTCCCACGGGATTCCCACGTGACTCCCTCGTGATTCCCACGTGATTGACACGTGATTCCCACCTAATTCCCACGTGATTGACACGTGATTCCCACGTGATTCCCACGTGATTGACACATTCCCACGTTTTTCCCCCTTGATTGACACGTGATTCACAAGGGATTCCCACATGACTCCCTCGTGACTCCCACGTGATTGACACGTGATTCCCACCTAATTCCCACGTGATTGACATGTGATTCCCACGTGATTGACACGTGATTTCCACGGGATTTCCGGGTGATTAACACGTGATTCCCCCGTGATTGACACGTGATTCCCACGTGATTCCCACATGGTTCCTCGTGATTGACACTTGATTCGCACGTGATTCCCACGGGATTGACACGTGATTCCCACGTGATTCCCACGTGATTGACACGTGATTCCCTCGTGATTGCCACGTGATTGACACATGATTCCCACGTGAGTCCCATGTGATTGACACATGATACTCACGTGATTCCCACATGATTCCCACGTGATTGACACATTCCCACGTGATTCCCACGTGATTGACACGTGATTCACACGGGATTCCCACGTGACTCCCTCATGATTTCCACGTGATTGACACGTGATTCCCACGTCATTCCCACGTGATTCCCCCGTAAATGACAAGTGATTCCCACATGATTCCCACGTGATTGACACATTCCCAAGTGATTCCCACGTGATTGACACGTGATTCCCATGTGAGTCCCATGTGATTGACACATGATTCCCACGTGATTTACACGTGATTCCCACGTGATTCCCACGTGATTCTCAGGTGATTCCCATGTGATTGACACGTGATTCCAACCTAGTTCCCACGTGATTGACATGTGACTCCCTCGTGATTGCCACGTGATTGACACGTGATTCCAACCTAATTCCCACGTGATTGACACGTGATTCCCTCGTGATTCCCACGTGATTCTCAAGTGATTCCAACGTGATTGACACGTGATTCCCAACTAATTCCCACGTGATTGACACGTGATTCCCACGTGCTTCCCACGTGATTCCCATGTGATTGACAGGTGATTCCCACGTGATTCCCACGTGATTGACACGTGATTCCCACGTGATTGACACGTGATTCCCACCTGATTCGCACGTGATTGACACGTGATTCCCTCGTCATTCCCACGTGATTGACACGTGATTCCCACGTGAGTCCCACGTGATTGACACGTGATTCCCACGTGATTCCCATGTGATTGACAGGTGATTCCCACGTGATTCCCACGTGATTGACACGTGATTCCCACGTGATTCCCACGTGATTCCCATGTGATTGACAGGTGATTCCCACGTGATTCCCACGTGATTGACACGTGATTCCCACGTGATTGACACGTGATTCCCACCTGATTCGCACGTGATTGACACGTGATTCCCTCGTCATTCCCACGTGATTGACACGTGATTCCCACGTGATTTCCACGTGATTTACACGTGATTCCCACGTGCTTCCCATGTGATTCCCATGTGATTGACAGGTGATTCCCACGTGATTCCCACGTGATTGACACGTGATTCCCACGTGATTCCCACGTGATTCCCATGTGATTGACAGGTGATTCCCACGTGATTCACATGTGATTGACAAGTGATTCCCACGGGATTCCCACGTGACTCCCTCGTGATTCCCACGTGATTGACACGTGATTCCCACCTAATTCCCACGTGATTGACACGTGATTCCCACGTGATTCCCACGTGATTGACACATTCACACGTGATTCCCCCTTGATTGACACGTGATTCCCAAGGTATTCCCACGTGACTCCCTCGTGACTCCCACGTGATTGACACGTGATTCCCACCTAATTCCCACGTGATTGACACGTAATTCCCATGTGATTCCCACGTGATTGACACATTCACACGTGATTCCCGCTTGATTGACACATGATTCCCAAGGGATTCCCACGTGACTCCCTCGTGATTCCCACGTGATTGACACGTGATTCCCACGTGATTCCCACGTGATTGACACGTGATTCCCTCGTGATTGCCACGTGATTGACACATGATTCCCACGTGAGTCCCATGTGATTGACACATGATTCTCACGTGATTCACACGTGAGTCCCATGTGATTGACACATGATTCCCACGTGATTTACACGTCATTCCCAAGTGATTCCCACGTGATTCCCATGTGATTGACACGTGACTCCCACGTGATTGACACGTGATTCCCACCTAATTCCCACGTGATTGACACGTGATTCCCATGTGATTGACACATACCCACGTGATTACCACATGATTGACACGTGATTCCCACGGGATTCCCATGTGACTCCCTCGTGATTCCCACGTGATTGACAAGTGATTCCCACCTTATCCCCACGTGATTGACACGTGATTCCCACGTAATTCCCACGTTATTGACACATTCCCACATGATTCCCACGTGATTGACACGTGATTCCCACGGGATTCCCACGTGACTCCCTCGTGATTCCCACGTGATTGACACGTGATTCCCACCTAATTCCAACGTGTTTGACACGTGATTCACACCTGATTCCCACATGATTGACACATTCCCACGTGATTCCCACGTGATTGACACGTGATTCCCACGTGATTCTCTCGTGATTGACACATTCCCACGTGATTCCCACGTGATTGGCACATGATTCCCACGGGATTCACTCATGATTCCCTCGTGATTCCCACGTGATTGACACGTGATTCCCACCTAATTCCCACGTGTTTGACACGTGATTCCCACGTGATTCCCACGTGATTGACACATTCCCACGTGATTCCCACGTATATAACGAGTGATTCCCACATGATTCCCACATGATTGACACATTTCCACGTGATTCCCACGTGATTGACACGTGATTCACACGGGATTCCCACGTGACTCCCTCGTGATTTCCACGTGATTGACACGTGATTCCCACGTCATACCCACGTGATTCCCACGTAAATGACAAGTGATTCCCACATGATCCCACGTGATTGACACATTTCCACGTGATTCCCACGTGATTGACACGTGATTCACACGGGATTCCCACGTGACTCCCTCGTGATTTCCACGTGATTGACACGTGATTCCCACGTCATACCCACGTGATTCCCACGTAAATGACAAGTGATTCCCACATGATCCCACGTGATTAACACATTCCCACGTGATTCCCACGTGATTGACACGTGATTCCCACGTGAGTCCCATGTGATTGACACATGATTCCCACGTGATTTACAAGTGATTCCCACGTGATTCCCACGTGATTCTCACGTGATTCCCATGTGATTGACACGTGATTCCCACGTGATTGACAGGTGATTCCCACGGGATTCAAACGTGACTCCCTCGTGATTCCCACGTGATTGACACGTGATTCCCACCTAATTTCCACGTGATTGACACGTGATCCCCACGTGATTCCCACGTGATTGACACATTGCCTCGTGATTCCCCCTTGATTGACCCGTGATTCCCAAGGGATTCCCACGTGACTCCCTCGTGACTCCCACGTGATTGACACGTGATTCCCACCTAATTCCCACGTGATTGACACGTGATTCCCACGTGATTCCCACGTGATTGACACGTGATTCCCACGTGATTCCCACGTGATTGTCAAGTGATTCCCTCGTGATTGCCACGTGATTGACACATGATTCCCATGTGAGTCCCATGTGATTGACACATGATTCTCACGTGATTCCCACGTGAGTCCCATGTGATTGACACATGATTCCCACGTGATTCTCACGTGATTCCCACGTGATTCTCACGTGATTCCCATGTGATTGACACGTGATTCCCACGTGATTGACAGGTGATTCCCACAGGATTCCCACGTGACTCCGTCGTGATTCCCACCTGATTGACAAGTATTCCCACCTAATTCCCAAGTGATTGACACGTGATTTCCACGTGATTGACACATTCTCACGTGATTCCCACGTGATTGACACGTGATTTCCACGGGATTTCCACGTGATTAACACGTGATTCCCCCGTGATTGACACGTGATTCCCACGTGATTCCCACATGGTTCCTCGTGATTGACACGTGATTCGCACGTGATTCCCACGGGATTGACACGTGATTCCCACGTGATTCCCACGTGATTGACACGTGATTCCCTCATGATTGCCACGTGATTGACACATGATTCCACGTGAGTCCCATGTGATTGACACATGATTCTCACGTGATTCCCACATGATTCCCACGTGATTGACACATTCCCACGTGATTCCCACGTGATTGACACGTGATTCACACGGGATTCCCACGTGACTCCGTCATGATTTCCACGTGATTGACACGTGATTCCCACGTCATTCCCACGTGATTCCCCCATAAATGACAAGTGATTCCCACATGATTCCCACGTGAGTGACACATTCCCACGTGATTCCCACGTGATTGACACGTGATTCCCATGTGAGTCCCATGTGATTGACACATGATTCCCACGTGATTTACACGTGATTTCCACGTGATTCCCACGTGATTCTCACGTGATTCCCATGTGATTGACACGTGATTCCCACGTGATTGACAGGTGATTCCCACGGGATTCCCACGTGACTCCCTCGTGATTCCCACGTGATTGACACGTGATTCCCACCTAATTCCCACGTGATTGACACGTGATTCCCACGTGATTCCCACGTGATTGACACATTCCCACGTTTTTCCCCCTTGATTGACACGTGATTCACAAGTGATTCCCACGTGACTCCCTCGTGACTCCCACGTGATTGACACGTGATTCCCACCTAATTCCCACGTGATTGACACGTGATTCCCACGTGATTGACACGTGATTTCCACGGGATTTCCGGGTGATTAACACGTGATTCCCCCGTGATTGACACGTGATTCCCACGTGATTCCCACATGGTTCCTCGTGATTGACACTTGATTCGCACGTGATTCCCACGGGATTGACACGTGATTCCCACGTGATTCCCACGTGATTGACACGTGATTCCCTCGTGATTGCCACGTGATTGACACATGATTCCCACGTGAGTCCCATGTGATTGACACATGATACTCACGTGATTCCCACATGATTCCCACGTGATTGACACATTCCCACGTGATTCCCACGTGATTGACACGTGATTCACACGGGATTCCCACGTGACTCCCTCATGATTTCCACGTGATTGACACGTGATTCCCACGTCATTCCCACGTGATTCCCCCGTAAATGACAAGTGATTCCCACATGATTCCCACGTGATTGACACATTCCCACGTGATTCCCACGTGATTGACACGTGATTCCCATGTGAGTCCCATGTGATTGACACATGATTCCCAAGTGATTTACACGTGATTCCCACGTGATTCCCACGTGATTCTCAGGTGATTCCCATGTGATTGACACGTGATTCCCACGTGATTGACAGGTGATTCCCACGGGATTCCCACGTGACTCCCTCGTGATTCCCCCGTGATTGACACGTGATTCCCACCTAATTCCCACGTGATTGACACGTGATTCCCACGTGATTCGAACGTGATTGACACATTCCCACGTTTTTCCCCCTTGATTGACACGTGATTCCCACGGGATTCCCACGTGACTCCCTCGTGATTCCCACGTGATTGACACGTGATTCCCACCTAATTCCCACGTGTTTGACACGTGATTCCCACGTGAGTCCCATGTGATTGACACATTCCCACGTGATTACCACGTGATTGACACGTGATTCCCACGGGATTCCCACGTGACTCCCTTGTGATTCCCACGTGATTGACACGTGATTCCCACGTGATTCCCACGTGATTGACACATTCCCACGTGATTACCACGTGATTGACAAGTGATTCCCTCGGGATTCCCACGTGACTCCCTTGTGATTCCCACGTGATTGACACGTGATTGCCACGTGATTCCTACGTGATTGACACATTCCCACGTGATTCCCACGTGATTGACAGGTGATTCCCACGGGATTCCCACGTGACTCCGTCGTGATCCCCACGTGATTGACACGTGATACCCACGGGATTCCCACGTGACACCCACCTAATTCCCACGTGTTTGACACCTGATTCCCATGTGGTTCCCACGTGATTGACACATTCCCACGTGATTCCCACGTGATTGACACGTGATTCCCACGGGATTCCCACGTGACTCCCTCGTGATTCCCACGTGATTGACACAGGATTCCAACCTAGTTCCCACGTGATTGACATGTGACTCCCTCGTGATTGCCACGTGATTGACACGTGATTCCAACCTAATTCCCACGTGATTGACACGTGATTCCCTCGTGATTCCCACGTGATTCTCAAGTGATTCCAACGTGATTGACACGTGATTCCCAAATAATTCCCACGTGATTGACACGTGATTCCCACGTGCTTCCCACGTGATTCCCATGTGATTGACAGGTGATTCCCACGTGATTCCCACGTGATTGACACGTGATTCCCACGTGATTGACACGTGATTCCCACCTGATTCGCACGTGATTGACACGTGATTCCCTCGTCATTCCCACGTGATTGACACGTGATTCCCACGTGAGTCCCACGTGATTGACACGTGATTCCCACGTGATTCCCATGTGATTGACAGGTGATTCCCACGTGATTCCCACGTGATTGACACGTGATTCCCACGTGATTCCCACGTGATTCCCATGTGATTGACAGGTGATTCCCACGTGATTCCCACGTGATTGACACGTGATTCCCACGTGATTGACACGAGATTCCCACCTGATTCGCACGTGATTGACACGTGATTCCCTCGTCATTCCCACGTGATTGACACGTGATTCCCACGTGATTTCCACGTGATTTACACGTGATTCCCACGTGCTTCCCATGTGATTCCCATGTGATTGACAGGTGATTCCCACGTGATTCCCACGTGATTGACACGTGATTCCCACGTGATTCCCACGTGATTCCCATGTGATTGACAGGTGATTCCCACGTGATTCCCATGTGATTGACAAGTGATTCCCACGGGATTCCGACGTGACTCCCTCGTGATTCCCACGTGATTGACACGTGATTCCCACCTAATTCCCACGTGATTGACACGTGATTCCCACGTGATTCCCACGTGATTGACACATTCACACGTGATTCCCCCTTGATTGACACGTGATTCCCAAGGTATTCCCACGTGACTCCCTCGTGACTCCCACGTGATTGACACGTGATTCCCACCTAATTCCCACGTGATTGACACGTAATTCCCATGTGATTCCCACGTGATTGACACATTCACACGTGATTCCCGCTTGATTGACACATGATTCCCAAGGGATTCCCACGTGACTCCCTCGTGATTCCCACGTGATTGACACGTGATTCCCACGTGATTCCCACGTGATTGACACGTGATTCCCTCGTGATTGCCACGTGATTGACACATGATTCCCACGTGAGTCCCATGTGATTGACACATGATTCTCACGTGATTCACACGTGAGTCCCATGTGATTGACACATGATTCCCACGTGATTTACACGTCATTCCCAAGTGATTCCCACGTGATTCCCATGTGATTGACACGTGACTCCCACGTGATTGACACGTGATTCCCACCTAATTCCCACGTGATTGACACGTGATTCCCATGTGATTGACACATACCCACGTGATTACCACATGATTGACACGTGATTCCCACGGGATTCCCACGTGACTCCCTCGTGATTCCCACGTGATTGACAAGTGATTCCCACCTTATCCCCACGTGATTGACACGTGATTCCCACGTAATTCCCACGTTATTGACACATTCCCACATGATTCCCACGTGATTGACACGTGATTCCCACGGGATTCCCACGTGACTCCCTCGTGATTCCCACGTGATTGACACGTGATTCCCACCTAATTCCAACGTGTTTGACACGTGATTCACACCTGATTCCCACGTGATTGACACATTCCCACGTGATTCCCACGTGATTGACACGTGATTCCCACGTGATTCTCACGTGATTGACACATTCCCACGTGATTCCCACGTGATTGGCACATGATTCCCACGGGATTCCCTCATGATTCCCTCGTGATTCCCACGTGATTGACACGTGATTCCCACCTAATTCCCACGTGTTTGACACGTGATTCCCACGTGATTCCCACGTGATTGACACATTCCCACGTGATTCCCACGTATATAACGAGTGATTCCCACATGATTCCCACGTGATTGACATATTCCAACGTGATTCCCACGTGATTGACACGTGATCCCCACGTGAGTCCCATGTGATTGACACATGATTGCCACGTGATTTACACGTGATTCCCACGTGATTCCCACGTGATTCTCACGTGATTCCCATGTGATTGACACGTGATTCCCACGTGATTGACAGGTGATTCCCACGGGATTCCCACGTGACTCCCTCGTGATTTCCACGTGATTGACACGTGATTCCCACCTAATTCCCACGTGATTGACACGTGATTCCCACGTGATTACCACGTGATTGACACATTGCCACATGATTCCCCCTTGATTGACACGTGATTCCCAAGGGATTCCAATGTGACTCCCTCGTGACTCCCACGTGATTGACACGTGATTCCCACCTAATTCCCACGTGATTGACACGTGATTCCCACGTGATTCCCACGTGATTGACACGTGATTCCCACGTGATTCCCACATGATTGACACGTGATTCCCTCGTGATTGCCACGTGATTGACACTGGATTCCCACGTGAGTCCCATGTGATTGACACATGATTCCCACGTGATTCCCACGTGATTCCCACGTGATTCCCACGTGATTCTCACGTGATTCCCATGTGATTGACACGTGATTCCCACGTGATTGACAGGTGATTCCCACAGGATTCCCACGTGACTCCGTCGTGATTCCCACGTGATTGACAAGTATTCCCACCTAATTCCCACGTGATTGACACATTCCCACGTGATTCCCACGTGATTGACACGTGATTCCCTCGTGATTCCCACGTGATTGACACGTGATTCCCACCTAATCCCCACGTGATTGACACGTGATTCCCACGTGATTCTCAGGTGATTGACACATTCCCACGTGATTCCCACGTGATTGGAACATGATTCCCACGGGATTCCCTCATGATTCCCTCGTGATTCCCATGTGATTAACACGTGATTCCCACCTAATTCCCACGTGTTTGACACGTGATTCCCACGTGATTCCCACGTGATTGACACATTCCCACGTTATTCCCACGTAATTGACACGTGATTCCCACGGGATTCCCACGTGACTCCCTCGTGATTCCCACGTGATTGACACGTGATTCCAACCTAATTTCCACGTGATTGACACGTGATTTCCACGTGATATTCACGTGATTGACACGTGATTCCCACGTGAGTCCCATGTGATTGACACATAATTCCCACGTGATTTACACGTGATTCCCACGGGATTCCCACGTGACTCCCTCGTGATTCCCACGTGATTGACACATGATTCCAACCTAATTCCCACGTGATTGACATGTTACTCCCTCGTGATTGCCACGTGATTGACACGTGACTCCAACCTAATTCCCACGTGATTGACACGTGATTCCCTCGTGATTCCCACGTGATTCTCACGTGATTCCAACGTGATTGACACGTGATTCCCTCGTGATTCCCACGTGATTGACACGTGATTCCCCCGTAATTCCCACGTGATTTACAGGTGATTCCCTCGTGATTCCCACGTGATTGACACGTGATTCCCACGTGGTTGACACGTGATTCCCACCTGATTCGCACGTGATTGACACGTGATTCCCTCGTGATTTCCATGTGATTGACACCTGATTCCAACGTGAGTCCCACGTGATTGACACATGATTCCCACGTGATTTCCACATGATTTACACGTGATTCCCACGTGCTTCCCCCGTGATTCCCATGTGATTGACAGGTTATTCCCACGTGATTTTCACGTGATTGACACGTGATTCCCACATCATTCCCCCGTGATACCCACGTAAATGACAAGTGATTCCCACATGATTCCCACGTGATTGACACATTTCCACGTGATTCCCACGTGATTGACACGTGATTCACACGGGATTCCCACGTGACTCCCTCGTGATTTCCACGTGATTGACACGTGATTCCCACGTCATACCCACGTGATTCCCACGTAAATGACAAGTGATTCCCACATGATTCCCACGTGATTAACACATTCCCACGTGATTCCCACGTGATTGACACGTGATTCCCACGTGAGTCCCATGTGATTGACACATGATTCCCACGTGATTTACAAGTGATTCCCACGTGATTCCCACGTGATTCTCACGTGATTCCCATGTGATTGACACGTGATTCCCACGTGATTGACACGTGATTCCCACGTGATTCTCACGTGATTGACACATTCCCACGTGATTCCCACGTGATTTACACGTGATTCCTACGTGATTCCCATGGGATTGACGCATGATTCCCACGTGATTCCCATGTGATTCCCACGTGATTCCCTCGTGATACACACGTGATTGACCCGTGAATCGCACGTGATTCCCACGTTATTCACATGTGATTCCCTCGTGATTCCCACGCGATTCCCACGTGATTGACACGTGATTCCCACGTGATTGACACGTGATTCCCACGTGATTCCCACGTGATTCCCACGTGATTGACACGTGATTCCCACGTGATACCCACGTGATTGACACGTGACTCCCACGTGATTCCAACGTGACTCCCTCGTGATCCCCACGTGATGCGCACGTGATGCCCACGTGATTGACACGTGATTGACACGTGATTCCCACATGATTCCCACGTGATGGACACGTGATTCCCACGTGATACCCACGTGATTGACACTTGACTCCCACGTGATTCCAACGTGACTCCCTCGTGATCCCCACGTGATGCGCACGTGATTCCCACGTGATAACCACGTGATCGACACGTGATTCCCACGTGATTGACACGTGATTCCCAAGTGATTCCCATGTGATTCCCACGTGATTGACACGTGATTCCCACGTGATTCTCACGTGATACCCACGTGATACCCACGTGATTGACACGTGATTCCCTCGTGATTGACACGTGATTCCCACGTGATTCCCTCGTGATTCCCAAGTGATTGACACGTGATTCCCTCGTGATTTCCACATGAATGACACGTGATTACAACGTGATTCCCATGTGATTCCCACGTTATTCACATGTGATTCCCTCGTGATTCCCACGCGATTCCCACGTGATTGACACGTGATTCCCACGTGATTCCCACGTGATTGACACGTGATTCTCACGTGATTGACACGTGATTCCCACGTGAGTCCCACGTGATTCCTACGTGATTCCCACGTGATTGACACGTGATTCCCAAGTGATTCCCATTTGATTCCCAGGTGATTGACACGTGATTCCCAAGTGATTCCCATGTGATTCCCACATGATTGACACGTCATTCCCAAGTGATTCCCATGTGATTCCCACGTAATTGACATGTGATTCCCACGTGATTCCCACGTGATTCCCACGTGATTGACACGTGATTCCCACGTGATTGACACGTGACTGACACCGGATTCTCACGTGATTGACACGTGATTCCCACGTGAGTCCCACGTGATTCCTACGTGATTCCCACGTGATAGACACGTGGTTCCCACGTTATTCCCCCATGATTCCCACGTGATTGACACGTGATTCCCTCGTGAGTCTCATGTGATTGACACGTGATTCGCTCGTGGTTCCAACGTGACTCCCTCGTGATTCCCACGTTATTGACACGTGATTCCCACGTGATTCCCACGTGATTCCCACGTGATACCCACGTGATTGACACGTGATTCCCACGTGATTGACATGTGATTCCCACGTGACTGACACGTGATTCCCACGTGATTGACACGTGAGTCCCACATGATTCCCAGGTGATTCCCACGTGATTCCCACGTGATTGACACGTGATTCCCACGTGATTCCCACGTGATCGACACGTGATTCCCACTTGATTCTCACGTGATTGACACGTGATTCCCACGTGATTCCCACGTGATTCCCACGTGATTCCAACGTGATTGACACGTGATTCCCAAGTGATTCCCATGTGATTCCCACGTGATTGACAGGTGATTCCCACGTGATTCCCACGTGATACCCACGTGATTGACACGTGATTCCCACGTGATTGACACGTGATTTCCCCGAGATTCCCACGTGATTGACACATGATTCCTACGTTCTTCCCACGTGATTGACGCATGATTCCCATGTGATTCCCATGTGATTCGCACGTGATTCCCACGTTATTGACATGTGATTCCCTCGTGATTCCCACTCGATTCCCACGTGATTGACACGTGATTCCCACCTGATTCCCAGTGACTGACACGTGATTCTCACGTGATTGACACGTGATTCCCACGTGAGTCCCACGTGATTCCCTCGTGATTTCCACGTGATTGACACGTGGTTCCCACGTTATTCCCCCGTGATTCCCACGTGATTGACACGTGATTCTCTCGTGAGACTCATGTGATTGACACGTGATTCGCTCGTGATTCCAACGTGACTCCCTCGTGATTCCCACGTTATTGACACGTGATTCCCACGTTATTCCCACGTGATTCCCACGTGATACCCACGTGATTGACACGTGATTCCCACGTGATTGACATGTGATTCCCACGTGATTGACACGTGATTCCCACGTGATTGACACGTGATTCCCACGTGATTCCCACGTGATTCCCACGTGATTGACACGTGATTCCCACGTGATACCCTCGTGATTGACACGTGACTCCCACGTGATTCCAACGTGACTCCCTCGTGATCCCCACGTGATGCGCACGTGATGCCCACGTGATTGACACGTGATTGACACGTGATTCCCACATGATTCCCACGTGATGGACACGTGATTCCCAAGTGATTCCCATGTGATTCCCACGTGATTGACACGTGATTCCCACGTGATTCCCACGTGATAACCACGTGATCGACACGTGATTCCCACGTGATTGACACGTGATTCCCAAGTGATTCCCATGTGATTCCCACGTGATTGACACGTGATTCCCACGTGATTCTCACGTGATACCCACGTGATACCCACGTGATTGACACGTGATTCCCTCGTGATTGACACGTGATTCCCACGTGATTCCCTCGTGATTCCCAAGTGATTGACACGTGATTCCCTCGTGATTTCCACATGAATGACACGTGATTACAACGTGATTCCCATGTGATTCCCACGTTATTCACATGTGATTCCCTCGTGATTCCCACGCGATTCCTTCGTGATTGACACGTGATTCCCACGTGATTCCCACGTGATTGACACGTGATTCTCACGTGATTGACACGTGATTCCCACGTGAGTCCCACGTGATTCCTACGTGATTCCCACGTGATTGACACGTGATTCCCAAGTGATTCCCATTTGATTCCCAGGTGATTGACACGTGATTCCCAAGTGATTCCCATGTGATTCCCACATGATTGACACGTCATTCCCAAGTGATTCCCATGTGATTCCCACGTAATTGACATGTGATTCCCACGTGATTCCCACGTGATTCCCACGTGATTGACACGTGATTCCCACGTGAGTCCCACGTGATTCCCTCGTGATTTCCACGTGATTGACACGTGGTTCCCACGTTATTCCCCCGTGATTCCCACGTGATTGACACGTGATTCCCTCGTGAGACTCATGTGATTGACACGTGATTCGCTCGTGATTCCAACGTGACTCCCTCGTGATTCCCACGTTACTGACACGTGATTCCCACGTTATTCCCACGTGATTCCCACGTGATACCCACGTGATTGACACGTGATTCCCACGTGATTGACACGTGATTCCCACGTGATTGACACGTGATTCCCACGTGATTGACACGTGAGTCCCACGTGATTCCCAGGTGATTCCCACGTGATTCCCACGTGATTGACATGTGATTCCCAAGTGATTCCCGTGTGATTCCCACGTGATTGACACGTGATTCCCACTTGATTCTCACGTGATTGACACGTGATTCCCACGTGATTCCACGTGATTGACACGTGATTCCCAAGTGATTCCCACGTGATTCCCACGTGATTCCCACGTGATTGACACGTGATTCCCAAGTGATTCCCAAGTGATTCCCGTGTGATTCCCACGTGATTGACACGTGATTCCCACTTGATTCTCACGTGATTGACACGTGATTCCCACGTGATTCCACGTGATTGATACGTGATTCCCAAGTGATTCCCACGTGATTCCCACGTGATTCCCACGTGATTCTCACATGATTTCCACGTGATTGACACCTGATTCCCACGTGATTTCCACGTGATTGACACGTGATTCCCACGTGAATGATACGTAGGTCCCACGGGATACCCAAATGATTCCCACGTGATTCCCACGTGATTGACACGTGATTCCCATGTGATTCCCACGTGATTGACACGTGATTCCCACGTGATTTCCACGTGATTCCAACGTGATTGACACGTGATTCCCAAATGATTCCCACGTGATTCCCACGTGATTCACTCGTGAATGACACGTGATTCCCACATGATTCCCACGTGATTGACACGTGATTCCCCGGTGATTCCCACGTGATTGACACGTGATTCCCACGTGATTCCCACGTGATTCCCACGTGATTCTCACATGATTGACACGTTACTCCCACGTGATTCCCACGTGATTGACATGTGATTCCCAAGTGATTCCCGTGTGATTCCCACGTGATTGACACGTGATTCCCACGTGATTCCCACGTGATTGACACGTAATTCCCACTTGATTCTCACGTGATTGACACGTGATTCCCACGTGATTCCACGTGATTGTCACGTGATTCTCATGTGATTTCCACGTGATTCCCACTTGATTCCCACGTGATTCTCACGTGATTCCCACGTGATTGACACGTGATTCCAAAGTGATTCCCACGTGATACCCAGGTGATTGACACGTGATTCCCACGTGATTCCCACGTGATTGACACGTGATTCCCACGTGATTCCCACGTGATACCCAGGTGATTGACACGTGATTCCCACGTGATTCCCACGTGATTGACACGTGATTCCCACGTGATTCCCACGTGATATCCACGTGATTGACACGTGATTCCCAGGCGATTCCCACGTGATTCCCACGTGATTGACACGTGATTCCTACGTGATTCCCACTTGATTGACACGTGATTCCCACGTGATTCCCACGTGACTTACAGGTGATTCCCACATCATTCCCATGTGATTCCCACGTGATTGACACGTGACTCCCAGGTGATTCCAACGTGATTCCCTCGTGATCCCCACGTGATGCGCACGTGATGCCCACGTGATTGATACGTGATTCCCACGTGATTGACACGTGATTCCCAAGTGATTCCCACGTGATTGACACGTGATTCCCTCGTGATTCCCAAGTGATTGACACGTGATTCCCTCGTGATTTCCACATGAATGACACGTGATTCCCATGTCATTCCCACGTGATTCCCACGTGATTTACACGTGATTCCTACGTGATTCCCATGGGATTGACGCATGATTCCCACGTGATTCCCATGTGATTCCCACGTGATTCCCTCGTGATACACACGTGATTGACCCGTGAATCGCACGTGATTCCCACGTTATTCACATGTGATTCCCTCGTGATTCCCACGCGATTCCCACGTGATTGACACGTGATTCCCACGTGATTGACACGTGATTCCCACGTGATTCCCACGTGATTCCCACGTGATTGACACGTGATTCACACGTGATACCCACGTGATTGACACGTGACTCCCACGTGATTCCAACGTGACTCCCTCGTGATCCCCACGTGATGCGCACGTGATGCCCACGTGATTGACACGTGATTGACACGTGATTCCCACATGATTCCCACGTGATGGACACGTGATTCCCAAGTGATTCCCATGTGATTCCCACGTGATTGACACGTGATTCCCACGTGATTCCCACGTGATAACCACGTGATCGACACGTGATTCCCACGTGATTGACACGTGATTCCCAAGTGATTCCCATGTGATTCCCACGTGATTGACACGTGATTCCCACGTGATTCTCACGTGATACCCACGTGATACCCACGTGATTGACACGTGATGCCCTCGTGATTGACACGTGATTCCCACGTGATTCCCTCGTGATTCCCAAGTGATTGACACGTGATTCCCTCGTGATTTCCACATGAATGACACGTGATTACAACGTGATTCCCATGTGATTCCCACGTTATTCACATGTGATTCCCTCGTGATTCCCACGCGATTCCCACGTGATTGACACGTGATTCCCACGTGATTCCCACGTGATTGACACGTGATTCTCACGTGATTGACACGTGATTCCCACGTGAGTCCCACGTGATTCCTACGTGATTCCCACGTGATTGACACGTGATTCCCAAGTGATTCCCATTTGATTCCCACGTGATTGACACGTGATTCCCACGTGATTCCCACGTGATTCCCACGTGATTGACACGTGATTCTCACGTGATTGACACGTGATTCCCACGTGAGTCCCACGTGATTCCTACGTGATTCTCACGTGATTGACACGTGATTCCCACGTGAGTCCCACGTGATTCCTACGTGATTCCCACGTGATAGACACGTGGTTCCCACGTTATTCCCCCGTGATTCCCACGTGATTGAAACGTGATTCCCTCGTGAGTCTCATGTGATTGACACGTGATTCGCTCGTGGTTCCAACGTGACTCCCTCGTGATTCCCACGTTATTGACACGTGATTCCCACGTGATTCCCACGTGATTCCCACGTGATACCCACGTGATTGACACGTGATTCCCACGTGATTGACATGTGATTCCCACGTGACTGACACGTGATTCCCACGTGATTGACACGTGAGTCCCACGTGATTCCCAGGTGATTCCCACGTGATTCCCACGTGATTGACACGTGATTCCCACGTGATTCCCACGTGATCGACACGTGATTCCCACTTGATTCTCACGTGATTGACACGTGATTCCCACGTGATTCCCACGTGATTCCCACGTGATTCCAACGTGATTGACACGTGATTCCCAAGTGATTCCCATGTGATTCCCACGTGATTGACAGGTGATTCCCACGTGATTCCCACGTGATACCCACGTGATTGACACGTGATTCCCACGTGATTGACACGTGATTTCCCCGAGATTCCCACGTGATTGACACATGATTCCTACGTTCTTCCCACGTGATTGACGCATGATTCCCATGTGATTCCCATGTGATTCGCACGTGATTCCCACGTTATTGACATGTGATTCCCTCGTGATTCCCACTCGATTCCCACGTGATTGACACGTGATTCCCACCTGATTCCCAGTGACTGACACGTGATTCTCACGTGATTGACACGTGATTCCCACGTGAGTCCCACGTGATTCCCTCGTGATTTCCACGTGATTGACACGTGGTTCCCACGTTATTCCCCCGTGATTCCCACGTGATTGACACGTGATTCCCTCGTGAGACTCATGTGATTGACACGTGATTCGCTCGTGATTCCAACGTGACTCCCTCGTGATTCCCACGTTATTGACACGTGATTCCCACGTTATTCCCACGTGATTCCCACGTGATACCCACGTGATTGACACGTGATTCCCACGTGATTGACATGTGATTCCCACGTGATTGACACGTGATTCCCACGTGATTGACACGTGAGTCCCACGTGATTCCCAGGTGATTCCCACGTGATACCCACGTGATTGACATGTGATTCCCAAGTGATTCCCGTGTGATTCCCACGTGATTGACACGTGATTCCCACTTGATTCTCACGTGATTGACACGTGATTCCCACGTGATTCCACGTGATTGACACGTGATTCCCAAGTGTTTCCCACGTGATTCCCACGTGATTCCCACGTGATTGACACGTGATTCCCACGTGATTGACATGTGATTCCAACATGATTGACACGTGATTCCCACGTGACTGACACGTGAGTCCCACGTGATTCCCAGGTGATTCCCACGTGATTACCACGTGATTGACAGGTGATTCCCAAGTGATTCCCGTGTGATTCCCACGTGATTGACACGTGATTCCCACTTGATTCTCACGTGATTGACACGTGATTCCCACGTGATTCCACGTGATTGACACGTGATTCCCACGTGATTCTCACATGATTTCCACGTGATTGACACCTGATTCCCACGTGATTGACAAGTGATTGACACGTGATTCCCTCGTGATTCCCAAGTGATTGACTCGTGATTCCCTCGTGATTTCCACATGAATGACACGTGATTACCACGTGATTCCCACGTGATTCCCACGTGATTCCCACGTGATACCCAAGTGATTGACACGTGACTCCCACGTGATTCCAACGTGACTCCCTCGTGATCCCCACGTGATGCGCACGTGATGCCCACATGATTGACACGTGATTGACACGTGATTCCCACATGATTCCCACGTGATTGACAAGTGTTTCCCAAGTGATTCCCATGTGATTCCCACGTGATTGACACGTGATTCCCACGTGATTCCCACGTGATACTCACGTGACTGACATGTGATTCCCACGTGATTGACACGTGATTATCAAGTGATTCCCATGTGATTTCCACTTGATTGACGCCTGATACCCACGTGATTCCCACGTGATACCCACGTGATTGACACGTGATTCCCACGTGATTGACACGTGACTCCCACGTGATTCCCACGTGATATCCAAGTGATTGACACGTGATTCCCATGCGATTCCCCCGATATTCCCACGTGATTGACACGTGATTCCTACGTGATTCCCACGTGATTGACACATGATTCCCACGTGATTCCCATGTGATTCGCACGTGTTTGACAGGTGATTCCCTCGTGAGTCTCATGTGATTGACACGTGATTCGCTCGTGATTCCAACGTGACTCCCTCGTGATTCCCACATTATTGACACGTGATTCCCACGTTATTCCCACGTGATTCCCACGTGATTCCCACATGATTGATACGTGACTCCCACGTGATTCCCACGTGATTGACACGTGATTCCCACGTGATTCCCACGTGATTTCCACGTGATTGACACGTGATTCCCACGTGATTCCCACGTGATTGACATGTGATTCCCACGTGAATGATACGTAGTTCCCACGGGATTCCCACGTGATTCCCACGTGATTCCCACGTGATTGACACGTGATTCCCATGTGATTCCCACGTGATTGACACGTGATTCCCACGTGATATCCACGTGATTCCAACGTGATTGACACGTGATTCCCCGGTGATTCCCACGTGATTGACACGTGATTCCCACGTGATTGACACGTGATTGACACGTGATTCCCACGTGAATCTCACGTGATTCCCACGTGATACCCACGTGAGTCCCACGTAATTGACACGTGGTTCGCACGTTACTCCCTCGTGATTCCCAAGTGATTGACACGTGATTCCCTCGTGATTTCCACATGAATGACACGTGATTCCCTCGTGATTCCCACGTGATTCCCACATGATACCCACGTGATTGACACGTGACTCCCACGTGATTCCAACGTGACTCCCTCGTGATCCCCACGTGATGCGCACGTGATGCCCACGTGATTGACATGTGATTGACACGTGATTCCCACATGATTCCCACGTGATGGACACGTGATTCCCAAGTGATTCCCATGTGATTCCCACGTGATTGACACGTGATTCCCACGTGATTCCCACGTGATACCCACGTGATCGACACGTGATTCCCCCGTGATTGACACGTGACTCCCAAGTGATTCCCATGTGATTCCCACGTGATTGACACGTGATTCCCACGTGATTCTCACGTGATACCCACGTGATACCCACGTGATTGATACGTGATTCCCTCGTGATTGACACGTGATTCCCACGTGATTCCCTCGTGATTCCCAAGTGATTGACACGTGACTCCCTCGTGATTCCCACGTGATTGACACGTGATTCTCACGTGATTGACACGTGATTCCCACGTGAGTCCCACGTGATTCCTACGTGATTCCCACGTGATTGACACGTGATTCCCAAGTGATTCCCATTTGATTCCCAGGTGATTGACACGTGATTCCCAAGTGATTCCCATGTGATTCCCACATGATTGCCACGTCATTCCCAAGTGATTCCCATGTGATTCCCACGTAATTGACACGTGATTCCCACGTGATTCCCACGTGATTCCCACGTGATTGACACGTGATTCCCACGTGATTGACACGTGACTGACACGTGATTCTCACGTGATTGACACGTGATTCCCACGTGAGTCCCACGTGATTCCTACGTGATTCCCACGTGATAGACACGTGGTTCCCACGTTATTCCCCCGTGATTCCCACGTGATTGACACGTGATTCCCTCCTGAGTCTCATGTGATTGACACGTGATTCGCTCGTGGTTCCAACGTGACTCTCTCGTGATTCCCACGTTATTGACACGTGATTCCCACGTGCTTCCCACGTGATTCCCACGTGATACCCACGTGATTGACACGTGATTCCCACGTGATTGACATGTGATTCCCACGTGACTGACACGTGATTCCCACGTGATTGACACGTGAGTCCCACGTGATTCCCAGGTGATTCCCACGTGATTCCCACGTGATTGACACGTGATTCCCACGTGATTCCCACGTGATCGACATGTGATTCCCACTTGATTCTCACGTGATTGACACGTGATTCCCACGTGATTCCCACGTGATTCCCACGTGATTCCCACGTGATACCCACGTGATTGACACGTGATTCCCACGTGATTGACACGTGATTCCCACGTGATTCCCACGTGATATCCAAGTGATTGACACGTGATTCCCATGCGATTCCCCCGAGATTCCCACGTGATTGACACATGATTCCTACGTTCTTCCCACGTGATTGACGCATGATTCCCATGTGATTCCCATGTGATTCGCACGTGATTCCCACGTTATTGACATGTGATTCCCTCGTGATTCCCACTCGATTCCCACGTGATTGACACGTGATTCCCACCTGATTCCCAGTGACTGACACGTGATTCTCACGTGATTGACACGTGATTCCCACGTGAGTCCCACGTGATTCCCTCGTGATTTCCACATGGTTGACACGTGGTTCCCACGTTATTCCCCCGTGATTCCCAAGTGATTGACACGTGATTCCCTCGTGAGACTCATGTGATTGACACGTGATTCGCTCGTGATTCC
Source organism: Muntiacus reevesi (assembly GCF_963930625.1). NCBI lineage: Eukaryota > Metazoa > Chordata > Mammalia > Artiodactyla > Cervidae > Muntiacus > Muntiacus reevesi. The sequence goes on from NW_027077877.1 coordinate 1,411,630, forward strand.
AACGTGACTCCCACGTGATTCCCACGTTATTGACACGTGATTCCCACGTTATTCCCACGTGATTCCCACGTGATACCCACGTGATTGACACGTGATTCCCACGTGATTGACATGTGATTCCCACGTGATTGACACGTGATTCCCACGTGATTGACACGTGAGTCCCACGTGATTCCCAGGTGATTCCCACGTGATTCCCACGTGATTGACATGTGATTCCCAAGTGATTCCCGTGTGATTCCCACGTGATTGACACGTGATTCCCACGTGATTCCCACGTGATTGACACGTGATTCCCACGTGATTCCCACGTGATATCCAAGTATTGACACGTGATTCCCATGCGATTCCCCCGAGATTCCCACGTGATTGACACATGATTCCTACGTTCTTCCCACGTGATTGACGCATGATTCCCATGTGATTCCCATGTGATTCGCACGTGATTCCCACGTTATTGACATGTGATTCCCTCGTGATTCCCACTCGATTCCCACGTGATTGACACGTGATTCCCACCTGATTCCCAGTGACTGACACGTGATTCTCACGTGATTGACACGTGATTCCCACGTGAGTCCCACGTGATTCCCTCGTGATTTCCACATGGTTGACACGTGGTTCCCACGTTATTCCCCCGTGATTCCCAAGTGATTGACACGTGATTCCCTCGTGAGACTCATGTGATTGACACGTGATTCGCTCGTGATTCCAACGTGACTCCCACGTGATTCCCACGTTATTGACACGTGATTCCCACGTTATTCCCACGTGATTCCCACGTGATACCCACGTGATTGACACGTGATTCCCACGTGATTGACATGTGATTCCCACGTGATTGACACGTGATTCCCACGTGATTGACACGTGAGTCCCACGTGATTCCCAGGTGATTCCCACGTGATTCCCACGTGATTGACATGTGATTCCCAAGTGATTCCCGTGTGATTCCCACGTGATTGACACGTGATTCCCACGTGATTCCACGTGATTGACACGTGATTCCCACGTGATTCCCAAGTGATTCTCACGTGATTCCCACGTGATTGACACGTGATTCCCAAGTGATTCCCACGTGATACCCACGTGATTGACACGTGATTACCACGTGATTCCAACGAGTTTCCCACGTGATCCCCACGTGATGCGCACGTGATTCCCACGTGATTGACACGTGATTTCATGTGATTCCCACGTGATTCCAACGTGATTCACACGTGATTCCCAAGTGATTCCCACGTGATTCCCACGTGATACCCAGGTGATTGACACGTGATTCCCACGTGATTCCCACGTGATTGACAGGTGATTCCCACGTGATTCCCACGTGATTCCCACATGATTGACACGTGATTACCACGTGAAACCACGTGATTCCCACGTGATACCCACGTGATTGACACGTGATTCCCACGTGATTCACACGTGATTGACACGTGATTCCCACGTGATTCCCTCGTGATTCCCACGTGATTGACACGTAATTCCCACGTGATTCCCACGTGTTTCCCACGAGATTGACACGTGATTCCCACGTGATTCCCACGTGATTGACAGGTGATTCCCACGTGATTCCCACGTGATTGACACGTTATTCCCAAGTGATTCCCACGTGATTCACTCGTGATTGACACGTGACTTCCACATGATTCCCACGTGATGGACACGTGATTCCCAAGTGATTATCACGTGATTAACATGTGATTCCCACGAGATTCCCAAGTGACTCCCACGTGATTCCCACGTGATTGACACGTGATTCCCTCGTGATTCCCAAGTGATTGACACGTGATTCCCTCGTGATTTCCACATGAATGACACGTGATTACCACGTGATTCCCACGTGATTCCCACGTGATTCCCACGTGATACCCACGTGACTGACACGTAACTCCCACGTGATTCCAACGTGATTCCCTCGTGATCCCCACGTGATGCGCACGTGATGCCCACGGGATTGACACGTGATTCCCACGTGATTCCCACGTGATTCCAACGGATTGACACGTGATTCCCAAGTGATTCCCATGTGATTCCCACGTGATTGATACGTGATTCCCACGTGATTCCCACGTGATACCCACGTGATTGACACGTGATTCCCACGTGATTGACACGTGATTCCCACGTGATTCCCACGTGATATCCAAGTGATTGACACGTGATTCCCATGCGATTCCCCCAAGATTCCCACGTGATTGACACGTGATTCCTACGTGATTCCCACGTGATTGTCACGTGATTCCCACGTGATTCCCACATGATTGACACGTGATTCCCTCGTGATTTCCACGTGATTGACACGTGGTTCCCACGTTACTCCCCCGTGATTCCCACGTGATTGACAGGTGATTCCCTCGTGAGTCTCATGTTATTGACACGTGATTCGCTCGTGATTCCAACGTGACTCCCTCGTGATTCCCACGTTATTGACACGTGATTCCCACGTTATTCCCACGTGATTCCCACGTGATACCCACGTGATTGACACGTGATTCCCACGTGATTGACATGTGATTCCAACGTGATTGACACGTGATTCCCACGTGACTGACACGTGAGTCCCACGTGATTCCCAGGTGATTCCCACGTGATTTCCACGTGATTGACAGGTGATTCCCAAGTGATTCCCGTGTGATTCCCACGTGATTGACACGTGATTCCCACTTGATTCTCACGTGATTGACACGTGATTCCCACGTGATTCCACGTGATTGACACGTGATTCCCAAGTGATTCCCACGTGATTCCCACGTGATTCCCACGTGATTCTCACATGATTTCCACGTGATTGACACGTGATTCCCACGTGATTTCCACGTGATTGACACGTGATTCCCACGTGAATGATACGTAGTTCCCACGGGATTCCCACGTGATTCCCACGTGATTCCCACATGATTGACCCGTGATTCCCATGTGATTCCACGTGATTGACACGTGATTCCCACGTGATTTCCACGTGATTCCAACGTGATTGACACGTGATTCCCAAATGATTCCCACGTGATTCCCACGTGATTCACTCGTGATTGACACGTGATTCCCACATGATTCCCACGTGATTGACACGTGATTCCCCGGTGATTCCCACGTGATTGACACGTGATTCCCACGTGATTCCCACGTGATTCCCACATGATTGACACGTTACTCCCACGTGATTCCCACGTGATTGACACGTGATTCCCACGTGATTCCCACGTGATTGACACGTGATTCCCACTTCATTCTCACGTGATTGACACGTGATTCCCACGTGATTCCACGTGATTGACACGTGATTCTCATGTGATTCCCACGTGATTCCCACTTGATTCCCAAGTGATTCTCACATGATTCCCACGTGATTGACACGTGATTCCAAAGTGATTCCCACGTGATACCCACGATATTGACACGTGATTATCACGTGATTTCAACGTGTTTCCCACGTGATCCCCTCGTGATGCGCACGTGATTCTCACGTGATTGACAGGTGATTCCCATGTGATTCCCACGTGATTACAATGTGATTCACACGTGATTCCCAAGTCATTCCAACGTGATACCCACGTGATTGACACGTGATTCCCACGTGATTCCCACGTGATTGACACGTGATTCCCACGTGATTCCCACGTGATATCCACGTGATTGACACGTGATTCCCAGGCGATTCCCACGTGATTCCCACGTGATTGACACATGATTCCTATGTGATTCCCACGTGATTGCCACGTGATTCCAACGTGATTCCCACGTGAATTACAGGTGATTCCCATGTGATTCCCATGTGATTCCCAAGTGATTGACACGTGATTTCCACGTGATTCCCACGTGATTGATACGTGATTCCCACGTTATTCTCACATGATGGACAAGTGATTCCCACGTGATTCCCACGTGATTTCCACGTGATTGACACGTGATACCCACATGATTCCAATGTGATTCCATCGTGATTGACACGTGATTCCCACATGATACCCACGTGATTGACACGTGATTCCCACGAGATTCACACGTGATTGACACGTGATTCCCAAGTGATTCCCTCGTGATTCCAACGTGATTGACAAGTAATTCCCACGTGATTCCCACGTGTTTCCCACGAGATTGACACGTGATTCCCACGTGATTCCCACGTGATTGACACGTTATTCCCAAGTGATTCCCACGTGATTCACTCGTGATTGACACGTGACTTCCACATGACTCCAACGTGATGGACACGTGATTTCCAAGTGATTATCACGTGATTAACATGTGATTCCCACGTGATTCCCACGTGACTCCCACGTGATTCCCACGTGATTGACACGTGATTCCCACGTGATTCCCACGTGATTGACGCATGATTCCCACGTGATTCCCACGTGATTGACACGTGATTCCCACGTGATTACCACGTGACTCCCACATGATTCCCACGTGATTGACACGTGATTCCCACGTGATGCCCACATTATTTACACGTGACTCCCACGTGATTCCCACGTGATTGACACGTGATTCCCTCGTGATTCCCACGTGATTGACACGTGATTCTCACGTGAATGATACGTAGTTCCCACGGGATTCCCACGTGATTCCCACGTGATTCCCACGTGATTGACACGTGATTCCCATGTGATTCCCACGTGATTGACACGTGATTCCCACGTGATTTCCACGTGATTCCAACGTGATTGACACGTGATTCCCAAATGATTCCCACGTGATTCCCACGTGATTCACTCGTGATTGACACGTGATTCCCACATGATTCCCACGTGATTGACACGTGATTCCCCGGTGATTCCCACGTGATTGACACGTGATTCCCACGTGATTCCCACGTGATTGACACGTGATTGACACGTGATTCCCACGTGAATCTCACGTGATTCCCACGTGATACCCACGTGAGTCCCACGTGATTGACACGTGATTCCCACGTGATTGACACGTGATTCCCTCGTGATTCCCAAGTGATTGACACGTGATTCCCTCGTGATTTCCACATGAATGACACGTGATTACCACGTGATTCCCACGTGATACCCACGTGATTGACACGTGACTCCCACGTGATTCCAACGTGACTCCCTCGTGATCCCCACGTGATGCGCACGTGATGCCCACGTGATTGACACGTGATTGACACGTGATTCCCACATGATTCCCACGTGATTGACACGTGTTTCCCAAGTGATTCCTATGTGATTCCCACGTGATTGACACGTGATTCCCACGTGATACCCACGTGATTGACACGTGATTCCCACGTGATTGACACGTGACTCCCACGTGATTCCCACGTGATATCCAAGTGATTGACACGTGATTCCCTTGCGATTCCCCCGATATTCCCACGTTATTGACACGTGATTCCTACGTGATTCCCACGTGATTGACGCATGATTCCCACTTGATTCCCATGTGATTCGCACGTGATTCCCACGTTATTGACATGTGATTCCCTCGTGATTCCAACGCGATTCCCACGTGATTGACACGTGATTCCCACGTGAGTCCCACGTGATTCCTACGTGATTCCCACGGGATTGACACGTGATTCCCACGTGATTCCCTCATGATTGTTACGTGATTCCCTCGTGATTTCCACGTGATTGACACGTGGTTCCCACGTTACTCCCAAGTGATTCCCACATGATTGACAGGTGATTCCCTCGTGAGTCTCATGTGATTGACACGTGATTCGCTCGTGATTCCAACGTGACTCCCTCGTGATTCCCACATTATTGACACGTGATTCCCACGTTATTCCCACGTGATTCCCACGTGATTCCCACATGATTGACACGTGACTCCCACGTGATTCCCACGTGATTGACACGTGATTCCCGCCTGATTCCCACGTGATTTCCACGTGATTGACACGTGATTCCCACGTGATTCCCACGTGATTGACACGTGATTCCCACGTGAATGATACGTAGTTCCCACGGGATTCCCACGTGATTCCCACGTGATTCCCACGTGATTGACATGTGATTCCCACGTGACTGACACGTGATTCCCACGTGATTGACACGTGAGTCCCACGTGATTCCCAGGTGATTCCCACGTGATTCCCACGTGATTGACACGTGATTCCCACGTGATTCCCACGTGATCGACACGTGATTCCCACTTGATTCTCACGTGATTGACACGTGATTCCCACGTGATTCCCACGTGATTCCCACGTGATTCCAACGTGATTGACACGTGATTCCCAAGTGATTCCCATGTGATTCCCACGTGATTGACACGTGATTCCCACGTGATTCCCACGTGATGCACACGTGATTGACACGTGATTCCCACGTGATTCCCACGTGATATCCAAGTGATTGACACGTAATTCCCATGCGATTCCCCCGAGATTCCCACATGATTGACACATGATTCCTACGTTCTTCCCACGTGATTGACGCATGATTCCCATGTGATTCCCATGTGATTCGCACGTGATTCCCACGTTATTCACATGTGATTCCCTAGTGATTCCCACTCGATTCCCACGTGATTGACACGTGATTCCCACCTGATTCCCAGTGACTGACACGTGATTCTCACGTGATTGACACGTGATTCCCACGTGAGTCCCACGTGATTCCCTCGTGATTTCCACGTGATTGACACGTGGTTCCCACGTAATTCCCCCGTGATTCCCACGTGATTGACACGTGATTCCCTCGTGAGACTCATGTGATTGACACGTGATTCGCTCGTGATTCCAACGTGACTCCCTCGTGATTCCCACGTTATTGACACGTGATTCCCACGTTATTCCCACGTGATTCCCACGTGATACCCACGTGATTGACATGTGATTCCCACGTGATTGACACGTGATTCCCACGTGATTGACACGTGAGTCCCACGTGATTCCCAGGTGATTCCCACGTGATTCCCACGTGATTCACATGTGATTCTCAAGTGATTCCCGTGTGATTCCCACGTGATTGACACGTGATTCCCACTTGATTCTCACGTGATTGACACGTGATTCCCACGTGATTCCACGTGATTGACACGTGATTCCCACGTGATTCCCACGTGATTCTCACGTGATTCCCACGTGATTGACACGTGATTCCCAAGTGATTCCCACGTGATACCCATGTGATTGACACGTGATTACCACGTGATTCCAACGTGTTTCCCACGTGATCCCCACGTGATGCGCACGTGATTCCCACGTGATTGACACGTGATTCCCATGTGATTCCCACGTGATTCCAACGTGATTCACACGTGATTCCCAAGTGATTCCCACGTGATTCCCACGTGATACCCAGGTGATTGACACGTGATTCCCACGAGATTCCCACGTGATTGACACGTGATTCCCACGTGATTCCCACGTGATATCCACGTGATTGACACATGATTCCCAGGCGATTCCCACGTGATTCCCACGTGATTGACACGTGATTCCTACGTGATTCCCACTTGATTGACACGTGATTCCCACGTGATTCCCACGTGAATTACAGGTGATTCCCACATCATTCCCATGTGATTCCCACGTGATTGACACGTGATTTCCACGTGATTCCGACGTGATTGATACGTGATTCCCACGTTATGCCCACGTGATGGACAAGTGATTCCCACGTCATTCCCACGTGATTTACACGTGATTCCTACGTGATTCCCATGTGATTGACGCATGATTCCCACGTGATTCCCATGTGATTCCCACGTGATTCCCTCGTGATACACACGTGATTGACCCGTGAATCGCACGTGATTCCCACTTTATTCACATGTGATTCCCTCGTGATTCCCACGCGATTCCCACGTGATTGACACGTGATTCCCACGTGATTGACACGTGATTCCCACGTGATTCCCACGTGATTCCCACGTGATTGACACGTGATTCCCACGTGATACCCACGTGATTGACACGTGATTCCCACGTGATTCCCACGTGAGTCCCACGTGATTCCTACGTGATTCCCACGTGATTGACACGTGATTCCCAAGTGATTCCCATGTGATTCCCACGTGATTGACACGTGATTCCCAAGTGATTCCCATGTGATTCCCACATGATTGACACATCATTCCCAAGTGATTCCCATGTGATTCCCACGTAATTGACACGTGATTACCACGTGATTCCCATGCGATTCCCACGTGATTGACACGTGATTCCCACGTGATTCCCACGTGATTGATACGTGATTCCCACGTTATTCCCACGTGATGAACAAGTGATTCTTACGTGATTCCCACGTGATTCCCACGTGATTGACACGTGATACCCACATGATTCCAATGTGATTCCCACGTGATTGACACGTGATTCCCACGTGATTCCCACGTGATACCCACGTGATTGACAGGTGATTCCCACGTGATTCCCACGTGATTCCCACGTGATTGACACGTGATTACCACGTGAAACCACGTGATTCCCACGTGATACCCACGTGATTGACACGTGATTCCCACGTGATTCACACGTGATTGACACGTGATTCCCACGTGATTCCTCGTGATTCCCACGTGATTGACACGTTATTCCCAAGTGATTCCCACGTGATTCACTCGTGATTGACACGTGACTTCCACATGATTCCCACGTGATGGACACGTGATTCCCAAGTGATTATCACGTGATTAACATGTGATTCCCACGTGATTCCCAAGTGACTCCCACGTGATTCCCACGTGATTGACACGTGATTCCCACGTGATTTCCACGTGATTGACGCATGATTCCCACGTGATTCCCACGTGATTCCCACATGATTGACACGTTTCTCCCACGTGATTCCCTCGTGATTGACACGTGATTCCCACGTGATTCCCACGTGATTGACACGTGATTCCCACGTGATGCCCACGTGATTGACACGTGATTCCCACGTGAATGATACGTAGTTCCCACGGGATTCCCACGTGATTCCCACGTGATTCCCACGTGATTGACACGAGATTCCCACGTGATTCCCACGTGATTGACACGTGATTCCCACGTGATTTCCACGTGATTCCAACGTGATTGACACGTGATTCCCAAATGATTCCCACGTGATTTCCACGTGATTCACTCGTGATTGACACGTGATTCCCACATGATTCCCACGTGATTGACACGTGATTCCCCGGTGATTCCCACGTGATTGACACGTGATTCCCACGTGATTCCCACGTGATTGACAAGTGATTGACACGTGATTCCCACGTGAATCTCACGTGATTCCCACGTGATTTCCACATGAATGACACGTGATTCCCATGTGATTCCCACGTGATACCCACGTGATTGACACGTGACTCCCAGGTGATTCCAACGTGATTCCCTCGTGATCCCCACGTGATGCCCACGTGATGCCCACGTGATTGATACGTGATTCCCACGTGATTGACACGTGATTCCCAAGTGATTCCCACGTGATTGACATGTGATTCCGTCGTGATTCCCAAGTGATTGACACGTGATTCCCTCGTGATTTCCACATGAATGACACGTGATTCCCACGTGATTCCCACGTGATACCCCCGTGACTGACACGTGACTCCCACGTGATTCCAACGTGATTCCCTCGTGATCCCCACGTGACTGACACGTGAGTCCCACGTGATTCCCAGGTGATTCCCACGTGATTACCACGTGATTGACAGGTGATTCCCAAGTGATTCCCGTGTGATTCCCACGTGATTGACACGTGATTCCCACTTGATTCTCACGTGATTGACACGTGATTCCCACGTGATTCCACGTGATTGACACGTGATTCCCACGTGATTCCCACGTGATTCCCACGTGATTCTCACATGATTTCCACGTGATTGACACCTGATTCCCACGTGATTTCCACGTGATTGACACGTGATTCCCACGTGAATGATACGTAGTTCCCACGGGATTCCCACGTGATTCCCACGTGATTCCCACGTGATTGACACGTGATTCCCATGTGATTCCCACGTGATTGACACGTGATTCCCACGTGATTTCCACGTGATTCCAATGTGATTGACACGTGATTCCCAAATGATTCCCACGTGATTCCCACGTGATTCACTCGTGATTGACACGTGATTCCCACATGATTCCCACGTGATTGACACGTGATTCCCCGGTGATTCCCACGTGATTGACACGTGATTCCCACGTGATTCCCACGTGATTCCCACGTGATTCTCACATGATTGACACGTTACTCCCACGTGATTCCCACGTGATTGACATGTGATTCCCAAGGGATTCCCGTGTGATTCCCACGTGATTGACACGTGATTCCCACGTGATTCCCACGTGATTGACACGTAATTCCCACTTGATTCTCACGTGATTGACACGTGATTCCCACGTGATTCCACGTGATTGACACGTGATTCTCATGTGATTCCCACGTGATTCCCACTTGATTCCCACGTGATTCTCACGTGATTCCCACGTGATTGACACGTGATTCCAAAGTGATTCCCACGTGATACCCACGTGATTGACACTTGATTAGCACGTGATTTCAACGTGTTTCCCACGTGATCCCCACGTGATGCGCACGTGATTCCCACGTGATTGACACGTGATTCCCACGTGATTCCCACGTGATTGACACGTGATTCCCATGTGATTCCCACGTGATATCCACGTGATTGACACGTGATTCCCAGGCGATTCCCACGTGATTCCCACGTGATTGACACATGATTCCTATGTGATTCCCACGTGATTGCCACGTGATTCCCACGTGATTCCCACATGAATTACAGGTGATTCCCATGTGATTCCCATGTGATTCCCACGTGATTGACACGTGATTTCCACGTGATTCCCATGTGATTGATAAGTGATTCCCACGTTATTCTCACATGATGGACAAGTGATTCCCACGTGATTCCCATGTGATTCCCACGTGATTCCCTCGTGATACACACGTGATTGACCCGTGAATCGCACGTGATTCCCACGTTATTCACATGTGATTCCCTCGTGATTCCCACGCGATTCCCACGTGATTGACACGTGATTCCCACGTGATTGACACGTGATTCCCACGTGATTCCCACGTGATTCCCACGTGATTGACACGTGATTCCCACGTGATACCCACGTGATTGACACGTGATTCCCACGTGAGTCCCACGTGATTCCTACGTGATTCCCACGTGATTGACACGTGATTCCCAAGTGATTCCCATGTGATTCCCACGTGATTGACACGTGATTCCCAAGTGATTCCCATGTGATTCCCACATGATTGACACATCATTCCCAAGTGATTCCCATGTGATTCCCACGTAATTGACACGTGATTACCACGTGATTCCCATGCGATTCCCACGTGATTGACACGTGATTCCCACGTGATTCCCACGTGATTGATACGTGATTCCCACGTTATTCCCACGTGATGAACAAGTGATTCTTACGTGATTCCCACGTGATTCCCACGTGATTGACACGTGATACCCACATGATTCCAATGTGATTCCCACGTGATTGACACGTGATTCCCACGTGATTCCCACGTGATACCCACGTGATTGACAGGTGATTCCCACGTGATTCCCACGTGATTCCCACGTGATTGACACGTGATTACCACGTGAAACCACGTGATTCCCACGTGATACCCACGTGATTGACACGTGATTCCCACGTGATTCACACGTGATTGACACGTGATTCCCACGTGATTCCCTCGTGATTCCCACGTGATTGACACGTAATTCCCACGTGATTCCCACGTGATTCACACGTGTTTCCCACGAGATTGACACGTGATTCCCACGTGATTCCCACGTGATTGACACGTGATTCCCACGTGATACCCAGGTGATTGACACGTGATTCCCACGTGATTCCCACGTGATTGACACGTGATTCCCACGTGATTCCCACGTGATATCCACGTGATTGACACGTGATTCCCAGGCGATTCCCACGTGATTCCCACGTGATTGACACGTGATTCCTACGTGATTCCCACTTGATTGACACGTGATTCCCACGTGATTCCCACGTGAATTACAGGTGATTTCTACATCATTCCCATGTGATTCCCACGTGATTGACACGTGATTTCCACGTGATTCCCACGTGATTGATACGTGATTCCCACGTTATGCCCACGTGATGGACAAGTGATTCCCAAGTCATTCCCACGTGATTCCCACGTGATTTAAACGTGATTCCTACGTGATTCCCATGTGATTGACGCATGATTCCCACGTGATTCCCATGTGATTCCCACGTGATTCCCTCGTGATACACACGTGATTGACCCGTGAATCGCACGTGATTCCCACTTTATTCACATGTGATTCCCTCGTGATTCCCACGCGATTCCCACGTGATTGACACGTGATTCCCACGTGAATGACACGTGATTCCCACGTGATTCCCACGTGATTCCCACGTGATTGACACGTGATTCCCACGTGATACCCACGTGATTGACACGTGACTCCCACGTGATTCCAACGTGACTCCCTCGTGATCCCCACGTGATGCGCACGTGATGCCCACGTGATTGACACGTGATTGATACGTGATTCCCACATGATTCCCACGTGATGGACACGTGATTCCCAAGTGATTCCCATGTGATTCCCACGTGATTGACACGTGATTCCCACGTGATTCCCACGTGATACCCACGTGATCGACACGTGATTCCCACGTGATTGACACGTGATTCCCAAGTGGTTCCCATGTGATTCCCACGTGATTGACACGTGATTCCCACGTGATTCTCACGTGATACCCACGTGATACCCACGTGATTGACACGTGATTCCCTCGTGATTGACACGTGATTCCCACGTGATTCCCTCGTGATTCCCAAGTGATTGACACGTGATTCCCTCGTGATTTCCACATGAATGACACGTGATAACAACGTGATTCCCATGTGATTCCCACGTTATTCACATGTGATTCCCTCGTGATTCCCACGCGATTCCCACGTGATTGACACGTGATTCCCACGTGATTCCCACGTGATTGACACGTGATTCTCACGTGATTGACACGTGATTCCCACGTGAGTCCCACGTGATTCCTACGTGATTCCCACGTGATTGACACGTTATTCCCAAGTGATTCCCATTTGATTCCCAGGTGATTGACACGTGATTCCCAAGTGATTCCCATGTGATTCCCACATGATTGACACGTCATTCCCAAGTGATTCCCATGTGATTCCCACGTAATTGACACGTGATTCCCACGTGATTCCCACGTGATTCCCACGTGATTGACACGTGATTCCCACGTGATTGACACGTGACTGACACCGGATTCTCACGTGATTGACACGTGATTCCCACGTGAGTCCCACGTGATTCCTATGTGATTCCCACGTGATAGACACGTGGTTCCCACGTTATTCCCCCGTGATTCCCACGTGATTGACACGTGATTCCCTCGTGAGTCTCATGTGATTGACACGTGATTCGCTCGTGGTTCCAACGTGACTCCCTCGTGATTCCCACGTTATTGACACGTGATTCCCACGTGATTCCCACGTGATTCCCACGTGATACCCACGTGATTGACACGTGATTCCCACGTGATTGACATGTGATTCCCACGTGACTGACACGTGATTCCCACGTGATTGACACGTGAGTCCCACGTGATTCCCAGGTGATTCCCACGTGATTCCCACGTGATTGACACGTGATTCCCACGTGATTCCCACGTGATCGACACGTGATTCCCACTTGATTCTCACGTGATTGACACGTGATTCCCACGTGATTCCCACGTGATCCCACGTGATTCCAACGTGATTGACACGTGATTCCCAAGTGATTCCCATGTGATTCCCACGTGATTGACACGTGATTCCCACGTGATACCCACGTGATTGACACGTGATTCCCACGTGATTGACACGTGATTCCCACGTGATTCCCACGTGATATCCAAGTGATTGACACGTGATTCCCATGCGATTCCCCCGAGATTCCCACGTGATTGACACATGATTCCTACGTTCTTCCCACGTGATTGACGCATGATTCCCATGTGATTCCCATGTGATTCGCACGTGATTCCCACGTTATTGACATGTGATTCCCACCTGATTCCCAGTGACTGACACGTGATTCTCACGTGATTGTCACGTGATTCCCACGTGAGTCCCACGTGATTCCCTCGTGATTTCCACGTGATTGACACGTGGTTCCCACGTTATTCCCCCGTGATTCCCACGTGATTGACACGTGATTCCCTCGTGAGACTCATGTGATTGACACGTGATTCGCTCGTGATTCCAACGTGACTCCCTCGTGATTCCCACGTTATTGACACGTGATTCCCACGTTATTCCCACGTGATTCCCACGTGATTGACACGTGATTCCCACGTGATTCCCACGTGATTGACACGTTATTCCCAAGTGATTCCCACGTGATTCACTCGTGATTGACACGTGACTTCCACATGATTCCCACGTGATGGACACGTGATTCCCAAGTGATTATTACGTGATTAACATGTGATTCCCACGAGATTCCCAAGTGACTCCCACGTGATTCCCACGTGATTGACACGAGATTCCCACGTGATTCCCACGTGATTGACGCATGATTCCCAAGTGATTCCCACGTGATTCCCACATGATTGACACGTGACTCCCACGTGATTCCCACGTGATTGACACGTGATTCCCACGTGATTCCCACGTGATTTCCACGTGATTGACACGTGATTCCCACGTGATGCCCACGTGATTGACACGTGATTCCCACGTGATTCCCACGTGATTGACACGTGATTCCCACGTGATTTCCACGTGATTCCAACGTGATTGACACGTGATTCCCAAATGATTCCCACGTGATTCCCACGTGATTCACTCGTGATTGACACGTGATTCCCACATGATTCCCACGTGATTGACACGTGATTCCCCGGTGATTCCCACGTGATTGACACGTGATTCCCACATGATTCCCACGTGATTGACAAGTGATTGACACGTGATTCCCACGTGAATCTCACGTGATTCCCACGTGATTTCCACATGAACGACACGTGATTCCCATGTGATTCCCACGTGATACCCACGTGATTAACACGTGACTCCCACGTGATTCCAACGTGATTCCCTCGTGATCCCCACGTGATGCGCACGTGATGCCCACGTGATTGATACGTGATTCCCACATGATTGACACGTGATTCCCAAGTGATTCCCACGTGATTGACACGTGATTCCCTCATGATTCCCAAGTGATTGACACGTGATTCCCTCGTGATTTCCACATGAATGACACGTGATTACCACGTGATTCCCACGTGATTCCCACGTGATACCCACGTGACTGACACGTGTCTCCCACGTGATTCCAACGTGATTCCCTCGTGATCCCCACGTGATGCGCACGTGATGCCCACGGGATTGACACGTGATTCCCACGTGATTCCCACGTGATTCCAAAGGATTGACACGTGATTCCCAAGTGATTCCCATGTGATTCCCACGTGATTGATACGTGATTCCCACGTGATTCCCACGTGATACCCACGTGATTGACACGTGATTCCCACGTGATTGACACGTGATTCTCACGTGATTCCCACGTGATATCCAAGTGATTGACACGTGATTCCCATGCGATTCCCCCGAGATTCCCACGTGATTGACACGTGATTCCTACGTGATTCCCACGTGATTGTCACGTGATTCCCACGTGATTCCCACATGATTGACACGTGATTCCCTCGTGATTTCCACGTGATTGACATGTGGTTCCCACGTTACTCCCCCGTGATTCCCACGTGATTGACAGGTGATTCCCTCGTGAGTCTCATGTTATTGACACGTGATTCGCTCGTGATTCCAACGTGACTCCCTCGTGATTCCCACGTTATTGACACGTGATTCCCACGTTATTCCCACGTGATTCCCACGTGATACCCACGTGATTGACATGTGATTCCCACGTGATTGACATGTGATTCCAACGTGATTGACACGTGATTCCCACGTGACTGACACGTGAGTCCCACGTGATTCCCAGGTGATTCCCACGTGATTTCCACGTGATTGACAGGTGATTCCCAAGTGATTCCCGTGTGATTCCCACGTGATTGACACGTGATTCCCACTTGATTCTCACGTAATTGACACGTGATTCCCACGTGATTCCACGTGATTGACACGTGATTCCCAAGTGATTCCCACGTGATTCCCACGTGATTCCCACGTGATTCTCACATGATTTCCACGTGATTGACACCTGATTCCCACGTGATTTCCACGTGATTGACACGTGATTCCCACGTGAATGATACGTAGTTCCCACGGGATTCCCACGTGATTCCCACGTGATTCCCACGTGATTGACACGTGATTCCCATGTGATTCCCACGTGATTGACACGTGATTCCCACGTGATTTCCACGTGATTCCAACGTGATTGACACGTGATTCCCAAATGATTCCCACGTGATTCCCACGTGATTCACTCGTGATTGACACGTGATTCCCACATGATTCCCACGTGATTGACACGTGATTCCCCGGTGATTCCCACGTGATTGACACGTGATTCCCACGTGATTCCCACGTGATTCCCACGTGATTCCCACATGATTGACACGTTACTCCCACGTGATTCCCACGTGATTGACATGTGATTCCCAAGTGATTCCCGTGTGATTCCCACGTGATTGACACGTGATTCCCGTGTGATTCCCACGTGATTGACACGTGATTCCCACTTGATTCTCACGTGATTGACACGTGATTCCCACGTGATTCCAGGTGATTGACACGTGATTCTCATGTGATTCCCACGTGATTCCCACGTGATTCCCACGTGATTGACACGTGATTCCCACTTGATTCTCACGTGATTGACACGTGATTCCAAAGTGATTCCCAAGTGATACCCACGTGATTGACACGTGATTAGCACGTGATTTCAACGTGTTTCCCACGTGATCCCCACGTGATGCGCACGTGATTCCCACGTGATTGACAGGTGATTCTCATGTGATTCCCACGTGATTCCAACGTGATTCACACGTGATTTCCAAGTCATTCCAACGTGATACCCACGTGATTGACACGTGATTCCCACGTGATTCCCACGTGATTGGCACGTGATTCCCACGTGATTCCCACGTGATATCCACGTGATTGACACGTGATTCCCAGGCGATTCCCACGTGATTCCCACGTGATTGACACATGATTCCTATGTGATTCCCACGTGATTGCCACGTAATTCCCAGGTGATTCCCACGTGAATTACAGGTGATTCCCATGTGATTCCCATGTGATTCCCACGTGATTGACACGTGATTTCCACGTGATTCCCACGTGATTGATACGTGATTCCCACGTTATTCTCACATGATGAACAAGTGATTCCCACGTGATTCCCACGTGATTCCCACGTGATTGACACGTGATACCCACATGATTCCAATGTGATTCCATCGTGATTGACACGTGATTCCCACATGATACCCACGTGATTCCCACGTGATTGACACGTGATTACCACGTGAAACCACGTGATTCCCACGTGATACCCACGTGATTGACACGTGATTCCCACGTGATTCACACGTGATTGACACGTGATTCCCAAGTGATTCCCTCGTGATTCCCACGTGATCTACACGTTATTCCCACGTGATTCCCACGTGATTCCCACGTGATTGACATGTTATTCCCAAGTGATTCCCACGTGATTCACTCGTGATTGACACGTGACTTCCACATGATTCCAAGGTGATGGACACGTGATTTCCAAGTGATTATCACGTGATTAACATGTGATTCCCACGTGATTCCCACGTGACTCCCACGTGATTCCCACGTGATTGACACGTGATTCCCACGTGATTCCCACGTGATTGACGCATGATTCCCACGTGATTCCCACGTGATTGACACGTGATTCCCACATGATTCCCACGTGACTCCCACATGATTCCCACGTGATTGACACGTGATTCCCACGTGATTCCCACATTATTGACACGTGACTCCCACGTGATTCCCACGTGATTGACACGTGATTCCCACGTGATTCCCACGTGATTGACACGTCATTGACACGTGATTCCCACGTGAATGATACGTAGTTCTCACGGGATTCCCACGTGATTCCCACGTGATTCCCACGTGATTGACACGTGATTCCCATGTGATTCCCAAGTGATTGACACGTGATTCCCACGTGATTTCCACGTGATTCCAACGTGATTGACACGTGATTCCCAAATGATTCCCACGTGATTCCCACGTGATTCACTCGTGATTGACACGTGATTCCCACATGATTCCCACGTGATTGACACGTGATTCCCCGGTGATTCCCACGTGATTGACACGTGATTCCCACGTGATTCCCACGTGATTGACACGTGATTGACACGTGATTCCCACGTGATTCCCACGTGATACCCACGTGATTGACACGTGACTCCCACGTGATTCCAACGTGAATCCCTCGTGATCCCCACGTGATGCGCACGTGATGCCCACATGATTCCCACATTATTGACACGTGATTCCCACATGATTCCCACGTGATTGACACGTGTTTCCCAAGTGATTCCCATGTGATTCCCACGTGATTGACACGTGATTCCCACGTGATTCCCACGTGATACTCACGTGACTGACATGTGATTCCCACGTGATTGACACGTGATTACCAAGTGATTCCCATGTGATTTCCACTTTATTGACGCGTGATACCCACGTGATTCCCACGTGATACCCACGTGATTGACACGTGATTCCCACGTGATTGACACGTGACTCCCACGTGATTTCCACATGATATCCAAGTGATTGACACGTGATTCCCATGCGATTCCCCCGATATTCCCACGTGATTGACACGTGATTCCTACGTGATTCCCACGTGATTGACACATGATTCCCACGTGATTCCCATGTGATTCGCACGTGTTTGACAGGTGATTCCCTCGTGAGTCTCATGTGATTGACACGTGATTCGCTCGTGATTCCAACGTGACTCCCTCGTGATTCCCACATTATTGACACGTGATTCCCACGTTATTCCCACGTGATTCCCACGTGATTCCCACATGATTGATACGTGACTCCCACGTGATTCCCACGTGATTGACACGTGATTCCCACGTGATTCCCACGTGATTTCCACGTGATTGACACGTGATTCCGACGTGATTCCCACGTGATTGACATGTGATTCCCACGTGAATGATACGTAGTTCCCACGGGATTCCCACGTGATTCCCACGTGATTCCCACGTGATTGACACGTGATTCCCATGTGATTCCCACGTGATTGACACGTGATTCCCACGTGATATCCACGTGATTCCAACGTGATTGACACGTGATTCCCCGGTGATTCCCACGTGATTGACACGTGATTGGCACGTGATTCCCACGTGAATCTCACGTGATTCCCACGTGATACCCACGTGAGTCCCACGTAATTGACACGTGGTTCGCACGTTACTCCCTCGTGATTCCCAAGTGATTGACACGTGATTCCCTCGTGATTTCCACATGAATGACACGTGATTCCCACGTGATTCCCACGTGATTCCCACATGATACCCACGTGATTGACACATGACTCCCACGTGATTCCAACGTGACTCCCTCGTGATCCCCACGTGATGCGCACGTGATGCCCACGTGATTGACACGTGATTGACACGTGATTCCCACATGATTCCCACGTGATGGACACGTGATTCCCACGTGATTCCCACGTGATACCCACGTGATCGACACGTGATTCCCCCGTGATTGACACGTGAGTCCCAAGTGATTCCCATGTGATTCCCACGTGATTGACACGTGATTTCACGTGATACCCACGTGATACCCACGTGATTGACACGTGATTCCCTCGTGATT
Organism: Muntiacus reevesi; assembly: GCF_963930625.1. Lineage (NCBI taxonomy): Eukaryota > Metazoa > Chordata > Mammalia > Artiodactyla > Cervidae > Muntiacus > Muntiacus reevesi. The sequence continues at coordinate 1,431,471 of NW_027077877.1, forward strand.
GACACGTGATTCCCACGTGATTCCCTCGTGATTCCCAAGTGATTGACACGTGACTCCCTCGTGATTCCCACGTGATTGACACGTGATTCTCACGTGATTGACACGTGATTCCCACGTGAGTCCCACGTGATTCCTACGTGATTCCCACGTGATTGACACGTGATTCCCAAGTGATTCCCATTTGATTCCCAGGTGATTGACACGTGATTCCCAAGTGATTCCCATGTGATTCCCACATGATTGACACGTCATTCCCAAGTGATTCCCATGTGATTCCCACGTAATTGACACGTGATTCCCACGTGATTCCCACGTGATTCCCACGTGATTGACACGTGATTCCCACGTGATTGACACGTGACTGACACGTGATTCTCACGTGATTGACACGTGATTCCCACGTGAGTCCCACGTGATTCCTACGTGATTCCCACGTGATAGACACGTGGTTCCCACGTTATTCCCCCGTGATTCCCACGTGATTGACACGTGATTCCCTCCTGAGTCTCATGTGATTGACACGTGATTCGCTCGTGGTTCCAACGTGACTCTCTCGTGATTCCCAGGTTATTGACACGTGATTCCCACGTGCTTCCCACGTGATTCCCACGTGATACCCACGTGATTGACACGTGATTCCCACGTGATTGACATGTGATTCCCACGTGACTGACACGTGATTCCCACGTGATTGACACGTGAGTCCCACGTGATTCCCAGGTGATTCCCACGTGATTCCCACGTGATTGACACGTGATTCCCACGTGATTCCCACGTGATCGACATGTGATTCCCACTTGATTCTCACGTGATTGACACGTGATTCCCACGTGATTCCCACGTGATTCACACGTGATTCCCACGTGATACCCACGTGATTGACACGTGATTCCCACGTGATTGACACGTGATTCCCACGTGATTCCCACGTGATATCCAAGTGATTGACACGTGATTCCCATGCGATTCCCCCGAGATTCCCACGTGATTGACACATGATTCCTACGTTCTTCCCACGTGATTGACGCATGATTCCCATGTGATTCCCATGTGATTCGCACGTGATTCCCACGTTATTGACATGTGATTCCCTCGTGATTCCCACTCGATTCCCACGTGATTGACACGTGATTCCCACCTGATTCCCAGTGACTGACACGTGATTCTCACGTGATTGACACGTGATTCCCACGTGAGTCCCACGTGATTCCCTCGTGATTTCCACGTGGTTGACACGTGGTTCCCACGTTATTCCCCCGTGATTCCCAAGTGATTGACACGTGATTCCCTCGTGAGACTCATGTGATTGACACGTGATTCACTCGTGATTCCAACGTGACTCCCTCGTGATTCCCACGTTATTGACACGTGATTCCCACGTTATTCCCACGTGATTCCCATGTGATACCCACGTGATTGACACGTGATTCCCACGTGATTGACATGTGATTCCCACGTGATTGACACGTGATTCCCACGTGATTTACACGTGAGTCCCACGTGATTCCCAGGTGATTCCCACGTGATTCCCACGTGATTGACATGTGATTCCCAAGTGATTCCCGTGTGATTCCCAGGTGATTGACACGTGATTCCCACTTGATTCTCACGTGATTGACACGTGATTCCCACGTGATTCCACGTGATTGACACGTGATTCCCACGTGATTCCCAAGTGATTCTCACGTGATTCCCACGTGATTGACACGTGATTCCCAAGTGATTCCCACGTGATACCCACGTGATTGACACGTGATTACCACGTGATTCCAACGAGTTTCCCACGTGATCCCCACGTGATGCGCACGTGATTCCCACGTGATTGACACGTGATTTCATGTGATTCCCACGTGATTCCAACGTGATTCACACGTGATTCCCAAGTGATTCCCACGTGATTCCCACGTGATACACAGGTGATTGACACGTGATTCCCACGTGATTCCCACGTGATTGACAGGTGATTCCCACGTGATTCCCACGTGATTGACACGTGATTACCACGTGAAACCACGTGATTCCCACGTGATACCCACGTGATTGACACGTGATTCCCACGTGATTCACACGTGATTGACACGTGATTCCCACGTGATTCCCTCGTGATTCCCACGTGATTGACACGTAATTCCCACGTGATTCCCACGTGTTTCCCACGAGATTGACACGTGATTCCCACGTGATTCCCACGTGATTGACAGGTGATTCCCACGTGATTCCCACGTGATTGACACGTTATTCCCAAGTGATTCCCACGTGATTCACTCGTGATTGACACGTGACTTCCACATGATTCCCACGTGATGGACACGTGATTCCCAAGTGATTATCACGTGATTAACATGTGATTCCCACGAGATTCCCAAGTGACTCCCACGTGATTCCCACGTGATTGACACGTGATTCCCACGTGATTCCCTCGTGATTGACGCATGATTCCCAAGTGATTCCCACGTGATTCCCACATGATTGACACGTGACTCCCAAGTGATTCCCACGTGATTGACACGTGATTCCCACGTGATTCCCACGTGATTTCCACGTGATTGACACGTGATTCCCACGTGATGCCCACGTGATTGACACGTGATTCCCACGTGAATGATACGAAGTTCCCACGGGATTCCCACGTGATTCCCACGTGATTCCCACGTGATTGACACGTGATTCCCACGTGATTGACACGTGATTCCCACGTGATTCCCACGTGATTCCCACGTGATTCACTGGTGATTGACACGTGATTCCCACATGATTCCCACGTGATTGACACGTGATTCCCTGGTGATTCCCACGTGATTGACAAGTGATTGACACGTGATTCCCACGTGAATCTCACGTGATTCCCACGTGATTTCCACATGAACGACACGTGATTCCCATGTGATTACCACGTGATACCCACGTGATTAACACGTGACTCCCACGTGATTCCAACGTGATTCCCTCGTGATCCCCACGTGATGCGCACCTGATGCCCACGTGATTGATACGTGATTCCCACGTGATTGACACGTGATTCCCAAGTGATTCCCACGTGATTGACACGTGATTCCCTCGTGATTCCCAAGTGATTGACACGTGATTCCCTCGTGATTTCCACATGAATGACACGTGATTACCACGTGATTCCCACGTGATTCCCACGTGATTCCCACGTGATACCCACGTGACTGACACGTAACTCCCACGTGATTCCAACGTGATTCCCTCGTGATCCCCACGTGATGCGCACGTGATGCCCACGGGATTGACACGTGATTCCCACGTGATTCCCACGTGATTCCAACGGATTGACACGTGATTCCCAAGTGATTCCCATGTGATTCCCACGTGATTGATACGTGATTCCCACGTGATTCCCACGTGATACCCACGTGATTGACACGTGATTCCCACGTGATTGACACGTGATTCCCACGTGATTCCCACGTGATATCCAAGTGATTGACACGTGATTCCCATGCGATTCCCCCAAGATTCCCACGTGATTGACACGTGATTCCTACGTGATTCCCACGTGATTGTCACGTGATTCCCACGTGATTCCCACATGATTGACACGTGATTCCCTCGTGATTTCCACGTGATTGACACGTGGTTCCCACGTTACTCCCCCGTGATTCCCACGTGATTGACAGGTGATTCCCTCGTGAGTCTCATGTTATTGACACGTGATTCGCTCGTGATTCCAACGTGACTCCCTCGTGATTCCCACGTTATTGACACGTGATTCCCACGTTATTCCCACGTGATTCCCACGTGATACCTACGTGATTGACACGTGATTCCCACGTGATTGACATGTGATTCCAACGTGATTGACACGTGATTCCCACTTGACTGACACGTGAGTCCCACATGATTCCCAGTTGATTCCCACGTGATTTCCACGTGATTGACAGGTGATTCCCAAGTGATTCCCGTGTGATTCCCACGTGATTGACACGTGATTCCCACTTGATTCTCACGTGATTGACACGTGATTCCCACGTGATTCCACGTGATTGACACGTGATTCCCAAGTGATTCCCACGTGATTCCCACGTGATTCCCACGTGATTCTCACATGATTTCCACGTGATTGACACCTGATTCCCACGTGATTTCCACGTGATTGACACGTGATTCCCACGTGAATGATACGTAGTTCCCACGGGATTCCCACGTGATTCCCACATGATTGACCCGTGATTCCCATGTGATTCCCACGTGATTGACACGTGATTCCCACGAGATTTCCACGTGATTCCAACGTGATTGACACGTGATTCCCAAATGATTCCCACGTGATTCCCACGTGATTCACTCGTGATTGACACGTGATTCCCACAAGATTCCCACGTGATTTACACGTGATTCCCCGGTGATTCCCACGTGATTGACACGTGATTCCCACGTGATTCCCACGTGATTCCCACGTGATTCCCACATGATTGACACGTTACTCCCACGTGATTCCCACGTGATTGACACGTGATTCCCACGTGATTCCCACGTGATTGACACGTGATTCCCACTTCATTCTCACGTGATTGACACGTGATTCCCACGTGATTCCACGTGATTGACACGTGATTCTCATGTGATTCCCACGTGATTCCCACTTGATTCCCAAGTGATTCTCACATGATTCCCACGTGATTGACACGTGATTCCAAAGTGATTCCCACGTGATACCCACGATATTGACACGTGATTATCACGTGATTTCAACGTGTTTCCCACGTGATCCCCTCGTGATGCGCACGTGATTCTCACGTGATTGACAGGTGATTCCCATGTGATTCCCACGTGATTACAATGTGATTCACACGTGATTCCCAAGTCATTCCAACGTGATACCCATGTGATTGACACGTGATTCCCACGTGATTCCCACGTGATTGACACGTGATTCCCACGTGATTCCCACGTGATATCCACGTGATTGACACGTGATTCCCAGGCGATTCCCACGTGATTCCCACGTGATAGACACATGATTCCTATGTGATTCCCACGTGATTGCCACGTGATTCCAACGTGATTCCCACGTGAATTACAGGTGATTCCCATGTGATTCCCATGTGATTCCCAAGTGATTGACACGTGATTTCCACGTGATTCCCACGTGATTGATACGTGATTCCCACGTTATTCTCACATGATGGACAAGTGATTCCCACGTGATTCCCACGTGATTCCCACGTGATTGACACGTGATACCCACATGATTCCAATGTGATTCCATCGTGATTGACACGTGATTCCCACATGATACCCACGTGATTCCCACGTGATTGACACGTGATTCCCACGTGATTCCCACGTGATATCCACGTGATTGACACGTGATTCCCAGGCGATTCCCACGTGATTCCCACGTGATAGACACATGATTCCTATGTGATTCCCACGTGATTGCCACGTGATTCCAACGTGATTCCCACGTGAATTACAGGTGATTCCCATGTGATTCCCATGTGATTCCCAAGTGATTGACACGTGATTTCCACGTGATTCCCACGTGATTGATACGTGATTCCCACGTTATTCTCACATGATGGACAAGTGATTCCCACGTGATTCCCACGTGATTCCCACGTGATTGACACGTGATACCCACATGATTCCAATGTGATTCCATCGTGATTGACACGTGATTCCCACATGATACCCACGTGATTCACACGTGATTGACACGTGATTCCCAAGTGATTCCCTCGTGATTCCAACGTGATTGACACGTAATTCCCACGTGATTCCCACGTGTTTCCCACGAGATTGACACGTGATTCCCACGTGATTCCCACGTGATTGACACGTTATTCCCAAGTGATTCCCACGTGATTCACTAGTGATTGACACGTGACTTCCACATGACTCCAACGTGATGGACACGTGATTTCCAAGTGATTATCACGTGATTAACATGTGATTCCCACGTGATTCCCACGTGACTCCCACGTGATTCCCACGTGATTGACACGTGATTCCCACATGATACCCACGTGATTCCCACGTGATTGACACGTGATTCCCAAGTGATTCCCTCGTGATTCCAACGTGATTGACACGTGATTCCCACGTGATTCCCACGTGATTGACACGTGATTCCCACGTGATTCCCACGTGATATCCACGTGATTGACACGTGATTCCCAGGCGATTCCCACGTGATTCCCACGTGATAGACACATGATTCCTATGTGATTCCCACGTGATTGCCACGTGATTCCAACGTGATTCCCACGTGAATTACAGGTGATTCCCATGTGATTCCCATGTGATTCCCAAGTGATTGACACGTGATTTCCACGTGATTCCCACGTGATTGATACGTGATTCCCACGTTATTCTCACATGATGGACAAGTGATTCCCACGTGATTCCCACGTGATTCCCACGTGATTGACACGTGATACCCACATGATTCCAATGTGATTCCATCGTGATTGACACGTGATTCCCACATGATACCCACGTGATTCACACGTGATTGACACGTGATTCCCAAGTGATTCCCTCGTGATTCCAACGTGATTGACACGTAATTCCCACGTGATTCCCACGTGTTTCCCACGAGATTGACACGTGATTCCCACGTGATTCCCACGTGATTGACACGTTATTCCCAAGTGATTCCCACGTGATTCACTCGTGATTGACACGTGACTTCCACATGACTCCAACGTGATGGACACGTGATTTCCAAGTGATTATCACGTGATTAACATGTGATTCCCACGTGATTCCCACGTGACTCCCACGTGATTCCCACGTGATTGACACGTGATTCCCACGTGATTCCCACGTGATTGACGCATGATTCCCACGTGATTCCCACGTGATTGACACGTGATTCCCACGTGATTACCACGTGACTCCCACATGATTCCCACGTGATTGACACGTGATTCCCACGTGATGCCCACATTATTTACACGTGACTCCCACGTGATTCCCACGTGATTGACACGTGATTCCCTCGTGATTCCCACGTGATTGACACGTGATTCTCACGTGAATGATACGTAGTTCCCACGGGATTCCCACGTGATTCCCACGTGATTCCCACGTGATTGACACGTGATTCCCATGTGATTCCCACGTGATTGACACGTGATTCCCACGTGATTTCCACGTGATTCCAACGTGATTGACACGTGATTCCCAAATGATTCCCACGTGATTCCCACGTGATTCACTCGTGATTGACACGTGATTCCCACATGATTCCCACGTGATTGACATGTGATTCCCCGGTGATTCCCACGTGATTGACACGTGATTCCCACGTGATTCCCACGTGATTGACACGTGATTGACACCTGATTCCCACGTGAATCTCACGTGATTCCCACGTGATACCCACGTGAGTCCCACGTGATTGACACGTGATTCCCACGTGATTGACACTTGATTCCCTCGTGATTCCCAAGTGATTGACACGTGATTCCCTCGTGATTTCCACATGAATGACACGTGATTACCACGTGATTCCCACGTGATACCCACGTGATTGACACGTGACTCCCACATGATTCCAACGTGACTCCCTCGTGATCCCCACGTGATGCGCACGTGATGCCCACGTGATTGACACGTGATTGACACGTGATTCCCACATGATTCCCACGTGATTGACACATGTTTCCCAAGTGATTCCTATGTGATTCCCACGTGATTGACACGTGATTCCCACGTGATACCCACGTGATTGACACGTGATTCCCACGTGATTGACACGTGACTCCCACGTGATTCCCACGTGATATCCAAGTGATTGACACGTGATTCCCATGCGATTCCCCCGATATTCCCACGTTATTGACACGTGATTCCTACGTGATTCCCACGTGATTGACGCATGATTCCCACGTGATTCCCATGTGATTCGCACGTGATTCCCACGTTATTGACATGTGATTCCCTCGTGATTCCAACGCGATTCCCACGTGATTGACACGTGATTCCCACGTGAGTCCCACGTGATTCCTACGTGATTCCCACGGGATTGACACGTGATTCCCACGTGATTCCCTCATGATTGTTACGTGATTCCCTCGTGATTTCCACGTGATTGACACGTGGTTCCCACGTTACTCCCCCGTGATTCCCACATGATTGACAGGTGATTCCCTCGTGAGTCTCATGTGATTGACACGTGATTCGCTCGTGATTCCAACGTGACTCCCTCGTGATTCCCACATTATTGACACGTTATTCCCACGTGATTCCCACGTGATTCCCACATGATTGACACGTGACTCCCACGTGATTCCCACGTGATTGACACGTGATTCCCGCCTGATTCCCACGTGATTTCCACGTGATTGACACGTGATTCCCACGTGATTCCCACGTGATTGACACGTGATTCCCACGTGAATGATACGTAGTTCCCACGGGATTCCCACGTGATTCCCACGTGATTCCCACGTGATTGACACGTGATTCAAATGTGATTCCCACGTGATTGACACGTGATTCCCACGTGATTTCCAAGTGATTCCAACGTGATTGACACGTGATTCCCAAATGATTCCCACATGATTCCCACGTTATTCACTCGTGATTGACACGTGATTCCCACATGATTCCCACGTGATTGACACGTGATTCCCCGGTGATTCCCACGTGATTGACACGTGATTCCCACGTTATTCCCACGTGATTGACACGTGATTGACACGTGATTCCCACGTGAATCTCACGTGATTCCCACGTGATACCCACGTGAGTCCCACGTAATTGACACGTGGTTCCCACGTTACTCCCTCGTGATTCCCAAGTGATTTACACGTGATTCCCTCGTGATTTCCACATGAATGACACGTGATTCCCACGTGATTCAAACGTGATACCCACGTGATTGACACGTGACTCCCACGTGATTCCAACGTGACTCCCTCGTGATCCCCACGTGATGCGCACGTGATACCCACGTGATTGACACGTGATTGACACGTGATTCCCACATGATTTCCACGTGATGGACACGTGATTCCCAAGTGATTCCCTCATGATCCCCACGTGATGTGCACGTGATACCCACGTGATTGACACGTGATTCCCATGTGATTCCCACGTGATACCCACGTGATCGACACGTGATTCCCACGTAATTGACACGTGATTCCCAAGTGATTCCCATGTGATTCCCACGTGATTGACACGTGATTCCCACGTGATTCTCACGTGATACCCACGTGATACCCACGTGATTGACACGTGATTCCCTCGTGATTGACACGTGATTCCCACGTGATTCCCTCGTGATTCCCAAGTGATTGACACGTGATTCCCTCGTGATTTCCACATGAATGACACGTGATTACAACGTGATTCCCATGTGATTCCCACGTTATTCACATGTGATTCCCTCGTGATTCCCACGCGATTCCCACGTGATTGACACGTGATTCCCACGTGATTCCCACGTGATTGACACGTGATTCGCACGTGATTGACACGTGATTCCCACGTGAGTCCCACGTGATTCCTACGTGATTCCCACGTGATTGACACGTGATTCCCAAGTGATTCCCATTTGATTCCCAGGTGATTGACATGTGATTCCCAAGTGATTCCCATGTGATTCCCACATGATTGACACGTCATTCCCAAGTGATTCCCATGTGATTCCCACGTAATTGCAACGTGATTCCCACGTGATTCCCACGTGATTCCCACGTGATTGACACGTGATTCCCACGTGATTGACACGTGACTGACACGTGATTCTCACGTGATTGACACGTGATTCCCACGTGAGTCCCACGTGATTCCTACGTGATTCCCACGTGATAGACACGTGGTTCCCACGTTATTCCCCCGTGATTCCCATGTGATTGACACGTGATTCCCTCGTGAGTCTCATGTGATTGACACGTGATTCGCTCGTGGTTCCAACGTGACTCCCTCGTGATTCCCACGTTATTGACACGTGATTCCCACGTGATTCCCACGTGATACCCACGTGATTGACACGTGATTCCCACGTGATTGACATGTGATTCCCACGTGACTGACACGTGATTCCCACGTGATTGACACGTGAGTCCCACGTGATTCCCAGGTGATTCCCACGTGATTCCCACGTGATTGACACGTGATTCCCACGTGATTCCCACGTGATCGACACGTGATTCCCACTTGATTCTCACGTGATTGACACGTGATTCCCACGTGATTCCCACGTGATTCCCACGTGATTCCAACGTGATTGACACATGATTCCCAAGTGATTCCCATGTGATTCCCACGTGATTGACACGTGATTCCCACGTGATTCCCACGTGATGCACACGTGATTGACACGTGATTCCCACGTGATTGACACGTGATTCCCACGTGATTCCCACGTGATATCCAAGTGATTGACACGTGATTCCCATGCGATTCCCCCGAGATTCCCACATGATTGACACATGATTCCTACGTTCTTCCCACGTGATTGACGCATGATTCCCATGTGATTCCCATGTGATTCGCACGTGATTCCCACGTTATTCACATGTGATTCCCTAGTGATTCCCACTCGATTCCCACGTGATTGACACGTGATTCCCACTGATTCCCAGTGACTGACACGTGATTCTCACGTGATTGACACGTGATTCCCACGTGAGTCCCACGTGATTCCCTCGTGATTTCCACGTGATTGACACGTGGTTCCCACGTAATTCCCCCGTGATTCCCACGTGATTGACACGTGATTCCCTCGTGAGACTCATGTGATTGACACGTGATTCACTCGTGATTCCAACGTGACTCCCTCGTGATTCCCACGTTATTGACACGTGATTCCCACGTTATTCCCACGTGATTCCCACGTGATACCCACGTGATTGACATGTGATTCCCACGTGATTGACACGTGATTCCCACGTGATTGACACGTGAGTCCCACGTGATTCCCAGGTGATTCCCACGTGATTCCCACGTGATTGACATGTGATTCCCAAGTGATTCCCGTGTGATTCCCACGTGATTGACACGTGATTCCCACTTGATTCTCACGTGATTGACACGTGATTCCCACGTGATTCCACGTGATTGACACGTGATTCCCACGTGATTCTCACGTGATTCCCACGTGATTGACACGTGATTCCCAAGTGATTCCCACGTGATACCCACGTGATTGACACGTGATTACCACGTGATTCCAACGTGTTTCCCACGTGATCCCCACGTGATGCGCACGTGATTCCCACGTGATTGACACGTGATTCCCATGTGATTCCCACGTGATTCCAACGTGATTCACACGTGATTCCCAAGTGATTCCCACGTGATTCCCACGTGATACCCAGGTGATTGACACGTGATTCCCACGAGATTCCCACGTGATTGACACGTGATTCCCACGTGATTCCCACGTGATATCCACGTGATTGACACGTGATTCCCAGGCGATTCCCACGTGATTCCCACGTGATTGACACGTGATTCCTACGTGATTCCCACTTGATTGACACGTGATTCCCACGTGATTCCCACGTGAATTACAGGTGATTCCCACATCATTCCCATGTGATTCCCACGTGATACCCACGTGATTGACACGTGATTACCACGTGATTCCAACGTGTTTCCCACGTGATCCCCACGTGATGCGCACGTGATTCCCACGTGATTGACACGTGATTTCCACGTGATTCCCACGTGATTGATACGTGATTCCCACGTTATGCCCACGTGATGGACAAGTGATTCCCACGTCATTCCCAAGTGATTTACACATGATTCCTACGTGATTCCCATGTGATTGACGCATGATTCCCACGTGATTCCCATGTGATTCCCACGTGATTCCCTCGTGATACACACGTGATTGACCCGTGAATCGCACGTGATTCCCACGTTATTCACATGTGATTCCCTCGTGATTCCCACGCGATTCCCACGTGATTCCCACGTGATTCCCACGTGATTCCCACGTGATTGACACGTGATTCCCACGTGATACCCACGTGATTCCCACGTGATTCCCACGTGATTGACACGTGATTCCCACGTGATACCCACGTGATTGACACGTGATTCCCACGTGATTCCCACGTGAGTCCCACGTGATTCCTACGTGATTCCCACGTGATTGACACGTGATTCCCAAGTGATTCCCATGTGATTCCCACGTGATTGACACGTGATTCCCAAATGATTCCCATGTGATTCCCACATGATTGACACATCATTCCCAAGTGATTCCCATGTGATTCCCACGTAATTGACACGTGATTACCACGTGATTCCCATGCGATTCCCACGTGATTGACACGTGATTCCCACGTGATTCCCACGTGATTGATACGTGATTCCCACGTTATTCCCACCTGATGAACAAGTGATTCTTACGTGATTCCCACATGATTCCCACGTGATTGACACGTGATACCCACATGATTCCAATGTGATTCCCACGTGATTGACACGTGATTCCCACGTGATTCCCACGTGATACCCACGTGATTGACAGGTGATTCCCACGTGATTCCCACGTGATTCCCACGTGATTGACACGTGATTACCACGTGAAACCACGTATTTCCCACATGATACCCACGTGATTGACACGTGATTCCCACGTGATTCACACGTGATTGACACGTGATTCCCACGTGATTCCCTCGTGATTCCCACGTGATTGACACGTAATTCCCACGTGATTCCCACGTGTTTCCCACGAGATTGACACGTGATTCCCACGTGATTCCCACGTGATTGACAGGTGATTCCCACGTGATTCCCACGTGATTGACACGTTATTCCCAAGTGATTCCCACGTGATTCACTCGTGATTGACACGTGACTTCCACATGATTCCCACGTGATGGACACGTGATTCCCAAGTGATTATCACGTGATTAACATGTGATTCCCACGTGATTCCCAAGTGACTCCCACGTGATTCCCACGTGATTGACACGTGATTCCCACATGATTCCCACATGATTGACACGTGACTCCCACGTGATTCCCACGTGATTGACACGTGATTCCCACGTGATTCCCACGTGATTTCCTCGTGATTGACACGTGATTCCCACGTGATGCCCACGTGATTGACACGTGATTCCCACGTGAATGATACGTAGTTCCCACGGGATTCCCACGTGATTCCCACGTGATTCCCACGTGATTGACACGTGATTCCCACGTGATTCCCACGTGATTGACACGTGATTCCCACGTGATTTCCACGTGATTCCAACGTGATTGACACGTGATTCCCAAATGATTCCCACGTGATTTCCACGTGATTCACTCGTGATTGACACGTGATTCCTACATGATTCCCACGTGATTGACACGTGATTCCCCGGTGATTCCCACGTGATTGACCCGTGATTCCCACGTGATTCCCACGTGATTGACAAGTGATTGACACGTGATTCCCACGTGAATCTCACGTGATTCCCACGTGATTTCCACATGAATGACACGTGATTCCCATGTGATTCCCACGTGATACCCACGTGATTGACACGTGACTCCCAGGTGATTCCAACGTGATTCCCTCGTGATCCCCACGTGATGCGCACGTGATGCCCACGTGATTGATACGTGATTCCCACGTGATTGACACGTGATTCCCAAGTGATTCCCACGTGATTGACACGTGATTCCCTCGTGATTCCCAAGTGATTGACACGTGATTCCCTCGTGATTTCCACATGAATGACACGTGATTACCACGTGATTCCCACGTGATTCCCACGTGATTCCCACGTGATACCCACGTGACTGACACGTGACTCCCACGTGATTCCAACGTGATTCCCTCGTGATCCCCACGTGATTGACACGTGGTTCCCACGTTACTCCCCCGTGATTCCCACGTGATTGACAGGTGATTCCCTCGTGAGTCTCATGTTATTGACACGTGATTCGCTCGTGATTCCAACTTGACTCCCTCGTGATTCCCACGTTATTGACACGTGATTCCCACGTTATTCCCACGTGATTCCCACGTGATACCCACGTGATTGACACGTGATTCCCACGTGATTGACATGTGATTCCAACGTGATTGACACGTGACTCCCACGTGACTGACACGTGAGTCCCACGTGATTCCCAGGTGATTCCCACGTGATTACCACGTGATTGACAGGTGATTCCCAAGTGATTCCCGTGTGATTCCCACGTGATTGACACGTGATTCCCACTTGATTCTCACGTGATTGACACGTGATTCCCACGTGATTCCACGTGATTGACACGTGATTCCCAAGTGATTCCCACGTGATTCCCACGTGATTCCCACGTGATTCTCACATGATTTCCACGTGATTGACACCTGATTTCCACGTGATTTCCACGTGATTGACACGTGATTCCCACGTGAATGATACGTAGGTCCCACGGGATTCCCACGTGATTCCCACGTGATTCCCACGTGATTGACACGTGATTCCCATGTGATTCCCACGTGATTGACACGTGATTCCCACGTGATTTCCACGTGATTCCAACGTGATTGACACGTGATTCCCAAATGATTCCCACGTGATTCCCACGTGATTCACTCGTGATTGACACGTGATTCCCACATGATTCCCACGTGATTGACACGTGATTCCCCGGTGATTACCACGTGATTGACACGTGATTCCCACGTGATTCCCACGTGATTCCCACGTGATTCTCACATGATTGACACGTTTCTCCCACGTGATTCCCACGTGATTGACATGTGATTCCCAAGTGATTCCCGTGTGATTCCCACGTGATTGACACGTGATTCCCACGTGATTCCCACGTGATTGACACGTAATTCCCACTTGATTCTCACGTGATTGACACGTGATTCCCACGTGATTCCACGTGATTGACACGTGATTCTCATGTGATTTCCACGTGATTCCCACTTGATTCCCACGTGATTCTCACGTGATTCCCACGTGATAGACACGTGATTCCAAAGTGATTCCCACGTGATACCCAGGTGATTGACACGTGATTCCCACGTGATTCCCACGTGATTGACACGTGATTCCCACGTGATTCCCACGTGATACCCAGGTGATTGACACGTGATTCCCACGTGATTCCCACGTGATTGACACGTGATTCCCACGTGATTCCCACGTGATATCCACGTGATTGACACGTGATTCCCAGGCGATTCCCACGTGATTCCCACGTGATTGACACGTGATTCCTACGTGATTCCCACTTGATTGACACGTGATTCCCACGTGATTCCCACGTGAATTACAGGTGATTCCCACATCATTCCCATGTGATTCCCACGTGATTGACACGTGACTCCCAGGTGATTCCAACGTGATTCCCTCGTGATCCCCACGTGATGCGCACGTGATGCCCACGTGATTGATACGTGATTCCCACGTGATTGACACGTGATTCCCAAGTGATTCCCACGTGATTGACACGTGATTCCCTCGTGATTCCCAAGTGATTGACACGTGATTCCCTCGTGATTTCCACATGAATGACACGTGAATCCCACGTCATTCCCACGTGATTCCCACGTGATTGACACGTGATTGGCACGTGATTCCCACGTGAATCTCACGTGATTCCCACGTGATACCCACGTGAGTCCCACGTAATTGACACGTGGTTCGCACGTTACTCCCTCGTGATTCCCAAGTGATTGACACGTGATTCCCTCGTGATTTCCACATGAATGACACGTGATTCCCACGTGATTCCCACGTGATTCCCACATGATACCCACGTGATTGACACATGACTCCCACGTGATTCCAACGTGACTCCCTCGTGATCCCCACGTGATGCGCACGTGATGCCCACGTGATTGACACGTGATTGACACGTGATTCCCACATGATTCCCACGTGATGGACACGTGATTCCCACGTGATTCCCACGTGATACCCACGTGATCGACACGTGATTCCCCCGTGATTGACACGTGAGTCCCAAGTGATTCCCATGTGATTCCCACGTGATTGACACGTGATTTCACGTGATACCCACGTGATACCCACGTGATTGACACGTGATTCCCTCGTGATTGACACGTGATTCCCACGTGATTCCCTCGTGATTCCCAAGTGATTGACACGTGACTCCCTCGTGATTCCCACGTGATTGACACGTGATTCTCACGTGATTGACACGTGATTCCCACGTGAGTCCCACGTGATTCCTACGTGATTCCCACGTGATTGACACGTGATTCCCAAGTGATTCCCATTTGATTCCCAGGTGATTGACACGTGATTCCCAAGTGATTCCCATGTGATTCCCACATGATTGACACGTCATTCCCAAGTGATTCCCATGTGATTCCCACGTAATTGACACGTGATTCCCACGTGATTCCCACGTGATTCCCACGTGATTGACACGTGATTCCCACGTGATTGACACGTGACTGACACGTGATTCTCACGTGATTGACACGTGATTCCCACGTGAGTCCCACGTGATTCCTACGTGATTCCCACGTGATAGACACGTGGTTCCCACGTTATTCCCCCGTGATTCCCACGTGATTGACACGTGATTCCCTCCTGAGTCTCATGTGATTGACACGTGATTCGCTCGTGGTTCCAACGTGACTCTCTCGTGATTCCCAGGTTATTGACACGTGATTCCCACGTGCTTCCCACGTGATTCCCACGTGATACCCACGTGATTGACACGTGATTCCCACGTGATTGACATGTGATTCCCACGTGACTGACACGTGATTCCCACGTGATTGACACGTGAGTCCCACGTGATTCCCAGGTGATTCCCACGTGATTCCCACGTGATTGACACGTGATTCCCACGTGATTCCCACGTGATCGACATGTGATTCCCACTTGATTCTCACGTGATTGACACGTGATTCCCACGTGATTCCCACGTGATTCACACGTGATTCCCACGTGATACCCACGTGATTGACACGTGATTCCCACGTGATTGACACGTGATTCCCACGTGATTCCCACGTGATATCCAAGTGATTGACACGTGATTCCCATGCGATTCCCCCGAGATTCCCACGTGATTGACACATGATTCCTACGTTCTTCCCACGTGATTGACGCATGATTCCCATGTGATTCCCATGTGATTCGCACGTGATTCCCACGTTATTGACATGTGATTCCCTCGTGATTCCCACTCGATTCCCACGTGATTGACACGTGATTCCCACCTGATTCCCAGTGACTGACACGTGATTCTCACGTGATTGACACGTGATTCCCACGTGAGTCCCACGTGATTCCCTCGTGATTTCCACGTGGTTGACACGTGGTTCCCACGTTATTCCCCCGTGATTCCCAAGTGATTGACACGTGATTCCCTCGTGAGACTCATGTGATTGACACGTGATTCACTCGTGATTCCAACGTGACTCCCTCGTGATTCCCACGTTATTGACACGTGATTCCCACGTTATTCCCACGTGATTCCCATGTGATACCCACGTGATTGACACGTGATTCCCACGTGATTGACATGTGATTCCCACGTGATTGACACGTGATTCCCACGTGATTTACACGTGAGTCCCACGTGATTCCCAGGTGATTCCCACGTGATTCCCACGTGATTGACATGTGATTCCCAAGTGATTCCCGTGTGATTCCCAGGTGATTGACACGTGATTCCCACTTGATTCTCACGTGATTGACACGTGATTCCCACGTGATTCCACGTGATTGACACGTGATTCCCACGTGATTCCCAAGTGATTCTCACGTGATTCCCACGTGATTGACACGTGATTCCCAAGTGATTCCCACGTGATACCCACGTGATTGACACGTGATTACCACGTGATTCCAACGAGTTTCCCACGTGATCCCCACGTGATGCGCACGTGATTCCCACGTGATTGACACGTGATTTCATGTGATTCCCACGTGATTCCAACGTGATTCACACGTGATTCCCAAGTGATTCCCACGTGATTCCCACGTGATACACAGGTGATTGACACGTGATTCCCACGTGATTCCCACGTGATTGACAGGTGATTCCCACGTGATTCCCACGTGATTGACACGTGATTACCACGTGAAACCACGTGATTCCCACGTGATACCCACGTGATTGACACGTGATTCCCACGTGATTCACACGTGATTGACACGTGATTCCCACGTGATTCCCTCGTGATTCCCACGTGATTGACACGTAATTCCCACGTGATTCCCACGTGTTTCCCACGAGATTGACACGTGATTCCCACGTGATTCCCACGTGATTGACAGGTGATTCCCACGTGATTCCCACGTGATTGACACGTTATTCCCAAGTGATTCCCACGTGATTCACTCGTGATTGACACGTGACTTCCACATGATTCCCACGTGATGGACACGTGATTCCCAAGTGATTATCACGTGATTAACATGTGATTCCCACGTGATTCCCACGTGATTGACACGTGATTCCCACGTGATTCCCTCGTGATTGACGCATGATTCCCAAGTGATTCCCACGTGATTCCCACATGATTGACACGTGACTCCCAAGTGATTCCCACGTGATTGACACGTGATTCCCACGTGATTCCCACGTGATTTCCACGTGATTGACACGTGATTCCCACGTGATGCCCACGTGATTGACACGTGATTCCCACGTGAATGATACGAAGTTCCCACGGGATTCCCACGTGATTCCCACGTGATTCCCACGTGATTGACACGTGATTCCCACGTGATTGACACGTGATTCCCACGTGATTCCCACGTGATTCCCACGTGATTCACTGGTGATTGACACGTGATTCCCACATGATTCCCACGTGATTGACACGTGATTCCCTGGTGATTCCCACGTGATTGACAAGTGATTGACACGTGATTCCCACGTGAATCTCACGTGATTCCCACGTGATTTCCACATGAACGACACGTGATTCCCATGTGATTACCACGTGATACCCACGTGATTAACACGTGACTCCCACGTGATTCCAACGTGATTCCCTCGTGATCCCCACGTGATGCGCACCTGATGCCCACGTGATTGATACGTGATTCCCACGTGATTGACACGTGATTCCCAAGTGATTCCCACGTGATTGACACGTGATTCCCTCGTGATTCCCAAGTGATTGACACGTGATTCCCTCGTGATTTCCACATGAATGACACGTGATTACCACGTGATTCCCACGTGATTCCCACGTGATTCCCACGTGATACCCACGTGACTGACACGTAACTCCCACGTGATTCCAACGTGATTCCCTCGTGATCCCCACGTGATGCGCACGTGATGCCCACGGGATTGACACGTGATTCCCACGTGATTCCCACGTGATTCCAACGGATTGACACGTGATTCCCAAGTGATTCCCATGTGATTCCCACGTGATTGATACGTGATTCCCACGTGATTCCCACGTGATACCCACGTGATTGACACGTGATTCCCACGTGATTGACACGTGATTCCCACGTGATTCCCACGTGATATCCAAGTGATTGACACGTGATTCCCATGCGATTCCCCCAAGATTCCCACGTGATTGACACGTGATTCCTACGTGATTCCCACGTGATTGTCACGTGATTCCCACGTGATTCCCACATGATTGACACGTGATTCCCTCGTGATTTCCACGTGATTGACACGTGGTTCCCACGTTACTCCCCCGTGATTCCCACGTGATTGACAGGTGATTCCCTCGTGAGTCTCATGTTATTGACACGTGATTCGCTCGTGATTCCAACGTGACTCCCTCGTGATTCCCACGTTATTGACACGTGATTCCCACGTTATTCCCACGTGATTCCCACGTGATACCTACGTGATTGACACGTGATTCCCACGTGATTGACATGTGATTCCAACGTGATTGACACGTGATTCCCACTTGACTGACACGTGAGTCCCACATGATTCCCAGTTGATTCCCACGTGATTTCCACGTGATTGACAGGTGATTCCCAAGTGATTCCCGTGTGATTCCCACGTGATTGACACGTGATTCCCACTTGATTCTCACGTGATTGACACGTGATTCCCACGTGATTCCACGTGATTGACACGTGATTCCCAAGTGATTCCCACGTGATTCCCACGTGATTCCCACGTGATTCTCACATGATTTCCACGTGATTGACACCTGATTCCCACGTGATTTCCACGTGATTGACACGTGATTCCCACGTGAATGATACGTAGTTCCCACGGGATTCCCACGTGATTCCCACATGATTGACCCGTGATTCCCATGTGATTCCCACGTGATTGACACGTGATTCCCACGAGATTTCCACGTGATTCCAACGTGATTGACACGTG
Source organism: Muntiacus reevesi (assembly GCF_963930625.1). Lineage (NCBI taxonomy): Eukaryota > Metazoa > Chordata > Mammalia > Artiodactyla > Cervidae > Muntiacus > Muntiacus reevesi. The sequence goes on from NW_027077877.1 coordinate 1,451,721, forward strand.
ATTCCCAAATGATTCCCACGTGATTCCCACGTGATTCACTCGTGATTGACACGTGATTCCCACAAGATTCCCACGTGATTTACACGTGATTCCCCGGTGATTCCCACGTGATTGACACGTGATTCCCACGTGATTCCCACGTGATTCCCACGTGATTCCCACATGATTGACACGTTACTCCCACGTGATTCCCACGTGATTGACACGTGATTCCCACGTGATTCCCACGTGATTGACACGTGATTCCCACTTCATTCTCACGTGATTGACACGTGATTCCCACGTGATTCCACGTGATTGACACGTGATTCTCATGTGATTCCCACGTGATTCCCACTTGATTCCCAAGTGATTCTCACATGATTCCCACGTGATTGACACGTGATTCCAAAGTGATTCCCACGTGATACCCACGATATTGACACGTGATTATCACGTGATTTCAACGTGTTTCCCACGTGATCCCCTCGTGATGCGCACGTGATTCTCACGTGATTGACAGGTGATTCCCATGTGATTCCCACGTGATTACAATGTGATTCACACGTGATTCCCAAGTCATTCCAACGTGATACCCATGTGATTGACACGTGATTCCCACGTGATTCCCACGTGATTGACACGTGATTCCCACGTGATTCCCACGTGATATCCACGTGATTGACACGTGATTCCCAGGCGATTCCCACGTGATTCCCACGTGATAGACACATGATTCCTATGTGATTCCCACGTGATTGCCACGTGATTCCAACGTGATTCCCACGTGAATTACAGGTGATTCCCATGTGATTCCCATGTGATTCCCAAGTGATTGACACGTGATTTCCACGTGATTCCCACGTGATTGATACGTGATTCCCACGTTATTCTCACATGATGGACAAGTGATTCCCACGTGATTCCCACGTGATTCCCACGTGATTGACACGTGATACCCACATGATTCCAATGTGATTCCATCGTGATTGACACGTGATTCCCACATGATACCCACGTGATTCCCACGTGATTGACACGTGATTCCCACGTGATTCCCACGTGATATCCACGTGATTGACACGTGATTCCCAGGCGATTCCCACGTGATTCCCACGTGATAGACACATGATTCCTATGTGATTCCCACGTGATTGCCACGTGATTCCAACGTGATTCCCACGTGAATTACAGGTGATTCCCATGTGATTCCCATGTGATTCCCAAGTGATTGACACGTGATTTCCACGTGATTCCCACGTGATTGATACGTGATTCCCACGTTATTCTCACATGATGGACAAGTGATTCCCACGTGATTCCCACGTGATTCCCACGTGATTGACACGTGATACCCACATGATTCCAATGTGATTCCATCGTGATTGACACGTGATTCCCACATGATACCCACGTGATTCACACGTGATTGACACGTGATTCCCAAGTGATTCCCTCGTGATTCCAACGTGATTGACACGTAATTCCCACGTGATTCCCACGTGTTTCCCACGAGATTGACACGTGATTCCCACGTGATTCCCACGTGATTGACACGTTATTCCCAAGTGATTCCCACGTGATTCACTAGTGATTGACACGTGACTTCCACATGACTCCAACGTGATGGACACGTGATTTCCAAGTGATTATCACGTGATTAACATGTGATTCCCACGTGATTCCCACGTGACTCCCACGTGATTCCCACGTGATTGACACGTGATTCCCACATGATACCCACGTGATTCCCACGTGATTGACACGTGATTCCCAAGTGATTCCCTCGTGATTCCAACGTGATTGACACGTGATTCCCACGTGATTCCCACGTGATTGACACGTGATTCCCACGTGATTCCCACGTGATATCCACGTGATTGACACGTGATTCCCAGGCGATTCCCACGTGATTCCCACGTGATAGACACATGATTCCTATGTGATTCCCACGTGATTGCCACGTGATTCCAACGTGATTCCCACGTGAATTACAGGTGATTCCCATGTGATTCCCATGTGATTCCCAAGTGATTGACACGTGATTTCCACGTGATTCCCACGTGATTGATACGTGATTCCCACGTTATTCTCACATGATGGACAAGTGATTCCCACGTGATTCCCACGTGATTCCCACGTGATTGACACGTGATACCCACATGATTCCAATGTGATTCCATCGTGATTGACACGTGATTCCCACATGATACCCACGTGATTCACACGTGATTGACACGTGATTCCCAAGTGATTCCCTCGTGATTCCAACGTGATTGACACGTAATTCCCACGTGATTCCCACGTGTTTCCCACGAGATTGACACGTGATTCCCACGTGATTCCCACGTGATTGACACGTTATTCCCAAGTGATTCCCACGTGATTCACTCGTGATTGACACGTGACTTCCACATGACTCCAACGTGATGGACACGTGATTTCCAAGTGATTATCACGTGATTAACATGTGATTCCCACGTGATTCCCACGTGACTCCCACGTGATTCCCACGTGATTGACACGTGATTCCCACGTGATTCCCACGTGATTGACGCATGATTCCCACGTGATTCCCACGTGATTGACACGTGATTCCCACGTGATTACCACGTGACTCCCACATGATTCCCACGTGATTGACACGTGATTCCCACGTGATGCCCACATTATTTACACGTGACTCCCACGTGATTCCCACGTGATTGACACGTGATTCCCTCGTGATTCCCACGTGATTGACACGTGATTCTCACGTGAATGATACGTAGTTCCCACGGGATTCCCACGTGATTCCCACGTGATTCCCACGTGATTGACACGTGATTCCCATGTGATTCCCACGTGATTGACACGTGATTCCCACGTGATTTCCACGTGATTCCAACGTGATTGACACGTGATTCCCAAATGATTCCCACGTGATTCCCACGTGATTCACTCGTGATTGACACGTGATTCCCACATGATTCCCACGTGATTGACATGTGATTCCCCGGTGATTCCCACGTGATTGACACGTGATTCCCACGTGATTCCCACGTGATTGACACGTGATTGACACCTGATTCCCACGTGAATCTCACGTGATTCCCACGTGATACCCACGTGAGTCCCACGTGATTGACACGTGATTCCCACGTGATTGACACTTGATTCCCTCGTGATTCCCAAGTGATTGACACGTGATTCCCTCGTGATTTCCACATGAATGACACGTGATTACCACGTGATTCCCACGTGATACCCACGTGATTGACACGTGACTCCCACATGATTCCAACGTGACTCCCTCGTGATCCCCACGTGATGCGCACGTGATGCCCACGTGATTGACACGTGATTGACACGTGATTCCCACATGATTCCCACGTGATTGACACATGTTTCCCAAGTGATTCCTATGTGATTCCCACGTGATTGACACGTGATTCCCACGTGATACCCACGTGATTGACACGTGATTCCCACGTGATTGACACGTGACTCCCACGTGATTCCCACGTGATATCCAAGTGATTGACACGTGATTCCCATGCGATTCCCCCGATATTCCCACGTTATTGACACGTGATTCCTACGTGATTCCCACGTGATTGACGCATGATTCCCACGTGATTCCCATGTGATTCGCACGTGATTCCCACGTTATTGACATGTGATTCCCTCGTGATTCCAACGCGATTCCCACGTGATTGACACGTGATTCCCACGTGAGTCCCACGTGATTCCTACGTGATTCCCACGGGATTGACACGTGATTCCCACGTGATTCCCTCATGATTGTTACGTGATTCCCTCGTGATTTCCACGTGATTGACACGTGGTTCCCACGTTACTCCCCCGTGATTCCCACATGATTGACAGGTGATTCCCTCGTGAGTCTCATGTGATTGACACGTGATTCGCTCGTGATTCCAACGTGACTCCCTCGTGATTCCCACATTATTGACACGTTATTCCCACGTGATTCCCACGTGATTCCCACATGATTGACACGTGACTCCCACGTGATTCCCACGTGATTGACACGTGATTCCCGCCTGATTCCCACGTGATTTCCACGTGATTGACACGTGATTCCCACGTGATTCCCACGTGATTGACACGTGATTCCCACGTGAATGATACGTAGTTCCCACGGGATTCCCACGTGATTCCCACGTGATTCCCACGTGATTGACACGTGATTCAAATGTGATTCCCACGTGATTGACACGTGATTCCCACGTGATTTCCAAGTGATTCCAACGTGATTGACACGTGATTCCCAAATGATTCCCACATGATTCCCACGTTATTCACTCGTGATTGACACGTGATTCCCACATGATTCCCACGTGATTGACACGTGATTCCCCGGTGATTCCCACGTGATTGACACGTGATTCCCACGTTATTCCCACGTGATTGACACGTGATTGACACGTGATTCCCACGTGAATCTCACGTGATTCCCACGTGATACCCACGTGAGTCCCACGTAATTGACACGTGGTTCCCACGTTACTCCCTCGTGATTCCCAAGTGATTTACACGTGATTCCCTCGTGATTTCCACATGAATGACACGTGATTCCCACGTGATTCAAACGTGATACCCACGTGATTGACACGTGACTCCCACGTGATTCCAACGTGACTCCCTCGTGATCCCCACGTGATGCGCACGTGATACCCACGTGATTGACACGTGATTGACACGTGATTCCCACATGATTTCCACGTGATGGACACGTGATTCCCAAGTGATTCCCTCATGATCCCCACGTGATGTGCACGTGATACCCACGTGATTGACACGTGATTCCCATGTGATTCCCACGTGATACCCACGTGATCGACACGTGATTCCCACGTAATTGACACGTGATTCCCAAGTGATTCCCATGTGATTCCCACGTGATTGACACGTGATTCCCACGTGATTCTCACGTGATACCCACGTGATACCCACGTGATTGACACGTGATTCCCTCGTGATTGACACGTGATTCCCACGTGATTCCCTCGTGATTCCCAAGTGATTGACACGTGATTCCCTCGTGATTTCCACATGAATGACACGTGATTACAACGTGATTCCCATGTGATTCCCACGTTATTCACATGTGATTCCCTCGTGATTCCCACGCGATTCCCACGTGATTGACACGTGATTCCCACGTGATTCCCACGTGATTGACACGTGATTCGCACGTGATTGACACGTGATTCCCACGTGAGTCCCACGTGATTCCTACGTGATTCCCACGTGATTGACACGTGATTCCCAAGTGATTCCCATTTGATTCCCAGGTGATTGACATGTGATTCCCAAGTGATTCCCATGTGATTCCCACATGATTGACACGTCATTCCCAAGTGATTCCCATGTGATTCCCACGTAATTGCAACGTGATTCCCACGTGATTCCCACGTGATTCCCACGTGATTGACACGTGATTCCCACGTGATTGACACGTGACTGACACGTGATTCTCACGTGATTGACACGTGATTCCCACGTGAGTCCCACGTGATTCCTACGTGATTCCCACGTGATAGACACGTGGTTCCCACGTTATTCCCCCGTGATTCCCATGTGATTGACACGTGATTCCCTCGTGAGTCTCATGTGATTGACACGTGATTCGCTCGTGGTTCCAACGTGACTCCCTCGTGATTCCCACGTTATTGACACGTGATTCCCACGTGATTCCCACGTGATACCCACGTGATTGACACGTGATTCCCACGTGATTGACATGTGATTCCCACGTGACTGACACGTGATTCCCACGTGATTGACACGTGAGTCCCACGTGATTCCCAGGTGATTCCCACGTGATTCCCACGTGATTGACACGTGATTCCCACGTGATTCCCACGTGATCGACACGTGATTCCCACTTGATTCTCACGTGATTGACACGTGATTCCCACGTGATTCCCACGTGATTCCCACGTGATTCCAACGTGATTGACACATGATTCCCAAGTGATTCCCATGTGATTCCCACGTGATTGACACGTGATTCCCACGTGATTCCCACGTGATGCACACGTGATTGACACGTGATTCCCACGTGATTGACACGTGATTCCCACGTGATTCCCACGTGATATCCAAGTGATTGACACGTGATTCCCATGCGATTCCCCCGAGATTCCCACATGATTGACACATGATTCCTACGTTCTTCCCACGTGATTGACGCATGATTCCCATGTGATTCCCATGTGATTCGCACGTGATTCCCACGTTATTCACATGTGATTCCCTAGTGATTCCCACTCGATTCCCACGTGATTGACACGTGATTCCCACTGATTCCCAGTGACTGACACGTGATTCTCACGTGATTGACACGTGATTCCCACGTGAGTCCCACGTGATTCCCTCGTGATTTCCACGTGATTGACACGTGGTTCCCACGTAATTCCCCCGTGATTCCCACGTGATTGACACGTGATTCCCTCGTGAGACTCATGTGATTGACACGTGATTCACTCGTGATTCCAACGTGACTCCCTCGTGATTCCCACGTTATTGACACGTGATTCCCACGTTATTCCCACGTGATTCCCACGTGATACCCACGTGATTGACATGTGATTCCCACGTGATTGACACGTGATTCCCACGTGATTGACACGTGAGTCCCACGTGATTCCCAGGTGATTCCCACGTGATTCCCACGTGATTGACATGTGATTCCCAAGTGATTCCCGTGTGATTCCCACGTGATTGACACGTGATTCCCACTTGATTCTCACGTGATTGACACGTGATTCCCACGTGATTCCACGTGATTGACACGTGATTCCCACGTGATTCTCACGTGATTCCCACGTGATTGACACGTGATTCCCAAGTGATTCCCACGTGATACCCACGTGATTGACACGTGATTACCACGTGATTCCAACGTGTTTCCCACGTGATCCCCACGTGATGCGCACGTGATTCCCACGTGATTGACACGTGATTCCCATGTGATTCCCACGTGATTCCAACGTGATTCACACGTGATTCCCAAGTGATTCCCACGTGATTCCCACGTGATACCCAGGTGATTGACACGTGATTCCCACGAGATTCCCACGTGATTGACACGTGATTCCCACGTGATTCCCACGTGATATCCACGTGATTGACACGTGATTCCCAGGCGATTCCCACGTGATTCCCACGTGATTGACACGTGATTCCTACGTGATTCCCACTTGATTGACACGTGATTCCCACGTGATTCCCACGTGAATTACAGGTGATTCCCACATCATTCCCATGTGATTCCCACGTGATACCCACGTGATTGACACGTGATTACCACGTGATTCCAACGTGTTTCCCACGTGATCCCCACGTGATGCGCACGTGATTCCCACGTGATTGACACGTGATTTCCACGTGATTCCCACGTGATTGATACGTGATTCCCACGTTATGCCCACGTGATGGACAAGTGATTCCCACGTCATTCCCAAGTGATTTACACATGATTCCTACGTGATTCCCATGTGATTGACGCATGATTCCCACGTGATTCCCATGTGATTCCCACGTGATTCCCTCGTGATACACACGTGATTGACCCGTGAATCGCACGTGATTCCCACGTTATTCACATGTGATTCCCTCGTGATTCCCACGCGATTCCCACGTGATTCCCACGTGATTCCCACGTGATTCCCACGTGATTGACACGTGATTCCCACGTGATACCCACGTGATTCCCACGTGATTCCCACGTGATTGACACGTGATTCCCACGTGATACCCACGTGATTGACACGTGATTCCCACGTGATTCCCACGTGAGTCCCACGTGATTCCTACGTGATTCCCACGTGATTGACACGTGATTCCCAAGTGATTCCCATGTGATTCCCACGTGATTGACACGTGATTCCCAAATGATTCCCATGTGATTCCCACATGATTGACACATCATTCCCAAGTGATTCCCATGTGATTCCCACGTAATTGACACGTGATTACCACGTGATTCCCATGCGATTCCCACGTGATTGACACGTGATTCCCACGTGATTCCCACGTGATTGATACGTGATTCCCACGTTATTCCCACCTGATGAACAAGTGATTCTTACGTGATTCCCACATGATTCCCACGTGATTGACACGTGATACCCACATGATTCCAATGTGATTCCCACGTGATTGACACGTGATTCCCACGTGATTCCCACGTGATACCCACGTGATTGACAGGTGATTCCCACGTGATTCCCACGTGATTCCCACGTGATTGACACGTGATTACCACGTGAAACCACGTATTTCCCACATGATACCCACGTGATTGACACGTGATTCCCACGTGATTCACACGTGATTGACACGTGATTCCCACGTGATTCCCTCGTGATTCCCACGTGATTGACACGTAATTCCCACGTGATTCCCACGTGTTTCCCACGAGATTGACACGTGATTCCCACGTGATTCCCACGTGATTGACAGGTGATTCCCACGTGATTCCCACGTGATTGACACGTTATTCCCAAGTGATTCCCACGTGATTCACTCGTGATTGACACGTGACTTCCACATGATTCCCACGTGATGGACACGTGATTCCCAAGTGATTATCACGTGATTAACATGTGATTCCCACGTGATTCCCAAGTGACTCCCACGTGATTCCCACGTGATTGACACGTGATTCCCACATGATTCCCACATGATTGACACGTGACTCCCACGTGATTCCCACGTGATTGACACGTGATTCCCACGTGATTCCCACGTGATTTCCTCGTGATTGACACGTGATTCCCACGTGATGCCCACGTGATTGACACGTGATTCCCACGTGAATGATACGTAGTTCCCACGGGATTCCCACGTGATTCCCACGTGATTCCCACGTGATTGACACGTGATTCCCACGTGATTCCCACGTGATTGACACGTGATTCCCACGTGATTTCCACGTGATTCCAACGTGATTGACACGTGATTCCCAAATGATTCCCACGTGATTTCCACGTGATTCACTCGTGATTGACACGTGATTCCTACATGATTCCCACGTGATTGACACGTGATTCCCCGGTGATTCCCACGTGATTGACCCGTGATTCCCACGTGATTCCCACGTGATTGACAAGTGATTGACACGTGATTCCCACGTGAATCTCACGTGATTCCCACGTGATTTCCACATGAATGACACGTGATTCCCATGTGATTCCCACGTGATACCCACGTGATTGACACGTGACTCCCAGGTGATTCCAACGTGATTCCCTCGTGATCCCCACGTGATGCGCACGTGATGCCCACGTGATTGATACGTGATTCCCACGTGATTGACACGTGATTCCCAAGTGATTCCCACGTGATTGACACGTGATTCCCTCGTGATTCCCAAGTGATTGACACGTGATTCCCTCGTGATTTCCACATGAATGACACGTGATTACCACGTGATTCCCACGTGATTCCCACGTGATTCCCACGTGATACCCACGTGACTGACACGTGACTCCCACGTGATTCCAACGTGATTCCCTCGTGATCCCCACGTGATTGACACGTGGTTCCCACGTTACTCCCCCGTGATTCCCACGTGATTGACAGGTGATTCCCTCGTGAGTCTCATGTTATTGACACGTGATTCGCTCGTGATTCCAACTTGACTCCCTCGTGATTCCCACGTTATTGACACGTGATTCCCACGTTATTCCCACGTGATTCCCACGTGATACCCACGTGATTGACACGTGATTCCCACGTGATTGACATGTGATTCCAACGTGATTGACACGTGACTCCCACGTGACTGACACGTGAGTCCCACGTGATTCCCAGGTGATTCCCACGTGATTACCACGTGATTGACAGGTGATTCCCAAGTGATTCCCGTGTGATTCCCACGTGATTGACACGTGATTCCCACTTGATTCTCACGTGATTGACACGTGATTCCCACGTGATTCCACGTGATTGACACGTGATTCCCAAGTGATTCCCACGTGATTCCCACGTGATTCCCACGTGATTCTCACATGATTTCCACGTGATTGACACCTGATTTCCACGTGATTTCCACGTGATTGACACGTGATTCCCACGTGAATGATACGTAGGTCCCACGGGATTCCCACGTGATTCCCACGTGATTCCCACGTGATTGACACGTGATTCCCATGTGATTCCCACGTGATTGACACGTGATTCCCACGTGATTTCCACGTGATTCCAACGTGATTGACACGTGATTCCCAAATGATTCCCACGTGATTCCCACGTGATTCACTCGTGATTGACACGTGATTCCCACATGATTCCCACGTGATTGACACGTGATTCCCCGGTGATTACCACGTGATTGACACGTGATTCCCACGTGATTCCCACGTGATTCCCACGTGATTCTCACATGATTGACACGTTTCTCCCACGTGATTCCCACGTGATTGACATGTGATTCCCAAGTGATTCCCGTGTGATTCCCACGTGATTGACACGTGATTCCCACGTGATTCCCACGTGATTGACACGTAATTCCCACTTGATTCTCACGTGATTGACACGTGATTCCCACGTGATTCCACGTGATTGACACGTGATTCTCATGTGATTTCCACGTGATTCCCACTTGATTCCCACGTGATTCTCACGTGATTCCCACGTGATAGACACGTGATTCCAAAGTGATTCCCACGTGATACCCAGGTGATTGACACGTGATTCCCACGTGATTCCCACGTGATTGACACGTGATTCCCACGTGATTCCCACGTGATACCCAGGTGATTGACACGTGATTCCCACGTGATTCCCACGTGATTGACACGTGATTCCCACGTGATTCCCACGTGATATCCACGTGATTGACACGTGATTCCCAGGCGATTCCCACGTGATTCCCACGTGATTGACACGTGATTCCTACGTGATTCCCACTTGATTGACACGTGATTCCCACGTGATTCCCACGTGAATTACAGGTGATTCCCACATCATTCCCATGTGATTCCCACGTGATTGACACGTGACTCCCAGGTGATTCCAACGTGATTCCCTCGTGATCCCCACGTGATGCGCACGTGATGCCCACGTGATTGATACGTGATTCCCACGTGATTGACACGTGATTCCCAAGTGATTCCCACGTGATTGACACGTGATTCCCTCGTGATTCCCAAGTGATTGACACGTGATTCCCTCGTGATTTCCACATGAATGACACGTGAATCCCACGTCATTCCCACGTGATTCCCACGTGATTTACACGTGATTCCTACGTGATTCCCATGGGATTGACGCATGATTCCCACGTGATTCCCATGTGATTCCCACGTGATTCCCTCGTGATACACACGTGATTGACCCGTGAATCGCACGTGATTCCCACGTTATTCACATGTGATTCCCTCGTGATTCCCACGCGATTCCCACGTGATTGACACGTGACTCCCACGTGATTGACACGTGATTCCCACGTGATTCCCACGTGATTCCCACGTGATTGACACGTGATTCCCACGTGATACCCACGTGATTGACACGTGACTCCCACGTGATTCCAACGTGACTCCCTCGTGATCCCCACGTGATGCGCACGTGATGCCCACGTGATTGACACGTGATTGACACGTGATTCCCACATGATTCCCACGTGATGGACACGTGATTCCCAAGTGATTCCCATGTGATTCCCACGTGATTGACACGTGATTCCCACGTGATACCCACGTGATCGACACGTGATTCCCACGTGATTGACACGTGATTCCCAAGTGATTCCCATGTGATTCCCACGTGATTGACACGTGATTCCCACGTGATTCTCACGTGATACCCACGTGATACCCACGTGATTGACACGTGATTCCCTCGTGATTGACACGTGATTCCCACGTGATTCCCTCGTGATTCCCAAGTGATTGACACGTGATTCCCTCGTGATTTCCACATGAATGACACGTGATTACAACGTGATTCCCATGTGATTCCCACGTTATTCACATGTGATTCCCTCGTGATTCCCACGCGATTCCCAGGTGATTGACACGTGATTCCCACGTGATTCCCACGTGATTGACACGTGATTCTCACGTGATTGACACGTGATTCCCACGTGAGTCCCACGTGATTCCTACGTGATTCCCACGTGATTGACACGTGATTCCCAAGTGATTCCCATTTGATTCCCAGGTGATTGACACGTGATTCCCAAGTGATTCCCATGTGATTCCCACATGATTGACACGTCATTCCCAAGTGATTCCCATGTGATTCCCACGTAATTGACATGTGATTCCCACGTGATTCCCACGTGATTCCCACGTGATTGACACGTGATTCCCACGTGATTGACACGTGACTGACACCGGATTCTCACGTGATTGACACGTGATTCCCACGTGAGTCCCACGTGATTCCTACGTGATTCCAACGTGATAGACACGTGGTTCCCACGTTATTCCCCCGTGATTCCCACGTGATTGACACGTGATTCCCTCGTGAGTCTCATGTGATTGACACGTGATTCGCTCGTGGTTCCAACGTGACTCCCTCGTGATTCCCACGTTATTGACACGTGATTCCCACGTGATTCCCACGTGATTCCCACGTGATACCCACGTTATTGACACGTGATTCCCACGTGATTGACATGTGATTCCCACGTGACTGACACGTGATTCCCACGTGATTGACACGTGAGTCCCACGTGATTCCCAGCTGATTCCCACGTGATTCCCACGTGATTGACACGTGATTCCCATGTGATTCCCACGTGATCGACACGTGATTCCCACTTGATTCTCACGTGATTGACACGTGATTCCCACGTGATTCCCACGTGATTCCCACGTGATTACAACGTGATTGACACGTGATTCCCAAGTGATTCCCATGTGATTCCCACGTGATTGACAGGTGATTCCCACGTGATTCCCACGTGATACCCACGTGATTGACACGTGATTCCCACGTGATTGACACGTGATTTCCCCGAGATTCCCACGTGATTGACACATGATTCCTACGTTCTTCCCACGTGATTGACGCATGATTCCCATGTGATTCCCATGTGATTGGCACGTGATTCCCACGTTATTGACATGTGATTCCCTCGTGATTCCCACTCGATTCCCACGTGATTGACACGTGATTCCCACCTGATTCCCAGTGACTGACACGTGATTCTCACGTGATTGACACGTGATTCCCACGTGAGTCCCACGTGATTCCCTCGTGATTTCCACGTGATTGACACGTGGTTCCCACGTTATTCCCCCGTGATTCCCACGTGATTGACACGTGATTCCCTCGTGAGACTCATGTGATTGACACGTGATTCGCTCGTGATTCCAACGTGACTCCCTCGTGATTCCCACGTTATTGACACGTGATTCCCACGTTATTCCCACGTGATTCCCACGTGATACCCACGTGATTGACACGTGATTCCCACGTGATTGACACGTGATTCCCACGTGATTGACACGTGATTCCCACGTGATTGACACGTGAGTCCCACGTGATTCCCAGGTGATTCCCACGTGATTCCCACGTGATTGATATGTGATTCCCAAGTGATTCCCGTGTGATTCCCACGTGATTGACACGTGATTCCCACTTGATTCTCACGTGATTGACATGTGATTCCCACGTGATTCCACGTGATTGACACGTGATTCCCAAGTGATTCCCACGTGATTCCCACGTGATTCCCACGTGATTGACACGTGATTCCCACGTGATTGACATGTGATTCCAACGTGATTGACACGTGATTCCCACGTGACTGACACGTGAGTCCCACGTGATTCCCAGGTGATTCCCACGTGATTACCACGTGATTGACAGGTGATTCCCAAGTGATTCCCGTGTGATTCCCACGTGATTGACACGTGATTCCCACTTGATTCTCACGTGATTGACACCTGATTCCCACGTGATTTCCACGTGATTGACACGTGATTCCCACGTGAATGATACGTAGGTCCCACGGGATACCCACGTGATTCCCACGTGATTCCCACGTGATTGACAGGTGATTCCCAAGTGATTCCCACGTGATTCCCACGTGATTCCCACGTGATTCTCACATGATTTCCACGTGATTGACACCTGATTCCCACGTGATTTCCACGTGATTGACACGTGATTCCCACGTGAATGATACGTAGGTCCCACGGGATACCCACATGATTCCCACGTGATTCCCACGTGATTGACACGTGATTCCCATGTGATTCCCACGTGATTGACACGTGATTCCCACGTGATTTCCACGTGATTCCAACGTGATTGACACGTGATTCCCAAATGATTCCCACGTGATTCCCACCTGATTCACTCGTGAATGACACGTGATTCCCACATGATTCCCACGTGATTGACACGTGATTCCCCGGTGATTCCCACGTGATTGACACGTGATTCCCACGTGATTCCCACGTGATTCCCACGTGATTCTCACATGATTGACACGTTACTCCCACGTGATTCCCACGTGATTGACATGTGATTCCCAAGTGATTCCCGTGTGATTCCCACGTGATTGACACGTGATTCCCACGTGATTCCCACGTGATTGACACGTAATTCCCACTTGATTCTCACGTGATTGACACGTGATTCCCACGTGATTCCACGTGATTGACACGTGATTCTCATGTGATTTCCACGTGATTCCCACTTGATTCCCACGTGATTCTCACGTGATTCCCACGTGATTGACACGTGATTCCAAAGTGATTCCCACGTGATACCCAGGTGATTGACACGTGATTCCCACGTGATTCCCACGTGATTGACACGTGATTCCCACGTGATTCCCACGTGATACCCAGGTGATTGACACGTGATTCCCACGTGATTCCCACGTGATTGACACGTGATTCCCACGTGATTCCCACGTGATATCCACGTGATTGACACGTGATTCCCAGGCGATTCCCACGTGATTCCCACGTGATTGACACGTGATTCCTACGTGATTCCCACTTGATTGACACGTGATTCCCACGTGATTCCCACGTGACTTACAGGTGATTCCCACATCATTCCCATGTGATTCCCACGTGATTGACACGTGACTCCCAGGTGATTCCAACGTGATTCCCTCGTGATCCCCACGTGATGCGCACGTGATGCCCACGTGATTGATACGTGATTCCCACGTGATTGACACGTGATTCCCAAGTGATTCCCACGTGATTGACACGTGATTCCCTCGTGATTCCCAAGTGATTGACACGTGATTCCCTCGTGATTTCCACATGAATGACACGTGATTCCCACGTCATTCCCACGTGATTCCCACGTGATTTACACGTGATTCCTACGTGATTCCCATGGGATTGACGCATGATTCCCACGTGATTCCCATGTGATTCCCACGTGATTCCCTCGTGATACACACGTGATTGACCCGTGAATCGCACGTGATTCCCACGTTATTCACATGTGATTCCCTCGTGATTCCCACGCGATTCCCACGTGATTGACACGTGATTCCCACGTGATTGACACGTGATTCCCACGTGATTCCCACGTGATTCCCACGTGATTGACACGTGATTCCCACGTGATACCCACGTGATTGACACGTGACTCCCACGTGATTGACACGTGATTTCCCCGAGATTCCCACGTGATTGACACATGATTCCTACGTTCTTCCCACGTGATTGACGCATGATTCCCATGTGATTCCCATGTGATTGGCACGTGATTCCCACGTTATTGACATGTGATTCCCTCGTGATTCCCACTCGATTCCCACGTGATTGACACGTGATTCCCACCTGATTCCCAGTGACTGACACGTGATTCTCACGTGATTGACACGTGATTCCCACGTGAGTCCCACGTGATTCCCTCGTGATTTCCACGTGATTGACACGTGGTTCCCACGTTATTCCCCCGTGATTCCCACGTGATTGACACGTGATTCCCTCGTGAGACTCATGTGATTGACACGTGATTCGCTCGTGATTCCAACGTGACTCCCTCGTGATTCCCACGTTATTGACACGTGATTCCCACGTTATTCCCACGTGATTCCCACGTGATACCCACGTGATTGACACGTGATTCCCACGTGATTGACACGTGATTCCCACGTGATTGACACGTGATTCCCACGTGATTGACACGTGAGTCCCACGTGATTCCCAGGTGATTCCCACGTGATTCCCACGTGATTGACATGTGATTCCCAAGTGATTCCCGTGTGATTCCCACGTGATTGACACGTGATTCCCACTTGATTCTCACGTGATTGACACGTGATTCCCACGTGATTCCACGTGATTGACACGTGATTCCCAAGTGATTCCCACGTGATTCCCACGTGATTCCCACGTGATTGACACGTGATTCCCACGTGATTGACATGTGATTCCAAAGTGATTGACACGTGATTCCCACGTGACTGACACGTGAGTCCCACGTGATTCCCAGGTGATTCCCACGTGATTACCACGTGATTGACAGGTGATTCCCAAGTGATTCCCGTGTGATTCCCACGTGATTGACACGTGATTCCCACTTGATTCTCACGTGATTGACACCTGATTCCCACGTGATTTCCACGTGATTGACACGTGATTCCCACGTGAATGATACGTAGGTCCCACGGGATACCCACGTGATTCCCACGTGATTCCCACGTGATTGACAGGTGATTCCCAAGTGATTCCCACGTGATTCCCACGTGATTCCCACGTGATTCTCACATGATTTCCACGTGATTGACACCTGATTCCCACGTGATTTCCACGTGATTGACACGTGATTCCCACGTGAATGATACGTAGGTCCCACGGGATACCCACGTGATTCCCACGTGATTCCCACGTGATTGACACGTGATTCCCATGTGATTCCCACGTGATTGACACGTGATTCCCACGTGATTTCCACGTGATTCCAACGTGATTGACACGTGATTCCCAAATGATTCCCACGTGATTCCCACCTGATTCACTCGTGAATGACACGTGATTCCCACATGATTCCCACGTGATTGACACGTGATTCCCCGGTGATTCCCACGTGATTGACACGTGATTCCCACGTGATTCCCACGTGATTCCCACGTGATTCTCACATGATTGACACGTTACTCCCACGTGATTCCCACGTGATTGACATGTGATTCCCAAGTGATTCCCGTGTGATTCCCACGTGATTGACACGTGATTCCCACGTGATTCCCACGTGATTGACACGTAATTCCCACTTGATTCTCACGTGATTGACACGTGATTCCCACGTGATTCCACGTGATTGACACGTGATTCTCATGTGATTTCCACGTGATTCCCACTTGATTCCCACGTGATTCTCACGTGATTCCCACGTGATTGACACGTGATTCCAAAGTGATTCCCACGTGATACCCAGGTGATTGACACGTGATTCCCACGTGATTCCCACGTGATTGACACGTGATTCCCACGTGATTCCCACGTGATACCCAGGTGATTGACACGTGATTCCCACGTGATTCCCACGTGATTGACACGTGATTCCCACGTGATTCCCACGTGATATCCACGTGATTGACACGTGATTCCCAGGCGATTCCCACGTGATTCCCACGTGATTGACACGTGATTCCTACGTGATTCCCACTTGATTGACACGTGATTCCCACGTGATTCCCACGTGACTTACAGGTGATTCCCACATCATTCCCATGTGATTCCCACGTGATTGACACGTGACTCCCAGGTGATTCCAACGTGATTCCCTCGTGATCCCCACGTGATGCGCACGTGATGCCCACGTGATTGATACGTGATTCCCACGTGATTGACACGTGATTCCCAAGTGATTCCCACGTGATTGACACGTGATTCCCTCGTGATTCCCAAGTGATTGACACGTGATTCCCTCGTGATTTCCACATGAATGACACGTGATTCCCACGTCATTCCCACGTGATTCCCACGTGATTTACACGTGATTCCTACGTGATTCCCATGGGATTGACGCATGATTCCCACGTGATTCCCATGTGATTCCCACGTGATTCCCTCGTGATACACACGTGATTGACCCGTGAATCGCACGTGATTCCCACGTTATTCACATGTGATTCCCTCGTGATTCCCACGCGATTCCCACGTGATTGACACGTGATTCCCACGTGATTCCCACGTGATTGACACGTGATTCTCACGTGATTGACACGTGATTCCCACGTGAGTCCCACGTGATTCCTACGTGATTCCCACGTGATTGACACGTGATTCCCAAGTGATTCCCATTTGATTCCCAGGTGATTGACACGTGATTCCCAAGTGATTCCCATGTGATTCCCACATGATTGACACGTCATTCCCAAGTGATTCCCATGTGATTCCCACGTAATTGACATGTGATTCCCACGTGATTCCCACGTGATTCCCACGTGATTGACACGTGATTCCCACGTGAGTCCCACGTGATTCCCTCGTGATTTCCACGTGATTGACACGTGGTTCCCACGTTATTCCCCCGTGATTCCCACGTGATTGACACGTGATTCCCTCGTGAGACTCATGTGATTGACACGTGATTCGCTCGTGATTCCAACGTGACTCCCTCGTGATTCCCACGTTATTGACACGTGATTCCCACGTTATTCCCACGTGATTCCCACGTGATACCCACGTGATTGACACGTGATTCCCACGTGATTGACACGTGATTCCCACGTGATTGACACGTGAGTCCCACGTGATTCCCAGGTGATTCCCACGTGATTCCCACGTGATTGACATGTGATTCCCAAGTGATTCCCGTGTGATTCCCACGTGATTGACACGTGATTCCCACTTGATTCTCACGTGATTGACACGTGATTCCCACGTGATTCCACGTGATTGACACGTGATTCCCAAGTGATTCCCACGTGATTCCCACGTGATTCCCACGTGATTGACACGTGATTCCCACGTGATTGACATGTGATTCCAACGTGATTGACACGTGATTCCCACGTGACTGACACGTGAGTCCCACGTGATTCCCAGGTGATTCCCACGTGATTACCACGTGATTGACAGGTGATTCCCAAGTGATTCCCGTGTGATTCCCACGTGATTGACACGTGATTCCCACTTGATTCTCACGTGATTGACACGTGATTCCCACGTGATTCCACGTGATTGATACGTGATTCCCAAGTGATTCCCACGTGATTCCCACGTGATTCCCACGTGATTCTCACATGATTTCCACGTGATTGACACCTGATTTCCACGTGATTTCCACGTGATTGACACGTGATTCCCACGTGAATGATACGTAGGTCCCACGGGATACCCACGTGATTCCCACGTGATTCCCACGTGATTCGCACGTGATTCCCATGTGATTCCCACGTGATTGACACGTGATTCCCACGTGATTTCCACGTGATTCCAACGTGATTGACACGTGATTCCCAAATGATTCCCACGTGATTCCCACGTGATTCACTCGTGAATGACACGTGATTCCCACATGATTCCCACGTGATTGACACGTGATTCCCCGGTGATTCCCACGTGATTGACACGTGATTCCCACGTGATTCCCACGTGATTCCCACGTGATTCTCACATGATTGACACGTTACTCCCACGTGATTCCCACGTGATTGACATGTGATTCCCAAGTGATTCCCGTGTGATTCCCACGTGATTGACACGTGATTCCCACGTGATTCCCACGTGATTGACACGTAATTCCCACTTGATTCTCACGTGATTGACACGTGATTCCCACGTGATTCCACGTGATTGACACGTGATTCTCATGTGATTTCCACGTGATTCCCACTTGATTCCCACGTGATTCTCATGTGATTCCCACGTGATTGACACGTGATTCCAAAGTGATTCCCACGTGATACCCAGGTGATTGACACGTGATTCCCACGTGATTCCCACGTGATTGACACGTGATTCCCACGTGATTCCCACGTGATACCCAGGTGATTGACACGTGATTCCCACGTGATTCCCACGTGATTGACACGTGATTCCCACGTGATTCCCACGTGATATCCACGTGATTGACACGTGATTCCCAGGCGATTCCCACGTGATTCCCACGTGATTGACACGTGATTCCTACGTGATTCCCACTTGATTGACACGTGATTCCCACGTGATTCCCACGTGACTTACAGGTGATTCCCACATCATTCCCATGTGATTCCCACGTGATTGACACGTGACTCCCAGGTGATTCCAACGTGATTCCCTCGTGATCCCCACGTGATGCGCACGTGATGCCCACGTGATTGATACGTGATTCCCACGTGATTGACACGTGATTCCCAAGTGATTCCCACGTGATTGACACGTGATTCCCTCGTGATTCCCAAGTGATTGACACGTGATTCCCTCGTGATTTCCACATGAATGACACGTGATTCCCACGTCATTCCCACGTGATTCCCACGTGATTTACACGTGATTCCTACGTGATTCCCATGGGATTGACGCATGATTCCCACGTGATTCCCATGTGATTCCCACGTGATTCCCTCGTGATACACACGTGATTGACCCGTGAATCGCACGTGATTCCCACGTTATTCACATGTGATTCCCTCGTGATTCCCACGCGATTCCCACGTGATTGACACGTGATTCCCACGTGATTGACACGTGATTCCCACGTGATTCCCACGTGATTCCCACGTGATTGACACGTGATTCCCACGTGATACCCACGTGATTGACACGTGACTCCCACGTGATTCCAACGTGACTCCCTCGTGATCCCCACGTGATGCGCACGTGATGCCCACGTGATTGACACGTGATTGACACGTGATTCCCACATGATTCCCACGTGATGGACACGTGATTCCCACGTGATACCCACGTGATTGACACGTGACTCCCACGTGATTCCAACGTGACTCCCTCGTGATCCCCACGTGATGCGCACGTGATTCCCACGTGATAACCACGTGATCGACACGTGATTCCCACGTGATTGACACGTGATTCCCAAGTGATTCCCATGTGATTCCCACGTGATTGACACGTGATTCCCACGTGATTCTCACGTGATACCCACGTGATACCCACGTGATTGACACGTGATTCCCTCGTGATTGACACGTGATTCCCACGTGATTCCCTCGTGATTCCCAAGTGATTGACACGTGATTCCCTCGTGATTTCCACATGAATGACACGTGATTACAACGTGATTCCCATGTGATTCCCACGTTATTCACATGTGATTCCCTCGTGATTCCCACGCGATTCCCACGTGATTGACACGTGATTCCCACGTGATTCCCACGTGATTGACACGTGATTCTCACGTGATTGACACGTGATTCCCACGTGAGTCCCACGTGATTCCTACGTGATTCCCACGTGATTGACACGTGATTCCCAAGTGATTCCCATTTGATTCCCAGGTGATTGACACGTGATTCCCAAGTGATTCCCATGTGATTCCCACATGATTGACACGTCATTCCCAAGTGATTCCCATGTGATTCCCACGTAATTGACATGTGATTCCCACGTGATTCCCACGTGATTCCCACGTGATTGACACGTGATTCCCACGTGATTGACACGTGACTGACACCGGATTCTCACGTGATTGACACGTGATTCCCACGTGAGTCCCACGTGATTCCTACGTGATTCCCACGTGATAGACACGTGGTTCCCACGTTATTCCCCCGTGATTCCCACGTGATTGACACGTGATTCCCTCGTGAGTCTCATGTGATTGACACGTGATTCGCTCGTGGTTCCAACGTGACTCCCTCGTGATTCCCACGTTATTGACACGTGATTCCCACGTGATTCCCACGTGATTCCCACGTGATACCCACGTGATTGACACGTGATTCCCACGTGATTGACATGTGATTCCCACGTGACTGACACGTGATTCCCACGTGATTGACACGTGAGTCCCACGTGATTCCCAGGTGATTCCCACGTGATTCCCACGTGATTGACACGTGATTCCCACGTGATTCCCACGTGATCGACACGTGATTCCCACTTGATTCTCACGTGATTGACACGTGATTCCCACGTGATTCCCACGTGATTCCCACGTGATTCCAACGTGATTGACACGTGATTCCCAAGTGATTCCCATGTGATTCCCACGTGATTGACAGGTGATTCCCACGTGATTCCCACGTGATACCCACGTGATTGACACGTGATTCCCACGTGATTGACACGTGATTTCCCCGAGATTCCCACGTGATTGACACATGATTCCTACGTTCTTCCCACGTGATTGACGCATGATTCCCATGTGATTCCCATGTGATTCGCACGTGATTCCCACGTTATTGACATGTGATTCCCTCGTGATTCCCACTCGATTCCCACGTGATTGACACGTGATTCCCACCTGATTCCCAGTGACTGACACGTGATTCTCACGTGATTGACACGTGATTCCCACGTGAGTCCCACGTGATTCCCTCGTGATTTCCACGTGATTGACACATGGTTCCCACGTTATTCCCCCGTGATTCCCACGTGATTGACACGTGATTCCCTCGTGAGACTCATGTGATTGACACGTGATTCGCTCGTGATTCCAACGTGACTCCCTCGTGATTCCCACGTTATTGACACGTGATTCCCACGTTATTCCCACGTGATTCCCACGTGATACCCACGTGATTGACACGTGATTCCCACGTGATTGACATGTGATTCCCACGTGATTGACACGTGATTCCCACGTGATTGACACGTGATTCCCACGTGATTCCCACGTGATTCCCACGTGATTGACACGTGATTCCCACGTGATTGACACGTGACTCCCAAGTGATTCCAACGTGACTCCCTCGTGATCCCCACGTGATGCACACGTGATGCCCACGTGATTGACACGTGATTGACACGTGATTCCCACATGATTCCCACGTGATGGACACGTGATTCCCAAGTGATTCCCATGTGATTCCCACGTGATTGACACGTGATTCCCACGTGATTCCCACGTGATAACCACGTGATCGACACGTGATTCCCACGTGATTGACACGTGATTCCCAAGTGATTCCCATGTGATTCCCACGTGATTGACACGTGATTCCCACGTGATTCTCACGTGATACCCACGTGATACCCACGTGATTGACACGTGATTCCCTCGTGATTGACACGTGATTCCCACGTGATTCCCTCGTGATTCCCAAGTGATTGACACGTGATTCCCTCGTGATTTCCACATGAATGACACGTGATTACAACGTGATTCCCATGTGATTCCCACATTATTCACATGTGATTCCCTCGTGATTCCCACGCGATTCCCACGTGATTGACACGTGATTCCCACGTGATTCCCACGTGATTGACACGTGATTCTCACGTGATTGACACGTGATTCCCACGTGAGTCCCACGTGATTCCTACGTGATTCCCACGTGATTGACACGTGATTCCCAAGTGATTCCCATTTGATTCCCAGGTGATTGACACGTGATTCCCAAGTGATTCCCATGTGATTCCCACATGATTGACACGTCATTCCCAAGTGATTCCCATGTGATTCCCACGTAATTGACATGTGATTCCCACGTGATTCCCACGTGATTCCCACGTGATTGACACGTGATTCTCACGTGAGTCCCACGTGATTCCCTCGTGATTTCCACGTGATTGACACGTGGTTCCCACGTTATTCCCCCGTGATTCCCACGTGATTGACACGTGATTCCCTCGTGAGACTCATGTGATTGACACGTGATTCGCTCGTGATTCCAACGTGACTCCCTCGTGATTCCCACGTTACTGACACGTGATTCCCACGTTATTCCCACGTGATTCCCACGTGATACCCACGTGATTGACACGTGATTCCCACGTGATTGACACGTGATTCCCACGTGATTGACACGTGATTCCCACGTGATTGACACGTGAGTCCCACGTGATTCCCAGGTGATTCCCACGTGATTCCCACGTGATTGACATGTGATTCCCAAGTGATTCCCGTGTGATTCCCACGTGATTGACACGTGATTCCCACTTGATTCTCACGTGATTGACACGTGATTCCCACGTGATTCCACGTGATTGACACGTGATTCCCAAGTGATTCCCACGTGATTCCCACGTGATTCCCACGTGATTGACACGTGATTCCCACGTGATTGACATGTGATTCCAACGTGATTGACACGTGATTCCCACGTGACTGACACGTGAGTCCCACGTGATTCCCAGGTGATTCCCACGTGATTACCACGTGATTGACAGGTGATTCCCAAGTGATTCCCGTGTGATTCCCACGTGATTGACACGTGATTCCCACTTGATTCTCACGTGATTGACACGTGATTCCCACGTGATTCCACGTGATTGATACGTGATTCCCAAGTGATTCCCACGTGATTCCCACGTGATTCCCACGTGATTCTCACATGATTTCCACGTGATTGACACCTGATTCCCACGTGATTTCCACGTGATTGACACGTGATTCCCACGTGAATGATACGTAGGTCCCACGGGATACCCAAATGATTCCCACGTGATTCCCACGTGATTGACACGTGATTCCCATGTGATTCCCACGTGATTGACACGTGATTCCCACGTGATTTCCACGTGATTCCAACGTGATTGACACGTGATTCCCAAATGATTCCCACGTGATTCCCACGTGATTCACTCGTGAATGACACGTGATTCCCACATGATTCCCACGTGATTGACACGTGATTCCCCGGTGATTCCCACGTGATTGACACGTGATTCCCACGTGATTCCCACGTGATTCTCACATGATTGACACGTTACTCCCACGTGATTCCCACGTGATTGACATGTGATTCCCAAGTGATTCCCGTGTGATTCCCACGTGATTGACACGTGATTCCCACGTGATTCCCACGTGATTGACACGTAATTCCCACTTGATTCTCACGTGATTGACACGTGATTCCCACGTGATTCCACGTGATTGTCACGTGATTCTCATGTGATTTCCACGTGATTCCCACTTGATTCCCACGTGATTCTCACGTGATTCCCACGTGATTGACACGTGATTCCAAAGTGATTCCCACGTGATACCCAGGTGATTGACACGTGATTCCCACGTGATTCCCACGTGATTGACACGTGATTCCCACGTGATTCCCACGTGATACCCAGGTGATTGACACGTGATTCCCACGTGATTCCCACGTGATTGACACGTGATTCCCACGTGATTCCCACGTGATATCCACGTGATTGACACGTGATTCCCAGGCGATTCCCACGTGATTCCCACGTGATTGACACGTGATTCCTACGTGATTCCCACTTGATTGACACGTGATTCCCACGTGATTCCCACGTGACTTACAGGTGATTCCCACATCATTCCCATGTGATTCCCACGTGATTGACACGTGACTCCCAGGTGATTCCAACGTGATTCCCTCGTGATCCCCACGTGATGCGCACGTGATGCCCACGTGATTGATACGTGATTCCCACGTGATTGACACGTGATTCCCAAGTGATTCCCACGTGATTGACACGTGATTCCCTCGTGATTCCCAAGTGATTGACACGTGATTCCCTCGTGATTTCCACATGAATGACACGTGATTCCCATGTCATTCCCACGTGATTCCCACGTGATTTACACGTGATTCCTACGTGATTCCCATGGGATTGACGCATGATTCCCACGTGATTCCCATGTGATTCCCACGTGATTCCCTCGTGATACACACGTGATTGACCCGTGAATCGCACGTGATTCCCACGTTATTCACATGTGATTCCCTCGTGATTCCCACGCGATTCCCACGTGATTGACACGTGATTCCCACGTGATTGACACGTGATTCCCACGTGATTCCCACGTGATTCCCACGTGATTGACACGTGATTCACACGTGATACCCACGTGATTGACACGTGACTCCCACGTGATTCCAACGTGACTCCCTCGTGATCCCCACGTGATGCGCACGTGATGCCCACGTGATTGACACGTGATTGACACGTGATTCCCACATGATTCCCACGTGATGGACACGTGATTCCCAAGTGATTCCCATGTGATTCCCACGTGATTGACACGTGATTCCCACGTGATTCCCACGTGATAACCACGTGATCGACACGTGATTCCCACGTGATTGACACGTGATTCCCAAGTGATTCCCATGTGATTCCCACGTGATTGACACGTGATTCCCACGTGATTCTCACGTGATACCCACGTGATACCCACGTGATTGACACGTGATTCCCTCGTGATTGACACGTGATTCCCACGTGATTCCCTCGTGATTCCCAAGTGATTGACACGTGATTCCCTCGTGATTTCCACATGAATGACACGTGATTACAACGTGATTCCCATGTGATTCCCACGTTATTCACATGTGATTCCCTCGTGATTCCCACGCGATTCCCACGTGATTGACACGTGATTCCCACGTGATTCCCACGTGATTGACACGTGATTCTCACGTGATTGACACGTGATTCCCACGTGAGTCCCACGTGATTCCTACGTGATTCCCACGTGATTGACACGTGATTCCCAAGTGATTCCCATTTGATTCCCAGGTGATTGACACGTGATTCCCAAGTGATTCCCATGTGATTCCCACATGATTGACACGTCATTCCCAAGTGATTCCCATGTGATTCCCACGTAATTGACATGTGATTCCCACGTGATTCCCACGTGATTGACACGTGATTCCCACGTGATTGACACGTGACTGACACCGGATTCTCACGTGATTGACACGTGATTCCCACGTGAGTCCCACGTGATTCCTACGTGATTCCCACGTGATAGACACGTGGTTCCCACGTTATTCCCCCGTGATTCCCACGTGATTGAAACGTGATTCCCTCGTGAGTCTCATGTGATTGACACGTGATTCGCTCGTGGTTCCAACGTGACTCCCTCGTGATTCCCACGTTATTGACACGTGATTCCCACGTGATTCCCACGTGATTCCCACGTGATACCCACGTGATTGACACGTGATTCCCACGTGATTGACATGTGATTCCCACGTGACTGACACGTGATTCCCACGTGATTGACACGTGAGTCCCACGTGATTCCCAGGTGATTCCCACGTGATTCCCACGTGATTGACACGTGATTCCCACGTGATTCCCACGTGATCGACACGTGATTCCCACTTGATTCTCACATGATTCCCACGTGATTCCCACGTGATTGACACGTGATTCCCACATGTTTCGCACGTGATTCCCAAGTGATTCCCACGTGATTCCCAAGTGATTGACACGTGATTGACACGTGATTCCCACGTGATTCTCACGTGATTCCCATGTGATTCCCACGTAATTCCCATGTGATTCCCACTAGTCTGATACGTGATTCCCACGTGATTCCCACGCGATTCCCACGTGATTCCCACGTGATTCTCATGTGATTCCCTCGTGATTCCCACGAGATTGACACGTGATTCCCACGTGATTCGCACGTGATTCCCACGTAACTCCCACGTGACTGATACGTGATTACCACATGATTCCCACGTGACTGATACGTGATTCCAACGTGATTCCCAAGTGACTGACACGTGATTTCCACGTGATTCCCACTTGATTCCCACGAGATTGACACGTGATTCCCACGTGATTCCCACGTGATTCACACGTGATGCCCACGTGACTGATACATGATTCCCACGTGATTCCCACGTGATTCCCTCGTGATAACCACGTGATTGACACGTGATTCCCACGTGATTCCTACGTGATTCCCTCGTGATTCCCACGAGATTGACACGTGATTCCCACGTGATTCCCACGTAATTCCCACGAGATTCCCACTTGTCTGATATGTGATTCCCACATGATTCCCACGTGATTCCCACGTGATTCTCACGTGATTCCCTCGTGATTCCCATGAGATTGACACGTGATTCCCACGTGATTCGCACGTGATTCCCACGTGATTCCCACGTGACTGATACGTGATTACCCCGTGATTCACAAGTGACTGACACTTGATTCTCACTTGATTCCCACGTGACTGCCACGTGATTCCCACGTGACTGCCACGTGATTGACACGTGATTCCCACGTGATTCCCACGTGATTGACACGTGATTCCCACGTGATTCCCACGTGATTCCCACGTTTATCCCTCGTGATTCCCACGTGATTCCCACGTGATTCACACGTGATTCCCATGTGATTCCCACGTGATTGACACGTGATTCCCACGTAATACCCACGTGATTCCCACGTGATTGACACGTGATTGACACGTGATTCCCACGTGATTCTCACGTGATTTCCACGTGATTGACACGTGATTGACACGTGATTCCCACGTGTTGCCCTCGTGATTGACAGGTGATTCCCACGTGATTCCCACGTGATTCCCACGTGATTGACACGTGATTCCCACATGATTTCCACGTGATTCCCAAGTGATTCCCACGAGATTGACACGTGATTCCCACGTGTCTCCCAC
Source organism: Muntiacus reevesi (assembly GCF_963930625.1). NCBI lineage: Eukaryota > Metazoa > Chordata > Mammalia > Artiodactyla > Cervidae > Muntiacus > Muntiacus reevesi. Next base: position 1,480,155 of record NW_027077877.1, read on the forward strand.
GTGATTGACACGTGATTCCCACGTGATTCCCTCGTGATTCCCACGTGATTGACACGTGATTCCCACTTGATTCCTACATGATTCCCAAGTGATTCCCACGAGATTGACACGTGATTCCCACGTGATTTTCACGTGATTCCCAAGTGATTCCCACGAGATTGACACGTGATTCCCACGTGATTGCCACGTGATTGACAAGTGATTCCCACCTGATTCCCACATTATTCCCACGTGATTGACACGCGATTTCCACATGATTCCCACGTGATACTCACGTGATTGACACGTGATTCCCTCGTGATTCCCACGTGATTGACAAATGATTCCCACGTGATTCCCATGGGATTCCCAAGTGATTGACACGTGTTTTCCACTGATTCCCACATGATACTCACGTGATTTACACGTGATTCCCACGTGATATTCACATGATTCCCCGTGATTCCCACGTGATTTACATGTGATTCCCACGTGATTGGCACGTTATTCCCACGTGATTGAAACGGGATTCCCACGTGATTGCCACGTGATTCCTACATGATTGACACGTGATTCCCACGTGATTCTCACGTGTTTCCCACGTGATTCCCACATGATTGACACGTGATTCCCAGGTGATTCTCACGTGATTCCCATGTGACTGACACGTGATTCCCACATGATTCCCACGTGACTGACACGTGATTCCCTCGTGACTTAAACGTGATTCCCACGTGATTGGCACGTTATTCCCATGTGATTGACACGTAATTGCCACGTGATGACCACGCTATTCCCGCGTGATTCCCACGTGATTCTCACGTGAATGACACGTGATACACACTTGATTCCCACGTGATTGACACGTGATTCCCACGTGATTACCACGTGATTCCCACGTGATTCCCACGTGACTCCCACGTGATTCCCACGAGATTGACACGTGAATCCCACGTGATTCCCACGTGATTCCCACGTGACTGATACGTGATTCCCACGTGATTCCCACGTGATTCCCAAGTGATTCCCTCGTGATTCCCACGTGATTGACACGTGATTCCCTCGTGATTTCCACGTGATTCCCATGTGATTCCCACGAGATTGACACCGTGATTCCCACGTGATGCCCAAGTGATTCCCACGTGACTGATACGTGATTCCCACGTGATTCCCACGTGATTCCCACGTGATTCCCAAGTGATTCCCTCGTGATTCCCACGTGATTGACACGTGATTGACACGTGATTCCCACGTGACTCCCACGTGATTGCCACGTGATTGACACGTGATTCCCACGTGATTCCCGTGTGATTCCCACGTGCTTCCCACGTGATTCCCACATGATTCGCACGTGTTTGACACGTGATTTCCACATGATTGACACGTGATTCCCACGTGACTCCCACGTGATTGCCACGTGATTGACAAGTGATTCCCACCTGATTCCCACATGATTCCCACGTGATTGACACGCGATTTCCACATGATTCCCACGTGATACTCACGTGATTGACACGTGATTCCCATGTGATTTTCACGTGATTCCCACGTGATTCCCACGTGATTTAAACGTGATTCCCACGTGATTGGCACGTTATTCCCATGTGATTGACACGTAATTGCCACGTGATGACCACGCTATTCCCGCGTGATTCCCACGTGATTCTCACGTGAATGACACGTGATACACACTTGATTCCCACGTGATTGACACGTGATTCCCACGTGATTACCACGTGATTGACACGTGATTCCCACGTAATTCCCATGTGATTGAACGTGATTACCACGTGATTATCATGTGACTCCCACTTGAATTCGATATGATTATCACGTGATTGACACGTGATTCCCACGTGACTGCCACGTGATTGACACGTGATTCCCACGTGATTCCCACGTGATTGACACGTGATTCCCACGTGATTCCCACGTGATTCCCAAGTTTATCCCTCGTGATTCCCACGTGATTGACACGTGATTCCCACATAATTCTCACGTGATTCCCAAGTTTATCCCTCGTGATTCCCACGTGATTGACACGTGATTCCCACGTGATTCACACGTGATTGACACGTGATTCCCACGTGATTCCAACGTGACTGCCACGTGAATGACACGTGATTTACATGTGATTCCCACGTGATTGGCACGTTATTCCCACGTGATTGAAACGTGATTCCCACGTGATTCCCACGTGATTCCTACATGATTGACACGTGATTCCCACGTAATTCTCACGTGTTTCCCACGTGATTCCCACATGATTGACACGTGATTCCCACGTGATTAACACGTTATTGACACGTGATTCCCACGTGATTCTCACGTGATTCCCACGTGATTCACACGTGATTGTCACGTGATTCCCACGTGATTCCCACGTGATTGTCACGTGATTCTCACGTGATTCCCACGTGACTCCAATGTGATGCACATGTGATTCCCACGTGCTTCCCACGTGCTTCCCATGTGCTTCCCACGTGATTCCCACGTGATTGACACGTGATTCCCTCGTGACTCCCACGGGATTGACATGTGATTCCCACGTGATTCCCACGTGACTCCCACGTGATTCCCACGAGATTGACACGTGATTCCCACGTGATTCCCACGTGATTCCCACGTGACTGATACGTTATTCCCACGTGATTCCCACGTGATTCCCACGTGATTCCCTCGTGACTCCCACGGGATTTACACGTGATTCCCACGTGATTCCCACGTGACTCCCACGTGATTCCCACGAGATTGACACGTTATTCCCACGTGATTCCCACGTGATTGCCATGTGACTGATACTTGATTCCCACGTGATTCCCACGTGGTTCAAACGTGATTCCCAAGTGATTCCCTCGTGATTCCCACGTGATTGACACGTGATTCCCTCGTGATTTCCACGTGATTCCCAAGTGATTCCCACAAGATTGACACTTGATTCCCACGTGATGCCCATGTAATTCCCACATGACTGATACATGATTCCCACGTGATTGACACTTGATTCCCACGTGATTGACACGTGATTCCCACGTGACTCCCAAGTGATACTCATGTAATTCCCACATGATTGACACTTGATTCCCACATGATTACCACGTGATTGACACGTGATTCACACATGATACCCACGTTATTCCCACGTGATTGACATGTGATTCTCACGTGATTCCCACGTGATTCCCACATGATTCCCACGTGATTGACAGGTGATTTCCACGTGATTGACATGTGATTCCCACGTGATTCCCACGTGATTGACACGTGATTTCCACGTGATTGACAAGTGATTCCCACGTGATTCCCACGTGATTGACACGTGATTCCCACGTGACTCCCACGTGATTGCCACGTGATTGACACGTGATTCCCACTTGCTTCCCACGTGATTCCCCCATGATTCCCATGTGATTGACACGTGATTTCCACGTGATTGACACGTGATTCCCACGTGACTCCCACGTGATTGCCACGTGATTGACAAGTGATTCCCACCTGATTCCCACTTGATTCCCACGTGATTGACACGCGATTTCCACATGATTCCCACGTGATACTCATGTGATTGACACGTGATTCCCACGTGATTCCCACGTGATTTACATGTGATTCCCACGTGATTGGCACGTTATTCCCACGTGATTGAAACGTGATTCCCACGTGATTCCCACGTGATTCCTACATGATTGACACGTGATTCCCATGTGATTCTCACGTGTTTCCCACGTGATTCCCACGTGATTGACACGTGATTCCCTCGTGACTCCCACGGGATTGACACGTGATTCCCACGTGATTCCCACGTTTTTGCCACGTGATTCCCACGTGATTCCCACATGATTCCCACGTGATTGACACGTGACTCCCACGTGATTCCTACGTGATTGACACGTGATTCCCACGTGATTCCCACGTGATTCCCACGTAATTAACACATAATTCCCACGTGATTCCCACGTGATTCCCACGTGATTGACAAGTGATTCCGACGTGATTCCCATGGGATTCCCAAATGATAGACACGTGTTTTCAAAGTAATTCCCACGTGATACTCACGTGATTGACACGTGATTCCCACGTGATTGACACGTGATTCCCACGTGATTGACACGTGATTCCCACGTGATTCCCACGTGATTCCCACGTTTATCCCTCGTGATTCCCACGTGATTCCCACGTGATTCACACGTGATTCCCATGTGATTCCCACGTGATTGACACGTGATTCCCACGTAATACCCACGTGATTCCAATGTGATTGACACGTGATTGACACGTGATTCCCAAGTGATTCCCACGCGATTCCCACGTGATTGACAGGAAATTCCCTCGTGATTCCCTCGTGATTCTCACGTGATTGACACGTGATTCCCACGTGATTCCTACGAGATTCACAAGTGATTCCCACGAGATTGACACGTGATTCTCACGTGATTCCTTCATGATTCCCATGAGATTGACACGTGTTTCCCACGTGTTTCGCACGTGATTCCCAAGTGATTCCCACGTGATTCACACGTGATTGTCATGTGATTGACACGTGATTCCCACGTGATTCTCACATGATTCCCACGTGATTCCCACGTGATTGACACGTGATTCCCACGTGTTTCGCACGTGATTCCCAAGTGATTCCCACGTGATTCCCAAGTGATTGACACGTGATTGACACGTGATTCCCACGTAATTCTCACGTGATTCCCACGTGATTCCCACGTAATTCCCATGTGATTCCCACTTGTCAGATACGTGATTCCCACGTGATTCCCACGCGATTCCCACGTGATTCCCACGTGATTCTCAAGTGATTCCCTCGTGATTCCCACGAGATTGACATGTGATTCCCACGTGATTCGCACGTGATTCCCACGTGATTCCCACGTGACTGATACGTGATTCCCACATGATTCCCACGTGACTGATACGTGATTCCAACGTGATTCCCAAGTGACTGACACGTGATTCCCACGTGATTTCCACGTGATTCCCACTTGATTCCCACGAGATTGACACGTGATTCCCACGTGATTCCCTATGATAACCACGTGATTGTCATGTGATTCCCACGTGATTCCTACGTGATTCCCACTTGTCTGATACGTGATTCCCACATGATTCCCACGTGATTCCCACGTGATTCCCACGTGATTCTCACGTGATTCCCTCGTGATTCCCACGAGATTGACACGTGATTCACACGTAATTCCCACGTGAATGACACGTGATTCTCAAGTGATTCCCACGTGATTCCCACGTGATTGACACGTGATTCCCACGTGATTCTCACGTGATTCCCACGGGAATGACACGTGATTCTTAAGTGGTTCCCAAGTGATTCCCACGTGATTGACACGTGATTCCCACGTGATTCCCACGTGATTCCCACATGAATGACACGTGATTCTCAAGTGATTCCCACGTGATTCCCACGTGATTGACACGTGATTCCCACGTGATTCTCACGTGATTCCCACGTGAATGACACATGAAATACACGTGATTCCCACGTGATTCCCACGTGATTCCACGTGATTGACACCTGATTCCCACGTGATTCACACGTGATTTACACGTGATTCCCACGTGATTCCCACGTGATTGACACATGATTCCCACTTGATTCCCACGTGATTCCCACGTGATTCCACGTGATTGACACCTGATTCCCACGTGATTCACACGTGATTGACACGTGAATCCCACGTGATTCCCACGTGATTCCACGTGATTTACACGTGATTCCCACGTGATTCCCACGTGATTGACACATGATTCCCACTTGATTGACACGTGATTCCCACGTGATTCCCACGTGATTCCCACGTGACTGATACGTGATTACCACGTGATTCCCAGGTGACTGACACGTGATTCCCACGTGATTTCCACGTGATTGACACGTGATTCCCACGTGATTGACACGTGATTCTCACGTGATTCCCACGTGATTCTCACGTGATTCCCACGTGATTCCCCTGTGATTGACAAAAGATTCCCACGAGATTCCCACGTGCTTCCCATTTTATTGACACATGATTCCCACGTGATTCCCACGTGATTGACACGTGATTCCCACGTGATTGCCACGTGATTGACACGTGATTCCCACGTGATTGACAAGTGATTCCCACGTGATTCCCACGTGATTCCACGTGATTTACACGTGATTCCCACGTGATTCCACGTGATTGACACCTGATTCCCACGTGATTCACACGTGATTGACACGTGACTCCCTCGTGATTATCACGTGATTGACACGTGATTCCCACCTAATTCCCACGTGATTGACAAGTGATTCCCATGTGATTCCGACGTGATTGACACATTCCCACGTGATTCCCACGTGATTGACACGTGATTCCCACGGGATTCCCACGTGACTCCCTCGTGATTCCCACGTGATTAACACGTGATTCCCACGTGATTCCCACGTGATTGACACGTGATTCCCACGTGATTCCCACGTGATTCCTCGTGATTGACACTTGATTCGCACGTGATTCCCACGGGATTGACACGTGATTCCCACATGATTCCAACGTAATTACCACGTGATTCGAACTTGACTCTCACGTGATTCCCACGTGATTGACACGTGATTCCCACGTGATTCCCACGTGATTCTCACGATATCGACACGTGATTCCCACGTGATTCCCACGTGAGTCCCATGTGATTGACACATGATTCCCACGTGATTTACACGTGATTCCCTCGGTATTCCCACGTGACTCCCTCGTGATTCCCACGTGATTGACACTTGATTCCAACCTAATTCCCACGTGATTGACATGTGACTCCCTCGTGATTGCCACGTGATTGACACGTGATTCCAACCTAATTCCCACGTGATTGACACGTGATTCCCTCGTGATTCCCACGTGATTCTCACGTGATTCCTACGTGATTGACACATGATTTCCGCCTAATTCCCAATTGATTGACACGTGATTCCCACGTGATTCCCACGTGATTGACACATTCCCACGTGATAACCACGTGATTGACACGTGATTCCCACGGGATTCCCACGTGACTCTCTCGTGATTACCACGTGATTGACACGTGATTGCCACGTAATTCCCACATGATTGACACATTCCCACGTGATTACCACGTGATTGACACGTGATTCCCACGTGATTCCCACGTGATTCTCACGATATCGACACGTGATTCCCACGTGAGTCCCATGTGATTGACACATGATTCCCACGTGATTTACACGTGATTCCCACGGTATTCCCATGTGACTCCCTCGTGATTCCCACGTGATTGACACGTGATACCCACGTGATAATCACGTGATTCCCACGTGATTCCCACGTGAGTCCAATGTGATTGACACATGATTCCCACGTGATTTACACGTGATTACCACGTGATTCCCACGTGATTCTCACGTGATTCCCATGTGATTGACACGTGATACCCACGTGATAATCACGTGATTCCCACGTGATTCCCACGTGATTGACACATTTCCACGTGATTACCACGTGATTGACACGTGTTTCCCACGGGATTCCCACGTGACTCCCTCGTGATTCCCACGTGATTGACACGTAATTCCCACGTGATTCCCACGTGATTGACACATTCCCACGTGATTCCCACGGGATTGACACGTGATTACCACGGGATTCCCACGTGACTCCCTCGTTATTCCCATGTGATTGACACGTGATTCCCACCTTATTCCCACGTGATTGACACGTGATTCCTACGTGTTTTCCACGTGATTCCCACGTCATTGACACATTCCCACGTGATTGCCACGTGATTGACACGTGATTCCCACGGGATTCTCACGTGACTCCCTCGTGATTCCCACGTGATTGACACGTGATTCCCACGTGATTCCCACGTGATTGAAACATTCCCACGTGATTCCCACGTGATTGACACGTGATTCCCACGGGATTCTCACGTGACTCCCTCGTGATTCCCACGTGATTGACACGTGATTCCCACGGGATTCCCACGTGACTCCCTCATGATTCCCACATGATTGACACGTGAGTCCCACATGATTCGCACGTGATTGACACATTCCCACGTGATTCCCACGTGATTGACATGTGATTCCCACGGGATTTCTACGTGACTCACTTGTGATTCCCACGTGATTGACACGTGATTCCCACGGGATTCCCACGTGACTCCCTCATGATTCCCACGTGATTGACACGTGATTCCCACGTGATTCGCACGTGATTGACACATTCCCACGTGAATCCCACGTGATTGACACGTGATTCCCACGGGATTTCTACGTGACTCACTTGTGATTCCCACGTGATTGACACGTGATTCCCACGGGATTCCCACGTGACTCCCTCATGATTCCCACGTGATTGACACGTGATTCCCACGTGATTCGCACGTGATTGACACATTCCCACGTGATTCCCACGTGATTGACACGTGATTCCCACCTAATTCCCACGTAATTGACACGTGATCCCACGTGATTCTCACGTGATTGACACATTCCCACGTGATTCCCACGTGATTGGCACGTGATTCCCACGGGATTCCCACGTGATTCCCTCGTGATTATCACGTGATTGACACGTGATTCCCACCTAATTCCCACGTGATTGACACGTGATTCCCACGTGATTGCCACGTGATTGACACATTCCCGCTTGATTCCCCCTTGATTGACACGTGATTCCCACGTGAGTCCCATGTGATTGACACATGATTCCCACGTGATTCCCACGTGAGTCCCATGTGATTGACACATGTTTCCCACGTGATTTACACGTGATTACAACGTGATTCCCAGTGATTCTCACGTGATTCCCATGTGATTGACACGTGATTCCCACGTGATTGACAGGTGATTCCCACAGGATTCCCACGTGACTCCCTCGTGATTCCCACGTGATTGACACGTGATTCCCACCTAATTCCCACGTGATGGACACGTGATTCCCACGTGATTCCCACGTTATTGACACATTCTCACGTGATTCCCACGTGATTGACACGTGATTCCCACGGGATTCCCACGTGACTCCCTCGTGATTCCCACGTGATTAACACGTGATTCCCACGTGATTCCCACGTGTTTGACACCTTCCCACGTGATTCCCACGTGATTGACACATTCCCACGTGATTCCCACGAGATTGACACGTGATTCCCACGGGATTCCCTCGTGACTCCCTCGTGATTAACACGTGATTGACACGTGATTCCCACCTAATTCCCACGTTTTGACACGTGATTCCCACGTGATTAAAACGTGATTCCCCTTGATTTCCAAGTGATTGACACCTGATTCCCACGTGATTCCCACCTGATTGACAAGTCATTCCCACGTGATTCCCACGTGATTCCCATGTGATTGACACGTGATTCCCACGTGATTCCCACGTGATTCCTCGTGATTGACACTTGATTCGCACGTGATTCCCACGGGATTGACAGGTGATTCCCACATGATTCCAACGTAATTACCACGTGATTCGAACTTGACTCTCACGTGATTCCCACGTGATTGACACGTGATTACCTCGTGATTCCCACGTGATTGACACGTGATTCCCATGTGATTACCACGTAATTGACACGTGATTCCCTCGTGATTCCCACGTGATTGACACGTGATGCCCACGTGATTCCCACATGAGACTCATGTGATTGACACATGATTCCCACGTGATTCCCACGTGATTTACAAGTGATTCCCCCGTGATTCCCACGTGATTCTCACGTGATTCCCATGTGATTGACACGTGATTCCCACGTGATTGGCAGGTGATTCCAAGGTCATTCCCACGTGATTCCCACGTGAATGACACGTGACTCACACGTGATTCCCACGTGATTGACACGTGAATCCACGTGATTCCCACGTGATTGTCCGGTGATTCCCACGTGATTCCCACATGAGACCCTCGTGATTCCCATGTGATTGACACATGATTCCCATGTGATTTCCACGTGATTGACACATTATTCCCACGTGATTCCCACATGTGTCACACGTGATTCCGACGTGATTCCCATGTGATTCCCACGTGATTGACACGTGATTCTCACGTGATACCCACGTGATTGACACGTGATTCCCACTTGATTGACACGTGATTCCCACGTGATTCCCACGTGATATCCACGTGATTGCCATGTGATTGACACATTCCCACGTAATTACCACGTGATTCTCACGTGATTCCCATGTGATTGACACGTGATTCCCACGTGATTGACATGTGATTCCAACCTAATTCCCACGTGATTGACACGTGATTCCCACGTGATTGACACATTCCCACGTGATTCCCCCTTGATTGACACGTGATTCCCAAGGGATTCCCACGTGACTCCCTCGTAATTCCCACGTGATTGACATGTGATTCCCACCTATTTTCCAAGTGATTGACACGTGATTCCCACGTGATTGACACGTGATTCCCACGTGATTCCCACGTGATTGACACGTGATTCCCTCGTGATTGCCACGTGATTGACACGTGATTCCCACGTGAGTCCCATGTGATTGACACATGATTCCCACGTTATTCCCACGTGATTCCCATGTGATTGACACATGATTCCCACGTGATTTACACGTGATTCCCACGTGATTCCCACGTGATTCTCACGAGGTTCCATGTGATTGACACGTTATTCCCACGTGATTCACAGGTGATTCCCACAGGATTCCCACCTGACTCCCTCGTGATTCCCAAGTGATTGATACGTGATTCACACCTAATTCCCACGTGACTGACACATGATTCCCACGAGATTCCCATGTGATTGACACATTCCCACGTGATTTCCACGTGATTGACACGTGATTCCCACGGGATTCCCACATGACTCCCTCGTGATTCCCACGTGATTGACACGTAATGCCCACGTGATTCCCACGTGAGACTCATGTGATTGACACATGATTCCCACGTGATTCCCACGTGATTTACAAGTGATTCCCCCGTGATTCCCACGTGATTCTCACGTGATTCCCATGTGATTGACACGTGATTCCCACGTGATTGGCAGGTGATTCCAAGGTCATTCCCACGTGATTCCCACGTGAATGACACGTGACTCACACGTGATTCCCACGTGATTGACACGTGAATCCACGTGATTCCCACGTGATTGTCCGGTGATTCCCACGTGATTCCCACATGAGACCCTCGTGATTCCCACGTGATTGACACATGATTCCCATGTGATTTCCACGTGATTGACACATTATTCCCACGTGAGTACCACATGTGTCACACGTGAATCCGACGTGATTCCCAGGTGATTCCCACGTGATTGACACGTGATTCCCACGTGATACCCACGTGATTCCCACGTGATTGCCATGTGATTGACACATTCCCACGTAATTCCCACGTGATTCCCACGTGATTCTCACGTGATTCCCATGTGATTGACACGTGATCCCACGTGATTCTCACGTGATTGACACGTGATTCCCACGTGATTAAAACGTGATTTCCCCTTTATTCCCACGTGATTGACACGTGATTCCCAAGGGATTCCCCCGTGACTCCCTCGTGATTCCCACGTGATTGACACGTGATTCCCACCTAATTCCCACGTGATTGACACGTGATTCCCACGGGATTCCCACGTGACTGACACATTCCCACCTGATTCCCACGTGATTCACAGGTGATTCCCACGGGATTCCCCCGTGACTCCCTCGTGATTCCCACGTGATTGACACGTGATTCCCACCTAATTCCCACGTGATTGACAAGTGATTCCCATGTGATTCCCACGTGATTGACACATTCCCACGTGATTCCCACGTGATTGACACGTGATTCCCACGGGATTCCCACGTGACTCCCTCGTGATTCCCACGTGATTAACACGTGATTCCCACGTGATTCCCACGTGATTGACACGTGATTCCCACGTGATTCCCACGTGATTCCTCATGATTGACACTTGATTCGCACGTGATTCCCACGGGATTGACACGTGATTCCCACATGATTCCAACGTAATTACCACGTGATTCGAACTTGACTCTCACGTGATTCCCACGTGATTGACACGTGATTCCCACGTGATTCCCACGTGATTCTCACGATATCGACACGTGATTCCCACGTGATTCCCACGTGATTGACACTTGATTCCAACCTAATTCCCACGTGATTGACATGTGACTCCCTCGTGATTGCCACGTGATTGACACGTGATTCCAACCTAATTCCCACGTGATTGACACGTGATTCCCTCGTGATTCCCACGTGATTCTCACGTGATTCCTACGTGATTGACACATGATTTCCGCCTAATTCCCAATTGATTGACACGTGATTCCCACGTGATTCCCACGTGATTGACACATTCCCACGTGATTACCACGTGATTGACACGTGATTCCCACGGAACTCCCAGGTGACTCCCTCGTGATTGCCACGTGATTGACACGTGATTGCCACATAATTCACACATGATTGACACATTCCCACGTGATTACCACGTGATTGACACGTGATTCCCACGTGATTCCCACGTGATTCTCACGATATCGACACGTGATTCCCACGTGAGTCCCATGTGATTGACACATGATTCCCACGTGATTTACACGTGATTCCCACGGTATTCCCACGTGACTCCCTCGTGATTCCCACGTGATTGACACTTGATTCCAACCTAATGCCCACGTGATTGACATGTGACTCCCTCGTGATTGCCACGTGATTGACACGTGATTCCAACCTAATTCCCACGTGATTGACACGTGATTCCCTCGTGATTCCCACGTGATTCTCACGTGATTCCTACATGATTGACACATGATTTCCGCCTAATTCCCAATTGATTGACACGTGATTCCCACGTGATTCCCACGTGATTGACACATTCCCACGTGATTACCACGTGATTGACACGTGATTCCCACGGGATTCCCACATGATTGACACATTCCCACGTGATTACCACGTGATTGACACGTGATTCCCACGGGATTCAAACGTGACTCCCTCGTGATTCCCACGTGAGTCCCATGTGATTGACACATGATTCCCACGTGATTCCCACGTGATTCCCACGTGATTCCCACGTGATTCTCACGTGATTCCCATGTGATTGACTCGTGATTCCCAAGTGATTGACAGGTGATTCCCAAGGGAATCCCAGGTGACTCCCTCGTGATTCCCACGTGATTGACACGTGATTCCCACCTAATTCGCACGTGATTGACACGTGATTCCCACGTGATTCCCACATGATTGACGCATTCCCATGTGATTCCCCCGTGATTGACACATGATTCCCACGGGACTCCCACGTGACTCCCTCGTGATTCCCACGTGATTTACACGTGATGCCAACCTAATTCCCACGTGATTGACACGTGATTCCCTCGTGATTCCCACGTGATTCTCACGTGATTCCTACGTGATTGACACATGATTTCCGCCTAATTCCCAATTGATTGACACGTGATTCCCACGTGATTCCCACGTGATTGACACATTCCCACGTGATTCCCACGTGATTGACACGTGATTCCCACGGGATTCCCACGTGACTCCCTCGTGATTCCCACGTGATTAACACGTGATTCCCACGTGATTCCCACGTGATTGACACGTGATTCCCACGTGATTCCCACGTGATTCCTCATGATTGACACTTGATTCGCACGTGATTCCCACGGGATTGACACGTGATTCCCACATGATTCCAACGTAATTACCACGTGATTCGAACTTGACTCTCACGTGATTCCCACGTGATTGACACGTGATTCCCACGTGATTCCCACGTGATTCTCACGATATCGACACGTGATTCCCACGTGATTCCCACGTGATTGACACTTGATTCCAACCTAATTCCCACGTGATTGACATGTGACTCCCTCGTGATTGCCACGTGATTGACACGTGATTCCAACCTAATTCCCACGTGATTGACACGTGATTCCCTCGTGATTCCCACGTGATTCTCACGTGATTCCTACGTGATTGACACATGATTTCCGCCTAATTCCCAATTGATTGACACGTGATTCCCACGTGATTCCCACGTGATTGACACATTCCCACGTGATTACCACGTGATTGACACGTGATTCCCACGGAACTCCCAGGTGACTCCCTCGTGATTGCCACGTGATTGACACGTGATTGCCACATAATTCACACATGATTGACACATTCCCACGTGATTACCACGTGATTGACACGTGATTCCCACGTGATTCCCACGTGATTCTCACGATATCGACACGTGATTCCCACGTGAGTCCCATGTGATTGACACATGATTCCCACGTGATTTACACGTGATTCCCACGGTATTCCCACGTGACTCCCTCGTGATTCCCACGTGATTGACACTTGATTCCAACCTAATGCCCACGTGATTGACATGTGACTCCCTCGTGATTGCCACGTGATTGACACGTGATTCCAACCTAATTCCCACGTGATTGACACGTGATTCCCTCGTGATTCCCACGTGATTCTCACGTGATTCCTACATGATTGACACATGATTTCCGCCTAATTCCCAATTGATTGACACGTGATTCCCACGTGATTCCCACGTGATTGACACATTCCCACGTGATTACCACGTGATTGACACGTGATTGCCACGTAATTCCCACATGATTGACACATTCCCACGTGATTACCACGTGATTGACACGTGATTCCCACGGGATTCAAACGTGACTCCCTCGTGATTCCCACGTGAGTCCCATGTGATTGACACATGATTCCCACGTGATTCCCACGTGATTCCCACGTGATTCCCACGTGATTCTCACGTGATTCCCATGTGATTGACTCGTGATTCCCAAGTGATTGACAGGTGATTCCCAAGGGAATCCCAGGTGACTCCCTCGTGATTCCCACGTGATTGACACGTGATTCCCACCTAATTCGCACGTGATTGACACGTGATTCCCACGTGATTCCCACATGATTGACGCATTCCCATGTGATTCCCCCGTGATTGACACATGATTCCCACGGGACTCCCACGTGACTCCCTCGTGATTCCCACGTGATTTACACGTGATGCCAACCTAATTCCCACGTGATTGACACGTGATTCCCTCGTGATTCCCACGTGATTCTCACGTGATTCCTACGTGATTGACACATGATTTCCGCCTAATTCCCAATTGATTGACACGTGATTCCCACGTGATTCCCACGTGATTGACACATTCCCACGTGATTACCACGTGATTGACACGTGATTCCCACGGGATTCCCACGTGACTCCCTCGTGATTACCACGTGATTGACACGTGATTGCCACGTAATTCCCACATGATTGACACATTCCCACGTGATTACCACGTGATTGACACGTGATTTCCACGGGATTCAAACGTGACTCCCTCGTGATTCCCACGTGAGTCCCATGTGATTGACACATGATTGCAACGGGATTCACACGTGATTCCCACGTGATTCTCACGTGATTCTCACGTGATTCCCATGTGATTGACTCGTGATTCCCAAGTGATTGACAGGTGATTCCCAAGGAAATCCCAGGTGACTCCCTCGTGATTCCCACGTGATTGACACGTGATTCCCACCTAATTCGCACGTGACTGACATGTGATTCCCACGTGATTCCCACATGATTGACGCATTCCCATGTGATTCCCCCGTGATTGACACATGATTCCCACGGGACTCCCACGTGACTCCCTCGTGATTCCCACGTGATTTACACGTGATTCCCACCTAATTCCCACGTGATTGACACGTGATTCCCACGTGATTCCCACGTGATTGACACGTGATTCCCACGTGATTCCCACGTGATTGACATGTGATTCCCTCGTGATTGCCACGTGATTGACACATTCCCACGTGATTCCCACGTGATTGGCACGTGATTCCCACGGGATTCCCACGTGATTCCCTCGTGATTATCACGTGATTGACACGTGATTCCCACCTAATTCCCACGTGATTGACACGTGATTCCCACGTGATTGCCACGTGATTGACACATTCCCGCTTGATTCCCCCTTGATTGACACGTGATTCCCACGTGAGTCCCATGTGATTGACACATGATTCCCACGTGATTCCCACGTGAGTCCCATGTGATTGACACATGATTCCCACGTGATTTACACGTGATTCCCACGTGATTCCCAATGATTCTCACGTGATTCCCATGTGATTGACACGTGATTCCCACGTGATGGACAGGTGATTCCCACAGGATTCCCACGTGACTCCCTCGTGATTCCCACGTGATTGACACGTGATTCCCACCTAATTCCCACGTGATGGACACGTGATTCCCACGTGATTCCCACGTTATTGACACATTCTCACGTGATTCCCACGTGATTGACACGTGATTCCCACGGGATTCCCACGTGACTCCCTCGTGATTCCCACGTGATTAACACGTGATTCCCACGTGATTCCCACGTGTTTGACACCTTCCCACGTGATTCCCACGTGATTGACACATTCCCACGTGATTCCCACGAGATTGACACGTGATTCCCACGGGATTCCCACGTGACTCCCTCGTGATTAACACGTGATTGACACGTGATTCCCACCTAATTCCCACGTTTTGACACGTGATTCCCACGTGATTAAAACATGATTCCCCTTGATTTCCAAGTGATTGACACCTGATTCCCACGTGATTCCCACCTGATTGACAAGTCATTCCCACGTGATTCCCACGTGATTCCCACGTGATTGACACGTGATTCCCACGTGATTCCCACGTGATTCCTCGTGATTGACACTTGATTCGCACGTGATTCCCACGGGATTGACAGGTGAATCCCACATGATTCCAACGTAATTACCACGTGATTCGAACTTGACTCTCACGTGATTCCCACGTGATTGACACGTGATTACCTCGTGATTCCCACGTGATTGACACGTGATTCCCATGTGATTACCACGTAATTGACACGTGATTCCCTCGTGATTCCCACGTGATTGACACGTGATGCCCACGTGATTCCCACGTGAGACTCATGTGATTGACACATGATTCCCACGTGATTCCACGTGATTTACAAGTGATTCCCCCATGATTCCCACGTGATTCTCACGTGATTCCCATGTGATTGACACGTGATTCCCACGTGATTGGCAGGTGATTCCAAGGTCATTCCCACGTGATTCCCACGTGAATGACACGTGACTCACACGTGATTCCCACGTGATTGACACGTGAATCCACGTGATTCCCACGTGATTGTCCGGTGATTCCCACGTGATTCCCACATGAGACCCTCGTGATTCCCACGTGATTGACACATGATTCCCATGTGATTTCCACGTGATTGACACATTATTCCCACGTGATTCCCACATGTGTCCCACGTGATTCCGACGTGATTCCCAGGTGATTCCCACGTGATTGACACGTGATTCCCACGTGATACCCACGTGATTGACCCGTGATTCCCACTTGATTGACACGTGATTCCCACGTGATTCCCACGTGATTCCCACGTGATTGCCTTGTGATTGACACATTCCCACGTAATTCCCACGTGATTCCCACGTGATTCTCACGTGATTCCCATGTGATTGACATGTGATTCCCACGTGATTGACATGTGATTCCAACCTAATTCCCACGTGATTGACACGTGATTCCCACGTGATTGACACATTCCCACGTGATTCCCCCTTGATTGACACGTGATTCCCAAGGGATTCCCACGTGACTCCCTCGTGATTCCCACGTGATTGACATGTGATTCCCACCTATTTTCCAAGTGATTGACACGTGATTCCCACGTGATTGACACGTGATTCCCACGTGATTCCCACGTGATTGACACGTGATTCCCTCGTGATTGCCACGTGATTGACACGTGATTCCCACGTGAGTCCCATGTGATTGACACATGATTCCCACGTTATTCCCACGTGATTCCCATGTGATTGACACATGATTCCCACATGATTTACACGTGATTCCCACGTGATTCCCACGTGATTCTCATGAGGTTCCATGTGATTGACACGTGATTCCCACGTGATTGACAGGTGATTCCCACAGGATTCCCACGTGACTCCCTCGTGATTCCCAAGTGATTGATACGTGATTCCCACCTAATTCCCACGTGACTGACACGTGATTCCCACGAGATTCCCATGTGATTGACTCATTCCCACGTGATTCCCACGTGATTGACACGTGATTCCCACGGGATTCCCACGTGACTCCCTCGTGATTCCCACGTGATTGACACGTGATTCCCACGTGATTCCCACGTTTTTGACACCTTCCCACGTGATTCCCACGTGATTGACACGTGATTCCCACGGGATTCCCACGTGACTCCCTCGTAATTCCCACGTGATTGACACGTGATTCCCACCTAATTCCCACGTGATTGACACGTGATTCCCACGTGATTCCCACGTGATTGACACATTACCACGTGATTCCAACGTGATTGACACGTGATTCCCACGGGATTCCCACGTGATTCCCTCGTGATTTTCACGTGACTGACACGTGATTCCCACCTAATTCCCACGTGTTTGACACGTGATTCCCACATGATTCCCACGTGATTGACATATTCCCACGTGATTCCCACGTGATTGACACGTGATTCCCACGTGAGTCCCATGTGATTGACACATGATTCCCACGTGATTTACACGTGATTCCCACGTGATTCCCACGTGATTCCCACGTGTTTCTCACGTGATTCCCATGTGATTGACACGTGATTCCCACGTGATTGACACGTGATTCCCACGGGATTTCCACGTGACTCCCTCGTGATTCCCCCGTGATTGACACGTGATTCCCACGTAATTCCCACGTGATTGTCACGTGATTCCCACGTGATTCCCACGTGATTGACACGTGATTCCCACGTGATTCCCACGTGATTGACACGTGATTCCCTCGTGATTGCCACTTGATTGACACGTGATTCCCACGTGAGTCCCATGTGATTGACACGTGATTGACACGTGATTCCCACGTGATTGACACGTGATTCCCATGGGATTTCCACGTGACTCACTTGTGATTCCCACGTGATTGACACGTGATTCCCACCTAATTCCCACGTGATTGACACGTGATTCCCACGTGATTCACACGTGATTGGCAGAGTCCCACGTGATTCCCACGTGATTGGCACGTGATTCCCACGGGATTCCCACGTGATTGACACATTCCCACGTGATTCCCACGTGATTGACACGTGATTCCCACGGGATTCCCACGTGACACCCTCGTGATTCCCACGTGATTGACACGTGATTCCCACCTAATTCCCACGTGATTGACACGTGATTCCCACGTGATTCCCACGTGATTGACACGTCATTCCCACGTGATTCCCACGTGATTGATACGTGATTCCCTCGTGATTGCCACGTGATTGAAACGTGAATCCCACGTGAGTCCCATGTGAATGACACATGATTCCCACGTGATTCCCACGTGAGTCCCATGTGATTGACACATGATTCCCACGTGATTTACACGTGATTCCCACGTGATTCCCACGTGATTCCCACGTGATTCCCACGGGATTGACACGTGATTCCCACGGGATTGCCACGGGACTCCCTCGTGATTCCCCCGTGATTGACTCGTGATTCCCACGTAATTCCCACGTGATTGACACATTCCCACGTGATTCCCACGTGATTGACTCGTGATTCCCACGGGATTCCCACGTAACTCCCTCGTGATTCCCACGTGATTGACACGTGATTCCCACCTAATTCCCACGTGATTGACACGTGATTCCCAGGTGATTGACAGGTGATTCCCACGGGACTCCCACGTGATTGACACGTGATTCCCACCTAATTCCCACGTGATTGACACCTGATTCCCACGTGATTCCCACGTGATTGACACGTGATTCCCACGTGATTCCCACGTGATTGACACGTGATTCCCTCGTGATTGCCACGTGATTGACACGTGATTCCCATGTGATTTACACGTGATTCCCACCTAATTCCCACGTGATTGACACGTGATTCCCACGTGATTCTCACGTGATTGACATATTCTCACGTGATTCCCACGTGATTGACACGTGATTCCCACGGGATTCCCACGTGACTCCCTCGTGATTCCCCCGTGATTGACACGTGATTCCCACCTAATTCCCACGTGTTTGACACGTGATTCCCACGTGATTCCCACGTGATTGACACATTCCGATGTGATTCCCACGTGATTGTCACCTGATTCCCATGGAATTCCCACGTGACTCCCTCGTGTTTCCCACGTGATTGACACGTGATTCCAACCTAATTCCCACGTGACTGACACGTGATTCCCATGTGATTCCCACGTGATTGACACGTGATTCCCACGTGAGTCCCATGTGATTGACACATGATTCCCACGTGATTCCAACCTGATTACAGCGTGATTCCCACGTGATTCTCAAGTGACTCCCACGTGATTCCCACGTGATTGACACGTGATTCCCACGGCATTCCCACGTGACTCCCTCATGATTCCCACGTGATTGACACGTGATTCCCACGGGATTTCTACGTGACTCACTTGTGATTCCCACGAGATTAAAACGTGATTCCCACCTAATTCCCACGTTTTTGACACGTGATTCCCACCTAATTCCCACGTGATTGACACATTCTCACGTGATTCCCACGTGATTGACACGTGATTCCCACGGGATAGCCACGTGACTCCCTCGTGATTCCCACGTGGTTAACACGTGATTCCCACGTGATTCCCACGTGTTTGACACCTTCCCACGTGATTCCCACGTGATTGACACGTGATTCCCACGGGATTTCAACGTGACTCCCTCGTGATTCCCATGTGATTGACACGTGATTCCCACCTAATTCCCACGAGATTGACACGGGATTCCCACGTGATTCCCACGTGATTGACACATTCCCATGTGATTCTCTTGTGATTGTCACCTGATTCCCACGGGATTCCCACGTGACTTCCTCGTGATTAACACATGATTGACACGTGATTCCCACCTAATTCCCACGTGTTTGACACGTGATTCCCACGTGATTAAAACGTCATTCCCCTTGATTTCCAAGTGATTGACACCTGATTTCCACGTGATTCCCACCTGATTGACACGTCATTCCCACGTGATTCCCTCGAGATTTCCACATAATTCCCACGTGATTGACACGTGATTCCCACGTGATTAAAACGTGATTTCCCCTTTATTCCCACGTGATTGACACGTGATTCCCAAGGGATTCCCCCGTGACTCCCTCGTGATTCCCACGTGATTGACACGTGATTCCCACCTAATTCCCACGTGATTGACATGTGATTCCCACGTGATTCCCACGTGACTGACACATTCCCACCTTATTCCCACGTGATTCACAGGTGATTCCCACGGGATTCCCTCGTGACTCCCTCGTGATTATCACGTGATTGACACGTGATTCCCACCTAATTCCCACGTGATTGACACGTGATTCCCATGTGATTCCGACGTGATTGACACATTCCCACGTGATTCCCACGTGATTGACACGTGATTCCCACGGGATTTCTACGTGACTCACTTGTGATTACCACGAGATTAAAACGTGATTCACACCTAATACCCACGTGTTTGACACGTGATTCCCACCTAATTCCCACGTGATTGACACATTCTCACGTGATTCCCACGTGATTGACACGTGATTCCCACGGGATTCCCACGTGACTCCCTCGTGATTCCCACGTGGTTAACACGTGATTCCCACGTGATTCCCACGTGTTTGACACCTTCCCACGTGATTCCCACGTGATTGACACGTGATTCCCACGGGATTTCAACGTGACTCCCTCGTGATTCCCACGTGATTGACACGTGATTCCCACCTAATTCCCACGAGATTGACACGTGATTCCCACGTGATTCCCACGTGATTGACACATTCCCATGTGATTCCCACGTGATTGTCACCTGATTCCCACGGGATTCCCACGTCACTTCCTCGTGATTAACACATGATTGACACGTGATTCCCACCTAATTCCCACGTGTTTGACACGTGATTCCCACGTGATTAAAACGTGATTCCCCTTGATTTCCAAGTGATTGACACCTGATTTCCACGTGATTCCCACCTGATTGACACGTCATTCCCACGTGATTCCCTCGAGATTTCCACATAATTCCCACGTGATTGACACGTGATTCCCACGTGATTAAAACGTGATTTCCCCTTTATTCCCACGTGATTGACACGTGATTCCCAAGGGATTCCCCCGTGACTCCCTCGTGATTCCCACGTGATTGACACGTGATTCCCACCTAATTCCCACGTGATTGACACGTGATTCCCACGTGATTCCCACGTGACTGACACATTCCCACCTGATTCCCACGTGATTCACAGGTGATTCCCACGGGATTCCCTCGTGACTCTCTCGTGATTATCACGTGATTGACACGTGATTCCCACCTAATTCCCACGTGATTGACACGTGATTCCCATGTGATTCCGACGTGATTGACACATTCCCACGTGATTCCTACGTGATTGACACGTGATTCCCACGGGATTCCCACGTGACTCCCTCGTGATTCCCACGTGATTAACACGTGATTCCCACGTGATTCCCACGTGATTGACACGTGATTCCCACGTGATTTCTCGTGATTGACACTTGATTCGCACGTGATTCCCACAGGATTGACACGTGATTCCCACATGATTCCAACGTAATTACCACGTGATTCGAACTTGACTCTCACGTGATTCCCACGTGATTGACACGTGATTCCCACGTGATTCGCACGTGATTGACACATTCCCACGTGATTCCCACGTGATTGACACGTGATTCCCCCGGGATTTCTACGTGACTCACTTGTGATTCCCACGTGATTGACACGTGATTCCCACCTAATTCCCACGTGTTTGACACGTGATTCCCACCTGATTCCCACGTGATTGACACATTCCCACGTGATTCCCACGTGATTGACACGTGATTCTCACGGTATTCCCACATGACTCCCTCATGATTCCCACGTGATTGACACGTGATTCCCACGTGATTCGCACGTGATTGACACATTCCCACGTGATTCCCACGTGATTGACACGTGATTCCCACGGGATTCCCACGTGACTCCCTCGTGATTCCCACGTGATTAACACGTGATTCCCACGTGATTCCCACGTGATTGACACGTGATTCCCACGTGATTCCCACGTGATTCCTCGTGATTGACACTTGATTCGCACGTGATTCCCACGGGATTGACACGTGATTCCCACATGATTCCAACGGAATTACCACGTGATTCGAACTTGACTCTCACGTGATTCCCACGTGATTGACACGTGATTCCCACGTGATTCGCACGTGATTGACACATTCCCACGTGATTCCCACGTGATTGACACGTGATTCCCCCGGGATTTCTACGTGACTCACTTGTGATTCCCACGTGATTGACACGTGATTCCCACCTAATTCCCACGTGTTTGACACGTGATTCCCACCTGATTCCCACGTGATTGACACATTCCCACGTGATTCCCACGTGATTGACACGTGATTCTCACGGTATTTCCACATGACTCCCTCATGATTCCCACGTGATTGACACGTGATTCCCACGTGATTCGCACGTGATTGACACATTCCCACGTGATTCCCACGTGATTGACACGTGATTCCCACGAGATTTCTACGTGACTCACTTGTGATTCCCACGTGATTGACACGTGATTCCCACCTAATTCCCACGTGTTTGACACGTGATTCCCACCTGATTCCCACGTGATTGACACATTCCCACGTGATTCCCACGTGATTGACACGTGATTCCCACGGGATTCCCACGTGACTCCCTCGTGATTCCCACGTGATTAACACGTGATTCCCACGGGATTCCCACGTGATTCCCTCGTGATTTTCACGTGACTGACACGTGATTCCCACCTAATTCCCACGTGTTTGACACGTGATTCCCACATGATTCCCACGTGATTGACATATTCCCACGTGATTCCCACGTGATTGACACGTGATTCCCACGTGAGTTCCATGTGATTGACACATGATTCCCACGTGATTTACAAGTGATTCCCACGTGATTCCCACGTGATTCTCACGTGATTCCCATGTGATTGACACGTGATTCCCACGTGATTGGCACGTGATTCCCACGGGATTCCCACGTGATTCCCTCGTGTTTCCCACGTGATTGACACGTGATTCCCACCTAATTCCCACGTGTTTGACACGTGATTCCCACGTGATTACCACGTGATTGACACGTTCCCACGTGATTCCCACGTGATTGACACGTGATACCCACGGGATTCCCACGTGACTCCCTCATGATTCCCACGTGATTGACACGTGATTCCAACCTAATTCCCACGTGATTGACACGTGATTCCCACGTGATTTACACGTGATTGACACGTGATTCCCACGTGAGTCCCATGTGATTGACACATGATTCCCACGTGATTTACACGTGATTCCCACGGGATTCCCACGTGACTCCCTCGTGATTCCCATGTGATTGACACGTGATTCCAACCTAATTCCCACGTGATTGACATGTGACTCCCTCGTGATTGCCACGTGATTGACACGTGATTCCAACCTAATTCCCACGTGATTGACACGTGATTCCCTCGTGATTCCCAGGTAATTCTCACGTGATTCCAACGTGATTAACACGTGATTTCCAACTAATTCCCACGTGATTGACACGTGATTCCCACGTGATTCCCACGTGATTTACACGTGATTCCCTCGTGATTCCCACGTGATTGACACGTGATTCCCTTGTGATTCCCACGTGATTGACACGTGATTCCCACGGGATTGACACGTGATTCCCACCTGATTCGCACGTGATTGACACGTGATTCCCACGTGCTTCCCACGTGATTCCCATGTGATTGACAGGTGATTCCCATGTGATTTCCACGTGATTGACACGTGATTCCCACGTCATTACCACGTGATACCCACGTAAATGACAAGTGATTCCCACATGATTCCCACGTGATTGACACATTCCCACGTGATTCCCACGTGATTGACACGTGATTCACATGGGATTCCCACGTGACTCCCTCGTGATTTCCACGTGATTCACACGTGATTCCCACGTCATTCCCACGTGATTCCCACGTAAATGACAAGTGATTCCCACATGATTCCCACGTGATTGATACATTCCCACGTGATTCCCACGTGATTGACACGTGATCCCACGTGAGTCCCATGTGATTGACACATGATTCCCACGTGATTTACACGTGATTCCCACGTGATTCCCACGTGATTCTCACGTGATTCCAATGTGATTGACACGTGATTCCCACGTGATTGACAGGTGATTCCCACGGGATTCCCACGTGACTCCCTCGTGAGTCCCACGTGATTGACACGTGATTCCCACCTAATACCCACGTGATTGACACGTGATTCCCATGTGATTCCCACGTGATTGACACATTCCCACGTGATTCCCCCTTGATTGACACGTGATTCCCAAGGGATTCCCACGTGACTACCTCGTGATTCCCACGTGATTGACACGTGGTTCCCACCTAATTCCCACGTGATTGACACGTGATTCCCACGTGATTCCCACGTGATTGACACGTGATTCCCACGTGATTGCCACGTGATTGACACATGATTCCCACGTGAGTCCCATGTGATTAACACATGATTCCAACGTGATTCCCACGTGAGTCCCATGTGATTGACACATGATTCCCACGTGATTTACACGTTATTCCCACGTGATTCCCATGTGATTCTCACGTGATTCCCATGTGATTGACCCGTGATTCCCACGTGATTGACAGGTGATTCCCACAGGATTCCCACGTGACTCTCTTGTGATTCCCACGTGATTGACACGTGATTCCCACCTAATTCCCACGTGATTGCCACGTGATTCCCACGTGATTCCCACGTGATTGACACATTCCCACGTGATTCCCACCTGATTGACACGTGATTCCCACGGGATTCCCACGTGACTCCCTCGTGATTCCCACGTGATTAACACGTGATTCCCACGAGATTCCCACGTGATTGAAACCTTCCCACGTGATTCCCACGTGATTGACACATGATTCCCACGGGATTTCAACGTGACTCCCTCGTGATTCCCACGTGATTGACACGTGATTCCCACCTAATTCCCACGTGATTGACACGTGATTCCCACGTGATTCCCACTTGATTGACCCGTGATTCCCACGGGATTCCCACGTGACTCCCTCGTGATTCCCCCGTGATTGACACGTGATTCCCATGTCATACCCACGTGATTCCCACGTAAATGACAAGTGATTCCCACATGATTCCCACGTGATTGACACATTCCCACGTGATACCCACGTGATTGACACGTGATTCCCACTTGATTGACACGTGATTCCCACGTGATTCCCACGTGATTCCCACGTGATTCCCACGTGATTTCCATGTGATTGCCATGTGATTCACACGTGATTCCCACGTGATACCCACGTGATTGACACGTGATTCCCACTTGATTGACACGTGATTCCCACGTGATTCCCACGTGATTCCCATGTGATTCCCATGTGATTGCCACGTGATTGACACGTGATTCCCACGTGATTCCCACGTGATTGACACGTGATTCCCACGTGAGTCCCATGTGATTGACACAGGATTCCCACGTGATTTACACGTGATTCCCACGTGATTCCTACGTGATTCTCACGTGACAACCATGTGATTGACACGTGATTCCTACGTGATTGACAGGTGATTTCCACGGGATTCCCACGTGACTCCCTCGTGATTCCCGCGTGATTGTCACGTGATTCCAACCTAATTCCCACGTGATTAACACGTGATTCCAACCTAATTCCCACGTGATTGACACGTGTTTCCCACGTGATTCCCACGTGATTGACACATGATTCCCACGTGAGTCCCATGTGACTGACACATGACTCCCACGTGATTTACACGTGATTCCAACGGGATTCCCACGTGACGCCCTCGTGATTCCCACGTGATTGACACTTGATTCCAACCTAATTCCCACGTGATTGACATGTGATTCCCTCGTGATTTCCACGTGATTGACACTTGATTCCAACCTAATTCCCACGTGATTGACACGTGATTCCCTCGTGATTCCCACGTGATTATCACGTGATTCCCACGTGATTGACACGTGATTTCCACCTAATTCCCACGTGATTGACACGTGATTCCCACGTGATTCCCACGTGATTGACACATTCCCCCATGATTACCACGTGATTGACACGTGATTCCCACGGGATTCCCACGTGACTCCCTCGTGATACCCACGTGATTGACACGTGATTGCCACGTGATTCCCACGTGATTGACACATTCCCACGTGATTACCACGTGATTGACACGTGATTCCCACGGGATTCCCACGTGATTGACACATTCCCACGTGATTCCCACGTGATTGACACGTGATTCCCACGGGATTCCCACGTGACTCCCTCGTGATTCCCACATGATTGACAAGTGATTCCCACCTTATCCCCACGTGATTGACACGTGATTCCCACGTGATTCCCACGTAATTGACACATTCCCACGTGATTCCCACGTGATTGACACGTGATTCCCACGGGACACCCACGTGACTTCCTCGTGATTCCCTCGTGATTGACACGTGATTTCCACGTGATTCCCACGTGATTGACACATTCCCACGTGATTCCCACGTGATTGACACGTGATTCCCACGTGATTCCCACGTGATTGACACATTCCCACGTGATTCCCACGTGATTGACACGTGATTCCCACGGGTTTCCCACGTGACTCCCTCGTGATTCCCACGTGATTGACAAGTGATTCCCACCTTATCCCCACGTGATTGACACGTGATTCCCACGTGATTCCCACGTATTTGACACATTCCCACGTGATTCCCACGTGATTGACACGTGATTCCCACGGGATTCCCACGTGACTCCCTCGTGATTCCCACGTGATTGACATGTGATTCCCACCTAATACCCACGTGTTTGACACGTGATTCCCACCTGATTCCCACGTGATTGACACATTCCCACGTCATTCCCACATGATTGACACGTGATTCCCACGGGATTCCCACGTGACTCCCTCATGATTCCCACGTGATTGACACGTGATTCCCACGTGATTCGCACGTGATTGACACATTCCCACGTGATTCCCACGTGATTGACACGTGATTCCCACGGGATTTCCACGTGACTCACTTGTGACTCCCACGTGATTGACACGTGATTCCCACCTAATTCCCACGTGATTGACACGTGATTCCCTCGTGATTCCCATGTGATTCTCACGTGATTCCCACGTGATTTACACGTGATTTCCGCCTAATTTCCACGTGATTGACATGTGATTCCCACGTGATTCCCACGTGATTCAGACACTCCCACGTGATTACCACGTGATTGACACGTGATTCCCACGGGATTCCCACGTGACTCCCTCGTGATTCCTACGTGATTGACACGTGATTGCCACGTGATTCCCACGTGATTGACACATTCCCACGTGATTACCACGTGACTGACACGTGATTCCCACGGGATTCCCACATGACTCCCTCGTGATTCCCACGTGATTGACACGTGATTCCCACGTGATTCCCACGTGATTGACACATTCCCACGTGATTCCCACGTGATTGACACGTGATTCACACGGGATTCCCACGTTACTCCCTCGTGATTCACACGTGATTGACAAGTGATTCCCACCTTATCCCCACGTGATTGACACGTGATTCTCACGTGATTCCCACGTAATTGACACATTCCCACGTGATTCCCACGTGATTGACACGTTATCCCCACGGGATTCCCATGTGACTCCCTCGTGATTCCCACGTGATTGACACGTGATTCCCACCTAATTCCCACATATTTGACACGTGATTACCACCTGATTCCCACGTGATTGACACATTCCCACGTGATTTCCACGTGATTGACAAGTGATTCCCACGGGATTCCCACGTGACTCCCTCACGATTCCCACGTGATTGACACGTGATTCCCACGTGATTCGCACGTGATTGACACATTCCCACGTGATTCCCACGTGATTGACACGTGATTCCCACGGGATTTCTACATGACTCACTTGTGATTCCCACGTGATTGACACGTGATTCCCACCTAATTCCCACGTAATTGACACGTGATTCCCACGTGATTCTCACGTGATTGACACATTCCCACGTGATTCCCACGTGATTGGCACGTGATTCCCACGGGATTCCCACGTGATTCCCTCGTGATTCCCACGTGATTGACACGTGATTCCCACCTAATTCCCACGTGTTTGACACGTGATTCCCACGTGATTACCACGTGATTGACACGTTCCCACGTGATTCCCACGTGATTGACACGTGATTCCCACGGGATTCCCACGTGACTCCCTCATGATTCCCACGTGATTGACACGTGATTCCAACCTAATTCCCACGTGATTGACACGTGATTCCCACGTGATTTACACGTGATTGACACGTGATTCCCACGTGAGTCCCATGTGATGGACACATGATTCCCACGTGATTTACACGTGATTCCCACGGGATTCCCACGTGACTCCCTCGTGATTCCCATGTGATTGACACGTGATTCCAACCTAATTCCCACGTGATTGACATGTGACTCCCTCGTGATTGCCACGTGATTGACACGTGATTCCAACCTAATTCCCACGTGATTGACACGTGATTCCCTCGTGATTCCCAGGTAATTCTCACGTGATTCCAACGTGATTAACACGTGATTTCCAACTAATTCCCACGTGATTGACACGTGATTCCCACGTGATTCCCACGTGATTTACACGTGATTCCCTCGTGATTCCCACGTGATTGACACGTGATTCCCTTGTGATTCCCACGTGATTGACACGTGATTCCCACGGGATTGACACGTGATTCCCACCTGATTCGCACGTGATTGACACGTGATTCCCACGTGCTTCCCACGTGATTCCCATGTGATTGACAGGTGATTCCCATGTGATTTCCACGTGATTGACACGTGATTCCCTCGTCATTACCACGTGATACCCACGTAAATGACAAGTGATTCCCACATGATTCCCACGTGATTGACACATTCCCACGTGATTCCCATGTGATTGACACGTGATTCACATGGGATTCCCACGTGACTCCCTCGTGATTTCCACGTGATTCACACGTGATTCCCACGTCATTCCCACGTGATTCCCACGTAAATGACAAGTGATTCCCACATGATTCCCACGTGATTGATACATTCCCACGTGATTCCCACGTGATTGACACGTGATCCCACGTGAGTCCCATGTGATTGACACATGATTCCCACGTGATTTACACGTGATTCCCACGTGATTCCCACGTGATTCTCACGTGATTCCAATGTGATTGACACGTGATTCCCACGTGATTGACAGGTGATTCCCACGGGATTCCCACGTGACTCCCTCGTGAGTCCCACGTGATTGACACGTGATTCCCACCTAATTCCCACGTGATAGACACGTGATTCCCATGTGATTCCCACGTGATTGACACATTCCCACGTGATTCCCCCTTGATTGACACGTGATTCCCAAGGGATTCCCACGTGACTACCTCGTGATTCCCACGTGATTGACACGTGGTTCCCACCTAATTCCCACGTGATTGACACGTGATTCCCACGTGATTCCCACGTGATTGACACGTGATTCCCACGTGATTGCCACGTGATTGACACATGATTCCCACGTGAGTCCCATGTGATTAACACATGATTCCAACGTGATTCCCACGTGAGTCCCATGTGATTGACACATGATTCCCACGTGATTTACACGTGATTCCCACGTGATTCCCATGTGATTCTCACGTGATTCCCATGTGATTGACCCGTGATTCCCACGTGATTGACAGGTGATTCCCACAGGATTCCCACGTGACTCTCTTGTGATTCCCACGTGATTGACACGTGATTCCCACCTAATTCCCACGTGATTGCCACGTGATTCCCACGTGATTCCCACGTGATTGACACATTCCCACGTGATTCCCACGTGATTGACACGTGATTCCCACGGGATTCCCACGTGACTCCCTCGTGATTCCCACGTGATTAACACGTGATTCCCACGAGATTCCCACGTGATTGACACCTTCCCACGTGATTCCCACGTGATTGACACATGATTCCCACGGGATTTCAACGTGACTCCCTCGTGATTCCCACGTGATTGACACGTGATTCCCACCTAATTCCCACGTGATTGACACGTGATTCCCACGTGATTCCCACTTGATTGACCCGTGATTCCCACGGGATTCCCACGTGACTCCCTCGTGATTCCCACGTGATTGACACGTGATTCCAACCTAATTCCCCCGTGATTGACACGTGATTCCCATGTCATACCCACGTGATTCCCACGTAAATGACAAGTGATTCCCACATGATTCCCACGTGATTGACACATTCCCACGTGATACCCACGTGATTGACACGTGATTCCCACTTGATTGACACGTGATTCCCACGTGATTCCCACGTGATTCCCACGTGATTCCCATGTGATTTCCATGTGATTGCCATGTGATTCACACGTGATTCCCACGTGATACCCACGTGATTGACACGTGATTCCCACTTGATTGACACGTGATTCCCACGTGATTCCCACGTGATTCCCATGTGATTCCCATGTGATTGCCACGTGATTGACACGTGATTCCCACGTGATTCCCACGTGATTGACACGTGATTCCCACGTGAGTCCCATGTGATTGACACAGGATTCCCACGTGATTTACACGTGATTCCCACGTGATTCCTACGTGATTCTCACGTGACAACCATGTGATTGACACGTGATTCCCACGTGATTGACAGGTGATTTCCACGGGATTCCCACGTGACTCCCTCGTGATTCCCGCGTGATTGTCACGTGATTCCAACCTAATTCCCACGTGATTGACACGTGATTCCCATCTCATACCCACGTGATTCCCACGTAAATGACAAGTGATTCCCACATGATTCCCACGTGATTGACACATTCCCACGTGATTCCCATGTGATTGACACGTGATTCCCACGGGATTCCCACGTGACTCCCTCGTGATTCCCACGTGATTAACACGTGATTCCAACCTAATTCCCACGTGATTGACACGTGTTTCCCACGTGATTCCCACGTGATTGACACATGATTCCCACGTGAGTCCCATGTGACTGACACATGACTCCCACGTGATTTACACGTGATTCCAACGGGATTCCCACGTGACGCCCTCGTGATTCCCACGTGATTGACACTTGATTCCAACCTAATTCCCACGTGATTGACATGTGATTCCCTCGTGATTGCCACGTGATTGACACGTGATTCCAACCTAATTCCCACGTGATTGACACGTGATTCCCTCGTGATTCCCACGTGATTATCACGTGATTCCCACGTGATTGACACGTGATTTCCACCTAATTCCCACGTGATTGACACGTGATTCCCACGTGATTCCCACGTGATTGACACATTCCCCCATGATTACCACGTGATTGACACGTGATTCCCACGGGATTCCCACGTGACTCCCTCGTGATACCCACGTGATTGACACGTGATTGCCACGTGATTCCCACGTGATTGACACATTCCCACGTGATTACCACGTGATTGACACGTGATTCCCACGGGATTCCCACGTGATTGACACATTCCCACGTGATTCCCACGTGATTGACACGTGATTCCCACGGGATTCCCACGTGACTCCCTCGTGATTCCCACATGATTGACAAGTGATTCCCACCTTATCCCCACGTGATTGACACGTGATTCCCACGTGATTCCCACGTAATTGACACATTCCCACGTGATTCCCACGTGATTGACACGTGATTCCCACGGGACACCCACGTGACTTCCTCGTGATTCCCTCGTGATTGACACGTGATTTCCACGTGATTCCCACGTGATTGACACATTCCCACGTGATTCCCACGTGATTGACACGTGATTCCCACGTGATTCCCACGTGATTGACACATTCCCACGTGATTCCCACGTGATTGACACGTGATTCCCACGGGTTTCCCACGTGACTCCCTCGTGATTCCCACGTGATTGACAAGTGATTCCCACCTTATCCCCACGTGATTGACACGTGATTCCCACGTGATTACCACGTAATTGACACATTCCCACGTGATTGCCACGTGATTGACACGTGATTCCCACGGGATTCACACGTGACTCCCTCGTGATTCCCACGTGATTGACATGTGATTCCCACCTAATACCCACGTGTTTGACACGTGATTCCCACCTGATTCCCACGTGATTGACACATTCCCACGTCATTCCCACGTGATTGACACGTGATTCCCACGGGATTCCCACGTGACTCCCTCATGATTCCCACGTGATTGACACGTGATTCCCACGTGATTCGCACGTGATTGACACATTCCCACGTGATTCCCACGTGATTGACACGTGATTCCCACGGGATTTCCACGTGACTCACTTGTGACTCCCACGTGATTGACACGTGATTCCCACCTAATTCCCACGTGATTGACACGTGATTCCCACGTGATTCTCACGTGATTGACACATTCCCCCGTGATTCCCACGTGATTGGCACGTGATTCCCACGGGATTCCCTCATGATTCCCTCGTGATTCCCACGTGATTGACACGTGATTCCCACCTAATTCCCACGTGTTTGACACGTGATTCCCACGTGATTCCCACGTGATTGACACATTCCCACGTTATTCCAACGTGATTGAACGTGATTCCCACGGGATTCCCACGTGACTCCCTCGTGATTCCCACGTGATTGACACGTGATTCCAACCTAATCCCCACGTGATTGACACGTGATTCCCACGTTATTTTCACGTGATTGACACGTGATTCCCAAGTGAGTCCCATGTGATTGACACATGATTCCCACGTGATTTACATGTGACTCCCATGGGATTCCCACGTGACTCCCTCGTGATTCCCACGTGATTGACACGTGATTCCAACCTAATTCCCACGTGATTGACATGTGACTCCCTCGTGATTGCCACGTGATTGACACGTGACTCCAACCTGATTCCCACGTGATTGACACGTGATTCCCTCGTGATTCCCACGTGATTCTCACGTGATTCCAACGTGATTGACACGTGATTCCCTCGTGATTCCCAAGTGATTGACACGTGATTCCCCAGTGATTCCCACGTGATTTACAGGTGATTCCCTCGTGATTCCCACGTGATTGACACGTGATTCCCACGTGATTGACACGTGATTCCCACCTGATTCGCACGTGATTGACACGTGATTCCCTCGTGATTCCCATGTGATTGACACGTGATTCCCACGTGAGTCCCACGTGATTGACACATGATTCCCACGTGATTTCCACGTGATTCCCACGTGCTTCCCCCGTGATTCCCATGTGATTGACAGGTTATTCCCACGTGATTTTCACGTGACTGACACGTGATTCCCGCGTCATTCCCACGTGATACCCACGTAAATGACAAGTGATTCCCACGTGATTGACACGTGATTCCAACCTAGTTCCCACGTGATTGACATGTGACTCCCTCGTGATTGCCACGTGATTGACACGTGATTCCAACCTAATTCCCACGTGATTGACACGTGATTCCCTCGTGATTCCCACGTGATTCTCAAGTGATTCCAACGTGATTGACACGTGATTCCCAACTAATTCCCACGTGATTGACACGTGATTCCCACGTGCTTCCCACGTGATTCCCATGTGATTTACAGGTGATTCCCACGTGATTCCCACGTGATTGACACGTGATTCCCACGTGATTGACACGTGATTCCCACCTGATTCGCACGTGATTGACACGTGATTCCCTCGTCATTCCCACGTGATTGACACGTGATTCCCACGTGAGTCCCACGTGATTGACACGTGATTCCCACGTGATTCCCATGTGATTGACAGGTGATTCCCACGTGATTCCCACGTGATTGACACGTGATTCCCACGTGATTCCCACGTGATTCCCATGTGATTGACAGGTGATTCCCACGTGATTCCCACGTGATTGACACGTGATTCCCACGTGATTGACACGTGATTCCCACCTGATTCGCACGTGATTGACACGTGATTCCCTCGTCATTCCCACGTGATTGACACGTGATTCCCACGTGATTTCCACGTGATTTACACGTGATTCCCACGTGCTTCCCATGTGATTCCCATGTGATTGACAGGTGATTCCCACGTGATTCCCACGTGATTGACACGTGATTCCCACGTGATTCCCACGTGATTCCCATGTGATTGACAGGTGATTCCCACGTGATTCCCATGTGATTGACAAGTGATTCCCACGGGATTCCCACGTGACTCCCTCGTGATTCCCACGTGATTGACACGTGATTCCCACCTAATTCCCACGTGATTGACACGTGATTCCCACGTGATTCCCACGTGATTGACACATTCACACGTGATTCCCCCTTGATTGACACGTGATTCCCAAGGGATTCCCACGTGACTCCCTCGTGACTCCCACGTGATTGACACGTGATTCCCACCTAATTCCCACGTGATTGACACGTAATTCCCATGTGATTCCCACGTGATTGACACAATCACACGTGATTCCCGCTTAATTGACACATGATTCCCAAGGGATTCCCACGTGACTCCCTCGTGATTCCCACGTGATTGACACGTGATTCCCACGTGATTCCCACGTGATTGACACGTGATTCCCTCGTGATTGCCACGTGATTGACACATGATTCCCACGTGAGTCCCATGTGATTGACACATGATTCTCACGTGATTCACACGTGAGTCCCATGTGATTGACACATGATTCCCACGTGATTTACACGTCATTCCCAAGTGATTCCCACGTGATTCCCATGTGATTGACACGTGACTCCCACGTGATTGACACGTGATTCCCACCTAATTCCCACGTGATTGACACGTGATTCCCATGTGATTGACACATACCCACGTGATTACCACATGATTGACACGTGATTCCCACGGGATTCCCATGTGACTCCCTCGTGATTCCCACGTGATTGACAAGTGATTCCCACCTTATCCCCACGTGATTGACACGTGATTCCCACGTAATTCCCACGTTATTGACACATTCCCACATGATTCCCACGTGATTGACACGTGATTCCCACGGGATTCCCACGTGACTCCCTCGTGATTCCCACGTGATTGACACGTGATTCCCACCTAATTCCAACGTGTTTGACACGTGATTCACACCTGATTCCCACGTGATTGACACATTCCCACGTGATTCCCACGTGATTGACACGTGATTCCCACGTGATTCTCACGTGATTGACACATTCCCACGTGATTCCCACGTGATTGGCACATGATTCCCACGGGATTCCCTCATGATTCCCTCGTGATTCCCACGTGATTGACACGTGATTCCCACCTAATTCCCACGTGTTTGACACGTGATTCCCACGTGATTCCCACGTGATTGACACATTCCCACGTGATTCCCACGTATATAACGAGTGATTCCCACATGATTCCCACGTGATTGACATATTCCAACGTGATTCCCACGTGATTGACACGTGATCCCCACGTGAGTCCCATGTGATTGACACATGATTCCCACGTGATTTACACGTGATTCCCACGTGATTCCCACGTGATTCTCACGTGATTCCCATGTGATTGACACGTGATTCCCACGTGATTGACAGGTGATTCCCACGGGATTCCCACGTGACTCCCTCGTGATTTCCACGTGATTGACACGTGATTCCCACCTAATTCCCACGTGATTGACACGTGATTCCCACGTGATTACCACGTGATTGACACATTGCCACATGATTCCCCCTTGATTGACACGTGATTCCCAAGGGATTCCCATGTGACTCCCTCGTGACTCCCACGTGATTGACACGTGATTCCCACCTAATTCCCACGTGATTGACACGTGATTCCCACGTGATTCCCACGTGATTGACACGTGATTCCCACGTGATTCCCACGTGATTGACACGTGATTCCCTCGTGATTGCCACGTGATTGACACAGGATTCCCACGTGAGTCCCATGTGATTGACACATGATTCCCACGTGATTCCCACGTGATTCCCACGTGATTCCCACGTGATTCTCACGTGATTCCCATGTGATTGACACGTGATTCCCACGTGATTGACAGGTGATTCCCACAGGATTCCCACGTGACTCCGTCGTGATTCCCACGTGATTGACACGTGATTCCCACGTGATTCCCACGTGATTCTCACGTGATTCCCATGTGATTGACACGTGATTCCCACGTGATTGACAGGTGATTCCCACGGGATTCCCACGTGACTCCCTCGTGATTCCCACGTGATTGACACGTGATTCCCACCTAATTCCCACGTGATTGACACGTGATTCCCACGTGATTCCCACGTGATTGACACATTGCCACGTGATTCCCCCTTGATTGACACGTGATTCCCAAGGGATTCCCATGTGACTCCCTCGTGACTCCCACGTGATTGACACGTGATTTCCACCTAATTCCCACGTGATTGACACGTGATTCCCACGTGATTCCCACGTGATTGACACGTGATTCCCACGTGATTCCCACGTGATTGACACGTGATTCCCTCGTGATTGCCACCTGATTGACACAGGATACCCACGTGAGTCCCATTTGATTGACACATGATTCCCACGTGATTCCCACGTGATTCCCACGTGATTACCACGTGATTCTCTCGTGATTCCCATGTGATTGACACGTGATTCCCACGTGATTAACACGTGATTCCCACGTGATTCCCACGTGATTGACACGTGATTCCCACCTAATTCCCACGTGATTGACACGTGATTCCCACGTGATTCTCACGTGATTGACACATTCCCATGTGATTCCCACGTGATTGGCACATGATTCCCACGGGATTCCCTCATGATTCCCTCGTGATTCCCACGTGATTGACACGTGATTCCCACCTAATTCCCACGTGTTTGACACGTGATTCCCACGTGATTCCCACGTGATTGACACATTCCCACGTTATTCCCACGTAATTGACACGTGATTCCCACGGGATTCCCACGTGACTCCCTCGTGATTCCCACGTGATTGACACGTGATTCCAACCTAATTTCCACGTGATTGACACGTGATTGACACGTGATATTCACGTGATTGACACGTGATTCCCACGTGAGTCCCATGTGATTGACACATGATTCCCACGTGATTTACACGTGATTCCCACGGGATTCCCACGTGACTCCCTCGTGATTCCCACGTGATTGACACATGATTCCAACCTAATTCCCACGTGATTGACATGTTACTCCCTCGTGATTGCCACGTGATTGACACGTGACTCCAACCTAATTCCCACGTGATTGACACGTGATTCCCTCGTGATTCCCACGTGATTCTCACGTGATTCCAACGTGATTGACACGTGATTCCCTCGTGATTCCCACGTGATTGACACGTGATTCCCCCGTAATTCCCACGTGATTTACAGGTGATTCCCTCGTGATTCCCACGTGATTGACACGTGATTCCCACGTGGTTGACACGTGATTCCCACCTGATTCGCACGTGATTGACACGTGATTCCCTCGTGATTTCCATGTGATTGACACCTGATTCCCACGTGAGTCCCACGTGATTGACACATGATTCCCACGTGATTTCCACGTGATTTACACGTGATTCCCACGTGCTTCCCCCGTGATTCCCATGTGATTGACAGGTTATTCCCACGTGATTTTCACGTGATTGACACGTGATTCCCACATCATTCCCCTGTGATACCCACGTAAATGACAAGTGATTCCCACATGATTCCCACGTGATTGACACATTTCCACGTGATTCCCACGTGATTGACACGTGATTCACACGGGATTCCCACGTGACTCCCTCGTGATTTCCACGTGATTGACACGTGATTCCCACGTCATACCCACGTGATTCCCACGTAAATGACAAGTGATTCCCACATGATTCCCACGTGATTAACACATTCCCACGTGATTCCCACGTGATTGACACGTGATTCCCACGTGAGTCCCATGTGATTGACACATGATTCCCACGTGATTTACAAGTGATTCCCACGTGATTCCCACGTGATTCTCACGTGATTCCCATGTGATTGACACGTGATTCCCACGTGATTGACAGGTGATTCCCACGGGATTCAAACGTGACTCCCTCGTGATTCCCACGTGATTGACACGTGATTCCCACCTAATTTCCACATGATTGACACGTGATCCCCACGTGATTCCCACGTGATTGACACATTGCCTCGTGATTCCCCCTTGATTGGCCCGTGATTCCCAAGGGATTCCCACGTGACTCCCTCGTGACTCCCACGTGATTGACACGTGATTCCAACCTAATTCCCACGTGATTGACACGTGATTCCCACGTGATTCCCACGTGATTGACACGTGATTCCCACGTGATTCCCACGTGATTGACACGTGATTCCCTCGTGATTGCCACGTGATTGACACATGATTCCCATGTGAGTCCCATGTGATTGACACATGATTCTCACGTGATTCCCACGTGAGTCCCATGTGATTGACACATGATTCCCACGTGATTCTCACGTGATTCCCACGTGATTCTCACGTGATTCCCATGTGATTGACACGTGATTCCCACGTGATTGACAGGTGATTCCCACAGGATTCCCACGTGACTCCGTCGTGATTCCCACCTGATTGACAAGTATTCCCACCTAATTCCCAAGTGATTGACACCTGATTTCCACGTGATTGACACATTCTCACGTGATTCCCACGTGATTGACACGTGATTTCCACGGGATTTCCACGTGATTAACACGTGATTCCCCCGTGATTGACACGTGATTCCCACGTGATTCCCACATGGTTCCTCGTGATTGACACGTGATTCGCACGTGATTCCCACGGGATTGACACGTGATTCCCAAGTGATTCCCACGTGATTGACACGTGATTCCCTCATGATTGCCACGTGATTGACACATGATTCCCACGTGAGTCCCATGTGATTGACACATGATTCTCACGTGATTCCCACATGATTCCCACGTGATTGACACATTCCCACGTGATTCCCACGTGATTGACACGTGATTCACACGGGATTCCCACGTGACTCCGTCATGATTTCCACGTGATTGACACGTGATTCCCACGTCATTCCCACGTGATTCCCCCATAAATGACAAGTGACTCCCACATGATTCCCACGTGAGTGACACATTCCCACGTGATTCCCACGTGATTGACACGTGATTCCCATGTGAGTCCCATGTGATTGACACATGATTCCCACGTGATTTACACGTGATTTCCACGTGATTCCCACGTGATTCTCACGTGATTCCCATGTGATTGACACGTGATTCCCACGTGATTGACAGGTGATTCCCACGGGATTCCCACGTGACTCCCTCGTGATTCCCACGTGATTGACACGTGATTCCCACCTAATTCCCACGTGATTGACACGTGATTCCCACGTGATTCCCACGTGATTGACACATTCCCACGTTTTTCCCCCTTGATTGACACGTGATTCACAAGGGATTCCCACATGACTCCCTCGTGACTCCCACGTGATTGACACGTGATTCCCACCTAATTCCCACGTGATTGACATGTGATTCCCACGTGATTGACACGTGATTTCCACGGGATTTCCGGGTGATTAACACGTGATTCCCCCGTGATTGACACGTGATTCCCACGTGATTCCCACATGATTCCTCGTGATTGACACTTGATTCGCACGTGATTCCCACGGGATTGACACGTGATTCCCACGTGATTCCCACGTGATTGACACGTGATTCCCTCGTGATTGCCACGTGATTGACACATGATTCCCACGTGAGTCCCATGTGATTGACACATGATACTCACGTGATTCCCACATGATTCCCACGTGATTGACACATTCCCACGTGATTCCCACGTGATTGACACGTGATTCACACGGGATTCCCACGTGACTCCCTCATGATTTCCACGTGATTGACACGTGATTCCCACGTCATTCCCACGTGATTCCCCCGTAAATGACAAGTGATTCCCACATGATTCCCACGTGATTGACACATTCCCAAGTGATTCCCACGTGATTGACACGTGATTCCCATGTGAGTCCCATGTGATTGACACATGATTCCCACGTGATTTACACGTGATTCCCACGTGATTCCCACGTGATTCTCAGGTGATTCCCATGTGATTGACACGTGATTCCAACCTAGTTCCCACGTGATTGACATGTGACTCCCTCGTGATTGCCACGTGATTGACACGTGATTCCAACCTAATTCCCACGTGATTGACACGTGATTCCCTCGTGATTCCCACGTGATTCTCAAGTGATTCCAACGTGATTGACACGTGATTCCCAACTAATTCCCACGTGATTGACACGTGATTCCCACGTGCTTCCCACGTGATTCCCATGTGATTGACAGGTGATTCCCACGTGATTCCCACGTGATTGACACGTGATTCCCACGTGATTGACACGTGATTCCCACCTGATTCGCACGTGATTGACACGTGATTCCCTCGTCATTCCCACGTGATTGACACGTGATTCCCACGTGAGTCCCACGTGATTGACACGTGATTCCCACGTGATTCCCATGTGATTGACAGGTGATTCCCACGTGATTCCCACGTGATTGACACGTGATTCCCACGTGATTCCCACGTGATTCCCATGTGATTGACAGGTGATTCCCACGTGATTCCCACGTGATTGACACGTGATTCCCACGTGATTGACACGTGATTCCCACCTGATTCGCACGTGATTGACACGTGATTCCCTCGTCATTCCCACGTGATTGACACGTGATTCCCACGTGATTTCCACGTGATTTACACGTGATTCCCACGTGCTTCCCATGTGATTCCCATGTGATTGACAGGTGATTCCCACGTGATTCCCACGTGATTGACACGTGATTCCCACGTGATTCCCACGTGATTCCCATGTGATTGACAGGTGATTCCCACGTGATTCACATGTGATTGACAAGTGATTCCCACGGGATTCCCACGTGACTCCCTCGTGATTCCCACGTGATTGACACGTGATTCCCACCTAATTCCCACGTGATTGACACGTGATTCCCACGTGATTCCCACGTGATTGACACATTCACACGTGATTCCCCCTTGATTGACACGTGATTCCCAAGGTATTCCCACGTGACTCCCTCGTGACTCCCACGTGATTGACACGTGATTCCCACCTAATTCCCACGTGATTGACACGTAATTCCCATGTGATTCCCACGTGATTGACACATTCACACGTGATTCCCGCTTGATTGACACATGATTCCCAAGGGATTCCCACGTGACTCCCTCGTGATTCCCACGTGATTGACACGTGATTCCCACGTGATTCCCACGTGATTGACACGTGATTCCCTCGTGATTGCCACGTGATTGACACATGATTCCCACGTGAGTCCCATGTGATTGACACATGATTCTCACGTGATTCACACGTGAGTCCCATGTGATTGACACATGATTCCCACGTGATTTACACGTCATTCCCAAGTGATTCCCACGTGATTCCCATGTGATTGACACGTGACTCCCACGTGATTGACACGTGATTCCCACCTAATTCCCACGTGATTGACACGTGATTCCCATGTGATTGACACATACCCACGTGATTACCACATGATTGACACGTGATTCCCACGGGATTCCCATGTGACTCCCTCGTGATTCCCACGTGATTGACAAGTGATTCCCACCTTATCCCCACGTGATTGACACGTGATTCCCACGTAATTCCCACGTTATTGACACATTCCCACATGATTCCCACGTGATTGACACGTGATTCCCACGGGATTCCCACGTGACTCCCTCGTGATTCCCACGTGATTGACACGTGATTCCCACCTAATTCCAACGTGTTTGACACGTGATTCACACCTGATTCCCACATGATTGACACATTCCCACGTGATTCCCACGTGATTGACACGTGATTCCCACGTGATTCTCTCGTGATTGACACATTCCCACGTGATTCCCACGTGATTGGCACATGATTCCCACGGGATTCACTCATGATTCCCTCGTGATTCCCACGTGATTGACACGTGATTCCCACCTAATTCCCACGTGTTTGACACGTGATTCCCACGTGATTCCCACGTGATTGACACATTCCCACGTGATTCCCACGTATATAACGAGTGATTCCCACATGATTCCCACATGATTGACACATTTCCACGTGATTCCCACGTGATTGACACGTGATTCACACGGGATTCCCACGTGACTCCCTCGTGATTTCCACGTGATTGACACGTGATTCCCACGTCATACCCACGTGATTCCCACGTAAATGACAAGTGATTCCCACATGATCCCACGTGATTGACACATTTCCACGTGATTCCCACGTGATTGACACGTGATTCACACGGGATTCCCACGTGACTCCCTCGTGATTTCCACGTGATTGACACGTGATTCCCACGTCATACCCACGTGATTCCCACGTAAATGACAAGTGATTCCCACATGATCCCACGTGATTAACACATTCCCACGTGATTCCCACGTGATTGACACGTGATTCCCACGTGAGTCCCATGTGATTGACACATGATTCCCACGTGATTTACAAGTGATTCCCACGTGATTCCCACGTGATTCTCACGTGATTCCCATGTGATTGACACGTGATTCCCACGTGATTGACAGGTGATTCCCACGGGATTCAAACGTGACTCCCTCGTGATTCCCACGTGATTGACACGTGATTCCCACCTAATTTCCACGTGATTGACACGTGATCCCCACGTGATTCCCACGTGATTGACACATTGCCTCGTGATTCCCCCTTGATTGACCCGTGATTCCCAAGGGATTCCCACGTGACTCCCTCGTGACTCCCACGTGATTGACACGTGATTCCCACCTAATTCCCACGTGATTGACACGTGATTCCCACGTGATTCCCACGTGATTGACACGTGATTCCCACGTGATTCCCACGTGATTGACAAGTGATTCCCTCGTGATTGCCACGTGATTGACACATGATTCCCATGTGAGTCCCATGTGATTGACACATGATTCTCACGTGATTCCCACGTGAGTCCCATGTGATTGACACATGATTCCCACGTGATTCTCACGTGATTCCCACGTGATTCTCACGTGATTCCCATGTGATTGACACGTGATTCCCACGTGATTGACAGGTGATTCCCACAGGATTCCCACGTGACTCCGTCGTGATTCCCACCTGATTGACAAGTATTCCCACCTAATTCCCAAGTGATTGACACGTGATTTCCACGTGATTGACA
The DNA here is from genome assembly GCF_963930625.1 of Muntiacus reevesi. NCBI lineage: Eukaryota > Metazoa > Chordata > Mammalia > Artiodactyla > Cervidae > Muntiacus > Muntiacus reevesi. Next base: position 1,524,576 of record NW_027077877.1, read on the forward strand.
CATTCTCACGTGATTCCCACGTGATTGACACGTGATTTCCACGGGATTTCCACGTGATTAACACGTGATTCCCCCGTGATTGACACGTGATTCCCACGTGATTCCCACATGGTTCCTCGTGATTGACACGTGATTCGCACGTGATTCCCACGGGATTGACACGTGATTCCCACGTGATTCCCACGTGATTGACACGTGATTCCCTCATGATTGCCACGTGATTGACACATGATTCCACGTGAGTCCCATGTGATTGACACATGATTCTCACGTGATTCCCACATGATTCCCACGTGATTGACACATTCCCACGTGATTCCCACGTGATTGACACGTGATTCACACGGGATTCCCACGTGACTCCGTCATGATTTCCACGTGATTGACACGTGATTCCCACGTCATTCCCACGTGATTCCCCCATAAATGACAAGTGATTCCCACATGATTCCCACGTGAGTGACACATTCCCACGTGATTCCCACGTGATTGACACGTGATTCCCATGTGAGTCCCATGTGATTGACACATGATTCCCACGTGATTTACACGTGATTTCCACGTGATTCCCACGTGATTCTCACGTGATTCCCATGTGATTGACACGTGATTCCCACGTGATTGACAGGTGATTCCCACGGGATTCCCACGTGACTCCCTCGTGATTCCCACGTGATTGACACGTGATTCCCACCTAATTCCCACGTGATTGACACGTGATTCCCACGTGATTCCCACGTGATTGACACATTCCCACGTTTTTCCCCCTTGATTGACACGTGATTCACAAGTGATTCCCACGTGACTCCCTCGTGACTCCCACGTGATTGACACGTGATTCCCACCTAATTCCCACGTGATTGACACGTGATTCCCACGTGATTGACACGTGATTTCCACGGGATTTCCGGGTGATTAACACGTGATTCCCCCGTGATTGACACGTGATTCCCACGTGATTCCCACATGGTTCCTCGTGATTGACACTTGATTCGCACGTGATTCCCACGGGATTGACACGTGATTCCCACGTGATTCCCACGTGATTGACACGTGATTCCCTCGTGATTGCCACGTGATTGACACATGATTCCCACGTGAGTCCCATGTGATTGACACATGATACTCACGTGATTCCCACATGATTCCCACGTGATTGACACATTCCCACGTGATTCCCACGTGATTGACACGTGATTCACACGGGATTCCCACGTGACTCCCTCATGATTTCCACGTGATTGACACGTGATTCCCACGTCATTCCCACGTGATTCCCCCGTAAATGACAAGTGATTCCCACATGATTCCCACGTGATTGACACATTCCCACGTGATTCCCACGTGATTGACACGTGATTCCCATGTGAGTCCCATGTGATTGACACATGATTCCCAAGTGATTTACACGTGATTCCCACGTGATTCCCACGTGATTCTCAGGTGATTCCCATGTGATTGACACGTGATTCCCACGTGATTGACAGGTGATTCCCACGGGATTCCCACGTGACTCCCTCGTGATTCCCCCGTGATTGACACGTGATTCCCACCTAATTCCCACGTGATTGACACGTGATTCCCACGTGATTCGAACGTGATTGACACATTCCCACGTTTTTCCCCCTTGATTGACACGTGATTCCCACGGGATTCCCACGTGACTCCCTCGTGATTCCCACGTGATTGACACGTGATTCCCACCTAATTCCCACGTGTTTGACACGTGATTCCCACGTGAGTCCCATGTGATTGACACATTCCCACGTGATTACCACGTGATTGACACGTGATTCCCACGGGATTCCCACGTGACTCCCTTGTGATTCCCACGTGATTGACACGTGATTCCCACGTGATTCCCACGTGATTGACACATTCCCACGTGATTACCACGTGATTGACAAGTGATTCCCTCGGGATTCCCACGTGACTCCCTTGTGATTCCCACGTGATTGACACGTGATTGCCACGTGATTCCTACGTGATTGACACATTCCCACGTGATTCCCACGTGATTGACAGGTGATTCCCACGGGATTCCCACGTGACTCCGTCGTGATCCCCACGTGATTGACACGTGATACCCACGGGATTCCCACGTGACACCCACCTAATTCCCACGTGTTTGACACCTGATTCCCATGTGGTTCCCACGTGATTGACACATTCCCACGTGATTCCCACGTGATTGACACGTGATTCCCACGGGATTCCCACGTGACTCCCTCGTGATTCCCACGTGATTGACACAGGATTCCAACCTAGTTCCCACGTGATTGACATGTGACTCCCTCGTGATTGCCACGTGATTGACACGTGATTCCAACCTAATTCCCACGTGATTGACACGTGATTCCCTCGTGATTCCCACGTGATTCTCAAGTGATTCCAACGTGATTGACACGTGATTCCCAAATAATTCCCACGTGATTGACACGTGATTCCCACGTGCTTCCCACGTGATTCCCATGTGATTGACAGGTGATTCCCACGTGATTCCCACGTGATTGACACGTGATTCCCACGTGATTGACACGTGATTCCCACCTGATTCGCACGTGATTGACACGTGATTCCCTCGTCATTCCCACGTGATTGACACGTGATTCCCACGTGAGTCCCACGTGATTGACACGTGATTCCCACGTGATTCCCATGTGATTGACAGGTGATTCCCACGTGATTCCCACGTGATTGACACGTGATTCCCACGTGATTCCCACGTGATTCCCATGTGATTGACAGGTGATTCCCACGTGATTCCCACGTGATTGACACGTGATTCCCACGTGATTGACACGAGATTCCCACCTGATTCGCACGTGATTGACACGTGATTCCCTCGTCATTCCCACGTGATTGACACGTGATTCCCACGTGATTTCCACGTGATTTACACGTGATTCCCACGTGCTTCCCATGTGATTCCCATGTGATTGACAGGTGATTCCCACGTGATTCCCACGTGATTGACACGTGATTCCCACGTGATTCCCACGTGATTCCCATGTGATTGACAGGTGATTCCCACGTGATTCCCATGTGATTGACAAGTGATTCCCACGGGATTCCGACGTGACTCCCTCGTGATTCCCACGTGATTGACACGTGATTCCCACCTAATTCCCACGTGATTGACACGTGATTCCCACGTGATTCCCACGTGATTGACACATTCACACGTGATTCCCCCTTGATTGACACGTGATTCCCAAGGTATTCCCACGTGACTCCCTCGTGACTCCCACGTGATTGACACGTGATTCCCACCTAATTCCCACGTGATTGACACGTAATTCCCATGTGATTCCCACGTGATTGACACATTCACACGTGATTCCCGCTTGATTGACACATGATTCCCAAGGGATTCCCACGTGACTCCCTCGTGATTCCCACGTGATTGACACGTGATTCCCACGTGATTCCCACGTGATTGACACGTGATTCCCTCGTGATTGCCACGTGATTGACACATGATTCCCACGTGAGTCCCATGTGATTGACACATGATTCTCACGTGATTCACACGTGAGTCCCATGTGATTGACACATGATTCCCACGTGATTTACACGTCATTCCCAAGTGATTCCCACGTGATTCCCATGTGATTGACACGTGACTCCCACGTGATTGACACGTGATTCCCACCTAATTCCCACGTGATTGACACGTGATTCCCATGTGATTGACACATACCCACGTGATTACCACATGATTGACACGTGATTCCCACGGGATTCCCACGTGACTCCCTCGTGATTCCCACGTGATTGACAAGTGATTCCCACCTTATCCCCACGTGATTGACACGTGATTCCCACGTAATTCCCACGTTATTGACACATTCCCACATGATTCCCACGTGATTGACACGTGATTCCCACGGGATTCCCACGTGACTCCCTCGTGATTCCCACGTGATTGACACGTGATTCCCACCTAATTCCAACGTGTTTGACACGTGATTCACACCTGATTCCCACGTGATTGACACATTCCCACGTGATTCCCACGTGATTGACACGTGATTCCCACGTGATTCTCACGTGATTGACACATTCCCACGTGATTCCCACGTGATTGGCACATGATTCCCACGGGATTCCCTCATGATTCCCTCGTGATTCCCACGTGATTGACACGTGATTCCCACCTAATTCCCACGTGTTTGACACGTGATTCCCACGTGATTCCCACGTGATTGACACATTCCCACGTGATTCCCACGTATATAACGAGTGATTCCCACATGATTCCCACGTGATTGACATATTCCAACGTGATTCCCACGTGATTGACACGTGATCCCCACGTGAGTCCCATGTGATTGACACATGATTGCCACGTGATTTACACGTGATTCCCACGTGATTCCCACGTGATTCTCACGTGATTCCCATGTGATTGACACGTGATTCCCACGTGATTGACAGGTGATTCCCACGGGATTCCCACGTGACTCCCTCGTGATTTCCACGTGATTGACAAGTGATTCCCACCTAATTCCCACGTGATTGACACGTGATTCCCACGTGATTACCACGTGATTGACACATTGCCACATGATTCCCCCTTGATTGACACGTGATTCCCAAGGGATTCCAATGTGACTCCCTCGTGACTCCCACGTGATTGACACGTGATTCCCACCTAATTCCCACGTGATTGACACGTGATTCCCACGTGATTCCCACGTGATTGACACGTGATTCCCACGTGATTCCCACATGATTGACACGTGATTCCCTCGTGATTGCCACGTGATTGACACTGGATTCCCACGTGAGTCCCATGTGATTGACACATGATTCCCACGTGATTCCCACGTGATTCCCACGTGATTCCCACGTGATTCTCACGTGATTCCCATGTGATTGACACGTGATTCCCACGTGATTGACAGGTGATTCCCACAGGATTCCCACGTGACTCCGTCGTGATTCCCACGTGATTGACAAGTATTCCCACCTAATTCCCACGTGATTGACACATTCCCACGTGATTCCCACGTGATTGACACGTGATTCCCTCGTGATTCCCACGTGATTGACACGTGATTCCCACCTAATCCCCACGTGATTGACACGTGATTCCCACGTGATTCTCAGGTGATTGACACATTCCCACGTGATTCCCACGTGATTGGAACATGATTCCCACGGGATTCCCTCATGATTCCCTCGTGATTCCCATGTGATTAACACGTGATTCCCACCTAATTCCCACGTGTTTGACACGTGATTCCCACGTGATTCCCACGTGATTGACACATTCCCACGTTATTCCCACGTAATTGACACGTGATTCCCACGGGATTCCCACGTGACTCCCTCGTGATTCCCACGTGATTGACACGTGATTCCAACCTAATTTCCACGTGATTGACACGTGATTTCCACGTGATATTCACGTGATTGACACGTGATTCCCACGTGAGTCCCATGTGATTGACACATAATTCCCACGTGATTTACACGTGATTCCCACGGGATTCCCACGTGACTCCCTCGTGATTCCCACGTGATTGACACATGATTCCAACCTAATTCCCACGTGATTGACATGTTACTCCCTCGTGATTGCCACGTGATTGACACGTGACTCCAACCTAATTCCCACGTGATTGACACGTGATTCCCTCGTGATTCCCACGTGATTCTCACGTGATTCCAACGTGATTGACACGTGATTCCCTCGTGATTCCCACGTGATTGACACGTGATTCCCCCGTAATTCCCACGTGATTTACAGGTGATTCCCTCGTGATTCCCACGTGATTGACACGTGATTCCCACGTGGTTGACACGTGATTCCCACCTGATTCGCACGTGATTGACACGTGATTCCCTCGTGATTTCCATGTGATTGACACCTGATTCCCACGTGAGTCCCACGTGATTGACACATGATTCCCACGTGATTTCCACATGATTTACACGTGATTCCCACGTGCTTCCCCCGTGATTCCCATGTGATTGACAGGTTATTCCCACGTGATTTTCACGTGATTGACACGTGATTCCCACATCATTCCCCCGTGATACCCACGTAAATGACAAGTGATTCCCACATGATTCCCACGTGATTGACACATTTCCACGTGATTCCCACGTGATTGACACGTGATTCACACGGGATTCCCACGTGACTCCCTCGTGATTTCCACGTGATTGACACGTGATTCCCACGTCATACCCACGTGATTCCCACGTAAATGACAAGTGATTCCCACATGATTCCCACGTGATTAACACATTCCCACGTGATTCCCACGTGATTGACACGTGATTCCCACGTGAGTCCCATGTGATTGACACATGATTCCCACGTGATTTACAAGTGATTCCCACGTGATTCCCACGTGATTCTCACGTGATTCCCATGTGATTGACACGTGATTCCCACGTGATTGACACGTGATTCCCACGTGATTCTCACGTGATTGACACATTCCCACGTGATTCCCACGTGATTGGCACATGATTCCCACGGGATTCCCTCATGATTCCCTCGTGATTCCCACGTGATTGACACGTGATTCCCACCTAATTCCCACGTGTTTGACACGTGATTCCCACGTGATTCCCACGTGATTGACACATTCCCACGTTATTCCCACGTAATTGACACGTGATTCCCACGGGATTCCCACGTGACTCCCTCGTGATTCCCACGTGATTGACACGTGATTCCAACCTAATTTCCACGTGATTGACACGTGATTTCCACGTGATATTCACGTGATTGACACGTGATTCCCACGTGAGTCCCATGTGATTGACACATAATTCCCACGTGATTTACACGTGATTCCCACGGGATTCCCACGTGACTCCCTCGTGATTCCCACGTGATTGACACATGATTCCAACCTAATTCCCACGTGATTGACATGTTACTCCCTCGTGATTGCCACGTGATTGACACGTGACTCCAACCTAATTCCCACGTGATTGACACGTGATTCCCTCGTGATTCCCACGTGATTGTCACGTGATTCCAACGTGATTGACACGTGATTCCCTCGTGATTCCCACGTGATTGACACGTGATTCCCCCGTTATTCCCACGTGATTTACAGGTGATTCCCTCGTGATTCCCACGTGATTGACACGTGATTGCCACGTGGTTGACACGTGATTCCCACCTGATTCGCAAGTGATTGACACGTGATTCCCTCGTGATTTCCATGTGATTGACACCTGATTCCCACGTGAGTCCCACGTGATTGACAAATGATTCCCACGTGATTTCCACATGATTTACACGTGATTCCCACGTGCTTCCCCCGTGATTCCCATGTGATTGACAGGTTATTCCCACGTGATTTTCACGTGATTGACACGTGATTCCCACATCATTCCCCCGTGATACCCACGTAAATGACAAGTGATTCCCACATGATTCCCACGTGATTGACACATTTCCACGTGATTCCCACGTGATTGACACGTGATTCACACGGGATTCCCACGTGACTCCCTCGTGATTTCCACGTGATTGACACGTGATTCCCACGTCATACCCACGTGATTCCCACGTAAATGACAAGTGATTCCCACATGATTCCCACGTGATTAACACATTCCCACGTGATTCCCACGTGATTGACACGTGATTCCCACGTGAGTCCCATGTGATTGACACATGATTCCCACGTGATTTACAAGTGATTCCCACGTGATTCCCATGTGATTCTCACGTGATTCCCATGTGATTGACACGTGATTCCCACGTGATTGACAGGTGATTCCCACGGGATTCCCACGTGACTCCCTCGTGATTCCCACGTGATTGACACGTGATTCCCACCTAATTTCCACGTGATTGACACGTGATCCCCACGTGATTCCCACGTGATTGACACATTGCCTCGTGATTCCCCCTTGATTGACCCGTGATTCCCAAGGGATTCCAACGTGACTCCCTCGTGACTCCCACGTGATTGACACGAGATTCCCACCTAATTCCCACGTGATTGACACGTGATTCCCACGTGATTCCCACGTGATTGACACGTGATTCCCACGTGATTCACACGTGATTGACACGTGATTCCCTCGTGATTGCCACGTGATTGACACATGATTCCCATGTGAGTCCCATGTGATTGACACATGATTCTCACGTGATTCCCACGTGAGTCCCATGTGATTGACACATGATTCCCACGTGATTCTCACGTGATTCCCACGTGATTCTCACGTGATTCCCATGTGATTGACACGTGATTCCCACGTGATTGACAGGTGATTCCCACAGGATTCCCACGTGACTCCGTCGTGATTCCCACCTGATTGACAAGTATTCCCACCTAATTCCCAAGTGATTGACACATTCTCACGTGATTCCCACGTGATTGACACGTGATTTCCACGGGATTTCCACGTGATTAACACGTGATTCCCCCGTGATTGACACGTGATTCCCACGTGATTCCCACATGGTTCCTCGTGATTGACACTTGATTCGCACGTGATTCCCACGGGATTGACACGTGATTCCCACGTGATTCCCACGTGATTGACACGTGATTCCCTCATGATTGCCACGTGATTGACACATGATTCCCATGTGAGTCCCATGTGATTGACACATGATTCTCACGTGATTCCCACGTGAGTCCCATGTGATTGACACATGATTCCCACGTGATTCTCACGTGATTCCCACATGATTCCCACGTGATTGACACATTCCCACGTGATTCCCACGTGATTGACACGTGATTCACACGGGATTCCCACGTGACTCCCTCATGATTCCCACGTGATTGACACATTCCCACGTGATTCCCACGTGATTGACACGTGATTCCCATGTGAGTCCCATGTGATTGACACATGATTCCCACGTGATTTACACGTGATTTCCACGTGATTCCCACGTGATTCTCACGTGATTCCCATGTGATTGACACGTGATTCCCACGTGATTGACAGGTGATTCCCACGGGATTCCCACGTGACTCCCTCGTCATTCCCACGTGATTGACACGTGATTCCCACCTAATTCCCACGTGATTGACACGTGATTCCCACGTGATTCCCACGTGATTGACACATTCCCACGTTTTTCCCCCTTGATTGACACGTGATTCCCAAGGGATTCCCACGTGACTCCCTCGTAACTCCCACGTGATTGACACGTGATTCCCACCTAATTCCCACGTGATTGACACGTGATTCCCACGTGATTGACACGTGATTTCCACGGGATTTCCGGGTGATTAACACGTGATTCCCCCGTGATTGACACGTGATTCCCACGTGATTCCCACGTGATTGACACATTCCCACGTTTTTCCCCCTTGATTGACACGTGATTCCCACCGGATTCCCACGTGACTCCCTCGTGATTCCCACGTGATTGACACGTGATTCCCACCTAATTCCCACGTGTTTGACACGTGATTCCCACGTGAGTCCCATGTGATTGACACATTCCCACGTGATTACCACGTGATTGACACGTGATTCCCACGGATTCCCACGTGACTCCCTTGTGATTCCCACGTGATTGACACGTGATTCCCACGTGATTCCCACGTGATTGACACATTCCCACGTGATTACCACGTGATTGACAAGTGATTCCCTCGGGATTCCCACGTGATTGACACGTGATTCCAACCTAGTTCCCACGTGATTGACATGTGACTCCCTCGTGATTGCCACGTGATTGCCACGTGATTCCAACCTAATTCCCACGTGATTTACACGTGATTCCCTCGTGATTCCCACGTGATTCTCAAGTGATTCCAACGTGATTGACACGTGATTCCCAACTAATTCCCACGTGATTGACACGTGATTCCCACGTGCTTCCCACGTGATTCCCATGTGATTGACAGGTGATTCCCACGTGATTCCCACGTGATTGACACGTGATTCCCACGTGATTGCCACGTGATTCCCACCTGATTCGCACGTGATTGACACGTGATTCCCTCGTCATTCCCACGTGATTGACACGTGATTCCCACGTGAGTCCCACGTGATTGACACGTGATTCCCACGTGATTCCCACGTGATTGACAGGTGATTCCCATGTGATTCCCACGTGATTGACACGTGATTCCCACGTGATTCCCACATGATTCCCATGTGATTGACAGGTGATTCCCACGTGATTCCCACGTGATTGACACGTGATTCCCACGTGATTGACCCGTGATTCCCACGTGATTCGCACGTGATTGACACGTGATTCCCTCGTCATTCCCACGTGATTGACACGTGATTCCCACGTGATTTCCACGTGATTTACACGTGATTCCCACGTGCTTCCCACGTGATTCCCATGTGATTGACAGGTGATTCCCACGTGATTCCCACGTGATTGACACGTGATTCCCACGTGATTCCCACGTGATTCCAATGTGATTGACAGGTGATTCCCACGTGATTCCCACGTGATTGACAAGTGATTCCCACGGGATTCCCACGTGACTCCCTCGTGATTCCCACGTGATTGACACGTGATTCCCACCTAATTCCCACGTGATTGACACGTGATTCCCACGTGATTCCCACGTGATTGACACATTCACACGTGATTCCCCCTTGATTGACACGTGATTCCCAAGGGATTCCCACGTGACTCCCTCGTGACTCCCACGTGATTGACACGTGATTCCCACCTAATTCCCACGTGATTGACACGTAATTCCCATGTGATTCCCACGTGATTGACACATTCACACGTGATTCCCCCTTGATTGACACATGATTCCCAAGGGATTCCCACGTGACTCCCTCGTGATTCCCACGTGATTGACACGTGATTCCCACGTAATTACCACGTGATTGACACGTGATTCCCTCGTGATTGCCACGTGATTGACACATGATTCCCACGTGAGTCCCATGTGATTGACACATGATTCTCACGTGATTCACACGTGAGTCCCATGTGATTGACACGTGATTTACACGTCATTCCCAAGTGATTCCCACGTGATTCCCATGTGATTGACACGTGATTCCCACGTGATTGACACGTGATTCCCACCTAATTCCCACGTGATTGACCCGTGATTCCCATGTGATTGACACATACCCACGTGATTACCACATGATTGACACGTGATTCCCACGGGATTCCCACGTGACTCCCTCGTGATTCCCACGTGATTGACACGTGATTCCAACCTAATTCCCACGTGATTGACATGTGACTCCCTCGTGATTGCCACGTGATTGACACGTGATTCCAACCTAATTCCCACGTGATTGACACGTGATTCCCTCGTGATTCCAACGTGATTCTCACGTGATTCCAACGTGATTAACACGTGATTTCCAACTAATTCCCACGTGATTTACACGTGATTCCCACGTGATTCCCACGTGATTTACACGTGATTCCCTCGTGATTCCCACGTGATTGACACGTGATTCCCTCGTGATTCCCATGTGATTGACACGTGATTCCCACGGGATTGACACGTGATTCCCACCTGATTCGCACGTGATTGACACGTGATTCCCACGTGCTTCCCACGTGATTCCCATGTGATTGACAGGTGATTTCCACGTGATTTCCACGTGATTGACACGTGATTCCCACGTCATTCCCACGTGATACCCACGTAAATGACAAGTGATTCCCACATGATTCCCACGTGATTGACACATTCCCACGTGATTCCCACGTGATTGACACGTGATTCACATGGGATTCCCACGTGACTCCCTCGTGATTTCCACGTGATTCACACGTGATTCCCACGTCATTCCCTCGTGATTCCCACGTAAATGACAAATGATTCCCACATGATTCCCACGTGATTGATACATTCCCACGTGATTCCCACGTGATAGACACGTGATCCCACGAGAGTCCCATGTGATTGACACATGATTCCCACGTGATTTACACATGATTCCCACGTGATTCCCACGTGATTCTCACGTGATTCCAATGTGATTGACACGTGATTCCCACGTGATTGACAGGTGATTCCCACGGGATTCCCACGTGACTCCCTCGTGAGTTCCACGTGATTGACACGTGATTCCCACCTAATTCCCACGTGATTGACACGTGATTCCCACGTGATTCCCACGTGATTGACACATTCCCACGTGATTCCCCCTTGATTGACACGTGATTCCCAAGGGATTCCCACGTGACTCCCTCGTGATTCCCACGTGATTGACACGTGGTTCCCACCTAATTCCCACGTGATTGACACGTGATTCCCACGTGATTCCCACGTGATTGACACATTCCCACGTGATTCCCACGTGATTGACACGTGATTCCCAAGGGATTCCCACGTGACTCCCTCGTGATTCCCACGTGATTGACACGTGATTCCCACCTAATTCCCACGTGATTGCCACGTGATTCCCACGTGATTCCCACGTGATTGACACGTGATTCCCACGGGATTCCCACGTGACTCCCTCGTGATTCCCACGAGATTAACACGTGATTCCCACGTGATTCCCACGTGATTGACACCTTCCCACCTGATTCCCACGTGATTGACACGTGATTTCACGGGATTCCAACGTGACTCCCTCGTGATTCCCACGTGATTGACACGTGATTCCCACCTAATTCCCACTTGATTGACACGTGATTCCCACGTGATTCCCACGTGATTGACACGTGATCCCCACGGGATTCCCACGTGACTCCCTCGTGATTCCCACGTGATTGACACGTGATTCCAACCTAATTCCCCCGTGATTGACACGTGATTCCCATGTCATACACACGTGATTCCCACGTAAATGACAAGTGATTCCCACATGATTCCCACGTGATTGACACATTCCCACGTGATACCCACGTGATTGACACGTGATTCCCACTTGATTGACACGTGATTCCCACGTGATTCCCACGTGATTCCCACGTGATTCCCATGTGATTCCCATGTGATTGCCACGTGATTGACACGTGATTCCCACGTGATACCCACGTGATTGACACGTGATTTCCACTTGATTGACACGTGATTCCCACGTGATTCCCACGTGATTCCCACGTGATTCCCATGTGATTCCCATGTGATTGCCACGTGATTGACACGTGATTCCCACGTGATTCCCACGTGATTGACACGTGATTCTCACGTGACTCCCATGTGATTGACACGTGATTCCCACGTGATTGACAGGTGATTTCCACGGGATTCCCACGTGACTCCCTCGTGATTCCCACATGATTGTCACGTGATTCCCACGGGATTCCCACGTGACTCCCTCGTGATTCCCACGTGATTGACACTTGATTCCAACCTAATTCCCACGTGATTGACATGTGACTCCCTCGTGATTGCCACGTGATTGACACGTGTTTCCAACCTAATTCCCACGTGATTGACACGTGATTTCCCCGTGATTGACACGTGATTCTCGCGGGATTCCCATGTGACTCCCTCGTGATTCCCACGTGATTGACACGTCATTCCCACCTAATTCCCACGTGATTGACACGTGATTCCCACGTGATTCCCACGTGATTGACACGTGATTCCCACGTGATTCCCACCTGATTGACACGTCATTCCCACGTGATTCCCTCGAGATTTCCACATAATTCCCACGTGATTGACACGTGATTCCCACGGGATTAAAACGTGATTTCCCCTTTGTTCCCACGTGATTGACACGTGATTCCCAAGGGATTCCCCCGTGACTCCCTCGTGATTCCTACGTGATTGACACGTGATTCCCACCTAATTCCCACGTGATTGACACGTGATTCCCACGGGATTCCCACGTGAATGACACATTCCCACCTGATTCCCACGTGATTCACAGGTGATTCCCACGGGATTCCCACGTGACTCCCTCGTGATTATCACGTGATTGACACGTGATTCCCACCTAATTCCCACGTGATTGACAAGTGATTCCCATGTGATTCCGACGTGATTGACACATTCCCACGTGATTCCCACGTGATTTACACGTGATTCCCACGTGATTCCCACGGGATTCCCACGTGACTCCCTCATGATTCCCACGTGATTGACACGTGATTCCCACGTGATTCGCACGTGATTGACACATTCCCACGTGATTCCCACGTGATTGACACGTGATTCCCACGGGATTTCTACATGACTCACTTGTGATTCCCACGTGATTGACACGTGATTCCCACCTAATTCCCACGTAATTGACACGTGATTCCCACGTGATTCTCACGTGATTGACACATTCCCACGTGATTCCCACGTGATTGGCACGTGATTCCCACGGGATTCCCACGTGATTCCCTCGTGATTCCCACGTGATTGACACGTGATTCCCACCTAATTCCCACGTGTTTGACACGTGATTCCCACGTGATTGCCACGTGATTGACACGTGATTCCAACCTAATTCCCACGTGATTGACACGTGATTCCCTCGTGATTCCAACGTGATTCTCACGTGATTCCAACGTGATTAACACGTGATTTCCAACTAATTCCCACGTGATTTACACGTGATTCCCACGTGATTCCCACGTGATTTACACGTGATTCCCTCGTGATTCCCACGTGATTGACACGTGATTCCCTCGTGATTCCCATGTGATTGACACGTGATTCCCACGGGATTGACACGTGATTCCCACCTGATTCGCACGTGATTGACACGTGATTCCCACGTGCTTCCCACGTGATTCCCATGTGATTGACAGGTGATTTCCACGTGATTTCCACGTGATTGACACGTGATTCCCACGTCATTCCCACGTGATACCCACGTAAATGACAAGTGATTCCCACATGATTCCCACGTGATTGACACATTCCCACGTGATTCCCACGTGATTGACACGTGATTCACATGGGATTCCCACGTGACTCCCTCGTGATTTCCACGTGATTCACACGTGATTCCCACGTCATTCCCTCGTGATTCCCACGTAAATGACAAATGATTCCCACATGATTCCCACGTGATTGATACATTCCCACGTGATTCCCACGTGATAGACACGTGATCCCACGAGAGTCCCATGTGATTGACACATGATTCCCACGTGATTTACACATGATTCCCACGTGATTCCCACGTGATTCTCACGTGATTCCAATGTGATTGACACGTGATTCCCACGTGATTGACAGGTGATTCCCACGGGATTCCCACGTGACTCCCTCGTGAGTTCCACGTGATTGACACGTGATTCCCACCTAATTCCCACGTGATTGACACGTGATTCCCACGTGATTCCCACGTGATTGACACATTCCCACGTGATTCCCCCTTGATTGACACGTGATTCCCAAGGGATTCCCACGTGACTCCCTCGTGATTCCCACGTGATTGACACGTGGTTCCCACCTAATTCCCACGTGATTGACACGTGATTCCCACGTGATTCCCACGTGATTGACACATTCCCACGTGATTCCCACGTGATTGACACGTGATTCCCAAGGGATTCCCACGTGACTCCCTCGTGATTCCCACGTGATTGACACGTGATTCCCACCTAATTCCCACGTGATTGCCACGTGATTCCCACGTGATTCCCACGTGATTGACACGTGATTCCCACGGGATTCCCACGTGACTCCCTCGTGATTCCCACGAGATTAACACGTGATTCCCACGTGATTCCCACGTGATTGACACCTTCCCACCTGATTCCCACGTGATTGACACGTGATTTCACGGGATTCCAACGTGACTCCCTCGTGATTCCCACGTGATTGACACGTGATTCCCACCTAATTCCCACTTGATTGACACGTGATTCCCACGTGATTCCCACGTGATTGACACGTGATCCCCACGGGATTCCCACGTGACTCCCTCGTGATTCCCACGTGATTGACACGTGATTCCAACCTAATTCCCCCGTGATTGACACGTGATTCCCATGTCATACACACGTGATTCCCACGTAAATGACAAGTGATTCCCACATGATTCCCACGTGATTGACACATTCCCACGTGATACCCACGTGATTGACACGTGATTCCCACTTGATTGACACGTGATTCCCACGTGATTCCCACGTGATTCCCACGTGATTCCCATGTGATTCCCATGTGATTGCCACGTGATTGACACGTGATTCCCACGTGATACCCACGTGATTGACACGTGATTTCCACTTGATTGACACGTGATTCCCACGTGATTCCCACGTGATTCCCACGTGATTCCCATGTGATTCCCATGTGATTGCCACGTGATTGACACGTGATTCCCACGTGATTCCCACGTGATTGACACGTGATTCTCACGTGACTCCCATGTGATTGACACGTGATTCCCACGTGATTGACAGGTGATTTCCACGGGATTCCCACGTGACTCCCTCGTGATTCCCACATGATTGTCACGTGATTCCCACGGGATTCCCACGTGACTCCCTCGTGATTCCCACGTGATTGACACTTGATTCCAACCTAATTCCCACGTGATTGACATGTGACTCCCTCGTGATTGCCACGTGATTGACACGTGTTTCCAACCTAATTCCCACGTGATTGACACGTGATTTCCCCGTGATTGACACGTGATTCTCGCGGGATTCCCATGTGACTCCCTCGTGATTCCCACGTGATTGACACGTCATTCCCACCTAATTCCCACGTGATTGACACGTGATTCCCACGTGATTCCCACGTGATTGACACGTGATTCCCACGTGATTCCCACCTGATTGACACGTCATTCCCACGTGATTCCCTCGAGATTTCCACATAATTCCCACGTGATTGACACGTGATTCCCACGGGATTAAAACGTGATTTCCCCTTTGTTCCCACGTGATTGACACGTGATTCCCAAGGGATTCCCCCGTGACTCCCTCGTGATTCCTACGTGATTGACACGTGATTCCCACCTAATTCCCACGTGATTGACACGTGATTCCCACGGGATTCCCACGTGAATGACACATTCCCACCTGATTCCCACGTGATTCACAGGTGATTCCCACGGGATTCCCACGTGACTCCCTCGTGATTATCACGTGATTGACACGTGATTCCCACCTAATTCCCACGTGATTGACAAGTGATTCCCATGTGATTCCGACGTGATTGACACATTCCCACGTGATTCCCACGTGATTTACACGTGATTCCCACGTGATTCCCACGGGATTCCCACGTGACTCCCTCATGATTCCCACGTGATTGACACGTGATTCCCACGTGATTCGCACGTGATTGACACATTCCCACGTGATTCCCACGTGATTGACACGTGATTCCCACGGGATTTCTACATGACTCACTTGTGATTCCCACGTGATTGACACGTGATTCCCACCTAATTCCCACGTAATTGACACGTGATTCCCACGTGATTCTCACGTGATTGACACATTCCCACGTGATTCCCACGTGATTGGCACGTGATTCCCACGGGATTCCCACGTGATTCCCTCGTGATTCCCACGTGATTGACACGTGATTCCCACCTAATTCCCACGTGTTTGACACGTGATTCCCACGTGATTGCCACGTGATTGACACGTGATTCCAACCTAATTCCCACGTGATTGACACGTGATTCCCTCGTGATTCTAACGTGATTCTCACGTGATTCCAACGTGATTAACACGTGATTTCCAACTAATTCCCACGTGATTTACACCTGATTCCCACGTGATTCCCACGTGATTCCCACGTGATTCCCTCGTGATTCACACGTGATTGACACGTGATTCCCTCGTGATTCCCACGTGATTGACACGTGATTCCCACGGGATTGACACGTGATTCCCACCTGATTCGCACGTGATTGACACGTGATTCCCACGTGCTTCCCACGTGATTCCCATGTGATTGACAGGTGATTTCCACGTGATTTCCACGTGATTGACACGTGATTCCCACGTCATTCCCACGTGATACCCACGTAAATGACAAGTGATTCCCACATGATTCCCACGTGATTGACACATTCCCACGTGATTCCCACGTGATTGACACGTGATTCACATGGGATTCCCACGTGACTCCCTCGTGATTTCCACGTGATTCACACGTGATTCCCACGTCATTCCCACGTGATTCCCACGTAAATGACAAATGATTCCCACATGATTCCCACGTGATTGATACATTCCCACGTGATTCCCACGTGATTGACACGTGATCCCACGAGAGTCCCATGTGATTGACACATGATTCCCACGTGATTTACACATGATTCCCACGTGATTCCCACGTGATTCTCACGTGATTCCAATGTGATTGACACGTGATTCCCACGTGATTGACAGGTGATTCCCACGGGATTCCCACGTGACTCCCTCGTGAGTTCCACGTGATTGACACGTGATTCCCACCTAATTCCCACGTGATTGACACGTGATTCCCATCTCATACCCACGTGATTCCCAAGTAAATGACAAGTGATTCCCACATGATTCCCACGTGATTGACACATTCCCACGTGATTCCCACGTGATTGACATGTGATTCCCACGGGATTCCCACGTGACTCCCTCGTGATTCCCACGTGCTTAACACGTGATTCCAACCTAATTCCCACGTGATTGACACGTGATTCCCACGTGATTCCCACGTGATTGACACATGATTCCCACGTGAGTCCCATGTGACTAACACATGATTCCCACGTGATTTACACGTGATTCCCACGGGATTCCCACGTGACGCCCTCGTGATTCCCACGTGATTGACACTTGATTCCAACCTAATTCCCACGTGATTGACATGTGACTCCCTCGTGATTGCCACGTGATTGACACGTGATTCCAACCTAATTCCCACGTGATTGACACGTGATTCCCTCGTGATTCCCACGTGATTCTCACGTGATTCCCACGTGATTGACACGTGATTTCCACCTAATTCCCACGTGATTGACACGTGATTCCCACGTGATTCCCACGTGATTGACACATTCCCCCGTGATTACCACGTGATTAACACGTGATTCCCACGGGATTCCCACGTGACTCCCTCGTGATTCCCACGTGATTGACACGTGATTGCCACGTGATTCCCACGTGATTGACACATTCCCACGTGATTCCCACGTGATTGACACGTGATTCCCACGGGATTCCCACGTGATTGACACATTCCCACGTGATTCCCACGTGATTGACACGTGATTCCCACGGGATTCCCACGTGACTCCCTCGTGATTCCCACGTCATTGACAAGTGATTCCCACCTTATACCCACGTGATTGACACGTGATTCCCACGTGAATCCCACGTAATTGACACATTCCCACGTGATTCCCACGTGATTGACACGTGATTCCCACGGGATACCCACGTGACTTCCTCGTGATACCCACGTGATTGACACGTGATGGCCACGTGATTCCCACGTGATTGACACATTCCCACGTGATTCCCACGTGATTGACACGTGATTCCCACGTGATCCCCACGTGATTGACACATTCCCACGTGATTCCCACGTGTTTGACACGTGATTCCCACGGGATTCCCACGTGACTCCCTCATGATTCCCACGTGATTGACACGTGATTCCCACGTGATTCGCACGTGATTGACACATTCCCACGTGATTCCCACGTGATTGACACGTGATTCCCACGGGATTTCTACATGACTCACTTGTGATTCCCACGTGATTGACACGTGATTCCCACCTAATTCCCACGTAATTGACACGTGATTCCCACGTGATTCTCACGTGATTGACACATTCCCACGTGATTCCCACGTGATTGGCACGTGATTCCCACGGGATTCCCACGTGATTCCCTCGTGATTCCCACGTGATTGACACGTGATTCCCACCTAATTCCCACGTGTTTGACACGTGATTCCCACGTGATTGCCACGTGATTGACACGTGATTCCAACCTAATTCCCACGTGATTGACACGTGATTCCCTCGTGATTCTAACGTGATTCTCACGTGATTCCAACGTGATTAACACGTGATTTCCAACTAATTCCCACGTGATTTACACCTGATTCCCACGTGATTCCCACGTGATTCCCACGTGATTCCCTCGTGATTCACACGTGATTGACACGTGATTCCCTCGTGATTCCCACGTGATTGACACGTGATTCCCACGGGATTGACACGTGATTCCCACCTGATTCGCACGTGATTGACACGTGATTCCCACGTGCTTCCCACGTGATTCCCATGTGATTGACAGGTGATTTCCACGTGATTTCCACGTGATTGACACGTGATTCCCACGTCATTCCCACGTGATACCCACGTAAATGACAAGTGATTCCCACATGATTCCCACGTGATTGACACATTCCCACGTGATTCCCACGTGATTGACACGTGATTCACATGGGATTCCCACGTGACTCCCTCGTGATTTCCACGTGATTCACACGTGATTCCCACGTCATTCCCACGTGATTCCCACGTAAATGACAAATGATTCCCACATGATTCCCACGTGATTGATACATTCCCACGTGATTCCCACGTGATTGACACGTGATCCCACGAGAGTCCCATGTGATTGACACATGATTCCCACGTGATTTACACATGATTCCCACGTGATTCCCACGTGATTCTCACGTGATTCCAATGTGATTGACACGTGATTCCCACGTGATTGACAGGTGATTCCCACGGGATTCCCACGTGACTCCCTCGTGAGTTCCACGTGATTGACACGTGATTCCCACCTAATTCCCACGTGATTGACACGTGATTCCCATCTCATACCCACGTGATTCCCAAGTAAATGACAAGTGATTCCCACATGATTCCCACGTGATTGACACATTCCCACGTGATTCCCACGTGATTGACATGTGATTCCCACGGGATTCCCACGTGACTCCCTCGTGATTCCCACGTGCTTAACACGTGATTCCAACCTAATTCCCACGTGATTGACACGTGATTCCCACGTGATTCCCACGTGATTGACACATGATTCCCACGTGAGTCCCATGTGACTAACACATGATTCCCACGTGATTTACACGTGATTCCCACGGGATTCCCACGTGACGCCCTCGTGATTCCCACGTGATTGACACTTGATTCCAACCTAATTCCCACGTGATTGACATGTGACTCCCTCGTGATTGCCACGTGATTGACACGTGATTCCAACCTAATTCCCACGTGATTGACACGTGATTCCCTCGTGATTCCCACGTGATTCTCACGTGATTCCCACGTGATTGACACGTGATTTCCACCTAATTCCCACGTGATTGACACGTGATTCCCACGTGATTCCCACGTGATTGACACATTCCCCCGTGATTACCACGTGATTAACACGTGATTCCCACGGGATTCCCACGTGACTCCCTCGTGATTCCCACGTGATTGACACGTGATTGCCACGTGATTCCCACGTGATTGACACATTCCCACGTGATTCCCACGTGATTGACACGTGATTCCCACGGGATTCCCACGTGATTGACACATTCCCACGTGATTCCCACGTGATTGACACGTGATTCCCACGGGATTCCCACGTGACTCCCTCGTGATTCCCACGTCATTGACAAGTGATTCCCACCTTATACCCACGTGATTGACACGTGATTCCCACGTGAATCCCACGTAATTGACACATTCCCACGTGATTCCCACGTGATTGACACGTGATTCCCACGGGATACCCACGTGACTTCCTCGTGATACCCACGTGATTGACACGTGATGGCCACGTGATTCCCACGTGATTGACACATTCCCACGTGATTCCCACGTGATTGACACGTGATTCCCACGTGATCCCCACGTGATTGACACATTCCCACGTGATTCCCACGTGTTTGACACGTGATTCCCACGGGATTCCCACGTGACTCCCTCGTGATTCCCACGTGATTGACACGTCATTCCCACCTAATTCACACGTGATTGACACGTGAATCCCAAGTGATTCCCACGTGATTGACACGTTATTCCCACGTGAGTCCTATGTGATTGACACATGATTCCCACGTGATTTACACGTGAATCCCACGGGATTCCCACGTGACTCCCTCGTGATTCCCACGTGATATGACACTTGATTCCAACCTAATTCCCACGTGATTGACATGTGACTCCCTCGTGATTGCCACGTGATTGACACGTGATTCCAACCTAATTCCCACGTGATTGACACGTGATTTCCCCGTGATTGACACGTGATTCTCGCGGGATTCCCATGTGACTCCCTCGTGATTCCCACGTGATTGACACGTCATTCCCACCTAATTCCCACGTGATTGACACGTGATTCCCACGTGATTCCCACGTGATTGACACGTGATTCCCACGTGATTCCCACGTGATTGACACGTGATTCCCTCGTGATTGCCACGTGACTGACACGTGATTCCCACGTGAGTCCCATGTGACTGACACATGATTCCCACGTTATTTACACGTGATTACCACGTGATTCCCACGTGACTCTCACGTGATTCCCCTGTGATTGACACGTGATTCCCACGTGATTGACAAGTGACTCCCACGGGATTCCAACGTGACTCCCTCGTGATTCCCACGTGATTGATACGTGATTTCCACCTAATTCCCACGTGATTGCCACGTGATTCCCACGTGATTCCCACGTGATTGACACATTCCCACGTGATTCCCACGTGATTGACACGTGACTCCCACGGGATTCCCACGTGACTCCCTCGTGATTCCCACGTGATTGACACGTCATTCCCACCTAATTCCCTCGTGATTGACAAGTGATTCCCACGTGATTCCCACGTGATTCCCACGTGATTGACACGTGATTCCCACGTGATTCCCACGTGATTGACACGTGATTCCCTCGTGATTGCCACGTGACTGACACGTGATTCCCACGTGAGTCCCATGTGACTGACACATGATTCCCACGTGATTTACACGTGATTACCACGTGATTCCCACGTGATTCTCACGTGATTCCCCTGTGATTGACACGTTATTCCCACGTGATTGACAGGTGACTCCCACGGGATTCCAACGTGACTCCCTCGTGATTCCCACGTTATTGATACGTGATTTCCACCTAATTCCCACATGATTGCCACGTGACTCCCACGTGATTCCCACGTGATTGACACATTCCCACGTGATTCCCACGTGATTGACACGTGACTCCCACGGGATTCCCACGTGACTCCCTCGTGATTCCCACGTGATTGACACGTGATTCCCACCTTATTCCCACGTGATTGACACGTGATTCCCACGTGATTCCCACGTGATTGACACATTCCCACGTGGTTCCCACATGATTGACACGTGATTCCCACGGGATTCCCACGTGACTCCCTCGTGATTCCCACGTGATTGACACGTGATTCCCACGTGATTCCCACGTGATTGAAACATTTCCACGTGATTCCCACGTGATTGACACGTGATTCCCACGGGATTCCCACGTGACTCCCTCGTGATTCCCACGTGATTGACACGTGATTCCCACCTTATTCCCACGTGATTGACACGTGATTCCCACGGGATTCCACGTGACTCCCTCGTGATTCCCACGTGATTGACACGTGATTCCCACCTAATTACCACGTATTTGACACGTGATTCCCACCTGATTCCCACGTGACTGACACATTCCCACGTGATTCCCACGTGATTGACACGTGATTCCCACGGGATTCCCAGGTGACTCCCTCGTGTTTCCCTCGTGATTTACACGTGATTCCCACCTAATTCCCACGTGATTGACACGTGATTCCCACGTGATTCCCACGTGATTGACACGTGATTCCCACGTGATTCCCACGTGATTGACACGTGATTACGTCGTGATTGCCACGTGATTGACACGTGATTCCCACCTTATTCCCACGTGATTGACACGCGATTTCCACGTGATTCCCAGGTAATTGACACAATCCCACGTGATTCCCACGTGATTGACACGTGATTCCCACGTGATTCCCACGTGATTGACACGTGATTACGTCGTGATTGCCACGTGATTGACACGTGATTCCCACGTGAGTCCCATGTGATTGACACATGATTCCCACGTGATTCCCACTTGATTGACACATTCCCACGTGATTCCCACGTGATTGACACGTGATTCCCACGGGATTCCCACGTGACTCCCTCGTGATTTCCACGTGATTGACACGTGATTCCCACCTGATTCCCATGTGTTTGACAAGTGATTCCCACGTGATTCCCACGTGATTGACACGTGATTCCCACCTTATTCCCACGTGATTGACACGCGATTTCCACGTGATTCCCAGGTAATTGACACATTCCCACGTGATTCCCACGTGATTGACATGTGATTCCCACGGGATTCCCACGTGACTCCCTCGTGATTTCCACGTGATTGACACGTGATTCCCACCTAATTCCCATGTGTTTGACAAGTGATTCCCACGTGATTCCCACGTGATTGACACGTGATTCCTACCTAATTCCCACGTGTTTGACACGTGATTCCCACCTGATTCTCACGTGATTCCCACGTGATTGGCACGTGATTCCCACGGGATTCCCACGTGATTCCCTCGTGATTCCCACATGATTGACACGTGATTCCCACCTAATTCCCACGTGTTTGACACGTGATTCCCACGTGATTCCCACGTGATTGACACATTCCCACGTGATTCCCACGTGATTGACACGTGATTCCCATGGGATTCCCACGTGACTCCCTCGTGATTCCCACGTGATTGACACGTGATTCCCACGTGAGTACCATGTGATTGACACATGATTCCCACGTGATTTACACGTGATTCCCACGGGATTCCCACGTGACTCCCTCGTTATTCCCACGTGATTGACACGTGATTCCCACGTGAGTACCACGTGATTGACACATGATTCCAACCTAATTCCCACGTGATTGACATGTGATTCCCTCGTGATTCCAACCTAATTACCACGTGATTGACACGTGATTCCCACGTGATTCCCACGAGATTGACACGTGATTCCCACGTGATTCCCACGTGATTGAGACGTGATTCCCTCGTGATTGCCACGTGACTTACACGTGATTCCCACGTGAGTCCCATGTGATTGACACATGATTCCCACGTGATTTACACGTGATTACCACGTGATTCCCACGTAATTCTCACGTGATTCACCTGTGATTGACACGTGATTCCCACGTCATTGACCGGTGACTCCCACGGGATTCCAACGTGACTCCCTCGTGATTCCAACGTGATTGATACGTGATTTCCACCTAATTCCCACGTGATTGCCACGTGATTCCCACGTGATTCCCACGTGATTGACACATTCCCACGTGATTCCCACGTGATTGACACGTGACTCCCACGAGATTCCCATGTGACTCCCTCGTGATTCCCACGTGATTTACACGTGATTACCACGTGATTCCCACGTGATTCTCAGGTGATTCCCCTGTGATTGACACGTGATTCCCACGTTATTGACAGGTGACTCCCACGGGATTCCCACGTGACTCCCTCGTGATTCCCACGTGATTGACACGTGATTCCCACGGGATTCCCACGTGATTCCCTCGTGATTCCCACGTGATTGACACGTGATTCCCACCTAATTCCCACGTGTTTGACACGTGATTCCCACGTGATTTTCACGTGATTGACACGTGATTCCCTCGTGAGTCCCATGTGATTGACACATGATTCCCACGTGATTTACACGTGATTCCCACGGGATTCCCACGTGACTCCCTCGTGATTCCCACGTGATTGACACGTGATTCCAACCTTATTCCCACGTGATTGACATGTGACTCCCTCGTGATTGCCACGTGATTGACACGTGATTCCAACCTAATTCCCACATGATTGACACGTGATTCCCTCGTGATTCCCAGGTGATTCTCACGTGATTCCAACGTGATTAACACGTGATTTCCAACTAATTCCCACGTGATTGACACGTGATTCCCACGTGATTCCCACGTGATTTACACGTGATTCCCTCGGGATTCCCACGTGATTGACACGTGATTCCCTCGTGATTCCCACGTGATTGACACGTGATTCCCACGGGATTGACACGTGATTCCCACCTGATTCGCACGTGATTGACACGTGATTCCCACGTGCTTCCCACGTGATTCCCATGTGATTGACAGGTGATTCCCACGTGAGTTCCACGTGATTGACACATGATTCCCACGTCATTCCCATGTGATACCCACGTAAATGACAAGTGATTCCCACATGATTCCCACGTGATTGACACATTCCCACGTGATTCCCACGTGATTGACACGTGATTCACATGGGATTCCCACGTGACTCCCTCGTGATTTCCACGTGATTCACACGTGATTCCCACGTCATTCCCACGTGATTCCCACGTAAATGACAAGTGATTCCCACATGATTCCCACGTGATTGATACATTCCCACGTGATTCCCACGTGATTGACACGTGATCCCACGTGAGTCCCATGTGATTGACACATGATTCCCACGTGATTTACACGTGATTCCCACGTGATTCCCACGTGATTCTCACGTGATTCCAATGTGATTGACACGTGATTCCCACGTGATTGACAGGTGATTCCCACGGGATTCCCACGTGACTCCCTCGTGAGTCCCACGTGATTGATACGTGATTCCCACCTAATTCCCACGTGATTGACACGTGATTCCCATGTGATTACCACGTGATTGACACATTCCCACGTGATTCCCCCTTGATTGACACGTGATTCCCAAGGGATTCCCACGTGACTCCCTCGTGATTCCCACGTGATTGACACGTGGTTCCCACCTAATTCCCACGTGATTGACACGTGATTCCCACGTGATTCCCACGTGATTGACACGTGATTCCCTCGTGATTGCCACGTGATTGACACATGATTCCCACGTGAGTCCCATGTGATTAACATATGATTCATACGTGATTCCCACGTGAGTCCCATGTGATTGACACATGTTTCCCACGTGATTTACACGTGATTCCCACGTGATTCCCATGTGATTCTCACGTGATTCCCTTGTGATTGACCCGTGATTCCCACGTGATTGACAGGTGATTCCCACAGGATTCCCACGTGACTCTCTTGTGATTCCCACGTGATTGACACGTGATTCCCACCTAATTCCCACGTGATTGCCACGTGATTCCCACGTGATTCCCACATGATTGACACATTCCCACGTGATTCCCACGTGATTGACACGTGATTCCCACGGGATTCCCACGTGACTCCCTCGTGATTCCCACGTGATTAACACGTGATTCCCACGAGATTCCCACGTGATTGACACCTTCCCACGTGATTCCCACGTGATTGACACATGATTCCCACGGGATTTCAACGTGACTCCCTCGTGATTCCCACGTGATTGAAACGTGATTCCCAATAATTCCCACGTGATTGACACGTGATTCCAACCTAATTCCCCCGTGATTGACACGTGATTCCCATGTCATACCCACGTGATTCCCACGTAAATGACAAGTGATTCCCACATGATTCCCACGTGATTGACACATTCCCACGTGATACCCACGTGATTGACACGTGATTCCCACTTGATTGACACGTGATTCCCACGTGATTCCCACGTGATTCCCACGTGATTCCCATGTCATACCCACGTGATTCCCACGTAAATGACAAGTGATTCCCACATGATTCCCACGTGATTGACACATTCCCACGTGATTCCCACGTGATTGACACGTGATTCCCACGGGATTCCCACGTGACTCCCTCGTGATTCCCACGTGATTAACACGTGATTCCAACCTAATTCCCACGTGATTGACACGTGATTCCCACGTGATTCCCACGTGATTGACACATGATTCCCACGTGAGTCCCATGTGACTGACACATGATTCCCACGTGATTTACACGTGATTCCCACAGGATTCCCACGTGACGCCCTCGTGATTCCCACGTGATTGACACTTGATTCCAACCTAATTCCCACGTGATTGACATGTGACTCCCTCGTGATTGCCTCGTGATTGACACGTGATTCCAACCTAATTCCCACGTGATTGACACGTGATTCCCTCGTGATTCCCACGTGATTCTCACGTGATTTCCACGTGATTGACACGTGATTTCCATCTAATTCCCACGTGATTGACACGTGATTGACACGTGATTCCCACGGGATTCCCACGTGACTCCCTCGTGATTCCCACGTGATTGACACGTGATTGCCACGTGATTCCCACGTGATTGACACATTCCCACGTGATTACCACGTGATTGACACGTGATTCCCACGGGATTCCCACGTGATTGACACATTCCCACGTGATTCCTACGTGATTGACACGTGATTCCCACGGGATTCCCACGTGACTCCCTCGTGATTCCCACATGATTGACAAGTGATTCCCACCTTATCCCCACGTGATTGACACGTGATTCCCACGTGATTCCCACGTAATTGACACATTCCCACGTGATTCCCACGTGATTGACACGTGATTCCCACGTGAGTCCCATGTGATTGACACATGATTCCCACGTGATTTACACGTGATTCCCACGGGATTCCCACGTGACTCCCTCGTGTTTCCCACGTGATTGACACATGATTCCAACTTAATTCCCACGTGATTGACATGTTACTCCCTCGTGATTGCCACGTGATTGACACGTGACTCCAACCTAATTCCCACGTGATTGACAGGTGATTCCCTCGTGATTCCCACGTGATTCTCACGTGATTCCAACGTGATTGACACGTGATTCCCTCGTGATTCCCACGTGATTGACACGTGATTCCCCCGTAATTCCCACGTGATTTACAGGTGATTCCCTCGTGATTCCCACGTGATTGACACGTGATTCCCACGTGATTGACACGTGATTCCCACCTGATTCGCACGTGATTGACACGTGATTCCCTCGTGATTTCCATGTGATTGACACGTGATTCCCACCTGATTCGCACGTGATTAACACGTGATTCCCCCGTAATTCCCACGTGATTTACAGGTGATTCCCTCGTGATTCCCACGTGATTGACACGTGATTCCCACATGATTGACACGTGATTCCCACCTGATTCGCACGTGATTGACACGTGATTCCCTCGTGATTTCCATGTGATTGACACGTGATTCCCACCTGATTCGCACGTGATTAACACGTGATTCCCACGTGATTCCCACATGATTGACACGTGATTCCCACCTAATTCCCACGTGATTGACACGTGATTCCCACGTGATTCTCACGTGATTGACACATTCCCACGTTATTCCCACGTAATTGACACCTGATTCCCACGGGATTCCCACGTGACTCCCTCGTGATTCCCACGTGATTGACACGTGATTCCAACCTAATTTCCACGTGATTGACACGTGATTTCCACGTGATATTCACGTGATTGACACGTGATTCCCACGTGAGTCCCATGTGATTGACACATGATTCCCACGTGATTTACACGTGATTCCCACGGGATTCCCACGTGACTCCCTCGTGTTTCCCACGTGATTGACACATGATTCCAACCTAATTCCCACGTGATTGACATGTTACTCCCTCGTGATTGCCACGTGATTGACACGTGACTCCAAACTAATTCCCACGTGATTGACACGTGATTCCCTCGTGATTCCCACGTGATTCTCACGTGATTCCAACGTGATTGACACGTGATTCCCTCGTGATTCCCACGTGATTGACACGTGATTCCCCCGTAATTCCCACGTGATTTACAGGTGATTCCCTCGTGATTCCCACGTGATTGACACGTGATTCCCACGTGATTGACACGTGATTCCCACCTGATTCGCACGTGATTGACACGTGATTCCCTCGTGATTTCCATGTGATTGACACCTGATTCCCACGTGAGTCCCACGTGATTGACACATGATTCCCACGTGATTTCCACGTGATTTACACGTGATTCCCACGTGCTTCCCCCGTGATTCCCATGTGATTGACAGGTTATTCCCACGTGATTTTCACGTGATTGACACGTGATTCCCACATCATTCCCCCGTGATACCCACGTAAATGACAAGTGATTCCCACATGATTCCCACGTGATTGACACATTTCCACGTGATTCCCACGTGATTGACACGTGATTCAAACGGGATTCCCACGTGACTCCCTCGTGATTTCCACGTGATTGACACGTGATTCCCACGTCATACCCACGTGATTCCCACGTAAATGACAAGTGATTCCCACATGATTCCCACGTGATTAACACATTCCCACGTGATTCCCACGTGATTGACACGTGATTCCCACGTGAGTCCCATGTGATTGACACATGATTCCCACGTGATTTACAAGTGATTCCCACGTGATTCCCACGTGATTCTCACGTGATTCCCATGTGATTGACACGTGATTCCCACGTGATTGACAAGTGATTCCCACGGGATTCCCACGTGACTCCCTCGTGATTCCCACGTGATTGACACGTGATTCCCACCTAATTTCCACGTGATTGACACGTGATCACCACGTGACTCCCACGTGATTGACACATTGCCTCGTGATTCCCCCTTGATTGACCCGTGATTCCCAAGGGATTCCCACGAGACTCCCTCGTGTTTCCCACGTGATTGACAGGTGATTCCAACCTAATTCCCACGTGATTGACATGGTGACTCCCTCGTGATTGCCACGTGATTGACACGTGACTCCAACCTGATTCCCACGTGATTGACACGTGATTCCCTCGTGATTCCCACGTGATTCTCACGTGATTCCAACGTGATTGACACGTGATTCCCTCGTGATTCCCACGTGATTGATACGTGATTCCCCCGTGATTCCCACGTGATTTACAGGTGATTCCCTCGTGATTCCCACGTGATTGACACGTGATTCCCACGTGATTGACACGTGATTCCCACCTGATTCGCACGTAATTGACACGTGATTCCCTCGTGATTCCCATGTGATTGACACGTGATTCCCACGTGAGTCCCACGTGATTGACACATGATTCCCACGTGATTTCCACGTGATTCCCACGTGCTTCCCCCGTGACTCCCATGTGATTGACAGGTTATTCCCACGTGATTTTCACGTGACTGACACGTGATTCCCGCGTCATTCCCACGTGATACCCACGTAAATGACAAGTGATTCCCACATGATTCCCTCGTGTTTGACACATTCCCACGTGATTCCCACGTGATTGACACGTGATTCACACGGGATTCCCACGTGATTCCCTCGTGATTTCCACGTGATTGACACGAGATTCCCACGTCATTCCCACGTGATTCCCACGTATATGCCAAGTGATTCCCACATGATTCCCACGTGATTGAATTATTCCCACGTGATTCCCACGTGATTGACACGTGATTCCCACGTGAGTCCCATGTGATTGACACATGATTCCCACGTGATTTACACGTGATTCCCACGTGATTCCCACGTGATTCTCACGTGATTCCCATGTGATTGACACGTGATTCCCACGTGATTGACAGGTGATTCCCACGGGATTCCCACGTGACTCCCTCGTGATTCCCACGTGATTGACACGTGATTCCCACCTAATTCCCACGTGATTGACACGTGATTCCCACGTGATTCCCACGTGATTGACACATTGCCACGTGATTCCCCCTTGATTGACACGTGATTCCCAAGGGATTCCCATGTGACTCCCTCGTGACTCCCACGTGATTGACACGTGATTTCCACCTAATTCCCATGTGATTGACACGTGATTCCCACGTGATTCCCACGTGATTGACACGTGATTCCCACGTGATTCCCACGTGATTGACACGTGATTCCCTCGTGATTGCCACCTGATTGACACAGGATTCCCACGTGAGTCCCATGTGATTGACACATGATTCCCACGTGATTCCCACGTGATTCCCACGTGATTCCCACGTGATTCTCACGTGATTCCCATGTGATTGACACGTGATTCCCACGTGATTGACAGGTGATTCCCACAGGATTCCCACGTGACTCCGTCGTGATTCCCACGTGATTGACAAGTATTCTCACCTAATTCCGACGTGATTGACACGTGATTCCCACGTGATTGACACATTCCCACGTGATTCCCACGTGATTGACAAGTGATTCCCACGTGATTCCCACGTGATTAACACGTGATTCCCACGTGATTCCCACGTGATTGACACGTGATTCCCACTTAATTCCCACGTGATTGACACGTGATTCCCACGTGATTCTCACGTGATTGACACATTCCCACGTGATTCCCACGTGATTGGCACATGATTCCCACGGGTTTCCCTCATGATTCCCTCGTGATTCCCACGTGATTGACACGTGATTCCCACCTAATTCCCACGTGTTTGACACGTGATTCCCACGTGATTCCCACGTGATTGACACATTCCCACGTGATTCCCACGTATATAACAAGTGATTCCCACATGATTCCCACGTGATTGACATATTCCCACGTGATTCCCACGTGATTGACACGTGATTCCCACGTGAGTCCCATGTGATTGACACATGATTCCCACGTGATTTACACGTGATTCCCACGTGATTCCCACGTGATTCTCACATGATTCCCATGTGATTGACACGTGATTCCCACGTGATTGACAGGTGATTCCCACGGGATTCCCACGTGACTCCCTCGTGATTCCCACGTGATTGACACGTGATTCCCACCTAATTCCCACGTGATTGACACGTGATTCCCACGTGATTCCCACGTGATTGACACATTGCCACATGATTCCCCCTTGATTGACACGTGATTCCCAAGGGATTCCAATGTGACTCCCTCGTGACTCCCACGTGATTGACACATGATTCCCACGGGATTTCAACGTGACTCCCTCGTGATTCCCACGTGATTGAAACGTGATTCCCAATAATTCCCACGTGATTGACACGTGATTCCAACCTAATTCCCCCGTGATTGACACGTGATTCCCATGTCATACCCACGTGATTCCCACGTAAATGACAAGTGATTCCCACATGATTCCCACGTGATTGACACATTCCCACGTGATACCCACGTGATTGACACGTGATTCCCACTTGATTGACACGTGATTCCCACGTGATTCCCACGTGATTCCCACGTGATTCCCATGTCATACCCACGTGATTCCCACGTAAATGACAAGTGATTCCCACATGATTCCCACGTGATTGACACATTCCCACGTGATTCCCACGTGATTGACACGTGATTCCCACGGGATTCCCACGTGACTCCCTCGTGATTCCCACGTGATTAACACGTGATTCCAACCTAATTCCCACGTGATTGACACGTGATTCCCACGTGATTCCCACGTGATTGACACATGATTCCCACGTGAGTCCCATGTGACTGACACATGATTCCCACGTGATTTACACGTGATTCCCACAGGATTCCCACGTGACGCCCTCGTGATTCCCACGTGATTGACACTTGATTCCAACCTAATTCCCACGTGATTGACATGTGACTCCCTCGTGATTGCCTCGTGATTGACACGTGATTCCAACCTAATTCCCACGTGATTGACACGTGATTCCCTCGTGATTCCCACGTGATTCTCACGTGATTTCCACGTGATTGACACGTGATTTCCATCTAATTCCCACGTGATTGACACGTGATTGACACGTGATTCCCACGGGATTCCCACGTGACTCCCTCGTGATTCCCACGTGATTGACACGTGATTGCCACGTGATTCCCACGTGATTGACACATTCCCACGTGATTACCACGTGATTGACACGTGATTCCCACGGGATTCCCACGTGATTGACACATTCCCACGTGATTCCTACGTGATTGACACGTGATTCCCACGGGATTCCCACGTGACTCCCTCGTGATTCCCACATGATTGACAAGTGATTCCCACCTTATCCCCACGTGATTGACACGTGATTCCCACGTGATTCCCACGTAATTGACACATTCCCACGTGATTCCCACGTGATTGACACGTGATTCCCACGTGAGTCCCATGTGATTGACACATGATTCCCACGTGATTTACACGTGATTCCCACGGGATTCCCACGTGACTCCCTCGTGTTTCCCACGTGATTGACACATGATTCCAACTTAATTCCCACGTGATTGACATGTTACTCCCTCGTGATTGCCACGTGATTGACACGTGACTCCAACCTAATTCCCACGTGATTGACAGGTGATTCCCTCGTGATTCCCACGTGATTCTCACGTGATTCCAACGTGATTGACACGTGATTCCCTCGTGATTCCCACGTGATTGACACGTGATTCCCCCGTAATTCCCACGTGATTTACAGGTGATTCCCTCGTGATTCCCACGTGATTGACACGTGATTCCCACGTGATTGACACGTGATTCCCACCTGATTCGCACGTGATTGACACGTGATTCCCTCGTGATTTCCATGTGATTGACACGTGATTCCCACCTGATTCGCACGTGATTAACACGTGATTCCCCCGTAATTCCCACGTGATTTACAGGTGATTCCCTCGTGATTCCCACGTGATTGACACGTGATTCCCACATGATTGACACGTGATTCCCACCTGATTCGCACGTGATTGACACGTGATTCCCTCGTGATTTCCATGTGATTGACACGTGATTCCCACCTGATTCGCACGTGATTAACACGT
Source organism: Muntiacus reevesi (assembly GCF_963930625.1). NCBI lineage: Eukaryota > Metazoa > Chordata > Mammalia > Artiodactyla > Cervidae > Muntiacus > Muntiacus reevesi. The sequence goes on from NW_027077877.1 coordinate 1,559,071, forward strand.
GATTCCCACGTGATTCCCACATGATTGACACGTGATTCCCACCTAATTCCCACGTGATTGACACGTGATTCCCACGTGATTCTCACGTGATTGACACATTCCCACGTGATTCCCACGTGATTGGGACATGATTCCCACGGGATTCCCTCATGATTCCCTCGTGATTCCCATGTGATTGACACGTGATTCCCACCTAATTCCCACGTGTTTGACACGTGATTCCCACGTGATTCCCACGTGATTGACACATTCCCACGTTATTCCCACGTAATTGACACCTGATTCCCACGGGATTCCCACGTGACTCCCTCGTGATTCCCACGTGATTGACACGTGATTCCAACCTAATTTCCACGTGATTGACACGTGATTTCCACGTGATATTCACGTGATTGACACGTGATTCCCAAGTGAGTCCCATGTGATTGACACATGATTCCCACGTGATTTACACGTGATTCCCACGGGATTCCCACGTGACTCCCTCGTGTTTCCCACGTGATTGACACATGATTCCAACCTAATTCCCACGTGATTGACATGTTACTCCCTCGTGATTGCCACGTGATTGACACGTGACTCCAAACTAATTCCCACGTGATTGACACGTGATTCCCTCGTGATTCCCACGTGATTCTCACGTGATTCCAACGTGATTGACACGTGATTCCCTCGTGATTCCCACGTGATTGACACGTGATTCCCCCGTAATTCCCACGTGATTTACAGGTGATTCCCTCGTGATTCCCACGTGATTGACACGTGATTCCCACGTGATTGACACGTGATTCCCACCTGATTCGCACGTGATTGACACGTGATTCCCTCGTGATTTCCATGTGATTGACACCTGATTCCCACGTGAGTCCCACGTGATTGACACATGATTCCCACGTGATTTCCACGTGATTTACACGTGATTCCCACGTGCTTCCCCCGTGATTCCCATGTGATTGACAGGTTATTCCCACGTGATTTTCACGTGATTGACACGTGATTCCCACATCATTCCCCCGTGATACCCACGTAAATGACAAGTGATTCCCACATGATTCCCACGTGATTGACACATTTCCACGTGATTCCCACGTGATTGACACGTGATTCAAACGGGATTCCCACGTGACTCCCTCGTGATTTCCACGTGATTGACACGTGATTCCCACGTCATACCCACGTGATTCCCACGTAAATGACAAGTGATTCCCACATGATTCCCACGTGATTAACACATTCCCACGTGATTCCCACGTGATTGACACGTGATTCCCACGTGAGTCCCATGTGATTGACACATGATTCCCACGTGATTTACAAGTGATTCCCACGTGATTCCCACGTGATTCTCACGTGATTCCCATGTGATTGACACGTGATTCCCACGTGATTGACAAGTGATTCCCACGGGATTCCCACGTGACTCCCTCGTGATTCCCACGTGATTGACACGTGATTCCCACCTAATTTCCACGTGATTGACACGTGATCACCACGTGACTCCCACGTGATTGACACATTGCCTCGTGATTCCCCCTTGATTGACCCGTGATTCCCAAGGGATTCCCACGAGACTCCCTCGTGTTTCCCACGTGATTGACACGTGATTCCAACCTAATTCCCACGTGATTGACATGGTGACTCCCTCGTGATTGCCACGTGATTGACACGTGACTCCAACCTGATTCCCACGTGATTGACACGTGATTCCCTCGTGATTCCCACGTGATTCTCACGTGATTCCAACGTGATTGACACGTGATTCCCTCGTGATTCCCACGTGATTGACACGTGATTCCCCCGTGATTCCCACGTGATTTACAGGTGATTCCCTCGTGATTCCCACGTGATTGACACGTGATTCCCACGTGATTGACACGTGATTCCCACCTGATTCGCACGTAATTGACACGTGATTCCCTCGTGATTCCCATGTGATTGACACGTGATTCCCACGTGAGTCCCACGTGATTGACACATGATTCCCACGTGATTTCCACGTGATTCCCACGTGCTTCCCCCGTGATTCCCATGTGATTGACAGGTTATTCCCACGTGATTTTCACGTGACTGACACGTGATTCCCGCGTCATTCCCACGTGATACCCACGTAAATGACAAGTGATTCCCACATGATTCCCTCGTGTTTGACACATTCCCACGTGATTCCCACGTGATTGACACGTGATTCACACGGGATTCCCACGTGATTCCCTCGTGATTTCCACGTGATTGACACGAGATTCCCACGTCATTCCCACGTGATTCCCACGTATATGCCAAGTGATTCCCACATGATTCCCACGTGATTGAATTATTCCCACGTGATTCCCACGTGATTGACACGTGATTCCCACGTGAGTCCCATGTGATTGACACATGATTCCCACGTGATTTACACGTGATTCCCACGTGATTCCCACGTGATTCTCACGTGATTCCCATGTGATTGACACGTGATTCCCACGTGATTGACAGGTGATTCCCACGGGATTCCCACGTGACTCCCTCGTGATTCCCACGTGATTGACACGTGATTCCCACCTAATTCCCACGTGATTGACACGTGATTCCCACGTGATTCCCACGTGATTGACACATTGCCACGTGATTCCCCCTTGATTGACACGTGATTCCCAAGGGATTCCCATGTGACTCCCTCGTGACTCCCACGTGATTGACACGTGATTTCCACCTAATTCCCATGTGATTGACACGTGATTCCCACGTGATTCCCACGTGATTGACACGTGATTCCCACGTGATTCCCACGTGATTGACACGTGATTCCCTCGTGATTGCCACCTGATTGACACAGGATTCCCACGTGAGTCCCATGTGATTGACACATGATTCCCACGTGATTCCCACGTGATTCCCACGTGATTCCCACGTGATTCTCACGTGATTCCCATGTGATTGACACGTGATTCCCACGTGATTGACAGGTGATTCCCACAGGATTCCCACGTGACTCCGTCGTGATTCCCACGTGATTGACAAGTATTCTCACCTAATTCCGACGTGATTGACACGTGATTCCCACGTGATTGACACATTCCCACGTGATTCCCACGTGATTGACAAGTGATTCCCACGTGATTCCCACGTGATTAACACGTGATTCCCACGTGATTCCCACGTGATTGACACGTGATTCCCACTTAATTCCCACGTGATTGACACGTGATTCCCACGTGATTCTCACGTGATTGACACATTCCCACGTGATTCCCACGTGATTGGCACATGATTCCCACGGGTTTCCCTCATGATTCCCTCGTGATTCCCACGTGATTGACACGTGATTCCCACCTAATTCCCACGTGTTTGACACGTGATTCCCACGTGATTCCCACGTGATTGACACATTCCCACGTGATTCCCACGTATATAACAAGTGATTCCCACATGATTCCCACGTGATTGACATATTCCCACGTGATTCCCACGTGATTAACACGTGATTCCCACGTGAGTCCCATGTGATTGACACATGATTCCCACGTGATTTACACGTGATTCCCACGTGATTCCCACGTGATTCTCACATGATTCCCATGTGATTGACACGTGATTCCCACGTGATTGACAGGTGATTCCCACGGGATTCCCACGTGACTCCCTCGTGATTCCCACGTGATTGACACGTGATTCCCACCTAATTCCCACGTGATTGACACGTGATTCCCACGTGATTCCCACGTGATTGACACATTGCCACATGATTCCCCCTTGATTGACACGTGATTCCCAAGGGATTCCAATGTGACTCCCTCGTGACTCCCACGTGATTGACACGTGATTCCCACCTAATTCCCACGTGATTGACACGTGATTCCCACGTGATTCCCACGTGATTGACACGTGATTCCCACGTGATTCCCACGTGATTGACACGTGATTCCCTCGTGATTGCCACGTGATTGACACAGGATTCCCACGTGAGTCCCATGTGATTGACACATGATTCCCACGTGATTCCCACGTGATTCCCACGTGATTCCCACGTGATTCTCACGTGATTCCCATGTGATTGACACGTGATTCCCACGTGATTGACAGGTGATTCCCACAGGATTCCCACGTGACTCCGTCGTGATTCCCACGTGATTGACAAGTATTCCCACCTAATTCCCACGTGATTGACACATTCCCACGTGATTCCCACGTGATTGACACGTGATTCCCACGGGATTCCCACGTGATTAACACGTGATTCCCACGTGATTCCCACGTGATTGACACGTGATTCCCACCTAATTCCCACGTGATTGACACGTGATTCCCACGTGATTCTCACGTGATTGACACATTCCCACGTGATTCCCACGTGATTGGGACATGATTCCCACGGGATTCCCTCATGATTCCCTCGTGATTCCCATGTGATTGACACGTGATTCCCACCTAATTCCCACGTGTTTGACACGTGATTCCCACGTGATTCCCACGTGATTGACACATTCCCACGTTATTCCCACGTAATTGACACGTGATTCCCACGGGATTCCCACGTGACTCCCTCGTGATTCCCACGTGATTGACACGTGATTCCAACCTAATTTCCACGTGATTGACACGTGATTTCCACGTGATATTCACGTGATTGACACGTGATTCCCACGTCATACCCACGTGATTCCCACGTGATTCCCACGTGATTGACACGTGATTCCCACCTAATTCCCACGTGATTGACACGTGATTCCCACCTGATTCGCACGTGATTGACACGTGATTCCCTCGTGATTTCCATGTGATTGACACCTGATTCCCACGTGAGTCCCACGTGATTGACACATGATTCCCACGTGATTTCCACGTGATTTACACGTGATTCCCACGTGCTTCCCGCGTGATTCCCATGTGATTGACAGGTTATTCCCACGTGATTTTCACGTGATTGACACGTGATTCCCACATCATTCCCCCGTGATACCCACGTAAATGACAAGTGATTCCCACATGATTCCCACGTGATTGACACATTTCCACGTGATTCCCACGTGATTGACACGTGATTCACACGGGATTCCCACGTGACTCCCTCGTGATTTCCACGTGATTGACACGTGATTCCCACGTCATACCCACGTGATTCCCACGTAAATGACAAGTGATTCCCACATGATTCCCACGTGATTAACACATTCCCACGTGATTCCCACGTGATTGACACGTGATTCCCACGTGAGTCCCATGTGATTGACACATGATTCCCACGTGATTTACAAGTGATTCCCACGTGATTCCCACGTGATTCTCACGTGATTCCCATGTGATTGACACGTGATTCCCACGTGATTGACAGGTGATTCCCACGGGATTCCCACGTGATTCCCACGTGATTGACACGTGATTCCCACGTGATTGACACGTGATTCACACGGGATTCCCACGTGACTCCCTCGTGATTCCCACGTGATTGACACGTGATTCCCACCTAATTTCCACGTGATTGACACGTGATCCCCACGTGACTCCCACGTGATTGACACATTGCCTCGTGATTCCCCCTTGATTGACCCGTGATTCCCAAGGGATTCCCACGTGACTCCCTCGTGACTCCCACGTGATTGACACGTGATTCCCACCTAATTCCAACGTGATTGACACGTGATTCCCACGTTATTACCACGTGATTGACTCGTGATTCCCACGTGATTCCCACGTGATTGACACGTGATTCCCTCGTGATTGCCACGTGATTGACACATGATTCCCATGTGAGTCCCATGTGATTGACACATGATTCTCACGTGATTCCCACGTGAGTCCCATGTGATTGACACATGATTCCCACGTGATTCTCACGTTATTCCCACGTGATTCTCACGTGATTCCAATGTGATTGACACGTGATTCCCACGTGATTGACAGGTGATTCCCACAGGATTCCCACGTGACTCCTTCGTGATTCCCACCTGATTGACAAGTATTCCCACCTAATTCCCAAGTGATTGACACGTGATTCCCACGTGATTGACACATTCTCACGTGATTCCCAAGTGATTGACACGTGATTTCCACGGGATTTCCACGTGATTAACACGTGATTCCCCCGTGATTGACACGTGATTCCCACGTGATTCCCACATGGTTCCTCGTGATTGACACTTGATTCGCACGTGATTCCCACGGGATTGACACGTGATTCCCACGTGATTCCCACGTGATTGACACGTGATTCCCTCATGATTGCCACGTGATTGACACATGATTCCCACGTGAGTCCCATGTGATTGACACATGATTCTCACGTGATTCCCACATGATTCCCACGTGATTGACACATTCCCACGTGATTCCCACGTGATTGACACGTGATTCACACGGGATTCCCACGTGACTCCCTCATGATTTCCACGTGATTGACACGTGATTCCCACGTCATTCCCACGTGATTCCCCCGTAAATGACAAGTGATTCCCACATGATTCCCACGTGATTGACACATTCCCACGTGATTCCCACGTGATTGACACGTGATTCCCATATGAGTCCCATGTGATTGACACATGATTCCCACGTGATTTACACGTGATTCCCACGTGATTCCCACGTGATTCTCACGTGATTCCCATGTGATTGACACGTGATTCCCACGTGATTGACAGGTGATTCCCACGGGATTCCCACGTGACTCCCTCGTGATTCCCACGTGATTGACACGTGATTCCCACCTAATTCCCACGTGATTGACACGTGATTCCCACGTGATTGACACATTCCCACGTTTTTCCCCCTTGATTGACACGTGATTCCCAAGGGATTCCCACGTGACTCCCTCGTGACTCCCACGTGATTGACACGTGATTCCCACCTAATTCCCACGTGATTGACACGTGATTCCCACGTGATTGACACGTGATTTCCACGGGATTTCCACGTGATTAACACGTGATTCCCCCGTGATTGACACGTGATTCCCACGTGATTCCCACATGGTTCCTCGTGATTGACACTTGATTCGCACGTGATTCCCACGGGATTGACACGTGATTCCCACGTGGTTGACACATTCCCACGTTTTTCCCCCTTGATTGACACGTGATTCCCACGGGATTCCCACGTGACTCCCTCGTGATTCCCACGTGATTGACACGTGATTCCCACCTAATTCCCACGTGTTTGACACGTGATTCCCACGTGAGTCCCATGTGATTGACACATTCCCACGTGATTACCACGTGATTGACACGTGATTCCCACGGGATTCCCACGTGACTCCCTTGTGATTCCCACGTGATTGACACGTGATTCCCACGTGATTCCCACGTGATTGACACATTCCCACGTGATTACCACGTGATTGACAAGTGATTCCCTCGGGATTCCCACGTGACTCCCTTGTGATTCCCACGTGATTGACACGTGATTGCCACGTGATTCCCACGTGATTGACACATTCCCACGTGATTCCCACGTGATTGACACGTGATTCCCACGGGATTCCCACGTGACTCCCTCGTGATCCCCACGTGATTGACACGTGATACCCACGGGATTCCCACGTGACACCCACCTAATTCCCACGTGTTTGACACGTGATTCCCATGTGGTTCCCACGTGATTGACACATTCCCACGTGATTCCCACGTGATTGACACGTGATTCCCACGGGATTCCCAAGTGACTCCCTCGTGATTCCCACGTGATTGACACGTGATTCCAACCTAGTTCCCACGTGATTGACATGTGACTCCCTCGTGATTGCCACGTGATTGACACGTGATTCCAACCTAATACCCACGTGATTGACACGTGATTCCCTCGTGATTCCCACGTGATTCTCATGTGATTCCAACGTGATTGACACGTGATTCCCACGTGCTTCCCACGTGATTCCCATGTGATTGACAGGTGATTCCCACGTGATTCCCACGTGATTGACACGTGATTCCCACCTGATTCGCACGTGATTGACACGTGATTCCCTCGTCATTCCCACGTGATTGACACGTGATTCCCACGTGAGTCCCACGTGATTGACACGTGATTCCCACGTGATTCCCATGTGATTGACAGGTGATTCCCACGTGATTCCCACGTGATTGAGACGTGATTCCCACGTGATTCCCACGTGATTCCCATGTGATTGACAGGTGATTCCCACGTGATTGACACGTGATTCCCACGTGATTGACACGTGATTCCCACCTGATTCGCACGTGATTGACACGTGATTCCCTCGTCATTCCCACGTGATTGACAAGTGATTCCCACGTGATTTCCACGTGATTTACACGTGATTCCCACGTGCTTCCCACGTGATTCCCATGTGATTGACAGGTGATTCCCATGTGATTGACAAGTGATTTCCACGTGATTCCCACGTGATTGACACATTCACACGTGATTCCCCCTTGATTGACACGTGATTCCCAAGGGATTCCCACGTGACTCCCTCGTGACTCCCACGTGATTGACACGTGATTCCCACGTGATTCCCACGTGATTGACACATTCACACGTGATTCCCCCTTGATTGACACGTGATTCCCACGGGATTTCCACGTGACTCACTTGTGATTCCAACGTGATTGACACGTGATTCCCACCTAATTCCCACGTGATTGACACGTAATTCCCATGTGATTCCCACGTGATTGACACATTCACACGTGATTCCCCCTTGATTGACACGTGATTCCCAAGGGATTCCCACGTGACTCCCTCGTGTTTCCCACGTGATTGACACGTGATTCCCACGTGATTCCCACGCGATTGACACGTGATTCCCTCGTGATTGCCACATGATTGACACATGATTCCCACGTGAGTCCCATGTGATTGACACATGATTCTCACGTGATTCACACGTGAGTCCCATGTGATTGACACATGATTCCCACGTGATTTACACGTCATTCCCAAGTGATTCCCACGTGATTCCCATGTGATTGACACGTGATTCCCACGTGATTGACACGTGATTCCCACCTAATTCCCACGTGATTGACACGTGATTCCCATGTGATTGACACATACCCACGTGATTACCACATGATTGACACGTGATTCCCACGGGATTCCCACGTGACTCCCTCGTGATTCCCACGTGATTGACAAGTGATTCCCACATTATCCCCACGTGATTGACACGTGATTCCCACGTGATTCCCACGTAATTGACACATTCCCACATGATTCCCACGTGATTGACACGTGATTCCCACGGGATTCCCACGTGACTCCCTCGTGATTCCCACGTGATTGACACGTGATTCCCACCTAATTCCAACGTGTTTGACACGTGATTCACACCTGATTCCCACGTGATTGACACATTCCCACGTGATTCCCACGTGATTGACACGTGATACCCACGGGATTCCCACGTGACTCCCTCATGATTCCCACGTGATTGACACGTGATTCCCACGTGATTCGCACGTGATTGACACATTCCCACGTGATTCCCACGTGATTGACACGTGATTCCCACGGGATTTCTACGTGACTCACTTGTGATTCCCCCGTGATTGACACGTGATTCCCACGGGATTCCCACGTGACTCCCTCATGATTCCCACGTGATTGACACGTGATTCCCACGTGATTCGCACGTGATTGACACATTCCCACGTGATTCCCACGTGATTGACACGTGATTCCCACGGGATTCCCACGTGACTCCCTCATGATTCCCACGTGATTGACACGTGATTCCCACGTGATTCGCACGTGATTGACACATTCCCACGTGATTGCCACGTGATTGACACGTGATTCCCCCGGGATTTCTACGTGACTCACTTGTAATTCCCACGTGATTGACACGTGATTCCCACCTAATTCCCACGTGTTTGACACGTGATTCCCACCTGAATCCCACGTGATTGACACATTCCCACGTGATTCCCAAGTGATTGACACGTGATTCCCACGGGATTCCCACATGACTCCCTCATGATTCCAACGTGATTGACACGTGATTACCACGTGATTCGCACGTGATTGACACATTCTCTCGTGATTCCCACGTGATTGACACGTGATTCCCACGGGATTCCCACGTGACTCCCTCGTGATTCCCACGTGATTAACACGTGATTCCCACGTGATTGACACGTGATTCCCATGGGATTTCCACGTGACTCACTTGTGATTCCCACGTGATTGACACGTGATTCCCACCTAATTCCCACGTGATTGACACGTGATTCCCACGTGTTTCACACGTGATTGGCAGAGTCCCACGTGATTCCCACGTGATTGGCACGTGATTCCCACGGGATTCCCACGTGATTGACACATTCCCACGTGATTCCCACGTGATTGACACGTGATTCCCACGGGATTCCCACGTGACACCCTCGTGATTCCCACGTGATTGACACGTGATTCCCACCTAATTCCCACGTGATTGACACGTGATTCCCACGTGATTCCCACGTGATTGACACATTCCCACGTGATTACCACGTGATTGACAAGTGATTCCCTCGGGATTCCCACGTGACTCCCTTGTGATTCCCACGTGATTGACACGTGATTGCCACGTGATTCCCACGTGATTGACACATTCCCACGTGATTCCCACGTGATTGACACGTGATTCCCACGGGATTCCCACGTGACTCCCTCGTGATCATCACGTGATTGACACGTGATACCCACGGGATTCCCACGTGACACCCACCTAATTCCCACGTGTTTGACACGTGATTCCCATGTGGTTCCCACGTGATTGACACATTCCCACGTGATTCCCACGTGATTGACACGTGATTCCCACGGGATTCCCAAGTGACTCCCTCGTGATTCCCACGTGATTGACACGTGATTCCAACCTAGTTCCCACGTGATTGACATGTGACTCCCTCGTGATTGCCACGTGATTGACACGTGATTCCAACCTAATACCCACGTGATTGACACGTGATTCCCTCGTGATTCCCACGTGATTCTCAAGTGATTCCAACGTGATTGACACGTGATTCCCACGTGCTTCCCACGTGATTCCCATGTGATTGACAGGTGATTCCCACGTGATTCCCACGTGATTGACACGTGATTCCCAGGTGATTGACACGTGATTCCCACCTGATTCGCACGTGATTGACACGTGATTCCCTCGTCATTCCCACGTGATTGACACGTGATTCCCACGTGAGTCCCACGTGATTGACACGTGATTCCCACGTGATTCCCATGTGATTGACAGGTGATTCCCACGTGATTCCCACGTGATTGACACGTGATTCCCACGTGATTCCCACGTGATTCCCATGTGATTGACAGGTGATTCCCACGTGATTGACACGTGATTCCCACGTGATTGACACGTGATTCCCACCTGATTCGCACGTGATTGACACGTGATTCCGTCGTCATTCCCACGTGATTGACAAGTGATTCCCACGTGATTTCCACGTGATTTACACGTGATTCCCACGTGCTTCCCACGTGATTCCCATGTGATTGACAGGTGATTCCCATGTGATTGACAAGTGATTTCCACGTGATTCCCACGTGATTGACACATTCACCCGTATTTCCCCCTTGATTGACACGTGATTCCCAAGGGATTCCCACGTGACTCCCTCGTGACTCCCACGTGATTGACACGTGATTCCCACGTGATTCCCACGTGACTGACACATTCACACGTGATTCCCCCTTGATTGACACGTGATTCCCAAGGGATTCCCACGTGACTCCCTCGTGACTCCCACGTGATTGACACGTGATTCCCACCTAATTCCCACGTGATTGACACTTAATTCCCATGTGATTCCCACGTGATTGACACATTCACACGTGATTCCCCCTTGATTGACACGTGATTCCCAAGGGATTCCCACGTGACTCCCTCGTGTTTCCCACGTGATTGACACGTGATTCCCACGTGATTCCCACGTGATTGACACGTGATTCCCTCGTGATTGCCACGTGATTGACACATGATTCCTACGTGAGTCCCATGTGATTGACACATGATTCTCACGTGATTCACACGTGAGTCCCATGTGATTGACACATGATTCCCACGTGATTTACACGTCATTCCCAAGTGATTCCCACGTGATTCCCATGTGATTGACACGTGATTCCCACGTGATTGACACGTGATTCCCACCTAATTCCCACGTGATTGACACGTGATTCCCATGTGATTGACACATACCCACGTGATTACCACATGATTGACACGTGATTCCCACGGGATTCCCACGTGACTCCCTCGTGATTCCCACGTGATTGACAAGTGATTCCCACCTTATCCCCACGTGATTGACACGTGATTCCCACGTGATTCCCACGTAATTGACACATTCCCACATGATTCCCACGTGATTGACACGTGATTCCCACGGGATTCCCACGTGACTCCCTCGTGATTCCCACGTGATTGACACGTGATTCCCACCTAATTCCAACGTGTTTGACACGTGATTCACACCTGATTCCCACGTGATTGACACATTCCCACGTGATTCCCACGTGATTGACACGTGATACCCACGGGATTCCCACGTGACTCCCTCATGATTCCCACGTGATTGACACGTGATTCCCACGTGATTCGCACGTGATTGACACATTCCCACGTGATTCCCACGTGATTGACACGTGATTCCCACGGGATTTCTACGTGACTCACTTGTGATTCCCCCGTGATTGACACGTGATTCCCACGGGATTCCCACGTGACTCCCTCATGATTCCCACGTGATTGACACGTGATTCCCACGTGATTCGCACGTGATTGACACATTCCCACGTGATTCCCACGTGATTGACACGTGATTCCCACGGGATTCCCACGTGACTCCCTCATGATTCCCACGTGATTGACACGTGATTCCCACGTGATTCCACGTGATTGACACATTCCCACGTGATTCCCACGTGATTGACACGTGATTCCCCCGGGATTTCTACGTGACTCACTTGTAATTCCCACGTGATTGACACGTGATTCCCACCTAATTCCCACGTGTTTGACACGTGATTCCCACCTGAATCCCACGTGATTGACACATTCCCACGTGATTCCCAAGTGATTGACACGTGATTCCCACGGGATTCCCACATGACTCCCTCATGATTCCCACGTGATTGACACGTGATTCCCACGTGATTCGCACGTGATTGACACATTCTCTCGTGATTCCCACGTGATTGACACGTGATTCCCACGGGATTCCCACGTGACTCCCTCGTGATTCCCACGTGATTAACACGTGATTCCCACGTGATTGACACGTGATTCCCATGGGATTTCCACGTGACTCACTTGTGATTCCCACGTGATTGACACGTGATTCCCACCTAATTCCCACGTGATTGACACGTGATTCCCACGTGTTTCACACGTGATTGGCAGAGTCCCACGTGATTCCCACGTGATTGGCACGTGATTCCCACGGGATTCCCACGTGATTGACACATTCCCACGTGATTCCCACGTGATTGACACGTGATTCCCACGGGATTCCCACGTGACACCCTCGTGATTCCCACGTGATTGACACGTGATTCCCACCTAATTCCCACGTGATTGACACGTGATTCCCACGTGATTCCCACGTGATTGACACGTCATTCCCACGTGATTCCCACGTGATTGATACGTGATTCCCTCGTGATTGCCACGTGATTGAAACGTGAATCCCACGTGAGTCCCATGTGAATGACACATGATTCCCACGTGATTCCCACGTGAGTCCCATGTGATTGACACATGATTCCCACGTGATTTACACGTGATTCCCACGTGATTCCCACGTGATTCCCACGTGATTCCCACGGGATTGACACGTGATTCCCACGGGATTGCCACGGGACTCCCTCGTGATTCCCCCATGATTGACTCGTGATTCCCACGTAATTCCCACGTGATTGACACATTCCCATGTGATTCCCACGTGATTGACTCGTGATTCCCACGGGATTCCCACGTAACTCCCTGGTGATTCCCACGTGATTGACACGTGATTCCCACCTAATTCCCACGTGATTGACACGTGATTCCCACGTGATTGACAGGTGATTCCCACGGGACTCCCACGTGATTGACACGTGATTCCCACCTAATTCCCACGTGATTGACACATGATTCCCACGTGATTCCCACGTGATTGACACGTGATTCCCACGTGATTCCCACGTGATTGACACGTGATTCCCTCGTGATTGCCACGTGATTGACACGTGATTCCCACGTGAGTCCCATGTGATTGACACATGATTCCCTCGTGATTCCCACGTGAGTCCCATGTGATTGACACATGATTCCCACGTGACTTACACGTGATTCCCATGTGATTCCCTCGTGATTCTCACGTGATTCCCATGTGATTTACACGTGATTCCCACGTGATTGACAGGTGATTCCCACGGGATTGCCACATGACTCCCTCGTGATTCCCACGTGATTGACACGTGATTCCCACCTAATTCCCACGTGATTGTCACGTAATTCCCACGTGATTCTCACGTTATTGACACATTCTCACGTGATTCCCACGTGATTGACACGTGATTCCCACGGGATTCCCACGTGACTCCCTCGTGATTCCCCCGTGATTGACACGTGATTCCCACCTAATTCCCACGTGTTTGACACGTGATTCCCACGTGATTCCCACGTGATTGACACATTCCGATGTGATTCCCACGTGATTGTCACCTGATTCCCATGGAATTCCCACGTGACTCCCTCGTGTTTCCCACGTGATTGACACGTGATTCCAACCTAATTCCCACGTGACTGACACGTGATTCCCATGTGATTCCCACGTGATTGACACGTGATTCCCACGTGAGTCCCATGTGATTGACACATGATTCCCACGTGATTCCCACGTGATTGACACATTCCCACGTGATTCCCACGTGATTGACACGTGATTCCCACGGGATTCCCACCTGATTGACACGTGATTCCCACGTGATTTCAACCTGATTACAGCGTGATTCCCACGTGATTCTCAAGTGACTCCCACGTGATTCCCACGTGATTGACACGTGATTCCCACGGCATTCCCACGTGACTCCCTCATGATTCCCACGTGATTGACACGTGATTCCCACGTGATTCGCACGTGATTGACACATTCCCACGTCATTCCCACGTGATTGACACGTGATTCCCACGGGATTTCTACGTGACTCACTTGTGATTCCCACGAGATTAAAACGTGATTCCCACCTAAATCCCACGTGTTTGACACGTGATTCCCACCTAATTCCCACGTGATTGACACATTCTCACGTGATTCCACGTGATTGACACGTGATTCCCACGGGATTCCCACGTGACTCCCTCGTGATTCCCACGTGGTTAACACGTGATTCCCACGTGATTCCCACGTGTTTGACACCTTCCCACGTGATTCCCACGTGATTGACACGTGATTCCCACGGGATTTCAACGTGACTCCCTCGTGATTCCCACGTGATTGACACGTGATTCCCACCTAATTCCCACGAGATTGACACGTGATTCCCACGTGATTCCCACGTGATTGACACATTCCCATGTGATTCCCACGTGATTGTCACCTGATTCCCACGGGATTCCCACGTGACTTCCTCGTGATTAACACGTGATTGACACGTGATTCCCACCTAATTCCCACGTGTTTGACACGTGATTCCCACGTGATTAAAACGTGATTCCCCTTGATTTCCAAGTGATTGACACCTGATTTCCACGTGATTCCCACCTGATTGACACGTCATTCCCACGTGATTCCCTCGAGATATCCACATAATTCCCACGTGATTGACACGTGATTCCCACGTGATTAAAACGTGATTTCCCCTTTATTCCCACGTGATTGACACGTGATTCCCAAGGGATTCCCCCGTGACTCCCTCGTGATTCCCACGTGATTGACACGTGATTCCCACCTAATTCCCACGTGATTGACACGTGATTCCCACGTGATTCCCACGTGACTGACACATTCCCACCTGATTCCCACGTGATTCACAGGTGATTCCCACGGGATTCCCTCGTGACTCTCTCGTGATTATCACGTGATTGACACGTGATTCCCACCTAATTCCCACGTGATTGACAAGTGATTCCCATGTGATTCCGACGTGATTGACACATTCCCACGTGATTCCCACGTGATTGACACGTGATTCCCACGGGATTCCCACGTGACTCCCTCGTGATTCCCACGTGATTACCACGTGATTCCCACGTGATTCCCACGTGATTGACACGTGATTCCCACGTGATTCCCACGTGATTCCTCGTGATTGACACTTGATTCGCACGTGATTCCCACGGGATTGACACGTGATTCCCACATGATTCCAACGTAATTACCACGTGATTCGAACTTGACTCTCACGTGATTCCCACGTGATTGACACGTGATTCCCACCTAATTCCCACGTGTTTGACACGTGATTCCCACCTGATTCCCACGTGATTGACACATTCCCACGTGATTCCCACGTGATTGACACGTGATTCTCACGGTATTCCCACATGATTCCCTCATGATTCCCACGTGATTGACACGTGATTCCCACGTGATTCGCACGTGATTGACACATTCCCACGTGATTCCCACGTGATTGACACGTGATTCCCACGGGATTTCTACGTGACTCACTTGTGATTCCCACGTGATTGACACGTGATTCCCACCTAATTCCCACGTACTTGACACGTGATTCCCACGTGATTCTCACGTCATTGACACATTCCCACGTGATTCCCACGTGATTCGCACGTGATTGATACATTCCCACGTCATTCCCCCGTGATTGACACGTGATTCCCACGGGATTTCTACGTGACTCACTTGTGATTCCCACGAGATTGAAACGTGATTCCCACCTAATTCCCACGTGATTGACACGTGATTCCCACGTGATTCGCACGTGATTGACACATTCCCACGTGATTCCCACGTGATTGACACGTGATTCCCACTGGATTCCCACGTGACTCCCTCATGATTCCCACGTGATTGACACGTGATTCCCACGTGAGTCCCATGTGATTGACACATGATTCCCACGTGATTTACACGTGATTCCCACGTGATTCCCACGTGATTCTCACGTGATTCCCATGTGATTGACTCGTGATTCCCAAGTGATTGACAGGTGATTCCCAAGGGAATCCCAGGTGACTCCCTCGTGATTCCCACGTGATTGACACGTGATTCCCACCTAATTCGCACGTGATTGACGTGATTGGGGGTACACGGAGGTCTTTCTGGTTCCTGCAGTGACCTCAGGATCCCTCTAGACTTGAGAGAGTGTTCCTTGAGTTTCTCTGAGGGCCATCAATGAAATCAAGGCTCCGTTCGGGTTAGAATGGGAGCACGGAATTGCTCTGCACGCAGTGCAGGGGAATGGGGCTTTATGTCGCGGTGAGGGTGGAGTCTCATGGTTTTTCTCGAGTTGAGGCGGGAACTTAGGGTATATTCTCGAGTTACGACGGGGATGGCCCTTCCAAACACGGGTGTGTTCAGTGACGGCAGGACGACTGTGTAGTTGCGAAGGACCCCTCGGGAGTCTCCTCGCGGCTTGAAAGGGCCATAAGAACACCTCTCGAGGTGAGGCCGCAGACCCAGGTTCCCTTTCCTGTTGCCACTGGGATCCTGGGATTCCTGTCCATTTTCCAGAGGAGTTAGGCATCATCGCCTTTGGGATCATTTAACTCCGTGCTCCTCTCGAGCTGTTCAATGGATGGTAGGCCGCCTCTCTAGAAAAGGCAGGGAGCTAGGCCATTCTCTAGTGTCTCCCCAGGGGCTTCAGACATCCCTTCATCTTGTGAGATGAAATCCATCTTACACTCAAGTCACTGCAGGAATTCCGGCCTGATTTCGAGTCAGGGCATCTCGGGGTCGATTCCACTGGAGGCCGCAAATTTAACCTCCCTCAACCAGAACTACCGCTGGGAGAAGCCTCCTCTTGTGGTGCTTTTGGACAGTTGGCATTCCCCTTGATTTGAAGCCAGGAAATTCGCTCTCACCTCGAGATGATTGGGGGTACAGGGAGCTCTTTCTGGTTCCTGCAGTGAACTCAGGATCCCTCTAGACTTGAGACAGTGTTCCTGGGGTTTCTCTGGAGTGCCATCAAGGAAATCAAGGCTCCTTTCGGGTTTGATGGGGAGCACGCAATTGGTCCACATGCTGTGCAGGGGAATCGGGCCTCATCTCGCGGCGATGGGTGAGTCTCATGGTTTTTCTCGAGTTGCGGCGGGAACCTGGGGTATATTCTCGAGTTGCGACGGGGATGGCCTTTCCAAACCCGGGTGTGTTCAGCGACGTCCAGACTCCTCTCTCGTTCGAGGGACCCTCGAGAGTATCCTCGCAGCTTGAAAGGTCCATAGGAACACCTCTCGAGGTGAGGCGGCAGACCCAGTTTCCCTTTCCTGTTCCAACTGGGATCCTGGGATTCCTGTCCATTTTCCAGAGGAGTCAGGCATCGTCTCCTTTGGAATCATTGAACTCCGAGTTCCTCTCGAGCTGTCCAATGGATGGGAGGCCGCCTGTCGAGAAAGGGAAGGGTGCTAGGGCATTCTCTATTGTCTCCCCAGAAGCTTCAGACATCCCTTCATCTTGTGAGATGAAATCCAGCTTGCACTCAAGTCACTGCAGGAATTCCGGCCTGATTTCGAGTCAGGGCATCTCGGGATCGATTCCACTGGAGGCCGCAAATTCAACCTCCCTCAACCAGACGTACAGCTGAGAGAAGCCTCCTCTTGTGGTGCTTGTGGACAGTTGGCATTCCTCTTGATTCGAAGCCAGGAAATCAGCTCTCACCTCGAGATGATTCGGAATACACGGTGCTTATTCTTGGTGAAGTGAGTTTAGGATCCCTCTAGACTTGAGACAGTGTTCCTGGGTTTACTCTGGAGTGCCAGCAAGGAAATTAAGGCTCCTTTCGGGTTTGATGGGGATCACACAATTGCTCTGTATGCTGTGCAGGGGAATCGGGCCTCATTTCGCGGCAAGGGGGGAGTCTCATTGTTTTTCTCGAATTGCGGCGGGAACAAGGGTTATGTTCTCGAATTAAGACGGGGATAGCCCTTCCAAACACGAGTGTGTTCAGCTACGTCAGGACGCCTGTCTAGTTGCGAGGGACCCCTCGGGAGTCTCCTCGCAGCTTGAAAGGGCCATAGGAACACCTCTCGAGTTGAGTCCGCAGACCCAGGTTCCCTTTCCTGTTGCCACAGGGATCCTGGGATTCCTGTCCATTTTCCAGAGGAGTCAGGCATCGTCTCATTTGGAATCATTGAACTCCGAGTTCCTCTCGAGCTGTCCAATGGATGGGAGGCCGATTGTCGAGAAAGGGCAGGGTGCTAGGGCATTCTCTATTGTCTCCCCAGGAGCTTCAGACATCCCTTCATCTTGTGAGATGAAATCCAGCTTGCACTCAAGTCACTGAAGGAATTCCGGCCTGATTTCGAGTCAGGGCATCTCGGGGTCGATTCTACTGGAGGCCAGAAATTGAACCTCCATCAACCAGACGTACAGCTGCGAGAAGCCTCCTCTTGTGGTGCTTGTGGACAGTTGGCATTCTTCTTGATTTGAAGCCAGGAAATCTGCTCGCAGCTCGAGAGAATTCGGAATACACGGTGCTTTTTCTTGTTGGTGAAGTGACTTAAGGATCCCTCTAGACTTGAGACAGTGTTCCTGGGGTTACTCTGGAGTGCCATCAAAGAAATCAAGGCTCCTTTCGGGTTTTTCGGGGAGCACGCAATTGCTCTGCATCCTGTGCAGGGGAATCGGGCCTCATCTCTCGGCGAGAGTGGAGTCTCATGGTTTTTCTCGAGTTGCGGCGGGAACCTGGGGTATATTCTCGAGTTACAACGGGAATGGCCCTTCCAAACAAGGGTGTGTTCAGCGACGTCAGGACTACTGTCTAGTTGCGAGGGACCCCTCGGGAGTCTCCTCGCGGCTTGAAAGTGCCATAGGAAACCCACTCGATGTGAGGCGGCAGACCCATTGTCCCTTTCCGGTTGCCACTCTGATCCTGGGATTCCTGTCCATTTTCCAGAAGAGCCAGGCATCGTCTCCTTTGGAATCATTGAACTCCGTGTTCCTCTCGAGCTGTCCAATGGATGGGAGGCTGCCTCTCTAGAAAAGGCAGGGAGCTAGGGCTTTCTCTAGTGTCTACCCTTGGGCTTCAGTCATCCCTTTATCTTGTGAGATGAAATCCAGCTTGCACTCAAGTCACTGCAAGAATTTCGGCCTGATTTCGAGTCAGGGCATCTCGGGATCGATTCCACTGGAGGCCATAACTTCAACATCCCTCTCCCAGACGTACAGCTGCGAGAAGCCTCTTCTTGTGGTGCTTGTGGACAGTTGGCATTCCTCTTTATTTGAAGCCAGGAAATTCGCTTTCACCTCGAGATGATTGGGAGTACATGGAGCTCTTTCTGGTTCCTGCAGTGACCTCAGGAGCCCTCTAGACTTGAGAAAGTGTTCCTTGTGTTTCTCTGGAGTGCCATCAAGGAAATCAAGTCTCCTTTCGGGTTTGATGTGTAGCACGCAATTGCTCTGCACGCAGTGCAGGGGAATCAGGCTTCATCTCACCGCGATGGGTGAGTCTCATGGTTTTTCTCGAATTGCGGCGGGAAGCTGGGGTATATTCTCGAGTTACGGCGGGGATGGCCCTTCCTAACACAGGTGTGTTCAGCGACATCAGGACTCCTGTCTAGTTGCGAGGGACCCCACGGGAGTCTCCTCGCAGCTTGAAAGGGCCATAGGAACACCTCTCGAGGTGAGGCCGCAGACCTAGATTCCCTTTCCTGTTGCCACTGGGATCCTGGGATTCCTGTCCATTTTCCAGAGGAGTCAGGCATCGTCTGCTTTGGAATCATTGAACTCCGTGTTGCTCTCGAGCTGTCCAACGGATGGGAGGCCACATGTCGAGAAAGGGCAGTGTGCTAGAGCATTCTATAGTGTCTCCCCAGGGGCTTCAGACATCCCTTCAACTTGTGAGATGAAATCCAGCTTGCACTCAAGTCACGGCAGGACTTCCGGCCTGATTTCGTGTCAGGGCATCTCGGGGTCGATTCCACTGTAGGCCGCAAATTCAAATTCCCTCACCCAGACCTACAGCTGCGAGAAGCCTACTCTTGTGGTGCTTGTGGACAGTTGGCATTCCTCTTGATTTGAAGCCAGGAAATAGGCTCTCAGCTCGAGATGATTCGGAATACACGGAGCTGTTTCTGGTTTCTGAAGTGACTTTAGGATCCCTCTAGACTTGAGACAGTGTTCCTGGGGATTCTCTGGAGTGCCATCAAGGAAATCAAGGGTGCTTTCGGGTTTGATGGGGAGCACGCAATTGCTCTGCATGCTGTGCAGGGGAATCGGGCCTCATCTCACGGCGAGGAGGGTGTCTCATGGTTTTTCTCGAGTTGCGGCGGGAACCTGTGGTATATTCTTGAGTTACGACGGGGATGGCCCTTCCAAACATGGGTGTGTTCAGCGAAGTCAGGACTCCTGTCTAGTTGCGAGGGACCCCTCGGGAGTCTCCTCGCCGCTTGAAAGGGCCATAGGAAAACCTCTCGTGGTGAGGCGCAGACCCTTTGTCCCTTTCTTGTTGCCACTGTGATCCTGGGATTCCTGTCCATTTTCCAGAGGAGTCAGGCATCGTCTCCTTTGGAATCATTGAACTCCGTGCTCCTCTTGAGCTGCCCAATTGAAGGGAGGCCGCCTCTCTAGAAAAGGAAGAGAGCTAGGGCTTTCTCTAGTTTCTCCCCAGGGGCTCCAGACATCCCTTTATCTTGTGTGATGAAATCCAGCTTGCACTCAAGTCACTGCAAGTATTCCGGCCTGATTTCGAGTCAGGGCATCTCGGGGTCGATTCCAGTGGAGGCCATAATTTCAACGTCCCTCTCCCAGATGTACAGCTGCTAGAAGCCTCTTCTTGTGGTGCTTGTGGAGAGTTGGCATTCCTCTTGATTTGAAGCCAGTAAATTCGCTGTCACCTATATGTTTGGGGGTACACGTAGATCTTTCTTGTTCCTGCAGTGACCTCAGGATCCCTATAGACTTGAGAGAGTGTTCCTTGATATTCTCTGGTGTGCCATCATGGAAATCAAGGCTGCTTTCGAGTTTGACGGGGAGCACGGAATTGCTCTGCACGGAGTTCAGGGTATCGGGCTTCATCTCGCGGAGAGGGGGGAGTCTCATGGTTTTTCTCGAGTTGCAGCGCGAACCTGGGTTATATTCTCGAGTTACGACGGGGAAGGCCCTTCCAAACAAGGGTGTGTCGGGCGACGTCAGGACTCCTGTCTAGTTGCTAGGGACCCCTCGGGAGTTTCCTCGCGGCTTGAAAGGGCCATAGGAAAACCTCTCGAGTTGAGGCCGCAGTCCCAGGTTCCCTTTCCTGTTGCCAATGTGATCCTGGGATTCCTGACCATTTTCCAGAGGAGTCAGGCATCGTCTCCTTTGGAATCATTGAACTCCGTGTTCCTCTCGAGCTGTTCAATGGATGGAGGCTGCCTGTCGAGAAAGGGCAGGGTGCTAGGGCATTCTCTAGTGTCTCCCCAGGGGCTTCAGACATCCCTTCATCCTGTGAGATGAAATCCAGCTTGCACTCAAGTCACTGCAGGAATTCCGGCCTGATTTCGAGTCAGGGCATCTCGTGGTGGATTCCACTGGAGGCCGCAAATTCAACCTCCCTCTCCCAGATGTACAACTGCGAGAAGCCTCCTCTTTTGGTGCTTGTGGACATTTGGCATTCCTCTTGATTTGAAGCCAGGAAATCAGCTCTCAGCTCGAGATGATTCGGAATACACGGAGCTGTTTCTAGTTGGTGAAGTGACTTTAGGTTCCCTCTAGACTTGAGATAGTGTTCCTGGGGTCTCTCTGGAGTGGCATCAAGGAAATCAAGGCTCCTTTCGGGTTTGATGGGGAGCATGCAATTGCTCTGCATGCTGTGCAGGGGAATCGGGCCTCATCTCGCGGCGAGGGGGGAGTCTCATGGTTTTTCTCGAGTTGCGGCGGGAACCTGGGGTACATTCTCGAGTTACGACGGGGATGGCCCTTCCAAACACGGGTGTGTTCCGGACGTCAGGACTCCCGTCTAATTGCGAGGGACACCTCGTCAGTCACCTCCCAACTTGAAAGGGCCATAGGAAATCCTCTCGAGGTGAGGCGGCAGACCCATTGTCCCTTTCCTGTTGCCACCGGGATCCTGGGATTCCTGTCCATTTTCCAGAGGAGTCAGTCATTGTCTCCTTTGGAATCATTGAACTCCGTGTTCCTCTCGAGCTGTCCAATTGACAGGAGGCCGCCTCTCTAGAAAAGGCAGGGAGCTAGGGCTGTCTCTAGTGTCTCCCCAGGGGCTTCAGACATCCCTTTATCTTCTGAGATGAAATCCAGCTTGCCCTCAAGTCACTTCAAGAATTCCGGCCTGATTTAGAGTCAAGGCTTCTCGGGATCGATTCCAGTGGAGGCCAATAATTCAATGTCCCTCTCCCAGACGTACAGCTGCGAGAAGCCTCCCCTTGTGGTGCTTGTGGACAGTTGGCATTCCTCTTGATTTGAAGCCAGGAAATTTGCTCTCACCTCGAAATGATTGGGGGTACACCGAGCTCTTTCTGGTTCCTGCAGTGACCTCAGGAGCACTTTAGACTTGAGAGAGTGTTCCTTGTGTTTCTCTGGAGTGCCATCAAGGAAATCAAGGCTCCTTTCGGGTTTGACAGGGAGCACGAAATTGCTCTGCATGCAGTGCAGGGGAATCAGGCTTCATCTCGTGGCGGGGGGTGGGGGGGGGGATTTCATGGTTTTTCTCGAGTTGCGGCGGGAACCTGGGGTATATTCTCGAGTTACGGCGGGGATGGCCCTTCCCAACACCGGTATGTTCAGCAACGTCAGAACATCTGTCTAGTTTCGAGGGGCCCATCGGGAATCTCCTTGCGGCTTGAAAGGTCCATAGGAACACCTCTCGAGGTGAGGCGTCAGACCCATTGTCCCTTTCCTGTTGCCACTGGGATCCTGGGATTCCTGTCCATTTTCCAGAAGAGCCAGGCATCGTCTCCTTTGGAATCATTGAACTCCGTGTTCCTCTTGAGCTGTCCAATGGATGGCAGGCTGCCTCTCTAGAAAAGGCAGGGAGCTAGGGCTTTCTCTAGTCTCTACCCTTGGGTTTCAGTCATCCCTTTATCTTGTGAGATGAAATCCAGCTTGCACTCAAGTCACTGCAAGAATTCCGGCCTGATTTCGAGTCAGGGCATCTCGGGATCGATTCCACTGGAGGCCATAAGTTCAACGTCCCTCTCCCAGACGTACAGCTGCGAGAAGCCTCCTCTTTTTGTGCTTGTGGACAGTTGGCATTCCTCTTGATTTGAAGCCAGGAAATTTGCTCTCACCTCGAGATGATTGGGGGTACACCGAGCTCTTTCTGGTTCCTGCAGTGACCTCAGGAGCACTCTAGACTTGAGAGAGTGTTCCTTGTGTTTCTCTGGAGTGCCATCAAGGAAATCAAGGCTCCTTTCGGGTTTGACAGGGAGCACGAAATTGCTCTGCATGCAGTGCAGGGGAATCGGGCTTCATCTCGTGGCGGGGTGGGGGGGGAATTTCATGGTTTTTCTCGAGTTGCAGCGGGAACCTTCGGTATATTCTCGAGTTACGGCGGGGATGGCCCTTCCAAACACGGGTGTGTTCAGCGACATCAGGACTCCTGTCTAGTTGCGAGGGACCCCACGGGAGTCTCCTCGCAGCTTGAAAGGACCATAGGAACACCTCTCGAGGTGAGGCCGCAGACCTAGATTCCCTTTCCTGTTGCCACTGGGATCCTGGGATTCCTGTCCATTTTCCAGAGGAGTCAGGCATCGTCTGCTTTGGAATCATTGAACTCCGTGTTGCTCTCGAGCTGTCCAATGGATGGGAGGCCACATGTCGAGAAAGGGCAGTGTGCTAGAGCATTCTATATTGTCTCCCCAGGGGCTTCAGACATCCCTTCAACCTGTGAGATGAAATCCAGCTTGCACTCAAGTCACGGCAGGACTTCCGGCCTGATTTCGTGTCAGGGCATCTCGGGGTCGATTCCACTGTAGGCCGCAAATTCAAATTCCCTCACCCAGACCTACAGCTGCGAGAAGCCTACTCTTGTGGTGCTTGTGGACAGTTGGCATTCCTCTTGATTTGAAGCCAGGAAATAGGTTCTCAGCTCGAGATGATTCGGAATACACGGAGCTGTTTCTGGTTTCTGAAGTGACTTTAGGATCCCTCTAGACTTGAGACAGTGTTCCTGGGGATTCTCTGGAGTGCCATCAAGGAAATCAAGGGTGCTTTCGGGTTTGATGGGGAGCACGCAATTGCTCTGCATGCTGTGCAGGGGAATCGGGCCTCATCTCAAGGCGAGGAGGGTGTCTCATGGTTTTTCTCGAGTTGCGGCGGGAACCTGTGGTATATTCTTGAGTTACGACGGGGAAGGCCCTTCCAAATATGGGTGTGTTCAGCGAAGTCAGGACTCCTGTCTAGTTGCGAGGGACCCCTCGGGAGTCTCCTCGCCACTTGAAAGGGCCATAGGAAAACCTCTCGTGGTGAGGCGCAGACCCTTTGTCCCTTTCTTGTTGCCACTGTGATCCTGGGATTCCTGTCCATTTTCCAGAGGAGTCAGGCATCGTCTCCTTTGGAATCATTGAACTCCGTGCTCCTCTTGAGCTGTCCAATTGAAGGGAGGCCGCCTCTCTAGAAAAGGAAGAGAGCAGGGCTTTATCTAGTTTCTCCCCAGGGGCTCCAGACATCCCTTTATCTTGTGTGATGAAATCCAGCTTGCACTCAAGTCACTGCAAGTATTCCGGCCTGATTTCGAGTCAGGGCATCTCGGGGTCGATTCCAGTGGAGGCCATAATTTCAACGTCCCTCTCCCAGATGTACATCTGCTAGAAGCCTCTTCTTGTGGTGCTTGTGGAGAGTTGGCATTCCTCTTGATTTGAAGCCAGTAAATTCGCTGTCACCTATATGTTTGGGGGTACACGGAGATCTTTCTTGTTCCTGCAGTGACCTCAGGATCCCTATAGACTTGAGAGAGTGTTCCTTGATATTCTCTGGTGTGCCATCATGGAAATCGAGGCTGCTGTCGAGTTTGACGGGGAGCACGGAATTGCTCTGCACGGAGTTCAGGGTATCGGGCTTCATCTCGCGGAGAGGGGGGAGTCTCATGGTTTTTCTCGAGTTGCAGCGCGAACCTGGGTTATATTCTCGAGTTACGACGGGGAAGGCCCTTCCAAACAAGGGTGTGTCGGGCGACGTCAGGACTCCTGTCTAGTTGCTAGGGACCCCTCGGGAGTTTCCTCGTGGCTTGAAAGGGCCATAGGAAAACCTCTCGAGGTGAGGCCGCAGTCCCAGGTTCCCTTTCCTGTTGCCAATGTGATCCTGGGATTCCTGACCATTTTCCAGAGGAGTCAGGCATCGTCTCCTTTGGAATCATTGAACTCCGTGTTCCTCTCGAGCTGTCCAATGGATGGAGGCTGCCTGTCGAGAAAGGTCAGGGTGCTAGGGCATTCTCTAGTGTCTCCCCAGGGGCTTCAGACATCCCTTCATCGTGTGAGATGAAATCCAGCCTGCACTCAAGTCACTGCAGGAATTCCAGCCTGATTTCGAGTCAGGACATCTCGGGGTCGATTCCACTGGAGGCCGCAAATTCAACCTCCCTCAACCAGACGTACAGCTCTGAGAAGCCTCCTCTTGTGGTGCTTGTGGACAGTTGGCATTCCTCTTGATTTGAAGCCAGGAACTTCGCTCTCACCTCGAGATGATTGGGAGTACACGAAGCTCTTTCTGGTTCCTACAGTGAGCTCAGGATCCCTCCAGACTTGAGAGAGTATTAATTGAGTTTCTCTGGAGTGCCATCAAGGAAATCAAGGCTCCTTTCGGGTTTGACGGGAACACAGAATTGCTCTGCTCGCAGTGCAGGGGAATCGGGCTTCATCTCGCGGCGAGGGGGGAGTCTCATGGTTTTTCTCGAGTTGCGGCGGGAACCTTGGGTATATTCTCGAGTTACGGCGGGGTTGGAACTTCCAAACACGGGTGTGTTCATCGACGTCAGGACTCCTGTCTAGTTGCGAGGGACCCCTCGGGAGTCTCCTCGCGGCTTGAAAGGGCCATAGGATCACCTCTCGATGTGAGGCCGCAGACCAAGGTTCCCTTTCCTGTTGCCACTGGGATCCTGGGATTCCTGTCCATTTTCCAGAGGAGTCAGGCATCGTCTCCTTTGGAATCATTGAACTCCGTGTTCCTCTCAAGCTCTCCAATGGCTGGGAGGCCGCCTGTCGAGAAAGGGCAGGGTGCTAGGGCATTCTCTAGTGTCTCCCCAGGGGCTTCAGACATCCCTTCATCTTGTGAGATGAAACCCAGCTTGCACTCAAGTCACTGCAGGAATTCCGGCCTGATTTCGAGTCAGGGCATCTTGTGGTCGATTCCACTGGAGGCCGCAAATTCAACCTCCCTCAACCAGACGTACAGCTGCGAGAAGCCTCCTCTTGTGGTGCTTGTGGACAGTTGGCATTCCTGTTGATTTGAAGCCAGGAAAGCAGCTCTCAGCTCGAGATGATTCGGAATACACGGAGCTGTTTCTGGTTGGTTAAGTGACTTTAGGATCCCTCTAGACTTGAGACAGTGTTCCTGGGGTTTATCTGGAGTGCCATCAAGGCAATCAGGCTCCTTTCCGGTTTGATGGGGAGCACACAACTGCTCTGCATGCTGTGCCGGGGAATCGGGCCTGATCTCGTGGCGAGGGGGCAGTCTCATGGTTTTTCTCGAGTTGCGGCGGACACCTGGGGTATATTCTCGAGTTAAAACGGGGATGGACCTTCCAAACAAGGGGGTATTCAGCGATGTCAGGACTCCTGTCTAGTTGCGAGGGACCCCTCGGGAGTCTCCACGCTGCTTGAAAGGGCCATAGGAAAACCTCTCGAGGTGAGCCGGCAGACCCATTGTCCCTTTCCTGTTGCCACTGGGATCCTGGGATTCCTGTCCATTTTCCAGAGGATTCAGGCATCGTCTCCTTTGGAATCATTGTACCGCGTTTTCCTCTTGAGCTGTCCAATGGATGGGAGGCCGCCTCTCTAGAAAACGAAGGGAGCTAGGGCTTTCTCTAGTGTTTCCCCAGGGGCTTCAGACATCCCCTTATCGTGTGAGATGAAATCCAGCTTGCACTCATGTCACTGCAAGAATTCCAGCCTGATTTCGAGACAGGGCATCTCGGGTTCCATTCCAGTGAAGGCCATAAATTCAAAGTCCCTCTCCCAGATGTACAGGTGTGAGAAGCCTCCTCTTGTGGTGCTTGTGGACAGTTGGCATTCCTCTTGATTTGAAGCCAGGAAATCACCTCTCAGCTCGAGATGATTCGGAATACCCGGAGCAGTTTCTGGTTGGTGAAGTGACTTTAGGAACAATCTAGACTTGAGACAGTGTTGCTGGGGTTTCTATGGAGTGCCATCAAGGAAATCAAGGCTCCTTTCGGGTTTGATGTGGAGAACGCAGTTGCTCTGCATGCTGTGCAGGGGAGACGGGCCTCATCTCGCGGTGAGGGGGGAGTCTCCTGGTTTTTCTCGAGTTGCGGTGGGCACCTGGGGTATATTCTCGAGTTACGACGGGGATGGCCCTTCCAAACACGGGTGTGTTCAGCGACGTCAGGACACCTGTCTAGTTGCGAGGGACCCCTCGGGAGTCTCCTCGGGGCTTGAAAAGGCCATAGGAACACCTGTCGAGTTAAAGCCGCAGACCCAGGTTCCCTTTCCTGTTGCCACTGGGATCCTGGTGTTCCTGTCCATTTTCCAGAGGAGTCAGGCATCGTCTCCTTTGGAATCTTTGAACTCCGTGTTCCTCTCGTACAGTCCAATGCATGGGAGACCGCCTGTCGAGAACGGGCAGGGTGCTAGGGCATTCTCTAGTGTCTCCCCAGGGGCTTCAGACATCCCTTCATCTTGTGAGATGAAATCCAGCTTGCACTCAACTCACTGCAGGAATTCCGGCCTGATTTCGAGTCAGGGCATCTCGGGGTGGATTCCACTGGAGGCCGCAATTTCAACCTCCCACAACCAGACGTACAGCTGCGAGAAGCCTCTTCTTGTGGTGCTTGTGGACAGTTGGCATTCCTCTTGATTTGAAGCCAGGAACTTCGCTCTCACCTCGAGATGATCGGGAGTACATGGAGCTGTTTCTGGTTCCTACAGTGAGCGCAGGTTCCCTCTAGACTTGAAAGAGTGTTCCTTGAGTTTCTCTGGAGTGCATTCAAGGAAATCAAGGCTCCTTTCGGGTTTGACGGGAACACGGAATTGCTCTGCACGCAGTGAAGGGGAATCGGGCTTCATCTCGTGGCGAGGAGGGAGTCTCATGGCTCTTCTCTAGTTGCGGCGGGAACCTTGGGTATATTCTCGAGTTACGGCGGGGATGGACCTTCCAAACACGGGTGTGTTCATCGACGTCAGGGCTCCTGTCTAGTTGCGAGGGACCCCTTGGGAGTCTCCTCGCGACTTAAAAGGGCCAGAGGAACACCTCTCGAAGTGAGGCCGCAGACCAAGGTTCCCTTTCCTGTTGCCACTGGGATCCTGGGATTCCTGTCCATTTTCCAGGGGTGTCAGGCATCGTCTCCTTTGGAATCATTGAACTTCGTGTTCCTCTCGAGCTGTCCAATGGATGGGAGGCCACATGTCGAGAAAGGGCAGTGTGCTAGGGCATTTTCTAGTGTCTCCCCAGGGGCTTCAGACATCCCTTCATCTTGTGAGATGAAATCCAGCTTGCACTCAAGTCACTGCAGGAAGTCCGGCCTGATTTCGTTTCAGGGCATCTTGTGGTCGATTCCACTGGAGGCCGCAAATTCAACCTCCCTCAACCAGATGTACAGCTGCGAGACGCCTCCTCTTGTGGTGCTTGTGGACAGTTGGCATTCCTCTTGATTTGAAGTCAGGAAAGCAGCTCTCACCTCGAGATGATTTGGCATACACGGAGCTGTTTCTGGTTGGTTAAGTGACTTTAGGATACCTCTAGATTTGAGACAGTGTTCCTGGGGTTTCTATGGAGTGCCATCAAGGAAATCAGGCTCCTTTCGGGTTTGCTGGGGAGCACGCAACTGCTCTGCATGCTGTGCAGGGGAATCGGGCCTCATCTCGCGGCGAGGGGGGAGTCTCATGGTTTTTCTCGAGTTGCGGCGGGATCCGGGGTATATTCTCGAGTTACAACGGGGAAGGACCTTCCAAATAAGGGTGTATTCAGCGATGTCAGGACTCCTGTCTAGTTGCGAGGGACCCCTCGGGAGTCTCCACGCGGCTTGAACGGGCCATAGCAAAACCTCTCGAGGTGAGCCGGCAGACCCATTGTCCCTTTCCTGTTGCCACTGGGATCCTGGGATTCCTGTCCATTTTCCAGAGGATTCAGGCATCGTCTCCTTTGGAATCATTGTACTCCGTTTTCCTCTTGAGCTGTCCAATGGATGGGAGGCCGCCTCTCTAGAAAAGGAAGGGATCTAGGGCTTTCTCTAGTGTTTCCCCAGGGGCTTCAGACATCCCCTTATCTTGTGAGGTGAAATCCAGCTTGCACTCATGTCACTGCAAGAATTCCGGCCTGATTTCGAGACAGGGCATCTCGGGATCCATTCCAGTGAAGGCCATAAATTCAACGTCCCTCTCCCAGATGTACAGGTGTGAGAGCCTCCTCTTGTGGTGCTTGTGGACAGCTGGCATTCCTCTTGATTTGAAGCCAGGAAATCACCTCTCAGCTCGAGATGATTCGGAATACCCGGAGCTGTTTCTGGTTGGTGAAGTGACTTTAGGATCAATCTAGACTTGAGACAGTGTTCCTGGGGTTTCTCTGGAGTGCCATCCAAGAAATCAAGGCTCCTTTCGGGTTTGATGGGGAGAAAGCAATTGCTCTGCATGTTGTGCAGGGGAGTCGGGCCTCATCTCGCGGCGAGGGGGGAGTCTCCTGGTTTTTCTCGAGTTGGGGCGGGAGCCTGGGTTATATTCTCGAGTTCCAACGGGGATGGACCTTCCAAACACGGGTGTGTTTAGCGACGTCAGGACTCCTGTCTAATTGCGAGGGACCCGTCAGGAGTCTCCTCGCGGCTTGAAAGTGCCATAGGAACACCTCTCGAAGTGAGGCCGCAGACCTAGGTTCCCTTTCCTGTTGCCACTGGGATCCTGGGATTCCTGTCCATTTTCCAGAGGAGTCAGGCATCGTCTCCTTTGGAATCACTGAACTCCGTGTTCCTCTCAAGTTCTCCAAAAGATGGGAGGTCGCCTGTCGAGAAAGGACATGGTGCTAGGGCATTCTTTAGTGTCTCCCCAGGGGCTTCAGACATCCCTTCATCTTGTGAGATGAAATCCAGCTTGCACTCAAGTCACTGCAGGAATTCCGGCCTGATTTCGTGTCAGGCGAGAAGCCTCCTCGTGTGGTGCTTGTGGACAGTTGGCATTCCTCTTCATTTGAAGCCAGGACTTTCGCTCTCACCTCGAGATGATTGGGGGTACACGGAGGTCTTTCTGGTTCCTGCAGTGACCTCAGGAACCCTCTAGACTTGAGAGAGTGTTCCTTGAGGTTCTCTGGAGTGCCATCAAGGAAATCAAGGGTCCTTTCGAGTTTGACGGGGAGCATGGAATTGCTCTGCACGCAGTGCAGGGGAATCGTTCTTAATCTCGCGGGGAGTGGGGAGTCTCATGGTTTTTCTCGAGTTGAGGCGGGAACCCGGGGTATATTCTCGAGTTACGACGGGGATGGCCCTACCAAACAAGGCTGTGATAAGTGACGTCAGGTCTACTGTCTAGTTGCGAGGGACCCCTCAGAAGTCTCCTCGCGGCTTGAAAGGGCCATAGGAAAACGTCTCGAAGTGAGGCGGAAGACCCATTGTCCCTTTCCTGTTGCCACTGGGATCCTGGGATTCCTGTCTATTTTCCAGAGGAGCCAGGCATCGTCTCCTTTGGAATCATAGAAATAAGTGTTCCTCTCGAGCTGTCCAATTGATGGGAGGCCGCCTCTTTAGAAAAGGCAGGGTGCTAGGGCTTTCTCTAGTGTCACCCCAGGGGCTTCAGTCATCCCTTTATCTTTTGAGATGAAATCCAGCTTGCACTCAAGTCACTGCAAAATTCCGTCCTGATTTCGAGTCGCGGCATCTCGGAGTCGATTCCAGTGGAGGCGATAAATTCAACGTCCCTCTCCCCGACGTACAGATGCGAGAAGCCTCTTCTTTTGTTGCTTGTGGACAGTTGGCATTCCTCTTGATTTGAAACCAGGAAATTCGCTCTCACCTCGAGATGATTGGGGGTACACGGAGCTCTTTCTTGTTCCTGCCGTGACCTCAGGATCCCTCTAGACTTGAGAGAGTGTTCCTTGAGTTTCTCTGGAGTGCCATCAAGGAAATCAAAGCTCCTTTAGGGTTTGACGGGGAGCACGGAATTGCTCTGCACGCAGTGCAGGGGAATCGTTCTTAACCTCGTGGCAAGTGGGAAGTCTCATGGTTTTTCTCGAGTTGCGGCGGGAACCTGGGGTATATTCTCGAGTTACTGAGGGGATGGCCCTTCCACACACGTGTGTGTTCAGCGACGTCAGGACTCCTGTCTAGTTGGGAGGGACCCCTCGGGAGTCTCCTCGCGGCTTGATAATGTCAAAGGATCACCTCTCGAGGAGAGGCCGCAGATCCAGGTTCCCTTTCCTTTTGCCACTGGGATCCTGGGATTCCTGTCCATTTTCCAGAGGAGTCAGGCATCGTCTTCTTTGGAATCATTGAACTCTGTGTTAATCTTGAGCTGTCCAATGGATGGGAGGCCGCCTGTCGAGAAAGAGCAGGGTGCTAGGGCATTCTCTAGTGTCTCCCCAGGGGCTTCAGACATCCCTTCATCTTGTGAGATGAAATCAAGCTTGCACTCAAGTCATTGCAGGAATTTTGGCCTGATTTCTTTTCAGGGCATCTCGGGGTCGATTTTACTGGAGGCCGCAAATTCAACCTCCCTCAACCAGACGAACAGCTGTGAGAATCCTCCTCTTGTGGTGCTTCTGGACAGTTGGCATTCCTCTTGATTTGAAGCCAGGAAATCAGCTCTCAGCTCGAGATGATTCGGAATACACGGAGCTGTTTCTGGTTGGTGAAGTGACGTTAGGATCCCTCTAGTCTTGAGACAGTGTTTCTGTGTTTTCTCTGGAGTGCCATCAAGGAAATCCCGGCTCCTTTCTGGTTTGATTGGGAGCATGCAACTGCTCTGCATGCTGTGCAGGGGAATCGGGACTCATCTCGCGGCGAGGGGGGAGTCTCATATTTTTTCTCGAGTTGCGGCGGGAACCTGGGGTATATTCACGAGGTACGACGGGGATGGCCCTTCCAAACACGGGTGCGTTCAGCGACGTCAGGACTCCTGCCTAGTTGCGAGGGACCACTCGGGAGTCTCCTCGCGGCTTGAAAGGGCCATAGGAATAGCTCTCGGGGTGAGGCCGCAGACCCAGTTTCCCTTTCCTGTTGCCACTGGGATCCTGGGATTCCTGTTCATTTTCCAGAGGAGTCAGGCATCGTCTCCTTTGAAATCATTGAACTCCGTGTTCCTCTCGAGCTGTCCAATGGATGGGAGGCCGCCTGTCGAGAAAAGGAAGGGAGCTAGGGTTTTCAGTACTGTCTCCCCAGGGGCTTCAGATATCCCTTTATCTTTAGAGATGAAATCCAGCTTGCACTCAAGTCACTGCAAGAATTCCGGCCTGATTTCGAGTCAGGGCATCTCGATGTCGATTCCAGTGGAGGCCATAATTTCAACGTCCCTCTCCCAGACGTACAGCTGCGAGAAGCCTCCTCTTGTGGTGCTTGTGGACAGTTGGCATTCCTCTTGATTTCAAGCCAGGAAAGCAGCTCTCAGCTCGAGATGATTTGGAATACATGGAGCTGTTTCTGGTTGGTGATGTGACTTTAAGATCCCTCTAGACTTGAGACAGTGTTCCTGGGGTTTCTCTGGAGTGCCATCAAGGAAATCAAGGCTCCTTTCGGGTTTGATGGGGAGCACTCAATTGCTGTGCATGCTGTGCAGGGGAATCGGGCCTCATATCGCGGCGAGGGGGAAGTTTCATAGTTTTTCTCGAGTTGCGGCGGGAACTTGTGGTATATTCTCGAGTTACGACGGTGATGGACCTTCCAAACACTGGTGAGTTCAGCGATGTCAGGACTCCTGTCTAGCTGTGAGGGACCCCTCGGGAGTCTCTTCGCGCCTGAAAGGGCCATAGGAGAAGCTCTCGAGGTGAGGCGGCAGACCCATTGTCCCTTTCCTGTTGCCACTGGGATCCTGGGATTCCTGTCCATTTTCCAGAGAACTCAGTCATCGTCTACTTTAGAATCATTGAACTCCGTGTTCCTCTCGAGCTGTCCAATGAATGCGAGGCCGCCTCTCTAGATAAGGCAGGGAGCTAGGGCTTTCTCTAGTGTCTCCCCAGGGGCTTCAGACATCCCTTTATCTTGTGAGATGAAATCCATCTTGCACTCAAGTCACTGCAAGAATTCCGGCCTGATTTGGAGTCAGGGCATCTCGGGCTCGATTCCAGTGGAGGCCATAAATTCAACGTCCCTCTCCCAGATGTACAGCTGCGAGAAGCCTCCTCTTGTGGTGCTTGTGGGCAGTTGGCATTCCTCTTGATTTGAAGCCGGGAATTTCGCTCTCACGTCGAGATGATTGGTGGTACATGGAACTCTTTCTCGTTCCTGCAGTGACCTCAGTATTCCTCTAGACTTGAGAGAGGGTTCCTTGAGTTTCTCTGGAGTGCCATCAAGGAAATCAAGTCTCCTTTCGGGTTTGACGGGGAGCACGGAATTGCTCTGCATGCAGTGCAGGGGAATCGGGCTTTATCTCGCGGCGAGGGCGGAGTCTCATGGTTTTTCTCGAGTTGTGGCGGGAACCTGGGCTTTATTCTCGAGTTACAACACGGATGGTCCTTCCAAACACGGGTGTGTTCAGCGACGTCAGGACACCTGTCTAGTTGCGAGGAACCACTCTGGAGTATGTTCGCGGCTTGAAAGGGCCATAGGAACACCTCTCGATGTGAGGCTGCAGACCCAGGTGCCCTTTCCTGTTGCTACTGGGATCCTGGGCTTCCTGTCCATTTTCCAGAGGAGTCAGGCATCGTCTCCTTTGGAATCATTGAACTCCGAGTTCCTCACGAGCTGTCAAATGCATGGGAGGCCGCCTGTCGAGAAAGGGCAGGGTGCTAGGGCTTTCTCTAGTGTCTCCCCAGGGGCTACAAACATCCCTATATTTGTGACATGAAATCCAGCTTGCACTCAAGTCACTGCAAGAATTCCGGCCTGATTTCGAGTCAGGGCATCTCGATGTCGATTCCAGTGGAGGCCATAATTTCAACGTCCCTCTCCCAGACGTACAGCTGCGAGAAGCCTCCTCTTGTGGTGCTTGTGGACAGTTGGCATTCCTCTTGATTTCAAGCCAGGAAAGCAGCTCTCAGCTCGAGATGATTTGGAATACATGGAGCTGTTTCTGGTTGGTGATGTGACTTTAAGATCCCTCTAGACTTGAGACAGTGTTCCTGGGGTTTCTCTGGAGTGCCATCAAGGAAATCAAGGCTCCTTTCGGGTTTGATGGGGAGCACTCAATTGCTGTGCATGCTGTGCAGGGGAATCGGGCCTCATATCGCGGCGAGGGGGAAGTTTCATAGTTTTTCTCGAGTTGCGGCGGGAACTTGTGGTATATTCTCGAGTTACGACGGTGATGGACCTTCCAAACACTGGTGAGTTCAGCGATGTCAGGACTCCTGTCTAGCTGTGAGGGACCCCTCGGGAGTCTCTTCGCGCCTGAAAGGGCCATAGGAGAAGCTCTCGAGGTGAGGCGGCAGACCCATTGTCCCTTTCCTGTTGCCACTGGGATCCTGGGATTCCTGTCCATTTTCCAGAGAACTCAGTCATCGTCTACTTTAGAATCATTGAACTCCGTGTTCCTCTCGAGCTGTCCAATGAATGCGAGGCCGCCTCTCTAGATAAGGCAGGGAGCTAGGGCTTTCTCTAGTGTCTCCCCAGGGGCTTCAGACATCCCTTTATCTTGTGAGATGAAATCCATCTTGCACTCAAGTCACTGCAAGAATTCCGGCCTGATTTGGAGTCAGGGCATCTCGGGCTCGATTCCAGTGGAGGCCATAAATTCAACGTCCCTCTCCCAGATGTACAGCTGCGAGAAGCCTCCTCTTGTGGTGCTTGTGGGCAGTTGGCATTCCTCTTGATTTGAAGCCGGGAATTTCGCTCTCACGTCGAGATGATTGGTGGTACATGGAACTCTTTCTCGTTCCTGCAGTGACCTCAGTATTCCTCTAGACTTGAGAGAGGGTTCCTTGAGTTTCTCTGGAGTGCCATCAAGGAAATCAAGTCTCCTTTCGGGTTTGACGGGGAGCACGGAATTGCTCTGCATGCAGTGCAGGGGAATCGGGCTTTATCTCGCGGCGAGGGCGGAGTCTCATGGTTTTTCTCGAGTTGTGGCGGGAACCTGGGCTTTATTCTCGAGTTACAACACGGATGGTCCTTCCAAACACGGGTGTGTTCAGCGACGTCAGGACACCTGTCTTGTTGCGAGGAACCACTCTGGAGTATGTTCGCGGCTTGAAAGGGCCATAGGAACACCTCTCGATGTGAGGCTGCAGACCCAGGTGCCCTTTCCTGTTGCTACTGGGATCCTGGGCTTCCTGTCCATTTTCCAGAGGAGTCAGGCATCGTCTCCTTTGGAATCATTGAACTCCGAGTTCCTCACGAGCTGTCAAATGCATGGGAGGCCGCCTGTCGAGAAAGGGCAGGGTGCTAGGGCTTTCTCTAGTGTCTCCCCAGGGGCTACAAACATCCCTATATTTGTGACATGAAATCCAGCTTGCACTCAAGTCACTGCAGGTATGCCGGCCTGATTTCTAGTCAGGGCATCTTGTGGTCGATTCCACTGGAGGCCGCAAATTCAACCTCCCTCAACCAGACGTACAGCTGCGAGAAGCCTCCTCTTTTGGTGCTTGCGGACAGTTGGCATTCCTCTTGATTAGAAGCCAAGAAATCAGATCTCAGCTCGAGATGATTTGGAATACACGGAGCTGTTTCTGGTTGGTGAAGTGATTTTAGGATCCCTCTAGACTTGAGACAGTGTTCCTGGCGTTTCTCTGGAGTGCAATCAAGGAAATCAAGGATCCTTATGGCTTTGATGGGGAGCACGCAATTGCTCTGCATGCTCTGCAGGGGAATTGGGCCTCATATCGCTGCATGGAGGGACTCTCATGGTTCTTCACGTGTTGAGGCGGAAACCTGGGGTACATTCTCGAGTTACGACGGGGATGGCCCTTCCAAACACGGGTGTGTTCAGTGACGTCAGGACTCCTGTCTAGTTGCGAGGGACCCAACGGGAGTCTCCTCGCGTCTTGAAAGGGCCATAGGAAAACCTCTCGAGGTGAGGCTGCAGACCCACGGTCCCTTTCCAATTGTCACTGGGATCCTGGGATTCCTGTCCATTATCCAGAGGAGTCAGGCATCGTCTCCTTTGGAATCATTGAACTCCGTGTTCCTCTCGAGCTGTCCAATGGATGGGAGGCCGCCAGTCGAGAAAGGGCAGCATGCTAGGGCATTATCTAGTGTCTCCCCAGGGACTTCAGACATCCCTTCATCTTGTGAGTTGAAATCAAGCTTGCACTCAATCACTGCAGGAATTCCGGCCTGATTTCGTGTCAGTGCATCTCGGGATCGATTCCACTGGAGGGCGCAAATTCTACCTCCCTCAACCAGGCCTACAGCTGCGAGCAGCCTCCTCTTGTGGTGCTTGTGGACATTTGGCATTCCTCTTGATTTGAAGCCAGGAAATCAGCTCTTAGCTCGAGATGATTCGGAATACACGGAGCTGTTTCTGATTGGTGAAGTGACTTTACGATCCCTCTAGACTGGAGACAGTGTTCCTGGTGTTTCTCTGGAGTGCCATCAAGGAAGTCAAGGCTTCTTTCGGGTTTGAATGGGAGCACGAAACTACTCTGCATGCTGTGCAGGGTAATCGGGCCTCATCTCGCGGCGAGGGGGGAGTCTCATGGTGTTTCTCGAGTTGCGGCGGGAACTTGGGGTATATTCTCGAGTTACGACGGGGATGGCCCTTCCAAACAATGGTGTGTTCAGCTACGTCAGGACTACTGTTTAGTTGTGAGGGACCCCTCGGGAGTCTCCTCGCGGCTTAAAAGGGCCATAGGAAAACCTCTCGAGATGAGGCAGCAGACCCATT
Organism: Muntiacus reevesi; assembly: GCF_963930625.1. Taxonomy (NCBI): domain Eukaryota; kingdom Metazoa; phylum Chordata; class Mammalia; order Artiodactyla; family Cervidae; genus Muntiacus; species Muntiacus reevesi. Next base: position 1,597,223 of record NW_027077877.1, read on the forward strand.
GTCCCTTTCCTGTTGCCACTGGGATCCTGGGATTCCTGTCCATTTTCCAGAGGAGTCAGGCATCGTCTCCTTTCGAATCATTGAACTCCGTGTTCCTCTCGAGCTGTCCAATGGATGGGAGGCCGCCTGTTGAGAAAGGGCAGGTTGCTAGGGCATTCTCTAATGTCTCCCCCGGGGCTTCAGATATCTCTTCATCTTGTGAGATGAAATCCAGCTTGCACTCATGTCACTGCAGGTACTCCGGCCTTATTTCGAGTAAGGGCATCTCAGGATCCATTCCACTGGAGGCCGCAAAATCAACCTCCCTCAACCAGACGTACAGCTGCGAGGAGCCTCCTCCTATGGTGCTTGTGGACAGTTGGCATTCCTCTTGATTTGAAGCCAGGAAATCACCTCTCAGCTCGTGACGATTCGGAATACACGGAGCTGTTTCTGGTTGGTGAAGTGACTTCAGGATCCCTCTAGACTTGAGACCGTGTTCCTGGGGTTTCTCTGGAGTGCCACCAAGGAAATCAAGGCTCCTTTCTGGTTTGATGGGGAGCACGCAACTGCTCTGCATGCTGTGCAGGGGAATCTGGCCTTATCTCGCGGCGAGGGGCGAGTCTCATGGTTTTTTTCGAGTTGCAGCGGGATCCTGTGGTATATTCTCGAGTTACGAAGGTAATGGCCCTTCCAAACACGGGTGTGCTCACCGACGTCAGGACTTCTGTCTAGTTGCGAGGGACCCCTCGGGAGTCTCCTCGCGGCTTGAAAGGTCCATAGGAAAACCTCTCGAGGTGAGGCAGCAGACCCATTGTCCCTTTCCTGTTCCCACTGTGATCCTGGGATTCCTGTCCATTTTCGAGAGGAGTGAGGCATCATCTCCTTTGGAATCACTGAACTCCGTGTTCCTCTCGAGCTATCCAATGGACGGGAGGCCGCCTGTCGAGAAAGGTCAGGGAGCTAGGGCTTCCTCTAGTGTCTCCACAGGGGCTTCAGACGTCCCTTTATCTTGTGAGATGAAATCCAGCTTGCACTCAAGTCACTGCAAAAATTCCGGCCTGATTAGTTTCAGGGCATCTCCGGGTCAATTCCAGTGGAGGTCATAAATTCAACGTCCCTCGCCCAGATGTACAGCTGAGAGAAGCCTCCTCTTGTGGTGCTTGAGGACAGTTGGCATTCCTCTTGATTTGAAGCCAGGAAATTTGCTCTCACCTCGAGATGATTGGGGGTACACAGGGCTCTTTCTGGTTCGTGCAGTGACCTCAGGATCCCTCTAGACTTGAGAGCGTGTTCCTTGAGTTTCTCTGGAGTGCCATCAAGGAAATCAAGGCTCCTTTCGGGTTTCACGGGGAGCACGGAATTGCTCTGCATGCAGTGCAGGGGAATCGGGCTTCATCTCTCAGCGAGGGGGGAGTCTCATGGTTTTTCTCGAGTTGCGGCTGGAACCTGGGGTATATTCTCGAGTTACGACAGGTGCGGCCCTTCCAAACAGGGGTTAGTTCAGCGACGTCAGGACTCCTGCCTAGTTGCGAGGGACCCCTCGGGAGTCTCCTCGCGGCTTGAAAGGGCCATAGGAACACCTCTCGAGGTGAGGCCGCAGACCCAGTTTCCCTTTCCTGTTGCCACTGGGTTCCTGGGATTCCTGTCCATTTTCCAGTGTAGTCATGCATCGTCTCCTTTGGAATCATTGAAGTCCGTGTTCCTCTTGAGCTGTCCAATGGATGGGAGGCCGCCTGTCGATAAAACGCAGGGTGCTAGGGCATTCTCTAGTGTCTCCCCAGGGGCTTCAGACATCCCTTCATCTTGTGAGATGAAATCCAGCTTGCACTCAAGTCACTGCAGGAATTCCGGCCTGATTTCGAGTCAGGGCATCTCGAGGTCGATTCCACTGGAGGCCGCAAATTCAAACTCCCTCAACCAGACGAACAGCTGCGAGAAGCCTCCTCTTGTGGTGCTTGTGGAGAGTTGGCATTCCTCTTGATTTGAAGCCAGGAAATCAGCTCTCAGCTCGAGATGATTCGGAGTACACGGAGCTGTTTCTGGTTGGTGAAGTGACTTTAGGATCCCTCTAGACTTGAGACAGTGATCCTGGGGTTTCTCTGGAGTGCCATCTAGGAAATCAAGGCTCATTTCGGGTTTGATGGGGAGCACACAATTGCTCTGCACGCTGTGCAGGGGAATCAGGCCTCATCTCGCGGGGAGGGGAGAGTCTCATGGTTTTCATCGAGTTGCAGTGGGAACGTGGTGTATATTCTCGAGTTATGGCAGGGATGGCCCTTCCAAACACGGGTGTGTTCAGCGACGTCAGGACTCCTGTCTAGTTGCGAGAGACCCCTCGGGAGTCTACACGCGGCTTGAAAGGGCCATAGGAAAACCTCTCGAAATGAGGCGGAGAACAATTTTCCCTTTTCTGTTGCCACTGTGATCCTGGGATTCCTGTCCATTTTCCAGAGGAGTCAGGCATCGACTCCTTTGGAATCATTAAAGTCCGTGTTCCTCTCAGGCTGTCCAATTGATGGGATGCCGCCTCTATAGAAAAGGGAGGGAGCTACAGCTATCTCTAGTGTCTCCACTGAGGCTTCAGACATCCTTTTATCTTGTGATATTAAATCCATCTTGCACTCAAGTCACTGCAAAATTTCCGGCCTGATTTAGGGTCAGGGCATCTCGGGGTCGATACCAGTGGAGACCATAAGTTCAACGACCCTCTCCCAGACGTACAGCGGCGAGAAGCCTCCTCCTTTGGTGGGGTGGACAGTTGGCATTCCTCTTGATTTGAAGCCTGGAAATCAGCTCTCAGCTCGAGATGATTCGGAATACACGGAGCTGTTTCTGGTTGGTGAAGTGACTTTAGGATCCCTCTAGACTTGAGACAGTGTTCCTGGGGTTTCTCTGGAGTACCATCAAGGAAATCAAGTCTCCTTTTCGGTTTGATGGGGAGCACGCAATTGCTCTGCATGCTGTGCAGGGGAATCGGGCCTCATCTCGAGGCAAGGGGGGAGGCTCATGATTTTTCTCGAGTTGCGGCCGGAACCTGGGGTATATTCTCGAGTTACGACGGGGATGGCCCTTCCAAACACGGGTGTGTTCATCGACGTCAGGACTCCTGTCTAGTTGCGAGGGAATCCTCTTGAGTCTCCTCGAGTTTTGAGAGGGCCATAGGAAAATCTCTCGAAGTGAGGCGGCAGACCTATTGTCCCTTTTTTCTTGCCACTGGGATGCTGGGATTCCTGTCCATTTTCCAGAAGAGTCAGGCATCGTCTCCTTTGGAATCATTGAACTCCGTGTTTCTCTCGAGCTGTCCATTGGATGGGAGGCCGCCTCTCTAGAAAAGGCAGGGAGCTAGGGCTTTCTCTAGTGTCTCCCCAATGGCTTCAGACATCCCTTTATCTTGTGAGATGAAATCCACCTTGCACTCAAGTCACTGCAGGAATTCCTTCCTCATTTCGATGTAGGGCATCTCGGGGTCGATTCCAGTGGAGGTCATAAATTCAACGTCCCTCTCCCAGACGTACAGCTGCGAGAATCCTCCTCTTGTGGTTCTTGTGGACAGTTGGCATTCCTCTTGATTTGAAGCCAGGAAATTCGCTCTCACCTCGAGATGATTGGGGGTACATGGAGCTCTTTCTGGTTCCTGCAGTGACCTCAGGAACCCTCTAGTCTTTATAGAGTGTTCCTTGAGGTTCTCTGGAGTGCCATAAGGAATTCAAGGCTCCATTCGGGTTTGACGGGGAGCACGGAATTGCTCTGCACGCAGTGCAGGGGAATCGGGCTTCATCTCGCGGCGAGGGGGGAGTCTCATGGTTTTTCTCGAGTTGCGTTGGGAACCTGGGTTATATTCTCGAGTTACGGCGGGGAATGCCCTTCCAAACACGGGTGTGTTCAGCAACGTTACGACTCCTGTCTAGTTGCGAGGGACCCCTCTGTAGCCTCCTCGCGGCTTGAAAGTGCCATAGGAACACCTCCCGAGGTGAGTCTGCAGACCCAGGTTACCTTTCCGGTTGCCACTGGGGTCCTGGGATTCCTGTCCATTTTCCAGAGGAGTCAGGCATCGTCTCCTTTGGAATCATTGAACTCCGTGTTCCTCTCGAGCTGTCCAATGGATGGGAGGCCGCCTGTTGAGATAGCACAGGGTGCTAGAGCATTCTCTAGTGTCTCCCCAGGGGCTTCAGACATCCCTTCATCTTGTGAGATGAAATCCAGCTTGCACTCAAGACACTGCAGGACGTCCGGCCTGATTTCGAGTCAGGGCATCCCGGGGGCGATTCCACTGGAGCCCGCAAATTCATCCTCCGTCAACTAGACGTACAGCCGTGAGAAGCATCCTTCTGTGGTGCTTGTGGACAGTTGGCATTCCTCTTGATTTGAAGACAGGAAATCAGCTCTCAGCTCGAGATGATTCAGAATACACGGAGCTATTTCCCACGTGATTCCCATGTGATTCCCACGTGATTGACACGTGATTCCCACGTGATTGACACGTGATTCCTACGTGATTCCCACGTGATTGACACGTGATTCCCACGTGATTCCCACGTGATTCCCACGTGATTCCCACGTGAGTCCCATGTGATTGACACGTGATTCCCATGTGATTCCTAGTGATTCCCACGTGATTCCCACGTGATTACCACGTGAGTCCCATGTGATTGACACGTGATTCCCATGTGATTCCTAGTGATTCCCACGTGAATGTCACATGATTCCCACGTGACTCTCACCTGATTCCCAGGTGATTCCCACGTGATTGACACGTTATTCGCACACGATTCCCATGTAATTCCCATGTCCCACCTGATTGACACGTGATTCCCACGTGATTCTCACGTGAATGACACATGATTCCCACGTGATTCCCACGTGATTGACACGTGATTCTCACGGGATACCCACGTGACTTCCTCGTGATTCCCACGTGATTGACACGTGATTGCCACGTGATTCCCACGTGATTGACACATTCCCACGTGATTCCCACGTGATTGACACGTGATTCCCACGTGAGTCCCATGTGACTAACACATGATTCCACGTGATTTACACGTGATTCCCACGGGATTCCCACGTGACGCCCTCGTGATTCCCACGTGATTGACACTTGATTCCAACCTAATTCCCACGTGACTGACATGTGACTCCCTCGTGATTGCCACGTGATTGACACGTGATTCCAACCTAATTCCCACGTGATTGACACGTGATTCCCTCGTGATTCCCACGTGATTCTCACGTGATTCCCACGTGATTGACACGTGATTTCCCCCTAATTCCCACGTGATTGACACGTGATTCCCACGTGATTCCCACGTGATTGACACATTCCCCCGTGATTACCACGTGATTAACACGTGATTCCCACGGGATTCCCACGTGACTCCCTCGTGATTCCCACGTGATTGACACGTGATTGCCACGTGATTCCCACGTGATTGACACATTCCCACGTGATTACCACGTGATTGACACGTGATTCCCACGGGATTCCCACGTGATTGACACATTCCCACGTGATTCCCACGTGATTGACACGTGATTCCCACGGGATTCCCACGAGACTCCCTCGTGATTCCCACGTCATTGACAAGTGATTCCCACCTTATCCCCACGTGATTGACACGTGATTCCCACGTGATTCCCACGTAATTGACACATTCCCACGTGATTCCCACGTGATTGACACGTGATTCCCACGGGATACCCACGTGACTTCCTCGTGATTCCCACGTGATTGACACGTGATTGCCACGTGATTCCCACGTGATTGACACATTCCCACGTGATTCCCACGTGTTTGACACGTGATTCCCACGGGATTCCCACGTGACTCCCTCGTGATTCCCACGTGATTGACAAGTGATTCCCACCTTATCCCCACGTGATTGACACGTGATTCCCACGTGATTCCCACGTAATTGACACATTCCCACGTGATTCCCACGTGATTGACACGTGATTCCCACGGGATTCCCACGTGACTCCCTCGTGATTCCCACGTGATGGACACGTGATTCCCACCTAATTCCCACGTGTTTGACACGTGATTCCCACCTGATTCCCACGTGATTGACACATTCCCACGTGATTCCCACGTGATTTACACGTGATTCCCACGGGATTCCCACGTGACTCCCTCATGATTCCCACGTGATTGACACGTGATTCCCACGTGATTCGCACGTGATTGACACATTCCCACGTGATTCCCACCTGATTGACACGTCATTCCCACGTGATTCCCTCGAGATTTCCACATAATTCCCACGTGATTGACACGTGATTCCCACGTGATTAAAACGTGATTTCCCCTTTGTTCCCACGTGATTGACACGTGATCCCCAAGGGATTCCCCCGTGACCCCCTCGTGATTCCCACGTGATTGACACGTGATTCCCACCTAATTCCCACGTGATTGACACGTGATTCCCACGGGATTCCCACGTGAATGACACATTCCCACCTGATTCCCACGTGATTCACAGGTGATTCCCACGGGATTCCCACGTGACTCCCTCGTGATTATCACGTGATTGACACGTGATTCCCACCTAATTCCCACGTGATTGACAAGTGATTCCCATGTGATTCCGACGTGATTGACACATTCCCACGTGATTCCCACGTGATTGACACGTGATTCCCACGGGATTCCCACGTGACTCCCTCGTGATTCCCACGTGATTAACACGTGATTCCCACGTGATTCCCACGTGATTGACACGTGATTCCCACGTGATTCCCACGTGATTCCTCGTGATTGACACTTGATTCGCACGTGATTCCTACGGGATTGACACGTGATTCCCACATGATTCCAACGTAATTACCACGTGATTCGAACTTGACTCTCACGTGATTCCCACGTGATTGACACGTGATTCCCTCGTGATTCCCACGTGATTGACACGTCATTCCCATGTGATTCCCACGTGATTGACACGTGATTCCCACGTGATTCCCACGTGATTCTCACGATATCGACACGTGATTCCCACGTGATTCCCACGTGAGTCCCATGTGATTGACACATGATTCCCACGTGATTTACACGTGATTCCCACGGTATTCCCACGTGACTCCCTCGTGATTCCCACGTGATTGACACTTGATTCCAACCTAATTCCCACGTGATTGACATGTGACTCCCTCGTGATTGCCACGTGATTGACATGTGATTCCAACCTAATTCCCACGTGATTGACACGTGATTCCCTCGTGATTCCCACGTGATTCTCACGTGATTCCTACGTGATTGACACGTGATTTCCGCCTAATTCCCACGTGATTGACACGTGATTCCCACGTGATTCCCACGTGATTGACACATTCCCACGTGATTACCACGTGATTGACACGTGATTCCCACGGGATTCCCACGTGACTCCCTCATGATTACCACGTGATTGACACGTGATTGCCACGTAATTCCCACATGATTGACACATTCCCACGTGATTACCACGTGATTGACACGTGATTCCCACGGGATTCAAACGTGACTCCCTCGTGATTCCCACGTGAGTCCCATGTGATTGACACATGATTCCCACATGATTTACACGTGATTCCCACGTGATTCTCACGTGATTCCCATGTGATTGACTCGTAATTCCCAAGTGATTGACAGGTGATTCCCAAGGGAATCCCAGGTGACTCCCTCGTGATTCCCACGTGATTGACACGTGATTCCCACCTAATTCGCACGTGATTGACACGTGATTCCCACGTGATTCCCACATGATTGACGCATTCCCATGTGATTCCCCCGTGATTGACACATGATTCCCACGGGACTCCCACGTGACTCCCTCGTGATTCCCATGTGATTTACACGTGATTCCCACCTAATTCCCACGTGATTGACACGTGATTCCCACGTGATTCCCACGTGATTGACACGTGATTCCCTCGTGATTCCCACGTGATTGACCTGTGATTCCCTCGTGATTGCCACGTGAATGACACGTGATTCCCACGTGAGTCCCATGTGATTAACACATGATTCCCACGTGATTCCCACGTGAGTCCAATGTGATTGACACATGATTCCCACGTGATTTACACGTGATTCCCACGTGATTCCCACGGGATTCCCACGTGACTCCCTCATGATTCCCACGTGATTGACACGTGATTCCCACGTGATTCGCACGTGATTGATACATTCCCACGTGATTCCCACGTGATTGACACGTGATTCCCACGGGATTCCCACGTGATTCCCTCGTGATTCCCACGTGATTGACACGTGATTCCCACCTAATTCCCACGTGTTTGACACGTGATTCCCACGTGATTACCACGTGATTGACACGTTCCCACGTGATTCCCACGTGATTGACACGTGATTCCCACGGGATTCCCACGTGACTCCCTCATGATTCCCACGTGATTGACACGTGATTCCAACCTAATTCCCACGTGATTGACACGTGATTCCCACGTGATTTTCACGTGATTGACACGTGATTCCCACGTGAGTCCCATGTGATTGACACATGATTCCCACGTGATTTACACGTGATTCCCACGGGATTCCCACGTGACTCCCTCGTGATTCCCACGTGATTGACACGTGATTGCCACGTGATTCCCACGTGATTGACACATTCCCACGTGATTACCACGTGATTGACACGTGATTCCCACGGGATTCCCACGTGATTGACACATTCCCACGTGATTCCCACGTGATTGACACGTGATTCCCACGGGATTCCCACGTGACTCCCTGGTGATTCCCACATGATTGACAAGTGATTCCCACCTTATCCCCACGTGATTGACACGTGATTCCCACGTGATTCCCACGTAATTGACACATTCCCACGTGATTCCCACGTGATTGACACGTGATTCCCACGGGATACCCACGTGACTTCCTCGTGATTCCCACGTGATTGACACGTGATTCCCACGTGATTCGCACGTGATTGACACATTCCCACGTGATTCCCACGTGATTGACACGTGATTCCCACGGGATTTCCACGTGACTCACTTGTGACTCCCACGTGATTGACACGTGATTCCCACCTAATTCCCACGTGATTGACACGTGATTCCCACGTGATTCTCACGTGATTGACACATTCCCACGTGATTCCCACGTGATTGGCACGTGATTCCCACGGAATTCCCTCATGATTCCCTCGTGATTCCCACGTGATTGACACGTGATTCCCACCTAATTCCCACGTGTTTGACACGTGATTCCCACGTGATTGACACATTCCCACGTTATTCCCACGTGATTGAACGTGATTCCCATGGGATTCCCACGTGACTCCCTCGTGATTCCCACGTGATTGACACGTGATTCCAACCTAATTCCCACGTGATTGACACGTGATTCCCACGTTATTTTCACGTGATTGACACGTGATTCCCAAGTGAGTCCCATGTGATTGACACATGATTCCCACGTGATTTACATGTGATTCCCATGGGATTCCCACGTGACTCCCTCGTGATTCCCACGTGATTGACACGTGATTCCAACCTAATTCCCACGTGATTGACATGTGACTCCCTCGTGATTGCCACGTGATTGACACGTGACTCCAACCTGATTCCCACGTGATTGACACGTGATTCCCTCGTGATTCCCACGTGATTCTCACGTGATTCCAACGTGATTGACACGTGATTCCCTCGTGATTCCCACGTGATTGACACGTGATTCCCCCGTGATTCCCACGTGATTTACAGGTGATTCCCTCGTGGTTCCCACGTGATTGACACGTGATTCCCACGTGATTGACACGTGATTCCCACCTGATCGCACGTGATTGACACGTGATTCCCTCGTGATTCCCATGTGATTGACACGTGATTCCCACGTGAGTCCCACGTGATTGACACATGATTCCCACGTGATTTCCACGTGATTCCCACGTGCTTCCCCCGTGATTCCCATGTGATTGACAGGTTATTCCCACGTGATTTTCACGTGACTGACACGTGATTCCCGCGTCATTCCCACGTGATACCCACGTAAATGACAAGTGATTCCCACATGATTCCCACGTGTTTGACACATTCCCACGTGATTCCCACGTGATTGACACGTGATTCACACGGGATTCCCACGTGACTCCCTCGTGATTTCCACGTGATTGACACGAGATTCCCACGTCATTCCCACGTGATTCCCACGTATATGCCAAGTGATTCCCACATGATTCCCACGTGATTGAAATATTCCCACGTGATTCCCACGTGATTGACACGTGATTCCCACGTGAGTCCCATGTGATTGACACATGATTCCCACGTGATTTACACGTGATTCCCATGTGATTCCCACGTGATTCTCACGTGATTCCCATGTGATTGACACGTGATTCCCACGTGATTGACAGGTGATTCCCACGGGATTCCCACGTGACTCCCTCGTGATTCCCACGTGATTGACACGTGATTCCCACCTACTTCCCACGTGATTGACACGTGATTCCCACGTGATTCCCACGTGATTGACACATTGCCACGTGATTCCCCCTTGATTGACACGTGATTCCCAAGGGATTCCCATGTGACTCCCTCGTGACTCCCACGTGATTGACACGTGATTTCCACCTAATTCCCACGTGATTGACACGTGATTCCCACGTGATTCCCACGTGATTGACACGTGATTCCCACGTGATTCCCACGTGATTGACACGTGATTCCCACGTGATTGACAGGTGATTCCCACAGGATTCCCACGTGACTCCGTTGTGATTCCCACGTGATTGACAAGTATTCCCACCTAATTCCCACGTGATTGACACATTCCTACGTGATTCCCACGTGATTGACACGTGATTCCCACGGGATTCCCACGTGATTAACACGTGATTCCCACGTGATTCCCACGTGATTGACACGTGATTCCCACCTAATTCCCACGTGATTGACACGTGATTCCCACGTGATTCTCACGTGATTGACACATTCCCACGTGATTCCCACGTGATTGGCACATGATTCCCACGGGATACCCTCATGATTCCCTCGTGATTCCCACGTGATTGACACGTGATTCCCACCTAATTCCCACGTGTTTGACACGTGATTCCCACGTGATTCCCACGTGATTGACACATTCCCACGTTATTCCCACGTAATTGACACGTGATTCCCACGGGATTCCCACGTGACTCCCTCGTGATTCCCACGTGATTGACACGTGATTCCAACCTAATTTCCACGTGATTGACACGTGATTTCCACGTGATATTCACGTGATTGACACGTGATTCCCACGTGAGTCCCATGTGATTGACACATGATTCCCACGTGATTTACACGTGATTCCCACGGGATTCCCACGTGACTCCCTCGTGTTTCCCACGTGATTGACACATGATTCCAACCTAATTCCCACGTGATTGACATGTTACTCCCTCGTGATTGCCACATGATTGACACGTGACTCCAACCTAATTCCCACGTGATTGACACGTGATTCCCTCGTGATTCCCACGTGATTCTCACGTGATTCCAACGTGATTGACACGTGATTCCCTCGTGATTCCCACGTGATTGACACGTGATTCCCCCGTAATTCCCACGTGATTTACAGGTGATTACCTCGTGATTCCCACGTGATTGACACGTGATTCCCACGTGATTGACACGAGATTCCCACCTAATTCCCACGTGTTTGACACGTGATTCCCACGTGAGTCCCATGTGATTGACACATTCCCACGTGATTACCACGTGATTGACACGTGATTCCCACGGGATTCCCACGTGACTCCCTTGTGATTCCCACGTGATTGACACGTGATTCCCACGTGATTCCCACGTGATTGACACATTCCCACGTGATTACCACGTGATTGACAAGTGATTCCCTCGGGATTCCCACGTGACTCCCTTGTGATTCCCACGTGATTGACACGTGATTGCCACGTGATTCCCACGTGATTGACACATTCCCACGTGATTCCCACGTGATTGACACGTGATTCCCACGGGATTCCCACGTGACTCCCTCGTGATCCCCACGTGATTGACACGTGATACCCACGGGATTCCCACGTGACACCCACCTAATTCCCACGTGTTTGACACGTGATTCCCATGTGGTTCCCACGTGATTGACACATTCCCACGTGATTCCCACGTGATTGACACGTGATTCCCACGGGATTCCCACATGACTCTCTCGTGATTCCCACGTGATTGACACGTGATTCCAACCTAGTTCCCACGTGATTGACATGTGACTCCCTCGTGATTGCCATGTGATTGACACGTGATTCCAACCTAATTCCCACGTGATTGACACGTGATTCCCTCGTGATTCCCACGTGATTCTCAAGTGATTCCAACGTGATTGACACATTCCCACGTGATTCCCACGTGATTGACACGTGATTCCCACGTGATTGACACGTGATTCCCACCTGATTCGCACGTGATTGACACGTGATTCCCTCGTCATTCCCACGTGATTGACACGTGATTCCCACGTGAGTCCCACGTGATTGACACGTGATTCCCACGTGATTCCCATGTGATTGACAGGTGATTCCCACGTGATTCCCACGTGATTGAAACGTGATTCCCACGTGATTCCCACGTGATTCCCATGTGATTGACAGGTGATTCCCACGTGATTGACACGTGATTCCCACGTGATTGACACGTGATTCCCACCTGATTCGCACGTGATTGACACGTGATTCCCTCGTCATTACCACGTGATTGACACGTGATTCCCACGTGATTTCCACGTGATTTACACGTGATTCCCACGTGCTTCCCACGTGATTCCCATGTGATTGACAGGTGATTCCCACGTGATTCCCACGTGATTGACACGTGATTCCCACGTGATTCTCACGTGATTCCCATGTGATTGACAGGTGATTCCCACGTGATTCCCACGTGATTGACAAGTGATTCCCACAGGATTCCCACGTGACTCCCTCGTGATTCCCACGTGATTGACACGTGATTCCCACCTAATTCCCACGTGATTGACACGTGATTCCCACGTGATTCCCACGTGATTGACACATTCACACGTGATTCCCCCTTGATTGACACGTGATTCCCAAGGGATTCCCACGTGACTCCCTCGTGTTTCCCATGTGATTGACACGTGATTCCCACGTGATTCCCACGTGATTGACACGTGATTCCCTCGTGATTGCCACGTGATTAACACATGATTCCCACGTGAGTCCCATGTGATTGACACATGATTCTCACGTGATTCACACGTGAGTCCCATGTGATTGACACATGATTCCCACGTGATTTACACGTCATTCCCAAGTGATTCCCACGTGATTCCCATGTGATTGACACGTGATTCCCACGTGATTGACACGTGATTCCCACCTAATTCCCACGTGATTGACACGTGATTCCCATGTGATTGACACATACCCACGTGATTACCACATGATTGACACGTGATTCCCACGGGATTCCCACGTGACTCCCTCGTGATTCCCACGTGATTGACAAGTGATTCCCACCTTATCCCCACGTGATTGACACGTGATTCCCACGTGATTCCCACGTAATTGACACATTCCCACATGATTCCCACGTGATTGACACGTGATTCCCACGGGATTCCCACGTGACTCCCTCGTGATTCCCACGTGATTGACACGTGATTCCCACCTAATTACAACGTGTTTGACACGTGATTCACACCTGATTCCCACGTGATTGACACATTCCCACGTGATTCCCACGTGATTGACACGTGATACCCACGGGATTCCCACGTGACTCCCTCATGATTCCCACGTGATTGACACGTGATTCCCACGTGATTCGCACGTGATTGACACATTCCCACGTGATTCCCACGTGATTGACACGTGATTCCCACGGGATTTCTTCGTGACTCACTTGTGATTCCCACGTGATTGACACGTGATTCCCACGTGATTCGCACGTGATTAACACATTCCCACGTGAATCCCACGTGATAGACACGTGATTCCCACGGGATTCCCCCTTGACTCCCTCATGATTCCCACGTGATTGACACGTGATTCCCACGTGATTCACACGTGATTGACACATTCCCACGTGATTCCCAAGTGATTGACACGTGATTCCCACGGGATTTCTACGTGACTCACTTGTGATTCCCACGTGATTGACACGTGATTCCCACCTAATTCCCACGTGTTTGACACGTGATTCCCACCTGATTCCCACGTGATTGACACATTCCCACGTGATTCCCACGTGATTGACACGTGATTCCCACGGGATTCCCACCTGACTCCCTCATGATTCCCCCGTGATTGACACGTGATTCCCACGTGATTCGCACGTGATTGACACATTCCCACGTGATTCCCACGTGATTGACACGTGATTCCCACGGGATTTCTACGTGACTCACTTGTGATTCCCACGTGATTGACACGTGATTCCCACCTAATTCCCACGTAATTGACACGTGATTCCCACGTGATTCTCACGTGATTGACACATTCCCATGTGATTCCCACGTGATTGACACGTGATTCCCACGGGATTCCCACGTGACTCCCTCATGATGCCCACGTGATTGACACGTGATTCCCACGTGATTCGCACGTGATTGACACATTCCCACGTGAATCCCACCTGATTGACACGTGATTCCCAAGGGATGTCTACGTGACTCACTTGTGATTCCCACGTGATTGACACGTGATTCCCACCTAATTCCCACGTGTTTGACACGTGATTCCCACCTGATTCCCACGTGATTGACACATTCCCACGTGATTCCCATGTGATTGACACGTGATTCCCACGGGATTCCCACGTGACTCCCTCATGATTCCCACGTGATTGACACGTGATTCCCACGTGATTCGCACGTGATTGACACATTACCACGTGATTCCCACGTGATTGACACGTGATTCCCACGGGATTTCTACGTGACTCACTTGTGATTCCCACGTGATTGACACGTGATACCCACCTAATTCCCACGTAATTGACACGTGATTCCCACGTGATTCTCACGTGATTGACACATTCCCACGTGATTCCCACGTGATTGACACGTGATTCCCACGGGATTCCCACGTGATTGACACGTGATTCCCACGTGATTCTCACGTGATTCCAATGTGATTGACACCTGATTCCCTCGTGATTCCCACGTGATTGACACGTGATTCCCCCGTGATTCCCACGTGATTTACAGGTGATTCCCTCGTGATGCCCACGTGATTGACACGTGATTCCCACGTGATTGACACGTGATTCCCACCTGATTCGCACGTGATTGACACGTGATTCCCTCGTGATTCTCATGTGATTGACACGTGATTCCCACGTGAGTCCCACGTGATTGACACATGATTCCCACGTGATTTCCACGTGATTCTCACGTGCTTCCCCCGTGATTCCCATGTGATTGACAGGTTATTCCCACGTGATTTTCACGTGACTGACACGTGATTCCCGCGTCATTCCCACGTGATACCCAGGTAAATGACAAGTGATTCCCACATGATTCCCACGTGTTTGACACATTCCCACGTGATTCCCACGTGATTGACACGTGATTCACACGGGATTCCCACGTGACTCCCTCGTGATTTCCACGTGATTGACACGAGATTCCCACGTCATTCCCACGTGATTCCCACGTATATGCCAAGTGATTCCCACATGATTCCCACGTGATTGAAATATTCCCACGTGATTCCCACGTGATTGACACGTGATTCCCACGTGAGTCCCATGTGATTGACACATGATTCCCACGTGATTTACACGTGATTCCCACGTGATTCCCACGTGATTCTCACGTGATTCCCATGTGATTGACACGTGATTCCCACGTGATTGACAGGTGATTCCCACGGGATTCCCACGTGACTCCCTCGTGATTCCCACGTGATTGACACGTGATTCCCACCTACTTCCCACGTGATTGACACGTGATTCCCACGTGATTCCCACGTGATTGACACGTGATTCCCAAGGGATTCCCATGTGACTCCCTCGTGACTCCCACGTGATTGACACGTGATTTCCAACTAATTTCCACGTGATTGACACGTGATTCCCACGTGATTCCCACGTGATTGACACGTGATTCCCACGTGATTCCCACGTGATTGACACGTGATTCCCTCGTGATTGCCACCTGATTGACACAGGATTCCCACGTGAGTCCCATGTGATTGACACATGATTCCCACGTGATTCCCACGTGATTCCCACGTGATTCCCACGTGATTCTCACGTGATTCCCATGTGATTGACACGTGATTCCCACGTGATTGACAGGTGATTCCCACAGGATTCCCACGTGACTCCGTCGTGATTCCCACGTGATTGACAAGTATTCCCACCTAATTCCCACGTGATTGACACATTCCCACGTGATTCCCACGTGATTGACACGTGATTCCCACGGGATTCCCACGTGATTAACACGTGATTCCCACGTAATTCCCACGTGATTGACACGTGATTCCCACCTAATACCCACGTGATTGACACGTGATTCCCACGTGATTCTCACGTGATTGACACATTCCCACGTGATTCCCACGTGATTGGCACATGATTCCCACGGGATTCCCTCAGGATTCCCTCGTGATTCCCACGTGATTGACACGTGATTCCCACCTAATTCCCACGTGTTTGACACGTGATTCCCACGTGATTCCCACGTGATTGACACATTCCCACGTTATTCCCACGTAATTGACACGTGATTCCCACGGGATTCCCACGTGACTCCCTCGTGATTCCCACGTGATTGACACGTGATTCCAACCTAATTTCCACGTGATTGACACGTGATTTCCACGTGATATTCACGTGATTGACACGTGATTCCCACGTGAGTCCCATGTGAATGACACATGATTCCCACGTGATTTACACGTGATTCCCACGGGATTCCCACGTGACTCCCTCGTGTTTCCCACGTGATTGACACATGATTCCAACCTAATTCCCACGTGATTGACATGTTACTCCCTCGTGATTGCCACATGATTGACACGTGACTCCAACCTAATTCCCACGTGATTGACACGTGATTCCCTCGTGATTCCCACGTGATTCTCACGTGATTCCAACGTGATTGACACGTGATTCCCTCGTGATTCCCACATGATTGACACGTGATTCCCCCGTAATTCCCACGTGATTTACAGGTGATTCCCTCGTGATTCCCACGTGATTGACACGTGATTCCCACGTGATTGACACGTGATTCCCACCTAATTCCCACGTGTTTGACACGTGATTCCCACGTGAGTCCCATGTGATTGACACATTCCCACGTGATTACCACGTGATTGACACGTGATTCCCACGGGATTCCCACGTGACTCCCTTGTGATTCCCACGTGATTGACACGTGATTCCCACGTGATTCCCACGTGATCGACACATTCCCACGTGATTACCACGTGATTGACAAGTGATTCCCTCGGGATTCCCACGTGACTCCCTTGTGATTCCCACGTGATTGACACGTGATTGCCACGTGATTCCCACGTGATTGACACATTCCCACGTGATTCCCACGTGATTGACACGTGATTCCCACGGGATTCCCACGTGACTCCCTCGTGATCCCCACGTGATTGACACGTGATACCCACGGGATTCCCACGTGACACCCACCTAATTCGACGTGTTTGACACGTGATTCCCATGTGGTTCCCACGTGATTGACACATTCCCACGTGATTCCCAAGTGATTGACACGTGATTCCCACGGGATTTCTACGTGACTCACTTGTGATTCCCACGTGATTGACACGTGATTCCCACCTAATTCCCACGTGTTTGACACGTGATTCCCACCTGATTCCCACGTGATTGACACATTCCCACGTGATTCCCACGTGATTGACACGTGATTCCCACGTGATTGACACGTGATTCCCACGGGATTCCCACGTGACTCCCTCGTGATTCCCACGTGATTAACACGTGATTCCCACGTGATTCCCACGTGATTGACACGTGATTCCCACGTGATTCCCACGTGATTCCTCGTGATTGACACTTGATTCGCACGTGATTCCCACGGGATTGACACGTGATTCCCACATGATTCCAACGTAATTACCACGTGATTCGAACTTGACTCTCACGTGATTCCCACGTGATTGACACGTGATTCCCTCGTGATTCCCACGTGATTGACACGTCATTCCCATGTGATTCCCACGTGATTGACACGTGATTCCCACGTGATTCCCACGTGATTCTCACGATATCGACACGTGATTCCCACGTGATTCCCACGTGAGTCCCATGTGATTGACACATGATTCCCACGTGATTTACACGTGATTCCCACGGTATTGCCACGTGACTCCCTCGTGATTCCCACGTGATTGACACTTGATTCCAACCTAATTCCCACGTGATTGACATGTGACTCCCTCGTGATTGCCAATGATTGACACGTGATTCCAACCTAATTCCCACGTGATTGACACGTGATTCCCTCGTGATTCCCACGTGATTCTCACGTGATTCCTACGTGATTGACACGTGATTTCCGCCTAATTCCCACGTGATTGACACGTGATTCCCACGTGATTCCCACGTGATTGACACATTCCCACGTGATTACCACGTGATTGACACGTGATTCCCACGGGATTCCCACGTGACTCCCTCGTGATTACCACGTGATTGACACGTGATTGCCACGTAATTCCCACATTATTGACACATTCCCACGTGATTACCACGTGATTGACACGTGATTCCCACGGGATTCAAACGTGACTCCCTCGTGATTCCCACGTGAGTCCCATGTGATTGACACATGATTCCCACGTGATTTACACGTGATTCCCACGTGATTCCCACGTGATTCTCACGTGATTCCCATGTGATTGACTCGTGATTCCCAAGTGATTGACAGGTGATTCCCAAGGGAATCCCAGGTGACTCCCTCGTGATTCCCACGTGATTGACACGTGATTCCCACCTAATTCGCACGTGATTGACACGTGATTCCCACGTGATTCCCACATGATTGACGCATTCCCATGTGATTCCCCCGTTATTGACACATGATTCCCACGGGACTCCCACGTGACTCCCTCGTGATTCCCACGTGGTTTACACGTGATTCCCACCTAATTCCCACATGATTGACACGAGATTCCCACGTGATTCCCACGTGATTGACAAGTGATTCCCACGTGATTCCCACGTGATTGACATGTGATTCCCTCGTGATTGCCACGTGAATGACACGTGATTCCCACGTGAGTCCCATGTGATTTACACATGATTCCCACGTGATTTACACGTGATTACCACGTGATTCCCACGTGATTCTCAAGTGATTCCCATGTGA
Source organism: Muntiacus reevesi (assembly GCF_963930625.1). Lineage (NCBI taxonomy): Eukaryota > Metazoa > Chordata > Mammalia > Artiodactyla > Cervidae > Muntiacus > Muntiacus reevesi. The sequence continues at coordinate 1,616,532 of NW_027077877.1, forward strand.
GTCCAATGTGATTGACACATGATTCCCATGTTATTGAAACATGATTCCCACGTGATTCCCACTTGAGTCCAATGTGATTGACACATGATTCCCACGTAATTTTCACGTGATTCCCACGTGATTCCCACATGATTCCCACGTGAGTCCAATGTGAGTGACACATGATTCCCACGTGATTTACACGTGATTAACACGTGATTCCCACGTGATTCTCACGTGATTCCCATGTGATTGACACGTGATTCCCACGTGATTTACACGTGATTCCCACGTGATTCCCACGTGATTGACACATTCCCACGTGATTACCACGTGATTGACACGTGATTCCCACGGGATTCCCACGTGACTCCCTCGTGATTCCCACGTGATTGACACGTAATTCCCACGTGATTCCCACGTGATTGACACATTCCCACGTGATTCCCACGGGATTGACACGTGATTACCACGGGATTCACACGTGACTCCCTCGTGATTCCCATGTGATTGACACGTGATTCCCACCTTATTCCCACGTGATTGACACGTGATTGCTACGTGTTTTCCACGTGATTCCCACGTCATTGACACATTCCCACGTGATTCCCACGTGATTGACACGTGATTCCCACGGGATTCTCACGTGACTCCCTCGTGATTCCCACGTGATTGACACGTGATTCCCACGTGATTCCCACGTGATTGAAACATTCCCACGTGATTCCCACGTGATTGACACGTGATTCCCACGGGATTCCCACGTGACTCCCTCGTGATTCCCATGTGATTGACACGTGATTCCCACCTTATTCCCACGTGATTGACACGTGATTCCTACGTGTTTTCCACGTGATTCCCACGTTGTTGACACGTGATTCCCACATGAATCACACGTGATTACCACGTGATTGACACGTGATTCCCACGGGATTCCCACGTGACTCCCTCATGATTCCCACATGATTGACACGTGAGTCCCACGTGATTCGCACGTGATTGACACATTCCCACGTGATTCCCACGTGATTGACATGTGATTCCCACGGGATTTCTACGTGACTCACTTGTGATTCCCACGTGATTGGCACGTGATTCCCACGTGATTCGCACGTGATTGACACATTCCCACGTGAATCCCACGTGATAGACACGTGATTCCCACGGGATTCCCGCTTGACTCCCTCATGATTCCCACGTGATTGACACGTGATTCCCACGTGATTCACACGTGATTGACACATTCCCACGTGATTCCCAAGTGATTGACACGTGATTCCCACGGGATTTCTACGTGACTCACTTGTGATTCCCACGTGATTGACACGTGATTCCCACCTAATTCCCACGTGTTTGACACGTGATTCCCACCTGATTCCCACGTGATTGACACATTCCCACGTGATTCCCACGTGATTGACACGTGATCCCCACGGGATTCCCACCTGACTCCCTCATGATTCCCACGTGATTGACACGTGATTCCCACGTGATTCGCACGTGATTGACACATTCCCACGTGATTCCCACGTGATTGACACGTGATTCCCACGGGATTTCTACGTGACTCACTTGTGATTCCCACGTGATTGACACGTGATTCCCACCTAATTCCCACGTAATTGACACGTGATTCCCACGTGATTCTCACGTGATTGACACATTCCCATGTGATTCCCACGTGATTGACACGTGATTCCCACGGGATTCCCACGTGACTCCCTCATGATTCCCACGTGATTGACACGTGATTCCCACGTGATTCGCACGTGATTGACACATTCCCACGTGAATCCCACCTGATTGACACGTGATTCCCAAGGGATGTCTACGTGACTCACTTGTGATTCCCACGTGATAGACACGTGATTCCCACCTAATTCCCACGTGTTTGACACGTGATTCCCACCTGATTCCCACGTGATAGACACATTCCCACGTGATTCCCATGTGATTGACACGTGATTCCCACGGGATTCCCACGTGACTCCCTCGTGATTCCCACGTGATTGACACGTGATTCCCACGTGATTCGCACGTGATTGACACATTACCACGTGATTCCCACGTGATTGACACGTGATTCCCACGGGATTTCTACGTGACTCACTTGTGATTCCCACGTGATTGACACGTGATACCCACCTAATTCCCACGTAATTGACACGTGATTCCCACGTGATTCTCACGTGATTGACACATTCCCACATGATTCCCACGTGATTGGCACATGATTCCCACGGGATTCCCACGTGATTCCCTCGTGATTATCACGTGATTGACACGTGATTCCCACCTAATTCCCACGTGATTGACACGTGATTCCCACGTGATTGCCACGTGATTGACACATTCCCGCTTGATTCCCCCTTGATTGACACGTGATTCCCACGTGAGTCCCATGTGATTGACACATGATTCCCACGTGATTTACACGTCATTCCCAAGTGATTCCCACGTGATTCCCTCATGATTCCCACGTGATTGACACGTGATTCCCACGTGATTCGCACGTGATTGACACATTACCACGTGATTCCCACGTGATTGACACGTGATTCCCACGGGATTTCTACGTGACTCACTTGTGATTCCCACGTGATTGACACGTGATACCCACCTAATTCCCACGTAATTGACACGTGATTCCCACGTGATTCTCACGTGATTGACACATTCCCACGTGATTCCCACGTGATTGGCACGTGATTCCCACGGGATTCCCACGTGATTCCCTCGTGATTATCACATGATTGACACGTGATTCCCACCTAATTCCCCCGTGATTGACACGTGATTCCCACGTGATTGACACGTGATTCCCACGGGATTCCCACGTGACTCCCTCGTGATTCCCACGTGATTAACACGTGATTCCCACGTGATTCCCACGTGATTGACAAGTGATTCCCACGTGATTCCCACGTGATTCCTCGTGATTGACACTTGATTCGCACGTGATTCCCACGGGATTGACACGTGATTCCCACATGATTCCAACGTAATTACCACGTGATTCGAACTTGACTCTCACGTGATTCCCACGTGATTGACACGTGATTCCCTCGTGATTCCCACGTGATTGACACGTCATTCCCATGTGATTCCCACGTGATTGACACGTGATTCCCACGTGATTCCCACGTGATTCTCACGATATCGACACGTGATTCCCACGTGATTCCCACGTGAGTCCCATGTGATTGACACATGATTCCCACGTGATTTACACGTGATTCCCACGGTATTCCCACGTGACTCCCTCGTGATTCCCACGTGATTGACACTTGATTCCAACCTAATTCCCACGTGATTGACATGTGACTCCCTCGTGATTGCCACGTGATTGACACGTGATTCCAACCTAATTCCCACGTGATTGACACGTGATTCCCTCGTGATTCCCACGTGATTCTCACGTGATTCCTACGTGATTGACACGTGATTTCCGCCTAATTCCCACGTGATTGACACGTGATTCCCACGTGATTCCCACGTGATTGACACATTCCCACGTGATTACCACGTGATTGACACGTGATTCCCACGGGATTCCCACGTGACTCCCTCGTGATTACCACGTGATTGACACGTGATTGCCACGTAATTCCCACATGATTGACACATTCCCACGTGATTACCACGTGATTGACACGTGATTCCCACGGGATTCAAACGTGACTCTCTCGTGATTCCCACGTGAGTCCCATGTGATTGACACATGTTTCCCACGTGATTTACACGTGATTCCCACGTGATTCCCACGTGATTCTCACGTGATTCCCATGTGATTGACTCGTGATTCCCAAGTGATTGACAGGTGATTCCCAAGGGAATCCCAGTTGACTCCCTCGTGATTCCCACGTGATTGACACGTGATTCCCACCTAATTCGCACGTGATTGACACGTGATTCCCACGTGATTCCCACATGATTGACGCATTCCCATGTGATTCCCCCGTGATTGACACATGATTCCCACGGGACTCCCACGTGACTCCCTCGTGATTCCCACGTGATTTACACGTGATTCCCACCTAATTCCCACGTGATTGACACGTGATTCCCACGTGATTCCCACGTGATTGACACGTGATTCCCACGTGATTCCCACGTGATTGACATGTGATTCCCTCGTGATTGCCACGTGAATGACACGTGATTCCCACGTGAGTCCCATGTGATTGACACATGATTCCCACGTGATTTACACGTGATTACCACGTGATTCCCACGTGATTCTCACGTGATTCCCATGTGAGTCCAATGTGATTGACACATGATTCCCATGTGATTGACACATGATTCCCACGTGATTCCCACTTGAGTCCAATGTGATTGACACATGATTCCCACGTGATTTACACGTGATTCCCACGTGATTCCCACATGATTCCCACGTGAGTCCAATGTGACTGACACATGATTCCCACGTGATTTACACGTGATTACCACGTGATTCCCACGTGATTCTCACGTGATTCCCATGTGATTGACACGTGATTCCCACGTGATTTACACGTGATACCCACGTGATTCCCACGTAATTGACACATTCCCACGTGATTACCACGTGATTGACACGTGATTCCCACGGGATTCCCACGTGACTCCCTCGTGATTCCCACGTGATTGACACGTAATTCCCACGTGATTCCCACGTGATTGACACATTCCCACGTGATTCCCACGGGATTGACACGTGATTACCACGGGATTCACACGTGACTCCCTCGTGATTCCCATGTGATTGACACGTGATTCCCACCTTATTCCCACGTGATTGACACGTGATTGCTACGTGTTTTCCACGTGATTCCCACGTCATTGTCACATTCCCACGTGATTCCCACGTGATTGACACGTGATTCCCACGGGATTCTCACGTGACTCCCTCGTGATTCCCACGTGATTGACATGTGATTCCCACTTGATTCCCACGTGATTGAAACATTCCCACGTGATTCCCACGTGATTGACACGTGATTCCCACGGGATTCCCACGTGACTCCCTCGTGATTCCCATGTGATTGACACGTGATTCCCACCTTATTCCCACGTGATTGACACGTGATTCCTACGTGTTTTCCACGTGATTCCCACGTTGTTGACACGTGATTCCCACATGAATCCCACGTGATTACCACGTGATTGACACGTGATTCCCACGGGATTCCCACGTGACTCCCTCATGATTCCCACATGATTGACACGTGAGTCCCACGTTATTCGCACGTGATTGACACATTCCCACGTGATTCGCACGTGATTGACATGTGATTCCCACGGGATTTCTACGTGACTCACTTGTGATTCCCACGTGATTGGCACGTGATTCCCACGTGATTCGCACGTGATTGACACATTCCCACGTGAATCCCACGTGATAGACACGTGATTCCCACGGGATTCCCGCTTGACTCCCTCATGATTCCCACGTGATTGACACGTGATTCCCACGTGATTCACACGTGATTGACACATTCCCACGTGATTCCCAAGTGATTGACACGTGATTCCCACGGGATTTCTACGTGACTCACTTGTGATTCCAACGTGATTGACACGTGATTCCCACCTAATTCCCACGTGTTTGACACGTGATTCCCACCTGATTCCCACGTGATTGACACATTCCCACGTGATTGACACGTGATTCCCACGTGATTCGCACGTGATTGACACATTCCCACGTGATTCCCACGTGATTGACACGTGATTCCCACGGGATTTCTACGTGACTCACTTGTGATTCCCACGTGATTGACACGTGATTCCCACCTAATTCCCACGTAATTGACACGTGATTCCCACGTGATTCTCACGTGATTGACACATTCCCATGTGATTCCCACGTGATTGACACGTGATTCCCACGGGATTCCCACGTGACTCCCTCATGATTCCCACGTGATTGACACGTGATTCCCACGTGATTCGCACGTGATTAACACATTCCCACGTGAATCCCACCTGATTGACAAGTGATTCCCAAGGGATGTCTACGTGACTCACTTGTGATTCCCACGTGATTGACACGTGATTCCCACCTAATTCCCACGTGTTTGACACGTGATTCCCACGTGATTCCCACGTGATTGACACATTCCCACGTGAGTCCCATGTGATTGACACGTGATTCCCACGGGATTTCTACGTGACTCACTTGTGATTCCCACGTGATTGACACGTGATACCCACCTAATTCCCACGTAATAGACACGTGATTCCCACGTGATTCCCACGTGATTGACACATTCCCACGTGAGTCCCATGTGATTGACACGTGATTCCCACGGGATTTCTACGTGACTCACTTGTGATTCCCACGTGATTGACACGTGATACCCACCTAATTCCCACGTAATAGACACGTGATTCCCACGTGATTCCCACGTGATTAACACATTCCCACGTGAATCCCACCTGATTGACAAGTGATTCCCAAGGGATGTCTACGTGACTCACTTGTGATTCCCACGTGATTGACACGTGATTCCCACCTAATTCCCACGTAATTGACACGTGATTCCCACGTGATTCCCACGTGATTGACACATTCCCACGTGAGTCCCATGTGATTGACACGTGATTCCCACGGGATTCCCACGTGACTCCCTCGTGATTCCCATGTGATTGACACGTGATTCCCACGTGATTCGCACGTGATTGACACATTACCACGTGATTCCCACGTGATTGACACGTGATTCCCACGGGATTTCTACGTGACTCACTTGTGATTCCCACGTGATTGACACGTGATACCCACCTAATTCCCACGTAATAGACACGTGATTGCCACGTGATTCTCACGTGATTGACACATTCCCACGTGATTCCCACGTGATTGGCACATGATTCCCACGGGATTCCCACGTGATTCCCTCGTGATTATCACGTGATTGACACGTGATTCCCACCTAATTCCCACGTGATTGACACGTGATTCCCACGTGATTGCCACGTGATTGACACATTCCCGCTTGATTCCCCCTTGATTGACACGTGATTCCCACCTAATTCCCACGTGTTTGACACGTGATTCCCACCTGAATCCCACGTGATTGACACATTCCCACGTGATTCCCACGTGATTGACACGTGATTCCCAAGGGATGTCTACGTGACTCACTTGTGATTCCCACGTGATTGACACGTGATTCCCACCTAATTCCCACGTGTTTGACACGTGATTCCCACCTGATTCCCACGTGATTGACACATTCCCACGTGATTCCCATGTGATTGACACGTGATTCCCACGGGATTCCCACGTGACTCCCTCGTGATTCCCACGTGATTGACACGTGATTCCCACGTGATTCGCACGTGATTGACACATTACCACGTGATTCCCACGTGATTGACACGTGATTCCCACGGGATTTCTACGTGACTCACTTGTGATTCCCACGTGATTGACACGTGATACCCACCTAATTCCCACGTAATTGACACGTGATTCCCACGTGATTCTCACGTGATTGACACATTCCCACGTGATTCCCACGTGATTGCACATGATTCCCACGGGATTCCCACGTGATTCCCTCGTGATTATCACGTGATTGACACGTGATTCCCACCTAATTCCCACGTGATTGACACGTGATTCCCACGTGATTGCCACGTGATTGACACATTCCCGCTTGATTCCCCCTTGATTGACACGTGATTCCCACCTAATTCCCACGTGTTTGACACGTGATTCCCACCTGAATCCCACTTGATTGACACATTCCCACGTGAATCCCACCTGATTGACACGTGATTCCCAAGGGATGTCTACGTGACTCACTTGTGATTCCCACGTGATTGACACGTGATTCCCACCTAATACCCACGTGTTTGACACGTGATTCCCACCTGATTCCCACGTGATTGACACATTCCCACGTGATTCCCATGTGATTGACACGTGATTCCCACGGGAATCCCACGTGACTCCCTCGTGATTCCCACGTGATTGACACGTGATTCCCACGTGATTCGCACGTGATTGACACATTACCACGTGATTCCCACGTGATTGACACGTGATTCCCACGGGATTTCTACGTGACTCACTTGTGATTCCCACGTGATTGACACGTGATACCCACCTAATTCCCACGTAATTGACACGTGATTCCCACGTGATTGTCACGTGATTGACACATTCCCACGTGATTCCCACGTGATTGGCACATGATTCCCACGGGATTCCCACGTGATTCCCTCGTGATTATCACGTGATTGACACGTGATTCCCACCTAATTCCCACGTGATTGACACGTGATTCCCACGTGATTGCCACGTGATTGACACATTCCCGCTTGATTCCCCCTTGATTGACACGTGATTCCCACGTGAGTCCCATGTGATTGACACATGATTCCCACGTGATTTACACGTCATTCCCAAGTGATTCCCACGTGACTCCCTCATGATTTCCACGTGATTGACACGTGATTCCCACGTGATTCGCACGTGATTGACACATTACCACGTGATTCCCACGTGATTGACACGTGATTCCCACGGGATTTCTACGTGACTCACTTGTGATTCCCACGTGATTGACACGTGATACCCACCTAATTCCCACGTAATTGACACGTGATTCCCACGTGATTCTCACGTGATTGACACATTCCCACGTGATTCCCACGTGATTGGCACATGATTCCCACGGGATTCCCACGTGATTCCCTCGTGATTATCACGTGATTGACACGTGATTCCCACCTAATTCCCACGTGATTGACACGTGATTCCCACGTGATTGCCACGTCATTGACACATTCCCGCTTGATTCCCCCTTGATTGACACGTGATTCCCACCTAATTCCCACGTGTTTGACACGTGATTCCCACCTGAATCCCACGTGATTGACACATTCCCACGTGATTCCCATGTGATTGACACGTGATTACCACGGGATTCCCACGTGACTCCCTCGTGATTCCCACGTGTTTGACACGTGATTCCCACCTGATTCCCACGTGATTGACACATTCCCACGTGATTCCCATGTGATTGACACGTGATTCCCACGGGATTCCCACGTGACTCCCTCGTGATTCCCACGTGATTGACACGTGATTCCCACGTGATTCGCACGTGATTGACACATTACCACGTGATTCCCACGTGATTGACACGTGATTCCCACGGGATTTCTACGTGACTCACTTGTGATTCCCACGTGATTGACACGTGATACCCACCTAATTCCCACGTAATTGACACGTGATTCCCACGTGATTCTCACGTGATTGACACATTCCCACGTGATTCCCACGTGATTGGCACATGATTCCCACGGGATTCCCACGTGATTCCCTCGTGATTATCACGTGATTGACACGTGATTCCCACCTAATTCCCACGTGATTGACACGTGATTCCCACGTGATTGCCACGTGATTGACACATTCCCGCTTGATTCCCCCTTGATTGACACGTGATTCCCACGTGAGTCCCATGTGATTGACACATGATTCCCACGTGATTCCCACGTGAGTCACATGTGATTGACACATGATTCCCACGTGATTTACACGTGATTCCCACGTGATTCCCAATGATTCTCACGTGATTCCCATGTGATTGACACGTGATTCCCACGTGATTGACAGGTGATTCCCACAGGATTCCCACGTGACTCCCTCGTGATTCCCACGTGATTGACACGTGATTCCCACCTAATTCCCACGTGATGGACACGTGATTCCCACGTGATTCCCACGTTATTGACACATTCTCACGTGATTCCCACGTGATTGACACGTGACTCCCACGGGATTCCCACGTGACTCCCTCGTGATTCCCACGTGATTAACACGTGATTCCCACGTGATTCCCACATGTTTGACACCTTCCCACGTGATTCCCACGTGATTGACACATTCCCACGTGATTCCCACGAGATTGACACGTGATTCCCACGGGATTCCCACGTGACTCCCTCGTGATTAACACGTGATTGACACGTGATTCCCACCTAATTCCCACGTGTTTGACATGTGATTCCCACGTGATTAAAACGTGATTCCCCTTGATTTCCAAGTGATTGACACCTGATTCCCACGTGATTCCCACCTGATTGACAAGTCATTCCCACGTGATTCCCACGTGATTCCCACGTGATTGACACGTGATTCCCACGTGATTCCCACGTGATTCCTCGTGATTGACACTTGATTCGCACGTGATTCCCACGGGATTGACAGGTGATTCCCACATGATTCCAACCTAATTACCACGTGATTCGAATTTGACTCTCACGTGATTCCCACGTGATTGACACGTGATTACCTTGTGATTCCCACGTGATTGACACGTGATTCCCATGTGATTACCACGTAATTGACACGTGATTCCCTCGTGATTCCCACGTGATTGACACGTGATGCCCACGTGATTCCCACGTGATTCTCACGATATCGACACGTGATTCCCACGTTATTCCCACATGAGACTCATGTGACTGACACATGATTCCCACGTGATTCCCACGTGATTTACACGTGATTCCCCCGTGATTCCCACGTGATTCCCATGTGATTGACACGTGATTCCCACGTGATTGGCAGGTGATTCCAAGGTCATTCCACGTGATTCCCACGTGAATGACACGTGACTCACACGTGATTCCCACGTGATTGACACGTGAATCCACGTGATTCCCACGTGATTGTCCGGTGATTCCCACGTTATTCCCACATGAGACCCTCGTGATTCCCACGTGATTGACACGTAATTCCCACGTGATACCCACGTGATTGACACGTGATTCCCACTTGATTGACACGTGATTCCCACGTGATTCCCACGTGATTCCCACGTGATTGCCATGTGATTGACACATCCCACGTAATTCCCACGTGATTCCCACGTGACTCCCTCGTGATTCCCCCGTGATTGACACGTGATTCCCACGTAATTCCCACGTGATTGACACGTGATTCCCACGTGATTACCACGTGATTGACACGTGATTCCCACGTGATTCCCACGTGATTTACACGTGATTCCCTCGTGATTGCCACGTGATTGACACGTGATTCCCACGTGATTGACACATTCCCACGTGATTCCCCCTTGATTGACACGTGATTCCCAAGGGATTCCCACGTGACTCCCTCGTGAATCCCACGTGATTGACATGTGATTCCCACCTATTTTCCAAGTGATTGACACGTGATTCCCACGTGATTGACACGTGATTCCCACGTGATTCCCTCGTGATTGACACGTGATTCCCTCGTGATTGCCACGTGATTAACACGTGATTCCCACATGAGTCCCATGTGATTGACACATGATTCCCACGTTATTCCCACGTGAGTCCCATGTGATTGACACATGATTCCCACGTGATTTACACGTGATTCCCACGTGATTCCCACGTGATTCTCACGAGGTTCCATGTGATTGACACGTGATTCCCACGTGATTGACAGGTGATTCCCACAGGATTCCCACGTGACTCCCTCGTGATTCCCAAGTGATTGATACGTGATTCCCACGTGATTCCCATGTGATTGACACATTCCCACGTGATTCCCACGTGATTGACACGTGATTCCCGCGGGAATCCCACGTGACTCACTCGTGATTCCCACGTGATTGACACGTGATTCCCACGTGATTCCCACGTGGTTGACACGTGATTCCCACGGGATTCCCACGTGACACCCTCGTGATTCCCACGTGATTGACAGGTGATTCCCACCTAATTCCCACGTGATTGACACGTGATTCCCACGTGATTCCCACGTGATTGACACATTACCACGTGATTCCAACGTGATTGACACGTGATTCCCTCGTGATTTACACGTGATTCCCACGTGATTCCCACGTGATTCCCACGTGTTTCTCACGTGATTCCCATGTGATTGACACGTGATTCCCACGTGATTGACACGTGATTCCTACGGGATTGCCACGTGACTCCCTCGTGATTCCCCCGTGATTGACACGTGATTCCCTCGTAATTCCCACGTGATTGACACGTGATTCCCACGTGACTCCCACATGATTGAGACGTGATTCCCACGTGATTCCCACGTGATTGACACGTGATTCCCTCGTGATTGCCACGTGATTGACACGTGATTCCCACGTGAGTCCCATGTGATTGACACGTGATTGACACGTGATTCCCACGTGATTGACACGTGATTCCCATGGGATTTCCACGTGACTCACTTGTGATTCCCACGTGATTGACACGTGATTCCCACCTAATTCCCACGTGATTGACACGTGATTCCCACGGGATTCCCACGTGATTGACACATTCCCACGTGATTCCCACGTGATTGACTCGTGATTCCCACCTAATTCCCACGTGATTGACACGTGAATCCCACGTGATTCCCACGTGATTGACACGTCATTCCCACGTGATTCCCACGTGATTGATACGTGGTTCCCTCGTGATTGCCACGTGATTGAAACGTGAATCCCACGTGAGTCCCATGTGAATGACACATGATTCCCACGTGATTCCCACGTGAGTCCCATGTGATTGACACATGATTCCCACGTGATTTACACGTGATTCCCACGTGATTCCCACGTGATTCCCACGTGATTCTCACGTGATTCCCATGTGATTGACACGTGATTCCCACGTGATTGACACGTGATTCCCACGGGATTGCCACGTGACTCACTCGTGATTCTCCCGTGATTGACACGTGATTCCCACGTAATTCCCACGTGATTGACACATTCCCACGTGATTCCCACGTGATTGACTCGTGATTCCCACGGGATTCCCACGTAACTCCCTCGTGATTCCCACGTGATTGACACGTGATTCCCACCTAATTCCCACGTGATTGACACGTGATTCCCACGTGATTGACATGTGATTCCCACGGGACTCCCACGTGATTGACACGTGATTCCCACCTAATTCCCACGTGATTGACACCTGATTCCCACGTGATTCCCACATGATTGACACGTGATTCCCATGTGATTCCCACGTGATTGACACGTGATTCCCTCGTGATTGCCACGTGATTGACACGTGATTCCCACGTGAGTCCCATGTGATTGACACATGATTCCCTCGTGATTCCCACGTGAGTCCCATGTGATTGACACATGATTCCCACGTGACTTACACGTGATTCCTACGTGATTCCCTCGTGATTCTCACGTGATTCCCATGTGATTGACACGTGATTCCCACGTGATTGACAGGTGATTCCCACGGGATTGCCACATGACTCCCTCGTGATTCCCACGTGATTGACACGTGATTCCCACCTAATTCCCACGTGATTGACACGTGATTCCCACGTGATTCTCACGTGATTGACACATTCTCACGTGATTCCCACGTGATTGACACGTGATTCCCACGGGATTCCCACGTGACTCCCTCGTGATTCCCACGTGATTGACAGGTGATTCCCACCTAATTCCCACGTGTTTGACACGTGATTCCCACGTGATTCCCACGTGATTGACACATTCCGACGTGATTCCCACGTGATTGTCACCTGATTCCCATGGAATTCCCACGTGACTCCCTCGTGTTTCCCACGTGATTGACACGTGATTCCAACCTAATTCCCACGTGACTGACACGTGATTCCCATGTGATTCCCATGTGATTGACACGTGATTCCCACGTGAGTCCCATGTGATTGACACATGATTCCCACGTGATTCCCACGTGATTGACACATTCCCACGTGATTCCCACGTGTTTGACACGTGATTCCCACGGGATTCCCACCTGATTGACACGTGATTCCCACGTGATTCCAACCTGATTACAGCGTGATTCCCACGTGATTCTCAAGTGACTCCCACGTGATTCCCACGTGATTGTCACGTGATTCCCCCGTGATTCCCACATGATTGACACATGGTTCCCACGTGATTCCCACGTGATTGACACGTGATTCCCCCGTGATTCCCACATGATTGACACGTGGTTCCCACGTGATTCCCACGTGATTGACACGTTATCCCCACGTGATTAAAACGTGATTCCCCCTTGATTCCCACGTGAATCACACGTGATTCCCACGTGATTCCCACCTGATTGACACGTGATTCCCAGGTGATTGACACGTGATTCCCAAGGGATGCCCACGTGATTGACCCGTGATTCGCACGTGATTGACACCTGATTCCCACGTGATTACCACGTGATTGACACATTCCCACGTGATTCCCACGTGATTGACACGTGATTCCCACGGGAATCCAGCGTGACACCCTCGTGATTCCCACGTGATTGACACGTGATTCCAACCTAATTCCCACGTGATTGACACGTGATTCCCACGTCATTCCAACGTGATTCCCACGTAAATGACAAGTGATTCCCACATGATTCCCACGTGATTGACACATTCCCACGTGATTCCCACGTGATTGACACGTGATTCCCACGTGATTCCCTCGTGATTCTCACGTGATTCCCATGTGATTGACACGTGATTCCCACGTGATTGACAGGTGATTCCCACAGGATTGCCACGTGACTCCCTCGTGTTTCCCACGTGATTGACATGTGATTCCAACCTAATTCCCACGTGACTGACACGTGATTCCCATGTGATTCCCACGTGATTGACACGTGATTCCCACGTGAGTCCCATGTGATTGACACATGATTCCCACGTGTTTCCCACGTGATTGACACATTCCCACGTGATTACCACATGATTGACACGTGATTCCCACGGGATTCCCACGTGAATCCCTCGTGATTCCCACGTGATTGACACGTGATTCCCACCTAATTCCCACGTGTTTGACACGTGATTCCCACGTGATTCCCACGTGATTGACACATTCCCTCGTGATTCCCACGTGATTGACACGTGATTCCCACGGAATTCCCACGTGACTCCCTCGTGATTCCCACGTGATTGACACGTGATTCCCACCTAATTTCCACGTGTTTGACACGTGATTCCCACGTCATTCCCACGTGACTCCCACGTAAATGCAAGTGATTCCCACATGATTCCCACGTGATTGACACATTTCCACGTGATTCCCACGTGATTGACACGTGATTCCCACGTGAGTCCCATGTGATTGACACATGATTCCCACGTGATTTACACGTGATTCCCACGTGATTCCCACGTGATTCTCACGTGATTCCCATGTGATTGACACGTGATTCCCACGTGATTGACAGGTGATTTCCACGGGATTCCCAGGTGACTCCCTCGTGATTCCCACGTGATTGACACGTGATTCCCACCTAATTCCCACGTGATTGACACGTGATTCCCACGTGATTCCCACGTGATTGACACATTCCCACGTGATTCCCCCGTGATTGACACGTGATTCCTACGGGATTCCCACGTGACTCCCTCGTGATTCCCACGTGATTGACACGTGATTCCCACCTAATTCCCACGTGATTGACACGTGATTCCCACGTGATTGACACGTGATTCCCATGTGATTCCCACGTGATTGACACGTGATTCCCACGTGAGTCCCATGTGATTGACACATGGTTCCCACGTGTTTCCCACGTGATTGACACATTCCCACGTGATTCCCACGTGATTGACACGTGATTCCCACGGGATTCCCACGTGAATCCCTCGTGATTCCCACGTGATTGACACTTGATTCCCACCTAATTCCCAAGTGTTTGACACGTGATTCCCACGTGAGTCCCATGTGATTGACACATGATTGCGATGTGATTCCCACGTGACTGACACATTCCCACGTTTTTCCCCCGTGATTGACACGTGATTCCCACGGGATTCCCACGTGACTCCGTCGTGATTCCCACGTGATTGACACGTGATTCCCACCTAATTCCCACGTGATTGACACGTGATTCCCACCTAATTCCCACGTGATTGACACGTGATTCCCACCTAATTCCCACGTGATTGACACGTGATTCCCACGTGATTCCCACGTGATTGACACGTGACTCCCCCGTGATTCCCACGTGATTAACAGCTGATTCCCACGTGATTTCCACGTGATTACCATGTGATTGACACGTGATTTCCACGTGATTCCCACGTGAATGGCACTTGATTCCCACATGATTCCCACGTGATTGACAAGTGATTCCCACGTGATTCTCACATGATTTCCTCGTGATTGACACGTGATTCCAACGTGATTCTCACGTGATTGACACGTGATTCCCCCGTGATTCCCACGTGATTGACACGTGGTTCCCACGTGATTCCCACGTGATTGACACGTGATTCCCCCGTGATTCCCACATGATTGACACGTGGTTCCCACGTGATTCCCACGTGATTGACACGTTATCCCCACGTGATTAAAACGTGATTCCCCCTTGATTCCCACGTGAATCACACGTGATTCCCACGTGATTCCCACCTGATTGACACGTGATTCCCACGTGATTCCCACGTGATTGACACGTGATTCCCAAGGGATTCCCACGTGATTGACCCGTGATTCGCACGTGATTGACACCTGATTCCCACGTGATTCCCACGTGATTGACACATTCCCACGTGATTCCCACGTGATTGACACGTGATTCCCACGGGAATCCAACGTGACACCCTCGTGATTCCCACGTGATTGACACGTGATTCCAACCTAATTCCCACGTGATTGACACGTGATTCCCACGTCATTCCCACGTGATTCCCACGTAAATGACAATTGATTCCCACATGATTCCCACGTGATTGACACATTCCCACGTGATTCCCACGTGATTGACACGTGATTCCCACGTGAGTCCAATGTGATTGACACATGATTCCCACGTGATTTACACGTGATTCCCACGTGATTCCCACGTGATTCTCACGTGATTCCCATGTGATTGACACGTGATTCCCACGTGATTGACAGGTGATTTCCACGGGATTCCCAGGTGACTCCCTCGTGATTCCCACGTGATTGACACGTGATTCCCAGCTAATTCCCACGTGATTGACATGTGATTCCCACGTGATTGACACGTGATTCCCACGGGATTCCCACGTGACTCCCTCGTGATTCCCACGTGATTGAAACGTGATTCCCACCTATTTGCCACGTGATTGACACGTGATTCCCACGTGATTGACACATTCCCTCGTGATTCCCACGTGATTGACACGTGATTCCCACGGGATTCCCACGTGACTCCCTCGTGATTCCCACGTGAGTGACACGTGATTCCCACCTAATTCCCACGTGTTTGACACGTGATTCCCACGTGATTCCCACGTGATTGACACATTCCCACGTGATTCCCACGTGACGGTCACCTGATTCCCACGGGCTTCCCACGTGACTCCCTCATGTTTCCTACGTGATTGACATGTGATTCCCACCTAATTCCTACGTGATTGACACGTGAGTCCCACGGGATTCCCACGTGACTCCCTCGTGATTCCCACGTGATTGACACATGATTCCAACCTATTTCCCACGTGATTGACACGTGATTCCCATGTGATTCCCACGTGATTGACACATTCCCTCGTGATTCCCACGTGATTGACACGTGATTCCCACGGGATTCCCACGTGACTCCCTCGTGATTCCCACGTGATTGACACGTGATTCCCACCTAATTCCCACGTGTTTGACACGTGATCCCACGTGAGTCCCATGTGATTGACACATGATTCCCACGTGATTTACACGTGATTCCCACGTGATTCCCTCGTGATTCCCACGTGATTCTCACGTGATTCTCATGTCATTGACACGTGATTCCCACGTGATTGACACGTGATTCCCACCTAATTCCCACGTGATTGACACGTGATTCCCACGTGATACCCACGTGATTGACACATTCCCACGTGATTCCCCTGTGATCGACACGTGATTCCCACGGGATTCCCACGTGACTCCCTCGTGATTCCCACGTGATTGACACGTGATTCCCACCTAATTCCCACGTGATTGACATGTGATTCCCACGTGATTGACACGTGATTCCCATGTGATTCCCACGTGATTGACACGTGATTCCCACGTGAATCCCATGTGATTGACACATGATTCCCACGTGTTTCCCACGTGATTGACACATTCCCACGTGATTCCCACGTGATTGACACGTGATTCCCACGGGATTCCCACGTGAATCCCTCGTGATTCCCACGTGATTGACACGTGATTCCCACCTAATTCCCAAGTGTTTGACACGTGATTCCCACGTGAGTCCCAAGTGATTGACACATGATTGCGACGTGATTCCCACGTGATTGACACATTCCCAAGTTTTTCCCCCGTGATTGACACGTGATTCCCACGGGATTCCCACGTGACTCCGTCGTGATTCCCACGTGATTGACACGTGATTCCCACCTAATTCCCACGTGATTGACACGTGATTCCCACCTAATTCCCACGTGATTGACACGTGATTCCCACCTAATTCCCACGTGATTGACACGTGATTCCCACGTGATTCCCACGTGATTGACACGTGACTCCCCCATGATTCCCACGTAATTAACACCTGATTCCCACGTGATTTCCACGTGATTACCACGTGATTGACACGTGATTTTCACGTGATTCCCATGTGAATGGCACTTGATTCCCACGTGATTCCCACGTGATTGACAAGTGATTCCCACGTGATTCTCACATGATTTCCTCGTGATTGACACTTGATTCCAACGTGATTCTCACGTGATTGACAAGTGATTCCCACGTGATTCTCAAGTGACTCCCACGTGATTCCCACGTGATTGACACGTGATTCCCCCGTTATTCCCACATGAATGACACGTGGTTCCCACGTGATTCCCACGTGACTAACACGTTATCCCCACGTGATTAAAACGTGATTCCCCCTTGATTCCCATGTGATTGACACGTGATTCCCACGTGATTCCCACGTGATTGACACGTGATTCCCCCGTGATTCCCACATGATTGACACGTGTTTCCCACGTGATTCCCACGTGATTGACACGTGATTCCCCCGTGATTCCCACATGATTGACACGTGGTTCCCTCGTGATTCCCACGTGATTGACACGTTATCCCCACGTGATTAAAACGTGATTCCCCCTTGATTCCCACGTGAATCACACGTGATTCCCACGTGATTCCCACCTGATTGACACGTGATTCCCACGTGATTCCCACGTGATTGACACGTGATTCCCAAGGGATTCCCACGTGATTGTCCCGTGATTCGCACGTGATTGACACCTGATTCCCACGTGATTCCCACGTGATTGACACATTCCCACGTGATTCCCACGTGATTGACACGTGATTCCCACGGGAATCCAACGTGACACCCTCGTGATTCCCACGTGATTGACACGTGATTCCAACCTAATTCCCACGTGATTGACACGTGATTCCCACGTCATTCCCACGTGATTCCCACGTAAATGACAAGTGATTCCCACATGATTCCCACGTGATTGACACATTCCCACGTGATTCCCACGTGATTGACACGTGACTCCCACGTGAGTCCCATGTGATTGACACATGATTCCCACGTGATTTACCCGTGAATCCCACGTGATTCCCACGTGATTCTCATGTGATTCCCATGTGATTGACACGTGATTCCCACGTGATTGACAGTTGATTTCCACGGGATTCCCAGGTGACTCCCTCGTGATTCCCACGTGATTGACACGTGATTCCCACCTAATTCCCACGTTCTTGACACGTGATTCCCATGTGATTCCCACGTGATTGACACGTGATTCCCACGTGAGTCCCATGTGATAGACACATGATTCCCACGTGTTTCCCACGTGATTCACACATTCCCACGTGATTCCCACGTGATTGACACGTGATTCCCACGGGATTCCCACGTGAATCCCTCGTGATTCCCACGTGATTGACACGTGATTCCCAACTAATTCCCACGTGTTTGACACGTGATTCCCACGTGAGCCCCATGTGATTGACACATGAATGCGACGTGATTCCCACGTGATTGACACATTCCCACGTTTTTCCTCCGTGATTGACACGTGATTCCCTCGGGATTCCCACGTGACTCCGTCGTGATTCCCACGTGATTGACACGTGATTCCCACCTAATTCCCACGTGATTGACACGTGATTCCCACCTAATTCCCACGTGATTGACACGTGATTCCCACCTAATTCCCACGTGATTGACACGTGATTCCCACGTGATTCCCACGTGATTGACACGTGATTGTCAAGTGATTCCCACTTGATTCTCACATGATTTCCTCGTCATTGACACGTGATTCCAACGTGATTCTCACGTGATTGACAAGTGATTCCCACGTGATTCTCAAGTGACTCCCACGTGATTCCCACGTGATTGACACGTGATTCCCCCGTGATTCCCACATGATTGACACGTGGTTCCCACGTGATTCCCACGTGACTAACACGTTATCCCCACGTGATTAAAACGTGATTCCCCCTTGATTCCCACGTGATTGACACGTGATTCCCACGTGATTCCCACGTGATTGACACGTGATTCCCCCGTGATTCCCACATGATTGACACGTGGTTCCCACGTGATTCCCACGTGATTGACACGTGATTCCCGCGGGAATCCCACGTGACTCACTCGTGATTCCCACGTGATTGACACGTGATTCCCACGTGATTCCCACGTGGTTGACACGTGATTCCCACGGGATTCCCACGTGACACCCTCGTGATTCCCACGTGATTGACAGGTGATTCCCACCTAATTCCCACGTGATTGACACGTGATTCCCACGTGATTCCCACGTGATTGACACATTACCACGTGATTCCAACGTGATTGACACGTGATTCCCTCGTGATTTACACGTGATTCCCACGTGATTCCCACGTGATTCCCACGTGTTTCTCACGTGATTCCCATGTGATTGACACGTGATTCCCACGTGATTGACACGTGATTCCTACGGGATTGCCACGTGACTCCCTCGTGATTCCCCCGTGATTGACACGTGATTCCCTCGTAATTCCCACGTGATTGACACGTGATTCCCACGTGACTCCCACATGATTGAGACGTGATTCCCACGTGATTCCCACGTGATTGACACGTGATTCCCTCGTGATTGCCACGTGATTGACACGTGATTCCCACGTGAGTCCCATGTGATTGACACGTGATTGACACGTGATTCCCACGTGATTGACACGTGATTCCCATGGGATTTCCACGTGACTCACTTGTGATTCCCACGTGATTGACACGTGATTCCCACCTAATTCCCACGTGATTGACACGTGATTCCCACGGGATTCCCACGTGATTGACACATTCCCACGTGATTCCCACGTGATTGACTCGTGATTCCCACCTAATTCCCACGTGATTGACACGTGAATCCCACGTGATTCCCACGTGATTGACACGTCATTCCCACGTGATTCCCACGTGATTGATACGTGGTTCCCTCGTGATTGCCACGTGATTGAAACGTGAATCCCACGTGAGTCCCATGTGAATGACACATGATTCCCACGTGATTCCCACGTGAGTCCCATGTGATTGACACATGATTCCCACGTGATTTACACGTGATTCCCACGTGATTCCCACGTGATTCCCACGTGATTCTCACGTGATTCCCATGTGATTGACACGTGATTCCCACGTGATTGACACGTGATTCCCACGGGATTGCCACGTGACTCACTCGTGATTCTCCCGTGATTGACACGTGATTCCCACGTAATTCCCACGTGATTGACACATTCCCACGTGATTCCCACGTGATTGACTCGTGATTCCCACGGGATTCCCACGTAACTCCCTCGTGATTCCCACGTGATTGACACGTGATTCCCACCTAATTCCCACGTGATTGACACGTGATTCCCACGTGATTGACAGGTGATTCCCACGGGACTCCCACGTGATTGACACGTGATTCCCACCTAATTCCCACGTGATTGACACCTGATTCCCACGTGATTCCCACATGATTGACACGTGATTCCCATGTGATTCCCACGTGATTGACACGTGATTCCCTCGTGATTGCCACGTGATTGACACGTGATTCCCACGTGAGTCCCATGTGATTGACACATGATTCCCTCGTGATTCCCACGTGAGTCCCATGTGATTGACACATGATTCCCACGTGACTTACACGTGATTCCCACGTGATTCCCTCGTGATTCTCACGTGATTCCCATGTGATTGACACGTGATTCCCACGTGATTGACAGGTGATTCCCACGGGATTGCCACATGACTCCCTCGTGATTCCCACGTGATTGACACGTGATTCCCACCTAATTCCCACGTGATTGACACGTGATTCCCACGTGATTCTCACGTGATTGACACATTCTCACGTGATTCCCACGTGATTGACATGTGATTCCCACGGGATTCCCACGTGACTCCCTCGTGATTCCCACGTGATTGACAGGTGATTCCCACCTAATTCCCACGTGTTTGACACGTGATTCCCACGTGATTCCCACGTGATTGACACATTCCGACGTGATTCCCACGTGATTGTCACCTGATTCCCATGGAATTCCCACGTGACTCCCTCGTGTTTCCCACGTGATTGACACGTGATTCCAACCTAATTCCCACGTGACTGACACGTGATTCCCATGTGATTCCCATGTGATTGACACGTGATTCCCACGTGAGTCCCATGTGATTGACACATGATTCCCACGTGATTCCCACGTGATTGACACATTCCCACGTGATTCCCACGTGTTTGACACGTGATTCCCACGGGATTCCCACCTGATTGACACGTGATTCCCACGTGATTCCAACCTGATTACAGCGTGATTCCCACGTGATTCTCAAGTGACTCCCACGTGATTCCCACGTGATTGTCACGTGATTCCCCCGTGATTCCCACATGATTGACACATGGTTCCCACGTGATTCCCACGTGATTGACACGTGATTCCCCCGTGATTCCCACATGATTGACACGTGGTTCCCACGTGATTCCCACGTGATTGACACGTTATCCCCACGTGATTAAAACGTGATTCCCCCTTGATTCCCACGTGAATCACACGTGATTCCCACGTGATTCCCACCTGATTGACACGTGATTCCCAGGTGATTGACACGTGATTCCCAAGGGATGCCCACGTGATTGACCCGTGATTCGCACGTGATTGACACCTGATTCCCACGTGATTACCACGTGATTGACACATTCCCACGTGATTCCCACGTGATTGACACGTGATTCCCACGGGAATCCAGCGTGACACCCTCGTGATTCCCACGTGATTGACACGTGATTCCAACCTAATTCCCACGTGATTGACACGTGATTCCCACGTCATTCCAACGTGATTCCCACGTAAATGACAAGTGATTCCCACATGATTCCCACGTGATTGACACATTCCCACGTGATTCCCACGTGATTGACACGTGATTCCCACGTGATTCCCTCGTGATTCTCACGTGATTCCCATGTGATTGACACGTGATTCCCACGTGATTGACAGGTGATTCCCACAGGATTGCCACGTGACTCCCTCGTGTTTCCCACGTGATTGACATGTGATTCCAACCTAATTCCCACGTGACTGACACGTGATTCCCATGTGATTCCCACGTGATTGACACGTGATTCCCACGTGAGTCCCATGTGATTGACACATGATTCCCACGTGTTTCCCACGTGATTGACACATTCCCACGTGATTACCACATGATTGACACGTGATTCCCACGGGATTCCCACGTGAATCCCTCGTGATTCCCACGTGATTGACACGTGATTCCCACCTAATTCCCACGTGTTTGACACGTGATTCCCACGTGATTCCCACGTGATTGACACATTCCCTCGTGATTCCCACGTGATTGACACGTGATTCCCACGGAATTCCCACGTGACTCCCTCGTGATTCCCACGTGATTGACACGTGATTCCCACCTAATTTCCACGTGTTTGACACGTGATTCCCACGTCATTCCCACGTGACTCCCACGTAAATGCAAGTGATTCCCACATGATTCCCACGTGATTGACACATTTCCACGTGATTCCCACGTGATTGACACGTGATTCCCACGTGAGTCCCATGTGATTGACACATGATTCCCACGTGATTTACACGTGATTCCCACGTGATTCCCACGTGATTCTCACGTGATTCCCATGTGATTGACACGTGATTCCCACGTGATTGACAGGTGATTTCCACGGGATTCCCAGGTGACTCCCTCGTGATTCCCACGTGATTGACACGTGATTCCCACCTAATTCCCACGTGATTGACACGTGATTCCCACGTGATTCCCACGTGATTGACACATTCCCACGTGATTCCCCCGTGATTGACACGTGATTCCTACGGGATTCCCACGTGACTCCCTCGTGATTCCCACGTGATTGACACGTGATTCCCACCTAATTCCCACGTGATTGACACGTGATTCCCACGTGATTGACACGTGATTCCCATGTGATTCCCACGTGATTGACACGTGATTCCCACGTGAGTCCCATGTGATTGACACATGGTTCCCACGTGTTTCCCACGTGATTGACACATTCCCACGTGATTCCCACGTGATTGACACGTGATTCCCACGGGATTCCCACGTGAATCCCTCGTGATTCCCACGTGATTGACACTTGATTCCCACCTAATTCCCAAGTGTTTGACACGTGATTCCCACGTGAGTCCCATGTGATTGACACATGATTGCGATGTGATTCCCACGTGACTGACACATTCCCACGTTTTTCCCCCGTGATTGACACGTGATTCCCACGGGATTCCCACGTGACTCCGTCGTGATTCCCACGTGATTGACACGTGATTCCCACCTAATTCCCACGTGATTGACACGTGATTCCCACCTAATTCCCACGTGATTGACACGTGATTCCCACCTAATTCCCACGTGATTGACACGTGATTCCCACGTGATTCCCACGTGATTGACACGTGACTCCCCCGTGATTCCCACGTGATTAACAGCTGATTCCCACGTGATTTCCACGTGATTACCATGTGATTGACACGTGATTTCCACGTGATTCCCACGTGAATGGCACTTGATTCCCACATGATTCCCACGTGATTGACAAGTGATTCCCACGTGATTCTCACATGATTTCCTCGTGATTGACACGTGATTCCAACGTGATTCTCACGTGATTGACACGTGATTCCCCCGTGATTCCCACGTGATTGACACGTGGTTCCCACGTGATTCCCACGTGATTGACACGTGATTCCCCCGTGATTCCCACATGATTGACACGTGGTTCCCACGTGATTCCCACGTGATTGACACGTTATCCCCACGTGATTAAAACGTGATTCCCCCTTGATTCCCACGTGAATCACACGTGATTCCCACGTGATTCCCACCTGATTGACACGTGATTCCCACGTGATTCCCACGTGATTGACACGTGATTCCCAAGGGATTCCCACGTGATTGACCCGTGATTCGCACGTGATTGACACCTGATTCCCACGTGATTCCCACGTGATTGACACATTCCCACGTGATTCCCACGTGATTGACACGTGATTCCCACAGGAATCCAACGTGACACCCTCGTGATTCCCACGTGATTGACACGTG
This sequence comes from Muntiacus reevesi, assembly GCF_963930625.1. Lineage (NCBI taxonomy): Eukaryota > Metazoa > Chordata > Mammalia > Artiodactyla > Cervidae > Muntiacus > Muntiacus reevesi. Next base: position 1,642,038 of record NW_027077877.1, read on the forward strand.
ATTCCAACCTAATTCCCACGTGATTGACACGTGATTCCCACGTCATTCCCACGTGATTCCCACGTAAATGACAATTGATTCCCACATGATTCCCACGTGATTGACACATTCCCACGTGATTCCCACGTGATTGACACGTGATTCCCACGTGAGTCCAATGTGATTGTCACATGATTCCCACGTGATTTACACGTGATTCCCACGTGATTCCCACGTGATTCTCACGTGATTCCCATGTGATTGACACGTGATTCCCACGTGATTCCCTCGTGATTCCCACGTGATTCTCACGTGATTCTCATGTCATTGACACGTGATTCCCACGTGATTGACACGTGATTCCCACCTAATTCCCACGTGATTGACACGTGATTCCCACGTGATACCCACGTGATTGACACATTCCCACGTGATTCCCCTGTGATCGACACGTGATTCCCACGGGATTCCCACGTGACTCCCTCGTGATTCCCACGTGATTGACACGTGATTCCCACCTAATTCCCACGTGATTGACATGTGATTCCCACGTGATTGACACGTGATTCCCATGTGATTCCCACGTGATTGACACGTGATTCCCACGTGAATCCCATGTGATTGACACATGATTCCCACGTGTTTCCCACGTGATTGACACATTCCCACGTGATTCCCACGTGATTGACACGTGATTCCCACGGGATTCCCACGTGAATCCCTCGTGATTCCCACGTGATTGACACGTGATTCCCACCTAATTCCCAAGTGTTTGACACGTGATTCCCACGTGAGTCCCAAGTGATTGACACATGATTGCGACGTGATTCCCACGTGATTGACACATTCCCAAGTTTTTCCCCCGTGATTGACACGTGATTCCCACGGGATTCCCACGTGACTCCGTCGTGATTCCCACGTGATTGACACGTGATTCCCACCTAATTCCCACGTGATTGACACGTGATTCCCACCTAATTCCCACGTGATTGACACGTGATTCCCACCTAATTCCCACGTGATTGACACGTGATTCCCACGTGATTCCCACGTGATTGACACGTGACTCCCCCATGATTCCCACGTAATTAACACCTGATTCCCACGTGATTTCCACGTGATTACCACGTGATTGACACGTGATTTTCACGTGATTCCCATGTGAATGGCACTTGATTCCCACGTGATTCCCACGTGATTGACAAGTGATTCCCACGTGATTCTCACATGATTTCCTCGTGATTGACACTTGATTCCAACGTGATTCTCACGTGATTGACAAGTGATTCCCACGTGATTCTCAAGTGACTCCCACGTGATTCCCACGTGATTGACACGTGATTCCCCCGTTATTCCCACATGAATGACACGTGGTTCCCACGTGATTCCCACGTGACTAACACGTTATCCCCACGTGATTAAAACGTGATTCCCCCTTGATTCCCATGTGATTGACACGTGATTCCCACGTGATTCCCACGTGATTGACACGTGATTCCCCCGTGATTCCCACATGATTGACACGTGTTTCCCACGTGATTCCCACGTGATTGACACGTGATTCCCCCGTGATTCCCACATGATTGACACGTGGTTCCCTCGTGATTCCCACGTGATTGACACGTTATCCCCACGTGATTAAAACGTGATTCCCCCTTGATTCCCACGTGAATCACACGTGATTCCCACGTGATTCCCACCTGATTGACACGTGATTCCCACGTGATTCCCACGTGATTGACACGTGATTCCCAAGGGATTCCCACGTGATTGTCCCGTGATTCGCACGTGATTGACACCTGATTCCCACGTGATTCCCACGTGATTGACACATTCCCACGTGATTCCCACGTGATTGACACGTGATTCCCACGGGAATCCAACGTGACACCCTCGTGATTCCCACGTGATTGACACGTGATTCCAACCTAATTCCCACGTGATTGACACGTGATTCCCACGTCATTCCCACGTGATTCCAACGTAAATGACAAGTGATTCCCACATGATTCCCACGTGATTGACACATTCCCACGTGATTCCCACGTGATTGACACGTGACTCCCACGTGAGTCCCATGTGATTGACACATGATTCCCACGTGATTTACCCGTGAATCCCACGTGATTCCCACGTGATTCTCATGTGATTCCCATGTGATTGACACGTGATTCCCACGTGATTGACAGTTGATTTCCACGGGATTCCCAGGTGACTCCCTCGTGATTCCCACGTGATTGACACGTGATTCCCACCTAATTCCCACGTTCTTGACACGTGATTCCCATGTGATTCCCACGTGATTGACACGTGATTCCCACGTGAGTCCCATGTGATAGACACATGATTCCCACGTGTTTCCCACGTGATTCACACATTCCCACGTGATTCCCACGTGATTGACACGTGATTCCCACGGGATTCCCACGTGAATCCCTCGTGATTCCCACGTGATTGACACGTGATTCCCAACTAATTCCCACGTGTTTGACACGTGATTCCCACGTGAGCCCCATGTGATTGACACATGAATGCGACGTGATTCCCACGTGATTGACACATTCCCACGTTTTTCCTCCGTGATTGACCCGTGATTCCCTCGGGATTCCCACGTGACTCCGTCGTGATTCCCACGTGATTGACACGTGATTCCCACCTAATTCCCACGTGATTGACACGTGATTCCCACCTAATTCCCACGTGATTGACACGTGATTCCCACCTAATTCCCACGTGATTGACACGTGATTCCCACGTGATTCCCACGTGATTGACACGTGATTGTCAAGTGATTCCCACTTGATTCTCACATGATTTCCTCGTCATTGACACGTGATTCCAACGTGATTCTCACGTGATTGACAAGTGATTCCCACGTGATTCTCAAGTGACTCCCACGTGATTCCCACGTGATTGACACGTGATTCCCCCGTGATTCCCACATGATTGACACGTGGTTCCCACGTGATTCCCACGTGACTAACACGTTATCCCCACGTGATTAAAACGTGATTCCCCCTTGATTCCCACGTGATTGACACGTGATTCCCACGTGATTCCCACGTGATTGACACGTGATTCCCCCGTGATTCCCACATGATTGACACGTGGTTCCCACGTGATTCCCACGTGATTGACACGTGATTCCCCCGTGATTCCCACATGATTGACACGTGGTTCCCACGTGATTCCCACGTGATTAACACGTTATCCCCACGTGATTAAAACGTGATTCCCCCTTGATTCCCACGTGAATCACACGTGATTCCCACGTGATTCCCACCTGATTGACACGTGATTCCCACATGATTCCCACGTGATTGACACGTGATTCCCAAGGGATTCCCACGTGATTGACCCGTGATTCGCTCGTGATTGACACCTGATTCCCACGTGATTCCCACGTGATTGACACATTCCCACGTGATTCCCACGTGATTGACACGTGATTCCCACGGGAATCCAACGTGACACTCTCGTGATTCCCACGTGATTGACACGTGATTCCCACCTATTTTCCACGTGATTGACACGTGATTCCCACGTGATTGACACGTGATTCCCACGGGATTCCCACGTGAATCTCTCGTGATTCCCACGTGATTGACACGTGATTCCCACCTATTTCCCACGTGATTGACACGTGATTCCCACGTAATTCCCACGTGATTGACACATTCCCTCGTGATTCCCACGTGATTGACACGTGATTCCCACCTAATTTCCACGTGTTTGACACGTGATTCCCACGTCATTCCCACGTGATTCCCACGTAAATGACAAGTGATTCCCACATGATTCCCACGTGATTGACACATTTCCACGTGATTCCCACGTGATTGACACGTGATTCCCACGTGAGTCCCATGTGATTGACACATGATTCCCACGTGATTTACACGTGATTCCCACGTGATTCCCACGTGATTCTCACGTGATTCCCATGTGATTGACACGTGATTCCCACGTGATTGACAGGTGATTTCCACGGGATTCCCAGGTGACTCCCTCGTGATTCCCACGTGATTGACACGTGATTCCCACCTAATTCCCACGTGATTGACACGTGATTCCCACGTGATTCCCACGTGATTGACACATTCCCACGTGATTCCCCCGTGATTGACACGTGATTCCCACGGGATTCCCACGTGACTCCCTCGTGATTCCCACGTGATTGACACGTGATTCCCACCTAATTCCCACGTGATTGACACGTGATTCCCACGTGATTGACACGTGATTCCCATGTGATTCCCACGTGATTGACACGTGATTCCCACGTGAGTCCCATGTGATTGACACATGGTTCCCACGTGTTTCCCACGTGATTGACACATTCCCACGTGATTCCCACGTGATTGACACGTGATTCCCACGGGATTCCCACGTGAATCCCTCGTGATTCCCACGTGATTGACACTTGATTCCCACCTAATTCCCAAGTGTTTGACACGTGATTCCCACGTGAATCCCATGTGATTGACACATGATTGCGACGTGATTCCCACGTGACTGACACATTCCCACGTTTTTCCCCCGTGATTGACACGTGATTCCCACGGGATTCCCACGTGACTCCGTCGTGATTCCCACGTGATTGACACGTGATTCCCACCTAATTCCCACGTGATTGACACGTGATTCCCACCTAATTCCCACGTGATTGACACGTGATTCCCACCTAATTCCCACGTGATTGACACGTGATTCCCACGTGATTCCCACGTGACTGACACGTGACTCCCCCGTGATTCCCACGTGATTAACAGCTGATTCCCACGTGATTTCCACGTGATTCCCACGGGATTGACACGTGATTCCCATGTGATTCCCACGTGATTGACACGTGATTCCCACGTGAGTCCCATGTGATTGACACATGGTTCCCACGTGTTTCCCACGTGATTGACACATTCCCACGTGATTCCCACGTGATTGACATGTGATTCCCACGGGATTCCCACGTGAATCCCTCGTGATTCCCACGTGATTGACACTTGATTCCCACCTAATTCCCAAGTGTTTGACACGTGATTCCCACGTGAGTCCCATGTGATTGACACATGATTGCGACGTGATTCCCACGTGACTGACACATTCCCACGTTTTTCCCCCGTGATTGACACGTGATTCCCACGGGATTCCCACGTGACTCCGTCGTGATTCCCACGTGATTGACACGTGATTCCCACCTAATTCCCACGTGATTGACACGTGATTCCCCCCTAATTCCCACGTGATTGACACGTGATTCCCACCTAATTCCCACGTGATTGACACGTGATTCCCACGTGATTCCCACGTGATTGACACGTGACTCCCCCGTGATTCCCACGTGATTAACAGCTGATTCCCACGTGATTTCCACGTGATTACCATGTGATTGACACGTGATTTCCACGTGATTCCCACGTGAATGGCACTTGATTCCCACGTGATTCCCACGTGATTGACAAGTGATTCCCACGTGATTCTCACATGATTTCCTCGTGATTGACACGTGATTCCAACGTGATTCTCACGTGATTGACACGTGATTCCCCCGTGATTCCCACGTGATTGACACGTGGTTCCCACGTGATTCCGACGTGATTGACACGTGATTCCCCCGTGATTCCCACATGATTGACACGTGGTTCCCACGTGATTCCCACGTGATTGACACGTTATCCCCACGTGATTAAAACGTGATTCCCCCTTGAATCCCACGTGAATCACACGTGATTCCCACGTGATTCCCACCTGATTGACACGTGATTCCCACGTGATTCCCACGTGATTGACACGTGATTCCCAAGGGATTCCCACGTGATTGACCCGTGATTCGCACGTGATTGACACCTGATTCCCACGTGATTCCCACGTCATTGACACATTCCCACGTGATTCCCACGTGATTGACACGTGATTCCCACGGGAATCCAACGTGACACCCTCGTGATTCCCACGTGATTGACACGTGATTCCAACCTAATTCCCACGTGATTGACACGTGATTCCCACGTCATTCCCACGTGATTCCCACGTAAATGACAATTGATTCCCACATGATTCCAACGTGATTGACACATTCCCACGTGATTCCCACGTGATTGACACGTGATTCCCACGTGAGTCCAATGTGATTGACACATGATTCCCACGTGATTTACACTTGATTCCCACGTGATTCCCACGTGATTCTCACGTGATTCCCATGTGATTGACACGTGATTCCCACGTGATTGACAGGTGATTTCCAGGGGATTCCCAGGTTACTCCCTCGTGATTCCCACGTGATTGACACGTGATTCCCAGCTAATTCCCACGTGATTGACATGTGATTCCCACGTGATTGACACGTGATTCCCACGGGATTCCCACGTGACTCCCTCGTGATTCCCACGTGATTGACACGTGATTCCCACCTATTTCCCACGTGATTGACACGTGATTCCCACGTGATTGACACATTCCCTCGTGATTCCCACGTGATTGACACGTGATTCCCACGGGATTCCCACGTGACTCCCTCGTGATTCCCACGTGAGTGACACGTGATTCCCACCTAATTCCCACGTGTTTGACACGTGATTCCCACGTGATTCCCACGTGATTGACACATTCCCACGTGATTCCCACGTGATGGTAACCTGATTCCCATGGACTTCCCACGTGACTCCCTCATGTTTCCTACGTGATTGACACGTGATTCCCACCTAATTCCTATGTGATTGACACGTGAGTCCCACGGGATTCCCACGTGACTCCCTCGTGATTCCCACGTGATTGACACATGATTCCCACCTATTTCCCACGTGATTGACACGTGATTCCCATGTGATTCCCACGTGATTGACACATTCCCTCGTGATTCCCACGTGATTGACACGTGATTCCCACGGGATTCCCACGTGACTCCCTCGTGATTCCCACGTGATTGACACGTGATTCCCACCTAATTCCCACGTGTTTGACACGTGATCCCACGTGAGTCCCATGTGATTGACACATGATTCCCACGTGATTTACACGTGATTCCCACGTGATTCCCTCGTGATTCCCACGTGATTCTCACGTGATTCTCATGTCATTGACACGTGATTCCCACGTGATTGACACGTGATTCCCACCTAATTCCCACGTGATTGACACGTGATTCCCACGTGATACCCACGTGATTGACACATTCCCACGTGATTCCCCCGTGATTGACACGTGATTCCCACGGGATTCCCACGTGACTCCCTCGTGATTCCCACGTGATTGACACGTGATTCCCACCTAATTCCCACGTGATTGACACGTGATTCCCACGTGATTGACACGTGATTCCCATGTGATTCCCACGTGATTGACACGTGATTCCCACGTGAATCCCATGTGATTGACACATGATTCCCACGTGTTTCCCACGTGATTGACACATTCCCACGTGATTCCCACGTGATTGACACGTGATTCCCACGGGATTCCCACGTGAATCCCTCGTGATTCCCACGTGATTGACACGTGATTCCCACCTAATTCCCAAGTGTTTGACACGTGATTCCCTCGTGAGTCCCATGTGATTGACACATGATTGCGACGTGATTCCCACGTGATTGACACATTCCCACGTTTTTCCCCCGTGATTGACACGTGATTCCCACGGGATTCCCACGTGACTCCGTCGTGATTCCCACGTGATTGACACGTGATTCCCACCTAATTCCCACGTGATTGACACGTGATTCCCACCTAATTCCCACGTGATTGACACGTGATTCCCACCTAATTCCCACGTGATTGACACGTGATTCCCACGTGATTACCACGTGATTGACACGTGACTCCCCCGTGATTCCCACGTGATTAACACCTGATTCCCACGTGATTTCCACGTGAATACCACGTGATTGACACGTGATTTTCACGTGATTCCCATGTGAATGGCACTTGATTCCCACGTGATTCCCACGTGATTGACAAGTGATTCCCACGTGATTCTCACATGATTTTCTCGTGATTGACACGTGATTCCAACGTGATTCTCACGTGATTGACACGTGATTCCCCCGTGATTCCCACGTGATTGACACGTGATTCCCACCTAATTCCCACGTGATTGACACGTGATTCCCACCTAATTCCCACGTGATTGACACGTGATTCCCACGTGATTCCCACGTGATTGACACGTGACTCCCCCGTGATTCCCACGTGATTAACACCTGATTCCCACGTGATTTCCACGTGATTACCACGTGATTGACACGTGATTTTCACGTGATTCCCATGTGAATGGCACTTGATTCCCACGTGATTCCCACGTGATTGACAAGTGATTCCCACGTGATTCTCACATGATTTCCTCGTGATTGACACGTGATTCCAACGTGATTCTCACGTGATTGACAATTGATTCCCACGTGATTCTCAAGTGACTCCCACGTGATTCCCACGTGATTGACACGTGATTCCCCCGTGATTCCCATATGAATGACACGTGGTTCCCACGTGATTCCCACGTGACTAACACGTTATCCCCACGTGATTAAAACGTGATTCCCCCTTGATTCCCACGTGATTGACACGTGATTCCCACGTGATTCCCACGTGATTGACACGTGATTCCCCCGTGATTCCCACATGATTGACACGTGTTTCCCACGTGATTCCCACGTGATTGACACGTGATTCCCCCGTGATTCCCACATGATTGACACGTGGTTCCCTCGTGATTCCCACGTGATTGACACGTTATCCCCACGTGATTAAAACGTGATTCCCCCTTGATTCCCACGTGAATCACACGTGATTCCCACGTGATTCCCACCTGATTGACACGTGATTCCCACGTGACTCCCACGTGATTGACACGAGATTCCCAAGGGATTCCCATGTGATTGTCCCGTGATTCGCACTTGATTGACACCTGATTCCCACGTGATTCCCACGTGATTGACACATTCCCACGTGATTCCCACGTGATTGACACGTGATTCCCATGGGAATCCAACGTGACACCCTCGTGATTCCCATGTGATTGACACGTGATTCCAACCTAATTCCCACGTGATTGACACGTGATTCCCACGTCATTCCCACGTGATTCCCACGTAAATGACAAGTGATTCCCACATGATTCCCACGTGATTGACACATTCCCACGTGATTCCCACGTGATTGACACGTGACTCCCACGTGAGTCCCATGTGATTGACACATGATTCCCACGTGATTTACCCGTGAATCCCACGTGATTCCCACGTGATTCTCATGTGATTCCCATGTGATTGACACGTGATTCCCACGTGATTGACAGTTGATTTCCACGGGATTCCCAGGTGACTCCCTCGTGATTCCCACGTGATTGACACGTGATTCCCACCTAATTCCCACGTGCTTGACACGTGATTCCCATGTGATTCCCACGTGATTGACACGTGATTCCCACGTGAGTCCCATGTGATTGACACATGATTCCCACGTGTTTCCCACGTGATTCACACATTGCCACGTGATTCCCACGTGATTGACACGTGATTCCCACGGGATTCCCACGTGAATCCCTCGTGATTCCCACGTGATTGACACGTGATTCCCACCTAATACCCACGTGTTTGACACGTGATTCCCACGTGAGCCCCATGTGATTGACACATGAATGCGACGTGATTCCCACGTGATTGACACATTCCCACGTTTTTCCCCCGTGTTTGACACGTGATTCCCTCGGGATTCCCACGTGACTCCGTCGTGATTCCCACGTGATTTCACGTGATTCCCACCTAATTCCCACGTGATTGACACGTGATTCCCACCTAATTCCCACGTGATTGACACGTGATTCCCACCTAATTCCCACGTGATTGACACGTGATTCCCACGTGATTGACACGTGATTGTCAAGTGATTCCCACTTGATTCTCACATGATTTCCTCGTCATTGACACGTGATTCCAACGTGATTCTCACGTGATTGACAAGTGATTCCCACGTGATTCTCAAGTGACTCCCACGTGATTCCCACGTGATTGACACGTGATTCCCCCGTGATTCCCACATGATTGACACGTGGTTCCCATGTGATTCCCACGTGACTAACACGTTATCCCCACGTGATTAAAACGTGATTCCCCCTTGATTCCCACGTGATTGACACGTGATTCCCACGTGATTCCCACGTGATTGACACGTGATTCCCCCGTGATTCCCACATGATTGACACGTGGTTCCCACATGATTCCCACGTGATTGACACGTGATTCCCCCGTGATTCCCACGTGATTCTCACGTGATTCCCATGTGATTGACACGTGATTCCCTCGTGATTTACACGTGATTTCCACGTGATTCCCACGTGATTCTCACGTGATTCCCATGTGATTGACACGTGATTCCCACGTGATTGACAAGTGATTTCCACGGGATTCCCAGGTGACTCCCTCGTGATTCCCACGTGATTGACACGTGATTCCCACCTAATTCCCACGTGATTGACACGTGATTCCCACGTGATTCCCACGTGATTGACACATTCCCACGTGATTCCCCCGTGATTAACACGTGATTCCCACGGGATTCCCACGTGACTCCCTCGTGATTCCCACGTGATTGACACGTGATTCCCACCTAATTCCCACGTGATTGACACGTGATTCCCACGTGATTGACACGTGATTCCCATGTGATTCCCACGTGATTGACACATGATTCCCACGTGAGTCCCATGTGATTGACACATGGTTCCCACGTGTTTCCCACGTGATTGACACATTCCCACGTGATTCCCACGTGATTGACACGTGATTCCCACGGGATTCCCACGTGAATCCCTCGTGATTCCCACGTGATTGACACTTGATTCCCACCTAATTCCCAAGTGTTTGACACGTGATTCCCACGTGAGTCCCATGTGATTGACACATGATTGCGACGTGATTCCCACGTGACTGACACATTCCCACGTTTTTCCCCCGTGATTGACACGTGATTCCCACGGGATTCCCACGTGACTCCGTCGTGATTCCCACGTGATTGACACGTGATTCCCACCTAATTCCCACGTGATTGACACGTGATTCCCACCTAATTCCCACGTGATTGACACGTGATTCCCACCTAATTCCCACGTGATTGACACGTGATTCCCACGTGATTCCCACATGATTGACACGTGACTCCCCCGTGATTCCCACGTGATTAACAGCTGATTCCCACGTGATTTCCACGTGATTACCACGTGATTGACACGTGATTTCCACGTGATTCCCACGTGAATGGCACTTGATTCCCACGTGATTCCCACGTGATTGACAAGTGATTACCACGTGATTCTCACATGATTTCCTCGTGATTGACACGAGATTCCAACGTGATTCCCACGTGATTGACACGTGATTCCCCCGTGATTCCCACGTGATTGACACGTGGTTCCCACGTGATTCCCACGTGATTGACAAGTGATTCCCACGTGATTCTCACATGATTTCCTCGTGATTGACACGAGATTCCAACGTGATTCCCACGTGATTAAAACGTGATTCCCCCTTGATTCCCACGTGAATCACACGTGATTCCCACGTGATTCCCACCTGATTGACACGTGATTCCCACGTGATTCCCACGTGATTGACACGTGATTCCCAAGGGATTCCCACGTGATTGACCCGTGATTCGCACGTGATTGACACCTGATTCCCACGTGATTCCCACGTGACTGACACATTCCCACGTGATTCCCACGTGATTGACACGTGATTCCCACGGGAATCCAACGTGACACCCTCGTGATTCCCACGTGATTGACACGTGATTCCAACCTAATTCCCACGTGATTGACACGTGATTCCCACGTCATTCCCACGTGATTCCCACGTAAATGACAATTGATTCCCACATGATTCCCACGTGATTGACACATTCCCACTTGATTCCCACGTGATTGACACGTGATTCCCACGTGAGTCCAATGTGATTGACACATGATTCCCACGTGATTTACACGTGATTCCCACGTGATTCCCATGTGATTGACACGTGATTCCCACGTGATTGACAGGTGATTTCCACGGGATTCCCAGGTGACTCCCTCGTGATTCCCACGTGATTGACACGTGATTCCCAGCTAATTCCCACGTGATTGACACGTGATTCCCACGTGATTGACACGTGATACCCACGGGATTCCCACGTGACTCCCTCGTGATTCCCACGTGATTGACACGTGATTCCCACCTATTTCCCACGTGATTGACACGTGATTCCCACGTGATTGACACATTCCCTCGTGATTCCCACGTGATTGACACGTGATTCCCACGGGATTCCCACGTGACTCCCTCGTGATTCCCACGTGAGTGACACGTGATTCCCACCTAATTCCCACGTGTTTGACACGTGATTCCCACGTGATTCCCACGTGATTGACACATTCCCACGTGATTCCCACGTGATTGTCACCTGATTCCCACGGGCTTCCCACGTGACTCCCTCATGTTTCCTACGTGATTGACACGTGATTCCCACCTAATTCCTACGTGATTGACACGTGAGTCCCACGGGATTCCCACGTGACTCCCTCGTGATTCCCACGTAAATGACAAGTGATTCCCACCAATTTCCCACGTGATTGACACGTGATTCCCACGTGATTGACACATTCCCTCGTGATTCCCACGTGTTTGACACGTGATTCCCACGTGATTCCCATGTGATTGACACATGATTCCCACGTGATTGACACGTGATTCCCACCTAATTCCCACGTGATTGACACGTGATTCCCACGTGATTCCCACGTGATTGACACATTCCCACGTGATTCCCCCGTGATTGACACGTGATTCCCACGGGATTCCCACGTGACTCCCTCGTGATTCCCACGTGATTGACACGTGATTCCCACCTAATTCCCACGTGATTGACACGTGATTCCCACGTGATTGACACGTGAATCCCATGTGATTCCCACGTAATTGACACGTGATTAACTGGTGATTGCCACGTGATTGACACGTGATTCCCACGTGTGTCCCATGTGATTGACACATGATTCCCACGTGATTCCCACGTGATTGACACGTGATTCCCACGTGATTGACACGTGACTCCATCGTGATTCCCACGTGATTGACACGTGATTCCCACCTTATTCCCACGTGATTGACACGTGATTCCCACGTGTTTCCCACGTAATTGACACATTTCCACGTGATTCCCACGTTATTGACACGTGATTCCCTCGTGATTCCCACGTGATTGACACGTGGTTCCCACGTGATTCCCACGTGATTGACACGTGATTCCCTCGTGATTGCCACGTGATTGTCAAGTGATTCACACATGAGTCCCATGTGATTGAAACATGATTCCCACGTGATTCCCACGTGAGTCCCATGTGATTTACACATGATTCCCACGTGATTTACAAGTGTTTCCCACTTGATTCCCACGTGATTCTCACGTGATTCCCACGTGACTGACACGTGATTCCCACGTGATTGACAGGTGATTCCCACGGGATTCCCACGTGACTCCCTCGTGATTCCCATGTGATTAACACGTGATTCCCACAGGATTCCCACGTGACTCCCTCGTGATTCCCACGTGATTGACACGTGATTCCAACCTAATTCCCACGTGATTGACATGTGACTCCCTCGTGATTGCCACGTGATTGACACGTGATTCCAACGGGATTCCCAAGTGACTCCCTCGTGATTCCCACGTGATTAACACGTGATTCCAACCTAATTCCCATGTGATTGACACGTGATTCCCACGTGATTCCCACGTGATTGACACGTGATTCCCACGTGAGTCCCATGTGATTGACAAATGATTTCCACGTGATTTACACGTGATTCCCACGGGATTCCCACGTGACTCCCTCGTGATTCCCACGTGATTGACACGTGATTCCAACCTAATTCCCACGTGATTGACATGTGACTCCCTCGTGATTGCCACGTGATTGACACGTGATTCCAACCTAATTCCCACGTGATTGACCCGTGATTCCCTCGTGATTTCCACGTGATTCTCACGTGATTCCCACGTGATTGACACGTGATTTCCACCTAATTCCCACGTGATTGACACGTGATTCCCACGTGATGCCCACATGATTGACACATTCCCACGTGATTCCCACGTGATTGACACGTGATTCCCACAGGATTACCACGTGACTCCCTCGTGATTCCCACGTGTTTGACACGTGATTCTCACGTGTTTCCCACGTGATTGACACATTCCCACATGATTCCCACGTGATTGACACGTGATTCCCACGGGATTCCCACGTGACTCCCTCGTGATTCCCACGTGATTGAAACATGATTCCCACGTAATTCCCACGTGATTGACACATTCCCACGTGATTCCCACGTGATTGACACGTGATTCCCACGGGAATCCCACGTGACTCCCTCGTGATTCCCACGTGATTGACACGTGATTCCCAGCTAATTCCCACGTGTTTGACACGTGATTCCCACCTGATTCCCACGTGATTGACACATTCCCACGTGATTCCCACGTGATTGACACGTGATTCCCACGAGATTTCCACGTGACTCCCTCATGATTCCCACGTGATTGACACGTGATTCCCACGTGATTTCCACGTGATTGACATATTCCCACGTGATTCCCACGTGACTGACACGTGATTCCCACGGGATTTCCACGTGACTCACTTGTGATTCCCACGTGATTGACACGTGATTCCCACCTAATTCCCACGTGATTGACACGTGATTCCCACGTGATTCTCACGTGATTGACACATTCCCACGTGATTCCCACGTGATTGGCACGTGAATCCCACGGGATTCCCACGTGATTTACACATTCCCACGTGATTCCCACGTGATTGACACGTGATTCCCACGGGATTCCCACGTGTCTCCCTCGTGATTCCCACGTGATTGACACGTGATTCCCACCTTATTCCCACGTGATGGACACGCGATTTCCACGTGATTCCCAGGTAATTGACACATTCCCACGGGATTCCCACGTGATTGACACGTGATTCCCACGGGATTCACATGTGACTCCCTCGTGATTCCCACGTGATTGACACGTGATTCCCACCTAATTCCCACGTGTTTTACACGTGATTCCCACCTGATTCCCACGTGATTCCCACGTGATTGGCACGTGATTCCCACGGGATTCCCACGTGATTCCCTCGTGATTCCCACGTGATTGACACGTGATTCCCACGGGATTCCCACGTGTCTCCCTCGTGATTGCCACGTGATTGACACGTGATTCCAACCTAATTCTCACGTGATTGACACGTGATTCCCAAGTGATTCCCACGTGATTGACATGTGATTCCCACGTGAGTCCCATGTGATTGACACATGATTCCCATGTGATTTACACGTGATTCCCACGGGATTCCCACGTGACTCCCTCGTGATTCCCACGTGATTGACACTTGGTTCCAACCTAATTCCCACGTGATTGACATGTGACTCCCTTGTGATTGCCACTTGATTGACACGTGATTCCAACCTAATTCCCACGTGATTGACATGTGATTCCCTCGTGATTACCACGTGATTGACACGTGATTCCCACGGGATTCACACGTGACTCCCTCGTGATTCCCACGTGATTGACAAGTGATTCCCACCTAATTCCCACGTGTTTTACACGTGATTCCCACCTGATTCCCAAGTGATTCCCACGTGATTGGCACGTGATTCCCACGGGATTCCTACGTGATTCCCTCGTGATTCCCACGTGATTGACACGTGATTCCCACGTAATTCCCACGTGTTTGACACGTGATTCCCACGTGATTCCCACGTGATTGACACATTCCCACGTGATTCCCACGTGATTGACACGTGCTTCCCACGGGATTCCCACGTGTCTCCCTCGTGATTCCATTGTGATTGACACGTGATTCCAACCTAATTCCCACGTGATTGACACGTGAATCCCAAGTGATTCCCACGTGATTGACACGTGATTCCCACGTGAGTCCCATGTGATTGACACATGATTCCCACGTGATTTACACGTGAATCCCACGGGACTCCCACGTGACTCCCTCATGATTGCCACGTGATTGACACGTGATTCCA
This sequence comes from Muntiacus reevesi, assembly GCF_963930625.1. Taxonomy (NCBI): domain Eukaryota; kingdom Metazoa; phylum Chordata; class Mammalia; order Artiodactyla; family Cervidae; genus Muntiacus; species Muntiacus reevesi. The sequence goes on from NW_027077877.1 coordinate 1,658,093, forward strand.
ACCTAATTCCCACGTGATTGACACGTGATTTCCCCGTGATTGACACGTGATTATCACGGGATTCCCACGTGACTCCCTCGTGATTCCCAAGTGATTGACACGTCATTCCCACCTAATTCCCACGTGATTGACACGTGATTCCCACGTGATTCCCACGTGATTGACACGTGATTCCCACGTGATTCCCACGTGATTGACACGTGATTCCCTCGTGATTGCCACGTGACTGACACGTGATTCCCACGTGAGTCCCATGTGACTGACACATGATTCCCACGTGATTTACACGTGATTACCACATGATTCCCACGTGACTCTCACGTGATTCCCCTGTGATTGACACGTGATTCCCACGTGATTGACAGGTGACTCCCACGGGATTCCAACGTGACTCCCTCGTGATTCCCACGTGATTGATACGTGATTTCCACCTAATTCCCACGTGATTGCCACGTGATTCCCACGTGATTCCCACGTGATTGACACATTCCCACGTGATTCCCACGTGATTGACACGTGACTCCCACGGGATTCCCACGTGACTCCCTCGTGATTCCCACGTGATTGACACGTCATTCCCACCTAATTCCCACGTGATTGACACGTGATTCCCACGTGATTCTCACGTGATTGACACGTGATTCCCACGTGATTCCCAGGTGATTGACACGTGATTCCCTCGTGATTGCCACGTGACTGACACGTGATTCCCACGTGAGTCCCATGTGACTGACACATGATTCCCACGTGATTTACACGTGATTACCACATGATTCCCACGTGATTCTCACGTAATTCCCCTGTGATTGACACGTGATTCCCACGTGATTGACAGGTGACTCCCACAGGATTCCAACGTGACTCCCTCGTGATTCCCACGTGATTGATACGTGATTTCCACCTAATTCCCACGTGATTGTCACGTGATTCCCACGTGATTCCCCTGTGATTGACACGTGATTCCCACGTGATTGACACGTGACTCCCACGGGATTCCCACGTGACTCCCTCGTGATTCCCACGTGATTGACACGTGATTCCCACGTGATTCCCACGTGATTGACACATTCCCACGTGGTTCCCACATGATTGACACGTGATTCCCACGGGATTCCCACTTGACTCCCTCGTGATTCCCACGTGATAGACACGTGATTCCCACGGGATTCCCACGTGACTCCCTCGTGATTCCCACGTGATTGACACGTGATTCCCTCGTGATTCCCACGTGATTGACACGTGATTCCCCCGTGATTCCCACGTGATTTACAGGTGATTCCCTCGTGATTCCCACGTGATTGACACGTGATTCCCACGTGATTGACACGTGATTCCCACCTGATTCGCACGTGATTGACACGTGATTCCCTCGTGATTCCCATGTGATTGACACGTGATTCCCACGTGAGTCCCACGTGATTGAGACATGATTCCCACGTGATTTCCACGTGATTCCCACGTGCTTCCCCCGTGATTCCCATGTGATTGACACGTGATTCCCACCTGATTCGCACGTGATTGACACGTGATTCCCTCGTGATTCCCATGTGATTGACACGTGATTCCCACGTGAGTCCCACGTGATTGACACATGATTCCCACGTGAATCCCTCGTGATTTCCACGTGATTGACACTTGATTCCCACCTAATTCCCAAGTGTTTGACACGTGATTCCCACGTGAGTCCCATGTGATTGACACATGATTGCGACGTGATTCCCACGTGATTGACACATTCCCACGTTTTTCCCCCGTGATTGACACGTGATTCCCACGGGATTCCCACGTGACTCCGTCGTGATTCCCACGTGATTGACACGTGATTCCCACCTAATTCCCACGTGATTGACACGTGATTCCCACCTAATTCCCACGTGATTGACACGTGATTCCCACCTAATTCCCACGTGATTGACACGTGATTCCCACGTGATTCCCACGTGATTGACACGTGACTCCCCCGTGATTCCCACGTGATTAACACCTGATACCCACGTGATTTCCACGTGATTACCACGTGATTGACACGTGATTTTCACGTGATTCCCATGTGAATGGCACTTGATTCCCACGTGATTCCCACGTGATTGACAAGTGATTCCCACGTGATTCTCACATGATTTCCTCGTGATTGACACGTGATTCCAACGTGATTCTCACGTGATTGACAATTGATTCCCACGTGATTCTCAAGTGACTCCCACGTGATTCCCACGTGATTGACACGTGATTCCCCCGTGATTCCCACATGAATGACACGTGGTTCCCACGTGATTCCCACGTGACTAACACGTTATCCCCACGTGATTAAAACGTGATTCCCCCTTGATTCCCACGTGATTGACACGTGATTCCCACGTGATTCCCACGTGATTGACACGTGATTCCCCCGTGATTCCCACATGATTGACACGTGTTTCCCACGTGATTCCCACGTGATTGACACGTGATTCCCCCGTGATTCCCACATGATTGACACGTGGTTCCCTCGTGATTCCCACGTGATTGACACGTTATCCCCACGTGATTAAAACGTGATTCCCCCTTGATTCCCACGTGAATCACACGTGATTCCCACGTGATTCCCACCTGATTGACACGTGATTCCCACGTGACTCCCACGTGATTGACACGTGATTCCCAAGGGATTCCCATGTGATTGTCCCGTGATTCGCACGTGATTGACACCTGATTCCCACGTGATTCCCACGTGATTGACACATTCCCACGTGATTCCCACGTGATTGACACGTGATTCCCACGGGAATCCAACGTGACACCCTCGTGATTCCCACGTGATTGACACGTGATTCCAACCTAATTCCCACGTGATTGACACGTGATTCCCACGTCATTCCCACGTGATTCCCACGTAAATGACAAGTGATTCCCACATGATTCCCACGTGATTGACACATTCCCACGTGATTCCCACGTGATTGACACGTGACTCCCACGTGAGTCCCATGTGATTGACACATGATTCCCACGTGATTTACCCGTGAATCCCACGTGATTCCCACGTGATTCTCATGTGATTCCCATGTGATTGACACGTGATTCCCACGTGATTGACAGTTGATTTCCACGGGATTCCCAGGTGACTCCCTCGTGATTCCCACGTGATTGACACGTGATTCCCACCTAATTCCCACGTGCTTGACACGTGATTCCCATGTGATTCCCACGTGATTGACACGTGATTCCCACGTGAGTCCCATGTGATTGACACATGATTCCCACGTGTTTCCCACGTGATTCACACATTCCCACGTGATTCCCACGTGATTGACACGTGATTCCCACGGGATTCCCACGTGAATCCCTCGTGATTCCCACGTGATTGACACGTGATTCCCACCTAATACCCACGTGTTTGACACGTGATTCCCACGTGAGCCCCATGTGATTGACACATGAATGCGACGTGATTCCCACGTGATTGACACATTCCCACGTTTTTCCCCCGTGTTTGACACGTGATTCCCTCGGGATTCCCACGTGACTCCGTCGTGATTCCCACGTGATTTCACGTGATTCCCACCTAATTCCCACGTGATTGACACGTGATTCCCACCTAATTCCCACGTGATTGACACGTGATTCCCACCTAATTCCCACGTGATTGACACGTGATTCCCACGTGATTGACACGTGATTGTCAAGTGATTCCCACTTGATTCTCACATGATTTCCTCGTCATTGACACGTGATTCCAACGTGATTCTCACGTGATTGACAAGTGATTCCCACGTGATTCTCAAGTGACTCCCACGTGATTCCCACGTGATTGACACGTGATTCCCCCGTGATTCCCACATGATTGACACGTGGTTCCCATGTGATTCCCACGTGACTAACACGTTATCCCCACGTGATTAAAACGTGATTCCCCCTTGATTCCCACGTGATTGACACGTGATTCCCACGTGATTCCCACGTGATTGACACGTGATTCCCCCGTGATTCCCACATGATTGACACGTGGTTCCCACATGATTCCCACGTGATTGACACGTGCTTCCCCCGTGATTCCCACGTGATTCTCACGTGATTCCCATGTGATTGACATGTGATTCCCACGTGATTTACACGTGATTCCCACGTGATTCCCACGTGATTCTCACGTGATTCCCATGTGATTGACACGTGATTCCCACGTGATTGACAGGTGATTTCCACAGGATTCCCAGGTGACTCCCTCGTGATTCCCACGTGATTGACACGTGATTCCCACCTAATTCCCACGTGATTGACACGTGATTCCCACGTGATTCCCACGTGATTGACACATTCCCACGTGATTCCCCCATGATTGACACGTGATTCCCACGGGATTCCCACGTGACTCCCTCGTGATTCCCACTTGATTGACACGTGATTCCCACCTAATTCCCACGTGATTGACACGTGATTCCCACGTGATTGACACGTGATTCCCATGTGATTCCCACGTGATTGACACATGATTCCCACGTGAGTCCCATGTGATTGACACATGGTTCCCACGTGTTTCCCATGTGATTGACACATTCCCACGTGATTACCACGTGATTGACACGTGATTCCCACGGGATTCCCACGTGAATCCCTCGTGATTCCCACGTGATTGACACTTGATTCCCACCTAATTCCCAAGTGTTTGACACGTGATTCCCACGTGAGTCCCATGTGATTGACACATGATTGCGACGTGATTCCCACGTGACTGACACATTCCCACGTTTTTCCCCCGTGATTGACACGTGATTCCCACGGGATTCCCACGTGACTCCGTCGTGATTCCCACGTGATTGACACGTGATTCCCACCTAATTCCCACGTGATTGACACGTGATTCCCACCTAATTCCCACGTGATTGACACGTGATTCCCACCTAATTCCCACGTGATTGACACGTGATTCCCACGTGATTCCCACATGATTGACACGTGACTCCCCCGTGATTCCCACGTGATTAACAGCTGATTCCCACGTGATTTCCACGTGATTACCACGTGATTGACACGTGATTTCCACGTGATTCCCACGTGAATGGCACTTGATTCCCACGTGATTCCCACGTGATTGACAACTGATTACCACGTGATTCTCACATGATTTCCTCGTGATTGACACGAGATTCCAACGTGATTCCCACGTGATTGACACGTGATTCCCCCGTGATTCCCACGTGATTGACACGTGGTTCCCACGTGATTCCCACGTGATTGACAAGTGATTCCCACGTGATTCTCACATGATTTCCTCGTGATTGACACGAGATTCCAACGTGATTCCCACGTGATTAAAACGTGATTCCCCCTTGATTCCCACGTGAATCACACGTGATTCCCACGTGATTCCCACCTGATTGACACGTGATTCCCACGTGATTCCCACGTGATTGACACGTGATTCCCAAGGGATTCCCACGTGATTGACCCGTGATTCGCACGTGATTGACACCTGATTCCCACGTGATTCCCACGTGATTGACACATTCCCACGTGATTCCCACGTGATTGACACGTGATTCCCACGGGAATCCAACGTGACACCCTCGTGATTCCCACGTGATTGACACGTGATTCCAACCTAATTCCCACGTGATTGACACGTGATTCCCACGTCATTCCCACGTGATTCCCACGTAAATGACAATTGATTCCCACATGATTCCCACGTGATTGACACATTCCCACTTGATTCCCACGTGATTGACACGTGATTCCCACGTGAGTCCAATGTGATTGACACATGATTCCCACGTGATTTACACGTGATTCCCACGTGATTCCCATGTGATTGACACGTGATTCCCACGTGATTGACAGGTGATTTCCACGGGATTCCCAGGTGACTCCCTCGTGATTCCCACGTGATTGACACGTGATTCCCAGCTAATTCCCACGTGATTGACACGTGATTCCCACGTGATTGACACGTGATTCCCACGGGATTCCCACGTGACTCCCTCGTGATTCCCACGTGAGTGACACGTGATTCCCACCTAATTCCCACGCGTTTGACACGTGATTCCCACGTGATTCCCACGTGATTGACACATTCCCACGTGATTCCCACGTGATTGTCACCTGATTCCCACGGGCTTCCCACGTGACTCCCTCATGTTTCCTACGTGATTGACACGTGATTCCCCCGTGATTCCCACATGAATGACACGTGGTTCCCACGTGATTCCCACGTGACTAACACGTTATCCCCACGTGATTAAAACGTGATTCCCCCTTGATTCCCACGTGATTGACACGTGATTCCCACGTGATTCCCACGTGATTGACACGTGATTCCCCCGTGATTCCCACATGATTGACACGTGTTTCCCACGTGATTCCCACGTGATTGACACGTGATTCCCCCGTGATTCCCACATGATTGACACGTGGTTCCCTCGTGATTCCCACGTGATTGACACGTTATCCCCACGTGATTAAAACGTGATTCCCCCTTGATTCCCACGTGAATCACACGTGATTCCCACGTGATTCCCACCTGATTGACACGTGATTCCCACGTGACTCCCACGTGATTGACACGTGATTCCCAAGGGATTCCCATGTGATTGTCCCGTGATTCGCACGTGATTGACACCTGATTCCCACGTGATTCCCACGTGATTGACACATTCCCACGTGATTCCCACGTGATTGACACGTGATTCCCACGGGAATCCAACGTGACACCCTCGTGATTCCCACGTGATTGACACGTCATTCCAACCTAATTCCCACGTGATTGACACGTGATTCCCACGTCATTCCCACGTGATTCCCACGTAAATGACAAGTGATTCCCACATGATTCCCACGTGATTGACACATTCCCACGTGATTCCCACGTGATTGACACGTGACTCCCACGTGAGTCCCATGTGATTGACACATGATTCCCACGTGATTTACCCGTGAATCCCACGTGATTCCCACGTGATTCTCATGTGATTCCCATGTGATTGACACGTGATTCCCACGTGATTGACAGTTGATTTCCACGGGATTCCCAGGTGACTCCCTCGTGATTCCCACGTGATTGACACGTGATTCCCACCTAATTCCCACGTGCTTGACACGTGATTCCCATGTGATTCCCACGTGATTGACACGTGATTCCCACGTGAGTCCCATGTGATTGACACATGATTCCCACGTGTTTCCCACGTGATTCACACATTCCCACGTGATTCCCACGTGATTGACACGTGATTCCCACGGGATTCCCACGTGAATCCCTCGTGATTCCCACGTGATTGACACGTGATTCCCACCTAATACCCACGTGTTTGACACGTGATTCCCACGTGAGCCCCATGTGATTGACACATGAATGCGACGTGATTCCCACGTGATTGACACATTCCCACGTTTTTCCCCCGTGTTTGACACGTGATTCCCTCGGGATTCCCACGTGACTCCGTCGTGATTCCCACGTGATTTCACGTGATTCCCACCTAATTCCCACGTGATTGACACGTGATTCCCACCTAATTCCCACGTGATTGACACGTGATTCCCACCTAATTCCCACGTGATTGACACGTGATTCCCACGTGATTGACACGTGATTGTCAAGTGATTCCCACTTGATTCTCACATGATTTCCTCGTCATTGACACGTGATTCCAACGTGATTCTCACGTGATTGACAAGTGATTCCCACGTGATTCTCAAGTGACTCCCACGTGATTCCCACGTGATTGACACGTGATTCCCCCGTGATTCCCACATGATTGACACGTGGTTCCCATGTGATTCCCACGTGACTAACACGTTATCCCCACGTGATTAAAACGTGATTCCCCCTTGATTCCCACGTGATTGACACGTGATTCCCACGTGATTCCCACGTGATTGACACGTGATTCCCCCGTGATTCCCACATGATTGACACGTGGTTCCCACATGATTCCCACGTGATTGACACGTGCTTCCCCCGTGATTCCCACGTGATTCTCACGTGATTCCCATGTGATTGACATGTGATTCCCACGTGATTTACACGTGATTCCCACGTGATTCCCACGTGATTCTCACGTGATTCCCATGTGATTGACACGTGATTCCCACGTGATTGACAGGTGATTTCCACGGGATTCCCAGGTGACTCCCTCGTGATTCCCACGTGATTGACACGTGATTCCCACCTAATTCCCACGTGATTGACACGTGATTCCCACGTGATTCCCACGTGATTGACACATTCCCACGTGATTCCCCCATGATTGACACGTGATTCCCACGGGATTCCCACGTGACTCCCTCGTGATTCCCACTTGATTGACACGTGATTCCCACCTAATTCCCACGTGATTGACACGTGATTCCCACGTGATTGACACGTGATTCCCATGTGATTCCCACGTGATTGACACATGATTCCCACGTGAGTCCCATGTGATTGACACATGGTTCCCACGTGTTTCCCACGTGATTGACACATTCCCACGTGATTACCACGTGATTGACCCGTGATTCCCACGGGATTCCCACGTGAATCCCTCGTGATTCCCACGTGATTGACACTTGATTCCCACCTAATTCCCAAGTGTTTGACACGTGATTCCCACGTGAGTCCCATGTGATTGACACATGATTGCGACGTGATTCCCACGTGACTGACACATTCCCACGTTTTTCCCCCGTGATTGACACGTGATTCCCACGGGATTCCCACGTGACTCCGTCGTGATTCCCACGTGATTGACACGTGATTCCCACCTAATTCCCACGTGATTGACACGTGATTCCCACCTAATTCCCACGTGATTGACACGTGATTCCCACCTAATTCCCACGTGATTGACACGTGATTCCCACGTGATTCCCACATGATTGACACGTGACTCCCCCGTGATTCCCACGTGATTAACAGCTGATTCCCACGTGATTTCCACGTGATTACCACGTGATTGACACGTGATTTCCACGTGATTCCCACGTGAATGGCACTTGATTCCCACGTGATTCCCACGTGATTGACAACTGATTACCACGTGATTCTCACATGATTTCCTCGTGATTGACACGAGATTCCAACGTGATTCCCACGTGATTGACACGTGATTCCCCCGTGATTCCCACGTGATTGACACGTGGTTCCCACGTGATTCCCACGTGATTGACAAGTGATTCCCACGTGATTCTCACATGATTTCCTCGTGATTGACACGAGATTCCAACGTGATTCCCACGTGATTAAAACGTGATTCCCCCTTGATTCCCACGTGAATCACACGTGATTCCCACGTGATTCCCACCTGATTGACACGTGATTCCCACGTGATTCCCACGTGATTGACACGTGATTCCCAAGGGATTCCCACGTGATTGACCCGTGATTCGCACGTGATTGACACCTGATTCCCACGTGATTCCCACGTGATTGACACATTCCCACGTGATTCCCACGTGATTGACACGTGATTCCCACGAGATTTCCACGTGACTCCCTCATGATTCCCACGTGATTGACACGTGATTCCCACGTGATTTCCACGTGATTGACATATTCCCACGTGATTCCCACGTGACTGACACGTGATTCCCACGGGATTTCCACGTGACTCACTTGTGATTCCCACGTGATTGACACGTGATTCCCACCTAATTCCCACGTGATTGACACGTGATTCCCACCTGATTCCCACGTGATTGACACATTCCCACGTGATTCCCACGTGATTGACACGTGATTCCCACGAGATTTCCACGTGACTCCCTCATGATTCCCACGTGATTGACACGTGATTCCCACGTGATTTCCACGTGATTGACATATTCCCACGTGATTCCCACGTGACTGACACGTGATTCCCACGGGATTTCCACGTGACTCACTTGTGATTCCCACGTGATTGACACGTGATTCCCACCTAATTCCCACGTGATTGACACGTGATTCCCACGTGATTCTCACGTGATTGACACATTCCCACGTGATTCCCACGTGATTGGCACGTGAATCCCACGGGATTCCCACGTGATTTACACATTCCCACGTGATTCCCACGTGATTGACACGTGATTCCCACGGGATTCCCACGTGTCTCCCTCGTGATTCCCACGTGATTGACACGTGATTCCCACCTTATTCCCACGTGATGGACACGCGATTTCCACGTGATTCCCAGGTAATTGACACATTCCCACGGGATTCCCACGTGATTGACACGTGATTCCCACGGGATTCACATGTGACTCCCTCGTGATTCCCACGTGATTGACACGTGATTCCCACCTAATTCCCACGTGTTTTACACGTGATTCCCACCTGATTCCCACGTGATTCCCACGTGATTGGCACGTGATTCCCACGGGATTCCCACGTGATTCCCTCGTGATTCCCACGTGATTGACACGTGATTCCCACGGGATTCCCACGTGTCTCCCTCGTGATTGCCACGTGATTGACACGTGATTCCAACCTAATTCTCACGTGATTGACACGTGATTCCCAAGTGATTCCCACGTGATTGACATGTGATTCCCACGTGAGTCCCATGTGATTGACACATGATTCCCATGTGATTTACACGTGATTCCCACGGGATTCCCACGTGACTCCCTCGTGATTCCCACGTGATTGACACTTGGTTCCAACCTAATTCCCACGTGATTGACATGTGACTCCCTTGTGATTGCCACTTGATTGACACGTGATTCCAACCTAATTCCCACGTGATTGACATGTGATTCCCTCGTGATTACCACGTGATTGACACGTGATTCCCACGGGATTCACACGTGACTCCCTCGTGATTCCCACGTGATTGACAAGTGATTCCCACCTAATTCCCACGTGTTTTACACGTGATTCCCACCTGATTCCCAAGTGATTCCCACGTGATTGGCACGTGATTCCCACGGGATTCCTACGTGATTCCCTCGTGATTCCCACGTGATTGACACGTGATTCCCACGTAATTCCCACGTGTTTGACACGTGATTCCCACGTGATTCCCACGTGATTGACACATTCCCACGTGATTCCCACGTGATTGACACGTGCTTCCCACGGGATTCCCACGTGTCTCCCTCGTGATTCCATTGTGATTGACACGTGATTCCAACCTAATTCCCACGTGATTGACACGTGAATCCCAAGTGATTCCCACGTGATTGACACGTGATTCCCACGTGAGTCCCATGTGATTGACACATGATTCCCACGTGATTTACACGTGAATCCCACGGGACTCCCACGTGACTCCCTCATGATTGCCACGTGATTGACACGTGATTCCAACCTAATTCCCACGTGATTGACACGTGATTTCCCCGTGATTGACACGTGATTATCACGGGATTCCCACGTGACTCCCTCGTGATTCCCAAGTGATTGACACGTCATTCCCACCTAATTCCCACGTGATTGACACGTGATTCCCACGTGATTCCCACGTGATTGACACGTGATTCCCACGTGATTCCCACGTGATTGACACGTGATTCCCTCGTGATTGCCACGTGACTGACACGTGATTCCCACGTGAGTCCCATGTGACTGACACATGATTCCCACGTGATTTACACGTGATTACCACATGATTCCCACGTGACTCTCACGTGATTCCCCTGTGATTGACACGTGATTCCCACGTGATTGACAGGTGACTCCCACGGGATTCCAACGTGACTCCCTCGTGATTCCCACGTGATTGATACGTGATTTCCACCTAATTCCCACGTGATTGCCACGTGATTCCCACGTGATTCCCACGTGATTGACACATTCCCACGTGATTCCCACGTGATTGACACGTGACTCCCACGGGATTCCCACGTGACTCCCTCGTGATTCCCACGTGATTGACACGTCATTCCCACCTAATTCCCACGTGATTGACACGTGATTCCCACGTGATTCTCACGTGATTGACACGTGATTCCCACGTGATTCCCAGGTGATTGACACGTGATTCCCTCGTGATTGCCACGTGACTGACACGTGATTCCCACGTGAGTCCCATGTGACTGACACATGATTCCCACGTGATTTACACGTGATTACCACATGATTCCCACGTGATTCTCACGTAATTCCCCTGTGATTGACACGTGATTCCCACGTGATTGACAGGTGACTCCCACAGGATTCCAACGTGACTCCCTCGTGATTCCCACGTGATTGATACGTGATTTCCACCTAATTCCCACGTGATTGTCACGTGATTCCCACGTGATTCCCCTGTGATTGACACGTGATTCCCACGTGATTGACACGTGACTCCCACGGGATTCCCACGTGACTCCCTCGTGATTCCCACGTGATTGACACGTGATTCCCACGTGATTCCCACGTGATTGACACATTCCCACGTGGTTCCCACATGATTGACACGTGATTCCCACGGGATTCCCACTTGACTCCCTCGTGATTCCCACGTGATAGACACGTGATTCCCACGGGATTCCCACGTGACTCCCTCGTGATTCCCACGTGATTGACACGTGATTCCCTCGTGATTCCCACGTGATTGACACGTGATTCCCCCGTGATTCCCACGTGATTTACAGGTGATTCCCTCGTGATTCCCACGTGATTGACACGTGATTCCCACGTGATTGACACGTGATTCCCACCTGATTCGCACGTGATTGACACGTGATTCCCTCGTGATTCCCATGTGATTGACACGTGATTCCCACGTGAGTCCCACGTGATTGAGACATGATTCCCACGTGATTTCCACGTGATTCCCACGTGCTTCCCCCGTGATTCCCATGTGATTGACACGTGATTCCCACCTGATTCGCACGTGATTGACACGTGATTCCCTCGTGATTCCCATGTGATTGACACGTGATTCCCACGTGAGTCCCACGTGATTGACACATGATTCCCACGTGAATCCCTCGTGATTTCCACGTGATTGACACTTGATTCCCACCTAATTCCCAAGTGTTTGACACGTGATTCCCACGTGAGTCCCATGTGATTGACACATGATTGCGACGTGATTCCCACGTGATTGACACATTCCCACGTTTTTCCCCCGTGATTGACACGTGATTCCCACGGGATTCCCACGTGACTCCGTCGTGATTCCCACGTGATTGACACGTGATTCCCACCTAATTCCCACGTGATTGACACGTGATTCCCACCTAATTCCCACGTGATTGACACGTGATTCCCACCTAATTCCCACGTGATTGACACGTGATTCCCACGTGATTCCCACGTGATTGACACGTGACTCCCCCGTGATTCCCACGTGATTAACACCTGATACCCACGTGATTTCCACGTGATTACCACGTGATTGACACGTGATTTTCACGTGATTCCCATGTGAATGGCACTTGATTCCCACGTGATTCCCACGTGATTGACAAGTGATTCCCACGTGATTCTCACATGATTTCCTCGTGATTGACACGTGATTCCAACGTGATTCTCACGTGATTGACAATTGATTCCCACGTGATTCTCAAGTGACTCCCACGTGATTCCCACGTGATTGACACGTGATTCCCCCGTGATTCCCACATGAATGACACGTGGTTCCCACGTGATTCCCACGTGACTAACACGTTATCCCCACGTGATTAAAACGTGATTCCCCCTTGATTCCCACGTGATTGACACGTGATTCCCACGTGATTCCCACGTGATTGACACGTGATTCCCCCGTGATTCCCACATGATTGACACGTGTTTCCCACGTGATTCCCACGTGATTGACACGTGATTCCCCCGTGATTCCCACATGATTGACACGTGGTTCCCTCGTGATTCCCACGTGATTGACACGTTATCCCCACGTGATTAAAACGTGATTCCCCCTTGATTCCCACGTGAATCACACGTGATTCCCACGTGATTCCCACCTGATTGACACGTGATTCCCACGTGACTCCCACGTGATTGACACGTGATTCCCAAGGGATTCCCATGTGATTGTCCCGTGATTCGCACGTGATTGACACCTGATTCCCACGTGATTCCCACGTGATTGACACATTCCCACGTGATTCCCACGTGATTGACACGTGATTCCCACGGGAATCCAACGTGACACCCTCGTGATTCCCACGTGATTGACACGTGATTCCAACCTAATTCCCACGTGATTGACACGTGATTCCCACGTCATTCCCACGTGATTCCCACGTAAATGACAAGTGATTCCCACATGATTCCCACGTGATTGACACATTCCCACGTGATTCCCACGTGATTGACACGTGACTCCCACGTGAGTCCCATGTGATTGACACATGATTCCCACGTGATTTACCCGTGAATCCCACGTGATTCCCACGTGATTCTCATGTGATTCCCATGTGATTGACACGTGATTCCCACGTGATTGACAGTTGATTTCCACGGGATTCCCAGGTGACTCCCTCGTGATTCCCACGTGATTGACACGTGATTCCCACCTAATTCCCACGTGCTTGACACGTGATTCCCATGTGATTCCCACGTGATTGACACGTGATTCCCACGTGAGTCCCATGTGATTGACACATGATTCCCACGTGTTTCCCACGTGATTCACACATTCCCACGTGATTCCCACGTGATTGACACGTGATTCCCACGGGATTCCCACGTGAATCCCTCGTGATTCCCACGTGATTGACACGTGATTCCCACCTAATACCCACGTGTTTGACACGTGATTCCCACGTGAGCCCCATGTGATTGACACATGAATGCGACGTGATTCCCACGTGATTGACACATTCCCACGTTTTTCCCCCGTGTTTGACACGTGATTCCCTCGGGATTCCCACGTGACTCCGTCGTGATTCCCACGTGATTTCACGTGATTCCCACCTAATTCCCACGTGATTGACACGTGATTCCCACCTAATTCCCACGTGATTGACACGTGATTCCCACCTAATTCCCACGTGTATGACACGTGATTCCCACGTGATTGACACGTGATTGTCAAGTGATTCCCACTTGATTCTCACATGATTTCCTCGTCATTGACACGTGATTCCAACGTGATTCTCACGTGATTGACAAGTGATTCCCACGTGATTCTCAAGTGACTCCCACGTGATTCCCACGTGATTGACACGTGATTCCCCCGTGATTCCCACATGATTGACACGTGGTTCCCATGTGATTCCCACGTGACTAACACGTTATCCCCACGTGATTAAAACGTGATTCCCCCTTGATTCCCACGTGATTGACACGTGATTCCCACGTGATTCCCACGTGATTGACACGTGATTCCCCCGTGATTCCCACATGATTGACACGTGGTTCCCACATGATTCCCACGTGATTGACACGTGCTTCCCCCGTGATTCCCACGTGATTCTCACGTGATTCCCATGTGATTGACATGTGATTCCCACGTGATTTACACGTGATTCCCACGTGATTCCCACGTGATTCTCACGTGATTCCCATGTGATTGACACGTGATTCCCACGTGATTGACAGGTGATTTCCACAGGATTCCCAGGTGACTCCCTCGTGATTCCCACGTGATTGACACGTGATTCCCACCTAATTCCCACGTGATTGACACGTGATTCCCACGTGATTCCCACGTGATTGACACATTCCCACGTGATTCCCCCATGATTGACACGTGATTCCCACGGGATTCCCACGTGACTCCCTCGTGATTCCCACTTGATTGACACGTGATTCCCACCTAATTCCCACGTGATTGACACGTGATTCCCACGTGATTGACACGTGATTCCCATGTGATTCCCACGTGATTGACACATGATTCCCACGTGAGTCCCATGTGATTGACACATGGTTCCCACGTGTTTCCCATGTGATTGACACATTCCCACGTGATTACCACGTGATTGACACGTGATTCCCACGGGATTCCCACGTGAATCCCTCGTGATTCCCACGTGATTGACACTTGATTCCCACCTAATTCCCAAGTGTTTGACACGTGATTCCCACGTGAGTCCCATGTGATTGACACATGATTGCGACGTGATTCCCACGTGACTGACACATTCCCACGTTTTTCCCCCGTGATTGACACGTGATTCCCACGGGATTCCCACGTGACTCCGTCGTGATTCCCACGTGATTGACACGTGATTCCCACCTAATTCCCACGTGATTGACACGTGATTCCCACCTAATTCCCACGTGATTGACACGTGATTCCCACCTAATTCCCACGTGATTGACACGTGATTCCCACGTGATTCCCACATGATTGACACGTGACTCCCCCGTGATTCCCACGTGATTAACAGCTGATTCCCACGTGATTTCCACGTGATTACCACGTGATTGACACGTGATTTCCACGTGATTCCCACGTGAATGGCACTTGATTCCCACGTGATTCCCACGTGATTGACAACTGATTACCACGTGATTCTCACATGATTTCCTCGTGATTGACACGAGATTCCAACGTGATTCCCACGTGATTGACACGTGATTCCCCCGTGATTCCCACGTGATTGACACGTGGTTCCCACGTGATTCCCACGTGATTGACAAGTGATTCCCACGTGATTCTCACATGATTTCCTCGTGATTGACACGAGATTCCAACGTGATTCCCACGTGATTAAAACGTGATTCCCCCTTGATTCCCACGTGAATCACACGTGATTCCCACGTGATTCCCACCTGATTGACACGTGATTCCCACGTGATTCCCACGTGATTGACACGTGATTCCCAAGGGATTCCCACGTGATTGACCCGTGATTCGCACGTGATTGACACCTGATTCCCACGTGATTCCCACGTGATTGACACATTCCCACGTGATTCCCACGTGATTGACACGTGATTCCCACGGGAATCCAACGTGACACCCTCGTGATTCCCACGTGATTGACACGTGATTCCAACCTAATTCCCACGTGATTGACACGTGATTCCCACGTCATTCCCACGTGATTCCCACGTAAATGACAATTGATTCCCACATGATTCCCACGTGATTGACACATTCCCACTTGATTCCCACGTGATTGACACGTGATTCCCACGTGAGTCCAATGTGATTGACACATGATTCCCACGTGATTTACACGTGATTCCCACGTGATTCCCATGTGATTGACACGTGATTCCCACGTGATTGACAGGTGATTTCCACGGGATTCCCAGGTGACTCCCTCGTGATTCCCACGTGATTGACACGTGATTCCCAGCTAATTCCCACGTGATTGACACGTGATTCCCACGTGATTGACACGTGATTCCCACGGGATTCCCACGTGACTCCCTCGTGATTCCCACGTGAGTGACACGTGATTCCCACCTAATTCCCACGCGTTTGACACGTGATTCCCACGTGATTCCCACGTGATTGACACATTCCCACGTGATTCCCACGTGATTGTCACCTGATTCCCACGGGCTTCCCACGTGACTCCCTCATGTTTCCTACGTGATTGACACGTGATTCCCCCGTGATTCCCACATGAATGACACGTGGTTCCCACGTGATTCCCACGTGACTAACACGTTATCCCCACGTGATTAAAACGTGATTCCCCCTTGATTCCCACGTGATTGACACGTGATTCCCACGTGATTCCCACGTGATTGACACGTGATTCCCCCGTGATTCCCACATGATTGACACGTGTTTCCCACGTGATTCCCACGTGATTGACACGTGATTCCCCCGTGATTCCCACATGATTGACACGTGGTTCCCTCGTGATTCCCACGTGATTGACACGTTATCCCCACGTGATTAAAACGTGATTCCCCCTTGATTCCCACGTGAATCACACGTGATTCCCACGTGATTCCCACCTGATTGACACGTGATTCCCACGTGACTCCCACGTGATTGACACGTGATTCCCAAGGGATTCCCATGTGATTGTCCCGTGATTCGCACGTGATTGACACCTGATTCCCACGTGATTCCCACGTGATTGACACATTCCCACGTGATTCCCACGTGATTGACACGTGATTCCCACGGGAATCCAACGTGACACCCTCGTGATTCCCACGTGATTGACACGTGATTCCAACCTAATTCCCACGTGATTGACACGTGATTCCCACGTCATTCCCACGTGATTCCCACGTAAATGACAAGTGATTCCCACATGATTCCCACGTGATTGACACATTCCCACGTGATTCCCACGTGATTGACACGTGACTCCCACGTGAGTCCCATGTGATTGACACATGATTCCCACGTGATTTACCCGTGAATCCCACGTGATTCCCACGTGATTCTCATGTGATTCCCATGTGATTGACACGTGATTCCCACGTGATTGACAGTTGATTTCCACGGGATTCCCAGGTGACTCCCTCGTGATTCCCACGTGATTGACACGTGATTCCCACCTAATTCCCACGTGCTTGACACGTGATTCCCATGTGATTCCCACGTGATTGACACGTGATTCCCACGTGAGTCCCATGTGATTGACACATGATTCCCACGTGTTTCCCACGTGATTCACACATTCCCACGTGATTCCCACGTGATTGACACGTGATTCCCACGGGATTCCCACGTGAATCCCTCGTGATTCCCACGTGATTGACACGTGATTCCCACCTAATACCCACGTGTTTGACACGTGATTCCCACGTGAGCCCCATGTGATTGACACATGAATGCGACGTGATTCCCACGTGATTGACACATTCCCACGTTTTTCCCCCGTGTTTGACACGTGATTCCCTCGGGATTCCCACGTGACTCCGTCGTGATTCCCACGTGATTTCACGTGATTCCCACCTAATTCCCACGTGATTGACACGTGATTCCCACCTAATTCCCACGTGATTGACACGTGATTCCCACCTAATTCCCACGTGATTGACACGTGATTCCCACGTGATTGACACGTGATTGTCAAGTGATTCCCACTTGATTCTCACATGATTTCCTCGTCATTGACACGTGATTCCAACGTGATTCTCACATGATTGACAAGTGATTCCCACGTGATTCTCAAGTGACTCCCACGTGATTCCCACGTGATTGACACGTGATTCCCCCGTGATTCCCACATGATTGACACGTGGTTCCCATGTGATTCCCACGTGACTAACACGTTATCCCCACGTGATTAAAACGTGATTCCCCCTTGATTCCCACGTGATTGACACGTGATTCCCACGTGATTCCCACGTGATTGACACGTGATTCCCCCGTGATTCCCACATGATTGACACGTGGTTCCCACATGATTCCCACGTGATTGACACGTGCTTCCCCCGTGATTCCCACGTGATTCTCACGTGATTCCCATGTGATTGACATGTGATTCCCACGTGATTTACACGTGATTCCCACGTGATTCCCACGTGATTCTCACGTGATTCCCATGTGATTGACACGTGATTCCCACGTGATTGACAGGTGATTTCCACGGGATTCCCAGGTGACTCCCTCGTGATTCCCACGTGATTGACACGTGATTCCCACCTAATTCCCACGTGATTGACACGTGATTCCCACGTGATTCCCACGTGATTGACACATTCCCACGTGATTCCCCCATGATTGACACGTGATTCCCACGGGATTCCCACGTGACTCCCTCGTGATTCCCACTTGATTGACACGTGATTCCCACCTAATTCCCACGTGATTGACACGTGATTCCCACGTGATTGACACGTGATTCCCATGTGATTCCCACGTGATTGACACATGATTCCCACGTGAGTCCCATGTGATTGACACATGGTTCCCACGTGTTTCCCACGTGATTGACACATTCCCACGTGATTACCACGTGATTGACCCGTGATTCCCACGGGATTCCTACGTGAATCCCTCGTGATTCCCACGTGATTGACACTTGATTCCCACCTAATTCCCAAGTGTTTGACACGTGATTCCCACGTGAGTCCCATGTGATTGACACATGATTGCGACGTGATTCCCACGTGACTGACACATTCCCACGTTTTTCCCCCGTGATTGACACGTGATTCCCACGGGATTCCCACGTGACTCCGTCGTGATTCCCACGTGATTGACACGTGATTCCCACCTAATTCCCACGTGATTGACACGTGATTCCCACCTAATTCCCACGTGATTGACACGTGATTCCCACCTAATTCCCACGTGATTGACACGTGATTCCCACGTGATTCCCACATGATTGACACGTGACTCCCCCGTGATTCCCACGTGATTAACAGCTGATTCCCACGTGATTTCCACGTGATTACCACGTGATTGACACGTGATTTCCACGTGATTCCCACGTGAATGGCACTTGATTCCCACGTGATTCCCACGTGATTGACAACTGATTACCACGTGATTCTCACATGATTTCCTCGTGATTGACACGAGATTCCAACGTGATTCCCACGTGATTGACACGTGATTCCCCCGTGATTCCCACGTGATTGACACGTGGTTCCCACGTGATTCCCACGTGATTGACAAGTGATTCCCACGTGATTCTCACATGATTTCCTCGTGATTGACACGAGATTCCAACGTGATTCCCACGTGATTAAAACGTGATTCCCCCTTGATTC
The DNA here is from genome assembly GCF_963930625.1 of Muntiacus reevesi. Lineage (NCBI taxonomy): Eukaryota > Metazoa > Chordata > Mammalia > Artiodactyla > Cervidae > Muntiacus > Muntiacus reevesi. Next base: position 1,678,557 of record NW_027077877.1, read on the forward strand.
CCACGTGAATCACACGTGATTCCCACGTGATTCCCACCTGATTGACACGTGATTCCCACGTGATTCCCACGTGATTGACACGTGATTCCCAAGGGATTCCCACGTGATTGACCCGTGATTCGCACGTGATTGACACCTGATTCCCACGTGATTCCCACGTGATTGACACATTCCCACGTGATTCCCACGTGATTGACACGTGATTCCCACGGGAATCCAACGTGACACCCTCGTGATTCCCACGTGATTGACACGTGATTCCAACCTAATTCCCACGTGATTGACACGTGATTCCCACGTCATTCCCACGTGATTCCCACGTAAATGACAATTGATTCCCACATGATTCCCACGTGATTGACACATTCCCACTTGATTCCCACGTGATTGACACGTGATTCCCACGTGAGTCCAATGTGATTGACACATGATTCCCACGTGATTTACACGTGATTCCCACGTGATTCCCATGTGATTGACACGTGATTCCCACGTGATTGACAGGTGATTTCCACGGGATTCCCAGGTGACTCCCTCGTGATTCCCACGTGATTGACACGTGATTCCCAGCTAATTCCCACGTGATTGACACGTGATTCCCACGTGATTGACACGTGATTCCCACGGGATTCCCACGTGACTCCCTCGTGATTCCCACGTGAGTGACACGTGATTCCCACCTAATTCCCACGCGTTTGACACGTGATTCCCACGTGATTCCCACGTGATTGACACATTCCCACGTGATTCCCACGTGATTGTCACCTGATTCCCACGGGCTTCCCACGTGACTCCCTCATGTTTCCTACGTGATTGACACGTGATTCCCACCTAATTCCTACGTGATTGACACGTGAGTCCCACGGGATTCCCACATGACTCCCTCGTGATTCCCACGTGATTGACACGTGATTCCCACCTATTTCCCACGTGATTGACACGTGATTCCCACGTGATTCCCACGTAAATGACAAGTGATTCCCACATGATTCCCACGTGATTGACACGTGATTCCCACGGGATTCCCACGTGACTCCCTCGTGAATCCCACGTGATTGACACGTGATTCCCACCTAATTCCCACGAGTTTGACACGTGATCCCACGTGAGTCCCATGTGATTGACACATGATTCCCACGTGATTTACACGTGATTCCCACGTGATTCCCTCGTGATTCCCACGTGATTCTCACGTGATTCTCATGTCATTGACACGTGATTCCCACGTGATTGACACGTGATTCCCACCTAATTCCCACGTGATTGACACGTGATTCCCACGTGATACCCACGTGATTGACACATTCCCACGTGATTCCCCCGTGATTGACATGTGATTCCCACGGGATTCCCACGTGACTCCCTCGTGATTCCCACGTGATTGACACGTGATTCCCACCTAATTCCCACGTGATTGACACGTGATTCCCACGTGATTGACACGTGATTCCCATGTGATTCCCACGTGATTGACACGTGATTCCCACGTGAGTCCCATGTGATTGACACATGATTCCCACGTGTTTCCCACGTGATTGACACATTCCCACGTGATTCCCACGTGATTGACACGTGATTCCCACGGGATTCCCACGTGAATCCCTCATGATTCCCACGTGATTGACACGTGATTCCCACGTAATTCCCACGTGTTTGACACGTGATTCCCACGTGATTCCCACGTGATTGACACATTCCCACGTGATTCCCACGTGATTGACACGTGCTTCCCACGGGATTCCCACGTGTCTCCCTCGTGATTCCATTGTGATTGACACGTGATTCCAACCTAATTCCCACGTGATTGACACGTGAATCCCAAGTGATTCCCACGTGATTGACACGTGATTCCCACGTGAGTCCCATGTGATTGACACATGATTCCCACGTGATTTACACGTGAATCCCACGGGACTCCCACGTGACTCCCTCATGATTGCCACGTGATTGACACGTGATTCCAACCTAATTCCCACGTGATTGACACGTGATTTCCCCGTGATTGACACGTGATTCTCACGGGATTCCCACGTGACTCCCTCGTGATTCCCAAGTGATTGACACGTCATTCCCACCTAATTCCCACGTGATTGACACGTGATTCCCACGTGATTCCCACGTGATTGACACGTGATTCCCACGTGATTCCCACGTGATTGACACGTGATTCCCTCGTGATTGCCACGTGACTGACACGTGATTCCCACGTGAGTCCCATGTGACTGACACATGATTCCCACGTGATTTACACGTGATTACCACATGATTCCCACGTGACTCTCACGTGATTCCCCTGTGATTGACACGTGATTCCCACGTGATTGACAGGTGACTCCCACGGGATTCCAACGTGACTCCCTCGTGATTCCCACGTGATTGATACGTGATTTCCACCTAATTCCCACGTGATTGCCACGTGATTCCCACGTGATTCCCACGTGATTGACACATTCCCACGTGATTCCCACGTGATTGACACGTGACTCCCACGGGATTCCCACGTGAATCCCTCGTGATTCCCACGTGATTGACACGTGATTCCCACCTAATACCCACGTGTTTGACACGTGATTCCCACGTGAGCCCCATGTGATTGACACATGAATGCGACGTGATTCCCACGTGATTGACACATTCCCACGTTTTTCCCCCGTGTTTGACACGTGATTCCCTCGGGATTCCCACGTGACTCCGTCGTGATTCCCACGTGATTTCACGTGATTCCCACCTAATTCCCACGTGATTGACACGTGATTCCCACCTAATTCCCACGTGATTGACACGTGATTCCCACCTAATTCCCACGTGATTGACACGTGATTCCCACGTGATTGACACGTGATTGTCAAGTGATTCCCACTTGATTCTCACATGATTTCCTCGTCATTGACACGTGATTCCAACGTGATTCTCACGTGATTGACAAGTGATTCCCACGTGATTCTCAAGTGACTCCCACGTGATTCCCACGTGATTGACACGTGATTCCCCCGTGATTCCCACATGATTGACACGTGGTTCCCATGTGATTCCCACGTGACTAACACGTTATCCCCACGTGATTAAAACGTGATTCCCCCTTGATTCCCACGTGATTGACACGTGATTCCCACGTGATTCCCACGTGATTGACACGTGATTCCCCCGTGATTCCCACATGATTGACACGTGGTTCCCACATGATTCCCACGTGATTGACACGTGCTTCCCCCGTGATTCCCACGTGATTCTCACGTGATTCCCATGTGATTGACATGTGATTCCCACGTGATTTACACGTGATTCCCACGTGATTCCCACGTGATTCTCACGTGATTCCCATGTGATTGACACGTGATTCCCACGTGATTGACAGGTGATTTCCACGGGATTCCCAGGTGACTCCCTCGTGATTCCCACGTGATTGACACGTGATTCCCACCTAATTCCCACGTGATTGACACGTGATTCCCACGTGATTCCCACGTGATTGACACATTCCCACGTGATTCCCCCATGATTGACACGTGATTCCCACGGGATTCCCACGTGACTCCCTCGTGATTCCCACTTGATTGACACGTGATTCCCACCTAATTCCCACGTGATTGACACGTGATTCCCACGTGATTGACACGTGATTCCCATGTGATTCCCACGTGATTGACACATGATTCCCACGTGAGTCCCATGTGATTGACACATGGTTCCCACGTGTTTCCCACGTGATTGACACATTCCCACGTGATTACCACGTGATTGACACGTGATTCCCACGGGATTCCCACGTGAATCCCTCGTGATTCCCACGTGATTGACACTTGATTCCCACCTAATTCCCAAGTGTTTGACACGTGATTCCCACGTGAGTCCCATGTGATTGACACATGATTGCGACGTGATTCCCACGTGACTGACACATTCCCACGTTTTTCCCCCGTGATTGACACGTGATTCCCACGGGATTCCCACGTGACTCCGTCGTGATTCCCACGTGATTGACACGTGATTCCCACCTAATTCCCACGTGATTGACACGTGATTCCCACCTAATTCCCACGTGATTGACACGTGATTCCCACCTAATTCCCACGTGATTGACACGTGATTCCCACGTGATTCCCACATGATTGACACGTGACTCCCCCGTGATTCCCACGTGATTAACAGCTGATTCCCACGTGATTTCCACGTGATTACCACGTGATTGACACGTGATTTCCACGTGATTCCCACGTGAATGGCACTTGATTCCCACGTGATTCCCACGTGATTGACAACTGATTACCACGTGATTCTCACATGATTTCCTCGTGATTGACACGAGATTCCAACGTGATTCCCACGTGATTGACACGTGATTCCCCCGTGATTCCCACGTGATTGACACGTGGTTCCCACGTGATTCCCACGTGATTGACAAGTGATTCCCACGTGATTCTCACATGATTTCCTCGTGATTGACACGAGATTCCAACGTGATTCCCACGTGATTAAAACGTGATTCCCCCTTGATTCCCACGTGAATCACACGTGATTCCCACGTGATTCCCACCTGATTGACACGTGATTCCCACGTGATTCCCACGTGATTGACACGTGATTCCCAAGGGATTCCCACGTGATTGACCCGTGATTCGCACGTGATTGACACCTGATTCCCACGTGATTCCCACGTGATTGACACATTCCCACGTGATTCCCACGTGATTGACACGTGATTCCCACGGGAATCCAACGTGACACCCTCGTGATTCCCACGTGATTGACACGTGATTCCAACCTAATTCCCACGTGATTGACACGTGATTCCCACGTCATTCCCACGTGATTCCCACGTAAATGACAATTGATTCCCACATGATTCCCACGTGATTGACACATTCCCACTTGATTCCCACGTGATTGACACGTGATTCCCACGTGAGTCCAATGTGATTGACACATGATTCCCACGTGATTTACACGTGATTCCCACGTGATTCCCATGTGATTGACACGTGATTCCCACGTGATTGACAGGTGATTTCCACGGGATTCCCAGGTGACTCCCTCGTGATTCCCACGTGATTGACACGTGATTCCCAGCTAATTCCCACGTGATTGACACGTGATTCCCACGTGATTGACACGTGATTCCCACGGAATTCCCACGTGACTCCCTCGTGATTCCCACGTGAGTGACACGTGATTCCCACCTAATTCCCACGCGTTTGACACGTGATTCCCACGTGATTCCCACGTGATTGACACATTCCCACGTGATTCCCACGTGATTGTCACCTGATTCCCACGGGCTTCCCACGTGACTCCCTCATGTTTCCTACGTGATTGACACGTGATTCCCACCTAATTCCTACGTGATTGACACGTGAGTCCCACGGGATTCCCACATGACTCCCTCGTGATTCCCACGTGATTGACACGTGATTCCCACCTATTTCCCACGTGATTGACACGTGATTCCCACGTGATTCCCACGTGATTCCCACGTAAATGACAAGTGATTCCCACATGATTCCCACGTGATTGACACGTGATTCCCACGGGATTCCCACGTGACTCCCTCGTGAATCCCACGTGATTGACACGTGATTCCCACCTAATTCCCACGAGTTTGACACGTGATCCCACGTGAGTCCCATGTGATTGACACATGATTCCCACGTGATTTACACGTGATTCCCACGTGATTCCCTCGTGATTCCCACGTGATTCTCACGTGATTCTCATGTCATTGACACGTGATTCCCACGTGATTGACACGTGATTCCCACCTAATTCCCACGTGATTGACACGTGATTCCCACGTGATACCCACGTGATTGACACATTCCCACGTGATTCCCCCGTGATTGACATGTGATTCCCACGGGATTCCCACGTGACTCCCTCGTGATTCCCACGTGATTGACACGTGATTCCCATGTGATTCCCACGTGATTGACACGTGATTCCCACGTGAGTCCCATGTGATTGACACATGATTCCCACGTGTTTCCCACGTGATTGACACATTCCCACGTGATTCCCACGTGATTGACACGTGATTCCCACGGGATTCCCACGTGAATCCCTCATGATTCCCACGTGATTGACACGTGATTCCCACGTAATTCCCACGTGTTTGACACGTGATTCCCACGTGATTCCCACGTGATTGACACATTCCCACGTGATTCCCACGTGATTGACACGTGCTTCCCACGGGATTCCCACGTGTCTCCCTCGTGATTCCATTGTGATTGACACGTGATTCCAACCTAATTCCCACGTGATTGACACGTGAATCCCAAGTGATTCCCACGTGATTGACACGTGATTCCCACGTGAGTCCCATGTGATTGACACATGATTCCCACGTGATTTACACGTGAATCCCACGGGACTCCCACGTGACTCCCTCATGATTGCCACGTGATTGACACGTGATTCCAACCTAATTCCCACGTGATTGACACGTGATTTCCCCGTGATTGACACGTGATTCTCACGGGATTCCCACGTGACTCCCTCGTGATTCCCAAGTGATTGACACGTCATTCCCACCTAATTCCCACGTGATTGACACGTGATTCCCACGTGATTCCCACGTGATTGACACGTGATTCCCACGTGATTCCCACGTGATTGACACGTGATTCCCTCGTGATTGCCACGTGACTGACACGTGATTCCCACGTGAGTCCCATGTGACTGACACATGATTCCCACGTGATTTACACGTGATTACCACATGATTCCCACGTGACTCTCACGTGATTCCCCTGTGATTGACACGTGATTCCCACGTGATTGACAGGTGACTCCCACGGGATTCCAACGTGACTCCCTCGTGATTCCCACGTGATTGATACGTGATTTCCACCTAATTCCCACGTGATTGCCACGTGATTCCCACGTGATTCCCACGTGATTGACACATTCCCACGTGATTCCCACGTGATTGACACGTGACTCCCACGGGATTCCCACGTGACTCCCTCGTGATTCCCACGTGATTGACACGTCATTCCCACCTAATTCCCACGTGATTGACACGTGATTCCCACGTGATTCTCACGTGATTGACACGTGATTCCCACGTGATTCCCAGGTGATTGACACGTGATTCCCTCGTGATTGCCACGTGACTGACACGTGATTCCCACGTGAGTCCCATGTGACTGACACATGATTCCCACGTGATTTACACGTGAATCCCACGGGACTCCCACGTGACTCCCTCATGATTACCACGTGATTCCCACGTGATTCTCACGTAATTCCCCTGTGATTGACACGTGATTCCCACGTGATTGACAGGTGACTCCCACAGGATTCCAACGTGACTCCCTCGTGATTCCCACGTGATTGATACGTGATTTCCACCTAATTCCCACGTGATTGTCACGTGATTCCCACGTGATTCTCACGTAATTCCCCTGTGATTGACACGTGATTCCCACGTGATTGACACGTGACTCCCACGGGATTCCCACGTGACTCCCTCGTGATTCCCACGTGATTGACACGTGATTCCCACGTGATTCCCACGTGATTGACACATTCCCACGTGGTTCCCACATGATTGACACGTGATTCCCACGGGATTCCCACTTGACTACCTCGTGATTCCCACGTGATAGACACGTGATTCCCACGGGATTCCCACGTGACTCCCTCGTGATTCCCACGTGATTGACACGTGATTCACTCGTGATTCCCACGTGATTGACACGTGATTCCCCCGTGATTCCCACGTGATTTACAGGTGATTCCCTCGTGATTCCCACGTGATTGACACGTGATTCCCACGTGATTGACACGTGATTCCCACCTGATTCGCACGTGATTGACACGTGATTCCCTCGTGATTCCCATGTGATTGACACGTGATTCCCACGTGAGTCCCACGTGATTGACACATGATTCCCACGTGATTTCCACGTGATTCCCACGTGCTTCCCCCGTGATTCCCATGTGATTGACACGTGATTCCCACCTGATTCGCACGTGATTGACATGTGATTCCCTCGTGATTCCCATGTGATTGACACGTGATTCCCACGTGAGTCCCACGTGATTGACACATGATTCCCACGTGAATCCCTCGTGATTTCCACGTGATTGACACGTGATTCCCACCTAATTCCCAAGTGTTTGACACGTGATTCCCACGTGAGTCCCATGTGATTGACACATGATTGCGACGTGATTCCCACGTGATTGACACATTCCCACGTTTTTCCCCCGTGATTGACACGTGATTCCCACGGGATTCCCACGTGACTCCGTCGTGATTCCCACGTGATTGACACGTGATTCCCACCTAATTCCCACGTGATTGACACGTGATTCCCACCTAATTCCCACGTGATTGACACGTGATTCCCACCTAATTCCCACGTGATTGACACGTGATTCCCACGTGATTCCCACGTGATTGACACGTGACTCCCCCGTGATTCCCACGTGATTAACACCTGATACCCACGTGATTTCCACGTGATTACCACGTGATTGACACGTGATTTTCACGTGATTCCCATGTGAATGGCACTTGATTCCCACGTGATTCCCACGTGATTGACAAGTGATTCCCACGTGATTCTCACATGATTTCCTCGTGATTGACACGTGATTCCAACGTGATTCTCACGTGATTGACAATTGATTCCCACGTGATTCTCAAGTGACTCCCACGTGATTCCCACGTGATTGACACGTGATTCCCCCGTGATTCCCACATGAATGACACGTGGTTCCCACGTGATTCCCACGTGACTAACACGTTATCCCCACGTGATTAAAACGTGATTCCCCCTTGATTCCCACGTGATTGACACGTGATTCCCACGTGATTCCCACGTGATTGACACGTGATTCCCCCGTGATTCCCACATGATTGACACGTGGTTCCCTCGTGATTCCCACGTGATTGACACGTTATCCCCACGTGATTAAAACGTGATTCCCCCTTGATTCCCACGTGAATCACACGTGATTCCCACGTGATTCCCACCTGATTGACACGTGATTCCCACGTGACTCCCACGTGATTGACACGTGATTCCCAAGGGATTCCCATGTGATTGTCCCGTGATTCGCACGTGATTGACATCTGATTCCCACGTGATTCCCACGTGATTGACACATTCCCACGTGATTCCCACGTGATTGACACGTGATTCCCACGGGAATCCAACGTGACACCCTCGTGATTCCCACGTGATTGACACGTGATTCCAACCTAATTCCCACGTGATTGACACGTGATTCCCACGTCATTCCCACGTGATTCCCACGTAAATGACAAGTGATTCCCACATGATTCCCACGTGATTGACACATTCCTACGTGATTCCCAAGTGATTGACACGTGACTCCCACGTGAGTCCCATGTGATTGACACATGATTCCCACGTGATTTACCCGTGAATCCCACGTGATTCCCACGTGATTCTCATGTGATTCCCATGTGATTGACACGTGATTCCCACGTGATTCACAGTTGATTTCCACGGGATTCCCAGGTGACTCCCTCGTGATTCCCACGTGATTGACACGTGATTCCCACCTAATTCCCACGTGCTTGACACGTGATTCCCATGTGATTCCCACGTGATTGACACGTGATTCCCACGTGAGTCCCATGTGATTGACACATGATTCCCACGTGTTTCCCACGTGATTCACACATTCCCACGTGATTCCCACGTGATTGACACGTGATTCCCACGGGATTCCCACGTGAATCCCTCGTGATTCCCACGTGATTGACACGTGATTCCCACCTAATACCCACGTGTTTGACACGTGATTCCCACGTGAGCCCCATGTGATTGACACATGAATGCGACGTGATTCCCACGTGATTGACACATTCCCACGTTTTTCCCCCGTGTTTGACACGTGATTCCCTCGGGATTCCCACGTGACTCCGTCGTGATTCCCACGTGATTTCACGTGATTCCCACCTAATTCCCACGTGATTGACACGTGATTCCCACCTAATTCCCACGTGATTGACACGTGATTCCCACCTAATTCCCACGTGATTGACACGTGATTCCCACGTGATTGACACGTGATTGTCAAGTGATTCCCACTTGATTCTCACATGATTTCCTCGTCATTGACACGTGATTCCAACGTGATTCTCACGTGATTGACAAGTGATTCCCACGTGATTCTCAAGTGACTCCCACGTGATTCCCACGTGATTGACACGTGATTCCCCCGTGATTCCCACATGATTGACACGTGGTTCCCATGTGATTCCCACGTGACTAACACGTTATCCCCACGTGATTAAAACGTGATTCCCCCTTGATTCCCACGTGATTGACACGTGATTCCCACGTGATTCCCACGTGATTGACACGTGATTCCCCCGTGATTCCCACATGATTGACACGTGGTTCCCACATGATTCCCACGTGATTGACACGTGCTTCCCCCGTGATTCCCACGTGATTCTCACGTGATTCCCATGTGATTGACACGTGATTCCCACGTGATTTACACGTGATTCCCACGTGATTCCCACGTGATTCTCACGTGATTCCCATGTGATTGACACGTGATTCCCACGTGATTGACAGGTGATTTCCACGGGATTCCCAGGTGACTCCCTCGTGATTCCCACGTGATTGACACGTGATTCCCACCTAATTCCCACGTGATTGACACGTGATTCCCACGTGATTCCCACGTGATTGACACATTCCCACGTGATTCCCCCGTGATTGACACGTGATTCCCACGGGATTCCCACGTGACTCCCTCGTGATTCCCACGTGATTGACACGTGATTCCCACCTAATTCCCACGTGATTGACACGTGATTCCCACGTGATTGACACGTGATTCCCATGTGATTCCCACGTGATTGACACATGATTCCCACGTGAGTCCCATGTGATTGACACATGGTTCCCACGTGTTTCCCACGTGATTGACACATTCCCACGTGATTCCCACGTGATTGACACGTGATTCCCACGGGATTCCCACGTGAATCCCTCGTGATTCCCACGTGATTCCCACATGATTGACACGTGACTCCCCCGTGATTCCCACGTGATTAACAGCTGATTCCCACGTGATTTCCACGTGATTACCACGTGATTGACACGTGATTTCCACGTGATTCCCACGTGAATGGCACTTGATTCCCACGTGATTCCCACGTGATTGACAAGTGATTACCACGTGATTCTCACATGATTTCCTCGTGATTGACACGAAATTCCAACGTGATTCCCACGTGATTGACACGTGATTCCCCCGTGATTCCCACGTGATTGACACGTGGTTCCCACGTGATTCCCACGTGATTGACAAGTGATTCCCACGTGATTCTCACATGATTTCCTCGTGATTGACACGAGATTCCAACGTGATTCCCACGTGATTAAAACGTGATTCCCCCTTGATTCCCACGTGAATCACACGTGATTCCCACATGATTCCCACCTGATTGACACGTGATTCCCACGTGATTCCCACGTGATTGACACGTGATTCCCAAGGGATTCCCACGTGATTGACCCGTGATTCGCACGTGATTGACACCTGATTCCCACGTGATTCCCACGTGATTGACACATTCCCACGTGATTCCCACGTGATTGACACGTGATTCCCACGGGAATCCAACGTGACACCCTCGTGATTCCCACGTGATTGACACGTGATTCCAACCTAATTCCCACGTGACTGACACGTGATTCCCACGTCATTCCCACGTGATTCCCACGTAAATGACAATTGATTCCCACATGATTCCCACGTGATTGACACATTCCCACTTGATTCCCACGTGATTGACACGTGATTCCCACGTGAGTCCAATGTGATTGACACATGATTCCCACGTGATTTACACGTGATTCCCACGTGATTCCCATGTGATTGACACGTGATTCCCACGTGATTGACAGGTGATTTCCACGGGATTCCCAGGTGACTCCCTCGTGATTCCCAAGTGATTGACACGTGATTCCCAGCTAATTCCCACGTGATTGACACGTGATTCCCACGTGATTGACACGTGATTCCCACGGGATTCCCACGTGACTCCCTCGTGATTCCCACGTGAGTGACACGTGATTCCCACCTAATTCCCACGTGTTTGACACGTGATTCCCACGTGATTCCCACGTGATTGACACATTCCCACGTGATTCCCACGTGATTGTCACCTGATTCCCACGGGCTTCCCACGTGACTCCCTCATGTTTCCTACGTGATTGACACGTGATTCCCACCTAATTCCTACGTGATTGACACGTGAGTCCCACGGGATTCCCACATGACTCCCTCGTGATTCCCACGTGATTGACACGTGATTCCCACCTATTTCCCACGTGATTGACACGTGATTCCCACGTGATTCCCACGTGATTCCCACGTAAATGACAAGTGATTCCCACATGATTCCCACGTGATTGACACGTGATTCCCACGGGATTCCCACGTGACTCCCTCGTGAATCCCACGTGATTGACACATGATTCCCACCTAATTCCCACGTGTTTGATACGTGATCCCACGTGAGTCCCATGTGATTGACACATGATTCCCACGTGATTTACACGTGATTCCCACGTGATTCCCTCGTGATTCCCACGTGATTCTCACGTGATTCTCATGTCATTGACACGTGATTCCCACGTGATTGACACGTGATTCCCACCTAATTCCCACGTGATTGACACGTGATTCCCACGTGATACCCACGTGATTGACACATTCCCACGTGATTCCCCCGTGATTGACACGTGATTCCCACGGGATTCCCACGTGACTCCCTCGTGATTCCCACGTGATTGACACGTGATTCCCACCTAATTCCCACGTGATTGACACGTGATTCCCACGTGATTGACACGTGATTCCCATGTGATTCCCACGTGATTGACACGTGATTCCCACGTGAGTCCCATGTGATTGACACATGATTCCCACGTGTTTCCCACGTGATTGACAAATTCCCACGTGATTCCCACGTGATTGACACGTGATTCCCACGGGATTCCCACGTGAATCCCTCATGATTCCCACGTGATTGACACGTGATTCCCACCTAATTCCCAAGTGTTTGACACGTGATTCCCACGTGAGTCCCATGTGATTGACACATGATTGCGACGTGATTCCCACGTGATTGACACATTCCCACGTTTTTCCCCCGTGATTGACACGTGATTCCCACGGGATTCCCACGTGACTCCGTCGTGATTCCCACGTGATTGACACGTGATTCCCACCTAATTCCCACGTGATTTACACGTGATTCCCACCTAATTCCCACGTGATTGACACGTGATTCCCACCTAATTCCCACGTGATTGACACGTGATTCCCACGTGATTCCCACGTGATTGACACATGACTCCCCCGTGATTCCCACGTGATTAACACCTGATTCCCATGTGATTTCCACGTGATTACCACGTGATTGACACGTGATTTCCACGTGATTCCCACGTGAATGGCACTTGATTCCCACGTGATTCCCACGTGATTGACAAGTGATTCCCACGTGATTCTCACATGATTTCCTCGTGATTGACACGTGATTCCAACGTGATTCTCACGTGATTGACAAGTGATTCCCACGTGATTCTCAAGTGACTCCCACGTGATTCCCACGTGATTGACACGTGATTCCCCCGTGATTCCCACATGAATGACACGTGGTTCCCACGTGATTCCCACGTGACTAACACGTTATCCCCACGTGATTAAAACGTGATTCCCCCTTGATTCCCACGTGATTGACACGTGATTCCCACGTGATTCCCACGTGATTGACACGTGATTCCCCCGTGATTCCCACATGATTGACACGTGTTTCCCACGTGATTCCCACGTGATTGACACGTGATTCCCCCGTGATTCCCACATGATTGACACGTGGATCCCTCGTGATTCCCACGTGATTGACACGTTATCCCCACGTGATTAAAACGTGATTCCCCCTTGATTCCCACGTGAATCACACGTGATTCCCACGTGATTCCCACCTGATTGACACGTGATTCCCACGTGATTCCCACGTGATTGACACGTGATTCCCAAGGGATTCCCACGTGATTGTCCCGTGATTCGCACGTGATTGACACCTGATTCCCACGTGATTCCCACGTGATTGACACATTCCCACGTGATTCCCACGTGATTGACACGTGATTCCCACGGGAATCCAATGTGACACCCTCGTGATTCCCACGTGATTGACACGTGATTCCAACCTAATTCCCACGAGATTGACACGTGATTCCCACGTCATTCCCACGTGATTCCCACGCAAATGACAAGTGATTCCCACATGATTCCCACGTGATTGACACATTCCCACGTGATTCCCACGTGATTGACACGTGATTCCCACGTGAGTCCCATGTGATTGACACATGATTCCCACGTGATTTACACGTGAATCCCACGTTATTCCCACGTGATTCTCACGTGATTCCCATGTGATTGACACTTGATTCCCACGTGATTGACAGGTGATTTCCACGGGATTCCCAGGTGACTCCCTCGTGATTCCCACGTGATTGACACGTGATTCCCACCTAATTCCCACGTGCTTGACACGTGATTCCCACGTGATTGACACGTGATTCCCACGGGATTCCCACGTGACTCCCTCGTGATTCCCACATGATTGACACGTGATTCCCAAATATTTCTCACGTGATTGACACGTGATTCCCACGTGATTGACACATTACCTCGTGATTCCCACGTGATTGACACGGGATTCCCACGTGACTCCCTCGTGATTCCCACGTGATTGACACGTGATTCCCACCTAATTCCCACGTGTTTGACACGTGATTCCCACGTGATTCCCACGTGATTGACACATTCCGACGTGATTCCCACGTGATTGTCACCTGATTCCCACGGGCTTCCCACGTGACTCCCTCATGTTTCCTACGTGATTGACACGTGATTCCCACCTAATTCCTACGTGATTGACACGTGATTCCCACGTGAGTCCCATGTGATTGACACATGATTCCCACGTGATTTACACGTGATTCTCACGTGATTCCCATGTGATTTACACGTGATTCCCACGTGATTGACAGGTGATTTCCCCGGGATTCCCAGGTGACTCCCTCGTGATTCCCACGTGTTTGACACGTGATTCCCACCTAATTCCCACGTGATTGACACGTGATTCCCACGTGATTGACACGTGATTCCCACGGGATTCCCACGTGAATCCCTCGTGATTCCCACGTGATTGACACGTGATTCCCACCTATTTCCCACGTGATTGACACGTGATTCCCACGTGATTCCCACGTGATTGACACATTCCCACGTGATTCCCACGTGATTGACACGTGATTCCCACGGAATTCCCATGTGACTCCCTCGTGATTCCCACGTGATTGACACGTGATTCCCACCTAATTTCCACGTGTTTGACACGTGATCCCACGTGAGTCCCATGTGATTGACACATGATTCCTACGGGATTTACAGGAGATTCCCACGTGATTCCCTCGTGATTCCCACGTGATTCTCACGTGATTCTCATGTCATTGACACGTGATTCCCACGTGATTGACACGTGATTCCCACCTAATTCCCACGTGATTGACACGTGATTCCCACGGGATTCCCACGTGATTGACACATTCCCACGTGATTCCCCCGTGATTGACACGTGATTCCCCCGGGATTCCCACGTGACTCCCTCGTGATTCCCACGTGATTGACACGTGATTCCCACCTAATTCCCACGTGATTGACACGTGATTCTCACGTGATTGACACGTGATTCCCACGTGAGTCCCATGTGATTGACACATGATACCCACGTGTTTCCCACGTGATTGACACATTCCCACGTGATTCCCAAGTGATTGACACGTGATTCCCACCTAATTCCCACGTGATTGACACGTTATTCCCACCTAATTCCAACGTGATTGACACGTGATTCCCACGTGATTCGCACGTGATTGACACGTGACTCCCCCGTGATTCCCACGTGATTAACACCTGATTCCCACGTGATTTCCACGTGATTACCACGTGATTGACACGTGATTTCCACGTGATTCCCACGTGAATGGCACTTGATTCCCACATGATTTCCACGTGATTGACAAGTGATTCCCACGTGATTCTCACATGATTTACTCGTGATTGACACGTGATTCCAACGTGATTGACAAGTGATTCCCACGTGATTCTCAAGTGACTCCCACGTGATTCCCACGTGATTGACACGTGATTCCCCCGTGATTCCCACATGATTGACACGTGGTTCCCACGTGATTCCCACGTGACTAACACGTTATCCCCACGTGATTAAAACGTGATTCCCCCTTGATTCCCACGTGATTGACACGTGATTCCCACGTGATTCCCACCTGATTGACACGTGATTCCCACGTGATTCCAACCTGATTACAGCGTGATTCCCACGTGATTCTCAAGTGACTCCCACGTGATTCACACGTGACTGACACGTGATTCCCCCATGATTCCCACATGATTGACACGTGGTTCCCACGTGATTCCCACGTGATTGACACGTGATTCCCCCGTGATTCCCACATGATTGACACGTGGTTCCCACGTGATTCCCACGTGATTGACACGTTATCCCCACGTGATTAAAACGTGATTCCCCCTTGATTCCCACGTGAATCACACGTGATTCCCACGTGATTCCCACCTGGTTGACACGTGATTGCCACGTGATTCCCACGTGATTGACACGTGATTCCCAAGGGATTCCCACGTGATTGACCCGTGATTCGCACGTGATTGACACCTGATTCCCACGTGATTCCCACGTGATTGACACATTCCCACGTGATTCCCACGTGATTGACACGTGATTCATACGGGAATCCAACGTGACACCCTCGTGATTCCCACGTGATTGACACGTGATTCCAACCTAATTCCCACGTGATTGACACGTGATTCCCACGTCATTCCCACGTGATTCCCACGTAAATGACAAGTGATTCCCACATGATTCCTACGTGATTGACACATTCCCACGTGATTCCCACGTGATTGACACGTGATTCCCACGTGAGTCCCATGTGATTGACACATGATTCCCACGTGATTTACACGTGATTCCCACGTGATTCCCACGTGATTCTCACGTGATTCCCATGTGATTGACACGTGATTCCCACGTGATTGACAGGTGATTTCCACGGGATTCCCAGGTGACTCCCTCGTGATTCCCACGTGATTGACACGTGATTCCCACCTAATTCCCCCGTGATTGACACGTGATTCCAACGTGAATGACACGTGATTCCCACGGGATTCACACGTGACTCCCTCGTGATTCCCACATGATTGACACGTGATTCCCACCAATTTCCCACGTGATTGACACGTGATTCCCACGTGATTGACACATTCCCTCGTGATTCCCACGTGTTTGACACGTGATTCCCACGTGATTCCCATGTGATTGACACATGATTCCCACGAGATTGACACGTGATTCCCACCTAATTCCCACGTGATTGACACGTGATTCCCACGTGATTCCCACGTGATTGACACATTCCCACGTGATTCCCCCGTGATTGACACGTGATTCCCACGGGATTCCCACGTGACTCCCTCGTGATTCCCACGTGATTGACACGTGATTCCCACCTAATTCCCACGTGATTGACACGTGATTCCCACGTGATTGACACGTGAATCCCATGTGATTCCCACGTAATTGACACGTGATTAACTGGTGATTGCCACGTGATTGACACGTGATTCCCACGTGAGTCCCATGTGATTGACACATGATTCCCACGTGATTCCCACGTGATTGACACATTCCCACGTGATTCCCCCGTGATTGACACGTGATTCCCACGGGATTCCCACGTGACTCATTCGTGATTCCCACGTGATTGGCACGTGATTCCCACCTAATTCCCACGTGATTGACACGTGACTCCATCGTGATTCCCACGTGATTGACACGTGATTCCCACCTTATTCCCACGTGATTGACACGTGATTCCCACGTGTTTCCCACGTAATTGACACATTTCCACGTGATTCCCACGTTATTGACACGTGATTCCCTCGTGATTCCCACGTGATTGACACGTGGTTCCCACGTGATTCCCACGTGATTGACACGTGATTCCCTCGTGATTGCCTTGTGATTGTCAAGTGATTCACACATGAGTCCCATGTGATTGAAACATGATTCCCACGTGATTCCCACGTGAGTCCCATGTGATTTACACATGATTCCCACGTGATTTACAAGTGTTTCCCACTTGATTCCCACGTGATTCTCACGTGATTCCCACGTGACTGACACGTGATTCCCACGTGATTGACAGGTGATTCCCACGGGATTCCCACGTGACTCCCTCGTGATTCCCACGTGATTAACACGTGATTCCCACAGGATTCCCACGTGACTCCCTCGTGATTCCCACGTGATTGACACGTGATTCCAACCTAATTCCCACGTGATTGACATGTGACTCCCTCGTGATTGCCACGTGATTGACACGTGATTCCAACGGGATTCCCAAGTGACTCCCTCGTGATTCCCACGTGATTAACACGTGATTCCAACCTAATTCCCATGTGATTGACACATGATTCCCACGTGATTCCCACGTGATTGACACGTGATTCCCACGTGAGTCCCATGTGATTGACAAATGATTTCCACGTGATTTACACGTGATTCCCACGGGATTCCCACGTGACTCCCTCGTGATTCCCACGTGATTGACACGTGATTCCAACCTAATTCCCACGTGATTGACATGTGACTCCCTCGTGATTGCCACGTGATTGACACGTGATTCCAACCTAATTCCCACGTGATTGACCCGTGATTCCCTCGTGATTTCCACGTGATTCTCACGTGATTCCCACGTGATTGACACGTGATTTCCACCTAATTCCCACGTGATTGACACGTGATTCCCACGTGATGCCCATGTGATTGGCACATTCCCACGTGATTCCCCCGTGATTGACACGTGATTCCCACAGGATTACCACGTGACTCCCTCGTGATTCCCACGTGATTGACACGTGATTCTCACGTGATTCCCACGTGATTGACACATTCCCACATGATTCCCACGTGATTGACACGTGATTCCCACGGGATTCCCACGTGACTCCCTCGTGATTCCCACGTGATTGAAACATGATTCCCACGTAATTCCCACGTGATTGACACATTCCCACGTGATTCCCACGTGATTGACATGTGATTCCCACGGGAATCCCACGTGACTCCCTCGTGATTCCCACGTGATTGACACGTGATTCCCAGCTAATTCCCACGTGTTTGACACGTGATTCCCACCTGATTCCCACGTGATTGACACATTCCCACGTGATTCCCACGTGATTGACACGTGATTCCCACGAGATTTCCACGTGACTCCCTCATGATTCCCACGTGATTGACACGTGCTTCCCACGTGATTTCCACGTGATTGACATATTCCCACGTGATTCCCACGTGACTGACACGTGATTCCCACGGGATTTCCACGTGACTCACTTGTGATTCCCACGTGATTGACACGTGATTCCCACCTAATTCCCACGTGATTGACACGTGATTCCCACGTGATTCTCACGTGATTGACACATTCCCACGTGATTCCCACGTGATTGGCACGTGAATCCCACGGGATTCCCACGTGATTTACACATTCCCACGTGATTCCCTCGTGATTGACACGTGATTCCCACGGGATTCCCACGTGTCTCCCTCGTGATTCCCACGTGATTGACACGTGATTCCCACCTTATTCCCACGTGATGGACACGCGATTTCCACGTGATTCCCAGGTAATTGACACATTCCCACGGGATTCCCACGTGATTGACACGTGATTCCCACGGGATTCACATGTGACTCCCTCGTGATTCCCACGTGATTGACACGTGATTCCCACCTAATTCCCACGTGTTTTACACGTGATTCCCACCTGATTCCCACGTGATTCCCACGTGATTGGCACGTGATTCCCACGGGATTCCCACGTGATTCCCTCGTGATTCCCACGTGATTGACACGTGATTCCCACGGGATTCCCACGTGTCTCCCTCGTGATTGCCACGTGATTGACACGTGTTTCCAACCTAATTCTCACGTGATTGACACGTGATTCCCAAGTGATTCCCACGTGATTGACACGTGATTCCCACGTGAGTCCCATGTGATTGACACATGATTCCCATGTGATTTACACGTGATTCCCACGGGATTCCCACGTGACTCCCTCGTGATTCCCACGTGATTGACACTTGATTCCAACCTTATTCCCACGTGATTGACATGTGACTCCCTCGTGATTGCCACTTGATTGACACGTGATTCCAACCTAATTCCCACGTGATTGACATGTGATTCCCTCGTGATTACCACGTGATTGACACGTGATTCCCACGGGATTCACACGTGACTCCCTCGTGATTCCCACGTGATTGACAAGTGATTCCCACCTAATTCCCACGTGTTTTACACTTGATTCCCACCTGATTCCCAAGTGATTCCCACGTGATTGGCACGTGATTCCCACGGGATTCCTACGTGATTCCCTCGTGATTCCCACGTGATTGACACGTGATTCCCACGTAATTCCCACGTGTTTGACACGTGATTCCCACGTGATTCCCACGTGATTGACACATTCCCACGTGATTCCCACGTGATTGACACGTGCTTCCCACGGGATTCCCACGTGTCTCCCTCGTGATTCCATTGTGATTGACACGTGATTCCAACCTAATTCCCACGTGATTGACACGTGAATCCCAAGTGATTCCCACGTGATTGACACGTGATTCCCACGTGAGTCCCATGTGATTGACACATGATTCCCACGTGATTTACACGTGAATCCCACGGGACTCCCACGTGACTCCCTCATGATTGCCACGTGATTGACACGTGATTCCAACCTAATTCCCACGTGATTGACACGTGATTTCCCCGTGATTGACACGTGATTCTCACGGGATTCCCACGTGACTCCCTCGTGATTCCCAAGTGATTGACACGTCATTCCCACCTAATTCCCACGTGATTGACACGTGATTCCCACGTGATTCCCACGTGATTGACACGTGATTCCCACGTGATTCCCACGTGATTGACACGTGATTCCCTCGTGATTGCCACGTGACTGACACGTGATTCCCACGTGAGTCCCATGTGACTGACACATGATTCCCACGTGATTTACACGTGATTACCACATGATTCCCACATGACTCTCACGTGATTCCCCTGTGATTGACACGTGATTCCCACGTGATTGACAGGTGACTCCCACGGGATTCCAACGTGACTCCCTCGTGATTCCCACGTGATTGATACGTGATTTCCACCTAATTCCCACGTGATTGCCACGTGATTCCCACGTGATTCCCACGTGATTGACACATTCCCACGTGATTCCCACGTGATTGACACGTGACTCCCACGGGATTCCCACGTGACTCCCTCGTGATTCCCACGTGATTGACACGTCATTCCCACCTAATTCCCACGTGATTGACACGTGATTCCCACGTGATTCTCACGTGATTGACACGTGATTCCCACGTGATTCCCAGGTGATTGACACGTGATTCCCTCGTGATTGCCACGTGACTGACACGTGATTCCCACGTGAGTCCCATGTGACTGACACATGATTCCCACGTGATTTACACGTGATTACCACGTGATTCCCACGTGATTCTCACGTAATTCCCCTGTGATTGACACGTGATTCCCACGTGATTGACAGGTGACTCCCACAGGATTCCAACGTGACTCCCTCGTGATTCCCACGTGATTGATACGTGATTTCCACCTAATTCCCACGTGATTGTCACGTGATTCCCACGTGATTCTCACGTAATTCCCCTGTGATTGACACGTGATTCCCACGTGATTGACACGTGACTCCCACGGGATTCCCACGTGACTCCCTCGTGATTCCCACGTGATTGACACGTGATTGCCACGTGATTCCCACGTGATTGACACATTCCCACGTGGTTCCCACATGATTGACACGTGATTCCCACGGGATTCCCACTTGACTCCCTCGTGATTCCCACGTGATAGACACGTGATTCCCACGGGATTCCCACGTGACTCCCTCGTGATTCCCACGTGATTGACACGTGATTCCCTCGTGATTCCCACGTGATTGACACGTGATTCCCCCGTGATTCCCACGTGATTTACAGGTGATTCCCTCGTGATTCCCACGTGATTGACACGTGATTCCCACGTGATTGACACGTGATTCCCTCGTGATTCCCATGTGATTGACACGTGATTCCCACGTGAGTCCCACGTGATTGACACATGATTCCCACGTGATTTCCACGTGATTCCCACGTGCTTCCCCCGTGATTCCCATGTGATTGACAGGTTATTCCCACG
Organism: Muntiacus reevesi; assembly: GCF_963930625.1. Lineage (NCBI taxonomy): Eukaryota > Metazoa > Chordata > Mammalia > Artiodactyla > Cervidae > Muntiacus > Muntiacus reevesi. The sequence goes on from NW_027077877.1 coordinate 1,700,971, forward strand.
TGATTTTCACGTGACTGACACGTGATTCCCGCGTCATTCCCACGTGATACCCACGTAAATGACAAGTGATTCCCACATGATTCCCACGTGTTTGACACATTCCCACGTGATTCCCACGTGATTGACACGTGATTCACACGGGATTCCCACGTGACTCCCTCGTGATTTCCACGTGATTGACACGAGATTCCCACGTCATTCCCACGTGATTCCCACGTATATGCCAAGTGATTCCCACATGATTCCCACGTGATTGAAATATTCCCACGTGATTCCCACGTGATTGACACGTGATTCCCACGTGAGTCCCATGTGATTGACACATGATTCCCACGTGATTCTCACGTGATTCCCATGTGATTGACACGTGATGCCCACGTGATTGACAGGTGATTCCCACGGGATTCCCACGTGACTCCCTCGTGATTCCCACGTAAATGACAAGTGATTCCCACATGATTCCCACGTGTTTGACACATTCCCACGTGATTCCCACGTGATTGACACGTGATTCACACGGGATTCCCACGTGACTCCCTCGTGATTTCCACGTGATTGACACGAGATTCCCACGTCATTCCCACGTGATTCCCACGTATATGCCAAGTGATTCCCACATGATTCCCACGTGATTGAAATATTCCCACGTGATTCCCACGTGATTGACACGTGATTCCCACGTGAGTCCCATGTGATTGACACATGATTCCCACGTGATTCTCACGTGATTCCCATGTGATTGACACGTGATTCCCACGTGATTGACAGGTGATTCCCACGGGATTCCCACGTGACTCCCTCGTGATTCCCACGTGATTGACACGTGATTCCCACCTAATTCCCACGTGATTGACACGTGATTCCCACGTGATTCCCACGTGATTGACACATTGCCACGTGATTCCCCCTTGATTGACACGTGATTCCCAAGGGATTCCCATGTGACTCCCTCGTGACTCCCACGTGATTGACACGTGATTTCCACCTAATTCCCACGTGATTGACACGTGATTCCCACGTGATTCCCACGTGATTGACACGTGATTCCCACGTGATTGACACGTGATTCCCACGTGATTCCCACGTGATTGACAGGTGATTCCCACGTGATTCCCACGTGATTGACACGTGATTCCCACGTGATTGACACGTGATTCCCACCTGATTCGCATGTGATTGACACGTGATTCCCTCGTCATTCCCACGTGATTGACACGTGATTCCAACGTGATTTCCACGTGATTTACACGTGATTCCCACGTGCTTCCCACGTGATTCCCATTTGATTGACAGGTGATTCCCACGTGATTCCCACGTGATTGACACGTGATTCCCACGTGATTCCCACGTGATTCCCATGTGATTGACAGGTGATTCCCACGTGATTCCCACGTGATTGACAAGTGATTCCCACGTGATTCTCACGTGATTGACAAGTGATTCCCACGGGATTCCCACGTGACTCCCTCGTGATTCCCACGTGATTGACACGTGATTCCCACCTAATTCCCACGTGATTGACACGTGATTCCCACGTGATTCCCACGTGATTGACACATTCACACGTGATTCCCCCTTGATTGACACGTGATTCCCAAGGGATTCCCACGTGACTCCCTCGTGACTCCCACGTGATTGACACGTGATTCCCACCTAATTCCCACGAGATTGACACGTAATTCCCATGTGATTCCCACGTGATTGACACATTCACACGTGATTCCCCCTTGATTGACACGTGATTCCCAAGGGATTCCCACGTGACTCCCTCGTGTTTCCCACGTGATTGACACGTGATTCCCACGTGATTCCCACGTGATTGACACGTGATTCCCTCGTGATTGCCACGTGATTGACACATGATTCCCACGTGAGTCCCATGTGATTGACACATGATTCTCAAGTGATTCACACGTGTGTCCCATGTGATTGACACATGATTCCCACGTGATTTACACGTGACTCCCTCGTGATTCCCACGTGATTGACACGTGATTCCCACGTGATTCCCACGTGATTGACAAGTGATTCCCACGGGATTCCCACGTGACTCCCTCGTGATTCCCACGTGATTGACACGTGATTCCCACCTAATTCCCACGTGATTGACACGTGATTCCCACGTGATTCCCACGTGATTGACACATTCACACGTGATTCCCCCTTGATTGACACGTGATTCCCAAGGGATTCCCACGTGACTCCCTCGTGACTCCCACGTGATTGACACGTGATTCCCACCTAATTCCCACGTGATTGACACGTAATTCCCATGTGATTCCCACGTGATTGACACATTCACACGTGATTCCCCCTTGATTGACACGTGATTCCCAAGGGATTCCCACGTGACTCCCTCGTGTTTCCCACGTGATTGACACGTGATTCCCACGTGATTCCCACGTGATTGACACGTGATTCCCTAGTGATTGCCACGTGATTGACAAATGATTCCCACGTGAGTCCCATGTGATTGACACATGATTCTCACGTGATTCACACGTGAGTCCCATGTGATTGACACATGATTCCCACGTGATTTACACGTCATTCCCAAGTGATTCCCACGTGATTCCCATGTGATTGACACGTGATTCCCACGTGATTGACACGTGATTCCCACCTAATTCCCACGTGATTGACACGTGATTCCCATGTGATTGACACATACCCACGTGATTACCACATGATTGACACGTGATTCCCACGGGATTCCCACGTGACTCCCTCGTGAGTCCCACGTGATTGACAAGTGATTCCCACCTTATCCCCACGTGATTGACACGTGATTCCCACGTGATTCCCACGTAATTGACACATTCCCACATGATTCCCACGTGATTGACACGTGATTCCCACGGGATTCCCACGTGACTCCCTCGTGATTCCCACGTGATTGACACGTGATTCCCACCTAATTCCAGCGTGTTTGACACGTGTTTCACACCTGATTCCCACGTGATTGACACATTCCCACGTGATTCCCACGTGATTGACACGTGATAACCACGGGATTCCCACGTGACTCCCTCATGATTCCCACGTGATTGACACGTGATTCCCACGAGATTCGCACGTGATTGACACATTCCCACGTGATTCCCACGTGATTGACACGTGATTCCCACGGGATTTCTACGTGATTCACTTGTGATTCCCACGTGATTGACACGTGATTCCCACGGGATTCCCACGTGACTCCCTCATGATTCCCACGTGATTGACACGTGATTCCCACCTAATTCCCACGTGATTGACACGGGATTCCCACGTGATTCCCACGTGATTGACACGTGATTCCCACGTGATTCCCACGTGATTGACACGTGATTCCCTCGTGATTGCCACGTGATTGACACATGATTCCCATGTGAGTCCCATGTGATTGACACAATATTCTCACGTGATTCCCACGTGAGTCCCATGTGATTGACACATGATTCCCACGTGATTCCCACGTGATTCTCACGTGATTCCCATGTGATTGACACGTGATTCCCACGTGATTGACAGGTGATTCCCACAGGATTCCCACGTGACTCCGTCGTGATTCCCACCTGATTGACAAGTATTCCCACCTAATTCCCAAGTGATTGACACGTGATTCCCACGTGATTGACACATTCTCACGTGATTCCCACGTGACTGACACGTGATTTCCACGGGATTTCCACGTGATTAACACGTGATTCCCCCGTGATTGACACGTGATTCCCACGTGATTCCCACATGGTTCCTCGTGATTGACACTTGATTCGCACGTGATTCCCATGGGATTGACACGTGATTCCCACGTGATTCCCACGTGATTGACACGTGATTCCCTCATGATTGCCACGTGATTGACACGTGATTCCCACGTGAGTCCCATGTGATTGACACATGATTCTCACGTGATTCCCACATGATTCCCACGTGATTGACACATTCCCACGTGATTCCCACGTGATTGACACGTGATTCACACGGGATTCCCACGTGACTCCCTCATGATTTCCACGTGATTGACACGTGATTCCCTCGTCATTCCCACGTGATTCCCCCGTAAATAACAAGTGATTCCCACATGATTCCCACGTGGTTGACACATTCCCACGTGATTCCCACGTGATTGACACGTGATTCCCATGTGAGTCCCATGTGATTGACACATGATTCCCACGTGATTTACACGTGATTCCCACGTGATTCCCACGTGATTCTCACGTGATTCCCATGTGATTGACACGTGATTCCCACGTGATTGACAGGTGATTCCCACGGGATTCCCACGTGACTCCCTCGTGATTCCCACGTGATTGACACGTGATTCCCACCTAATTCCCACGTGATTGACACGTGATTCCCACGTGATTCCCACGTGATTGACACATTCCCACGTTTTTCCCCCTTGATTGACACGTGATTCCCAAGGGATTCCCACGTGACTCCCTCGTGACTCCCACGTGATTGACACGTGATTCCCACCTAATTCCCACGTGATTGACACGTGAGTCCCACGTGATTGACACGTGATTTCCACGGGATTTCCACGTGATTAACACGTGATTCCCCCGTGATTGACACGTGATTCCCACGTGATTCCCACATGGTTCCTCGTGATTGACACTTGATTCGCACGTGATTCCCATGGGATTGACACGTGATTCCCACGTGATTGACACATTCCCACGTTTTTCCCCCTTGATTGACACGTGATTCCCACGGGATTCCCACGTGACTCCCTCGTGATTCCCACGTGATTGACACGTGATTCCCACCTAATTCCCACGTGTTTGACACGTGATTCCCACGTGAGTCCCATGTGATTGACACATTCCCACGTGATTACCACGTGATTGACACTTGATTCCCACGGGATTCCCACGTGACTACCTTGTGATTCCCACGTGATTGACACGTGATTCCCACGTGATTCCCACGTGATTGACACATTCCCACGTGATTACCACGTGATTGACAAGTGATTCCCTCGGGATTCCCACGTGACTCCCTTGTGATTCCCACGTGATTGACACGTGATTGCCACGTGATTCCCACGTGATTGACACATTCCCACGTGATTCCCACGTGATTGACACGTGATTCCCACGGGATTCCCACGTGACTCCCTCGTGATCCCCACGTGATTGACACGTGATACACACGGGATTCCCACGTGACACCCACCTAATTCCCACGTGTTTGACACGTGATTCCCATGTGGTTCCCACGTGATTGACACATTCCCACGTGATTCCCATGTGATTGACACGTGATTCCCACCGGATTCCCACGTGACTCCCTCGTGATTCCCACGTGATTGACACGTGATTCCAACCTAGTTCCCACGTGATTGACATGTGACTCCCTCGTGATTGCCACGTGATTGACACGTGATTCCAACCTAATTCCCACGTGATTGACACGTGATTCCCTCGTGATTCCCACGTGATTCTCAAGTGATTCCAACGTGATTGACACGTGATTCCCAACTAATTCCCACGTGATTGACACGTGATTCCCACGTGCTTCCCACGTGATTCCCATGTGATTTACAGGTGATTCCCACGTGATTCCCACGTGATTGACACGTGATTCCCACGTTATTGACACGTGATTCCCACCTGATTCGCACGTGATTGACACGTGATTCCCTCGTCATTCCCACGTGATTGACACGTGATTCCCACGTGAGTCCCACGTGATTGACACGTGATTCCCACGTGATTCCCATGTGATTGACAGGTGATTCCCACGTGATTCCCACGTGATTGACACGTGATTCCCACGTGATTCCCACGTGATTCCCATGTGATTGACAGGTGATTCCCACGTGATTCCCACGTGATTGACACGTGATTCCCACGTGATTGACACGTGATTCCCACCTGATTCGCATGTGATTGACACGTGATTCCCTCGTCATTCCCACGTGATTGACACGTGATTCCCACGTGATTTCCACGTGATTTACACGTGATTCCCACGTGCTTCCCACGTGATTCCCATTTGATTGACACGTGATTCCCACGTGATTCCCACGTGATTGACACGTGATTCCCACGTGATTCCCATGTGATTGACAGGTGATTCCCACGTGATTCCCACGTGATTGAGAAGTGATTCCCACGTGATTCTCACGTGATTGACAAGTGATTCCCACGTGACTCCCTCGTGATTCCCACGTGATTGACACGTGATTCCCACCTAATTCCCACGTGATTGACACGTGATTCCCACGTGATTCCCACGTGATTGACACATTCACACGTGATTCCCCCTTGATTGACACGTGATTCCCAAGGGATTCCCACGTGACTCCCTCGTGACTCCCACGTGATTGACACGTGATTCCCACCTAATTCCCACGAGATTGACACGTAATTCCCATGTGATTCCCACGTGATTGACACATTCACACGTGATTCCCCCTTGATTGACACGTGATTCCCAAGGGATTCCCACGTGACTCCCTCGTGTTTCCCACGTGATTGACACGTGATTCCCACGTGATTCCCACGTGATTGACACGTGATTCCCTCGTGATTGCCACGTGATTGACACATGATTCCCACGTGAGTCCCATGTGATTGACACATGATTCTCAAGTGATTCACACGTGTGTCCCATGTGATTGACACATGATTCCCACGTGATTTACACGTGACTCCCTCGTGATTCCCACGTGATTGACACGTGATTCCCACGTGATTCCCACGTGATTGACAAGTGATTCCCACGGGATTCCCACGTGACTCCCTCGTGATTCCCACGTGATTGACACGTGATTCCCACCTAATTCCCACGTGATTGACACGTGATTCCCACGTGATTCCCACATGATTGACACATTCACACGTGATTCCCCCTTGATTGACACGTGATTCCCAAGGGATTCCCACGTGACTCCCTCGTGACTCCCACGTGATTGACACGTGATTCCCACCTAATTCCCACGTGATTGACACGTAATTCCCATGTGATTCCCACGTGATTGACACATTCACACGTGATTCCCCCTTGATTGACACGTGATTCCCAAGGGATTCCCACGTGACTCCCTCGTGTTTCCCACGTGATTGACACGTGATTCCCACGTGATTCCCACGTGATTGACACGTGATTCCCTCGTGATTGCCACGTGATTGACAAATGATTCCCACGTGAGTCCCATGTGATTGACACATGATTCTCACGTGATTCACACGTGAGTCCCATGTGATTGACACATGATTCCCACGTGATTTACACGTCATTCCCAAGTGATTCCCACGTGATTCCCATGTGATTGACACGTGATTCCCACGTGATTGACACGTGATTCCCACCTAATTCCCACGTGATTGACACGTGATTCCCATGTGATTGACACATACCCACGTGATTACCACATGATTGACACGTGATTCCCACGGGATTCCCACGTGACTCCCTCGTGAGTCCCACGTGATTGACAAGTGATTCCCACCTTATCCCCACGTGATTGACACGTGATTCCCACGTGATTCCCACGTAATTGACACATTCCCACATGATTCCCACGTGATTGACACGTGATTCCCACGGGATTCCCACGTGACTCCCTCGTGATTCCCACGTGATTGACACGTGATTCCCACCTAATTCCAGCGTGTTTGACACGTGTTTCACACCTGATTCCCACGTGATTGACACATTCCCACGTGATTCCCACGTGATTGACACGTGATACCCACGGGATTCCCACGTGACTCCCTCATGATTCCCACGTGATTGACACGTGATTCCCACGAGATTCGCACGTGATTGACACATTCCCACGTGATTCCCACGTGATTGACACGTGATTCCCACGGGATTTCTACGTGACTCACTTGTGATTCCCACGTGATTGACACGTGATTCCCACGGGATTCCCACGTGACTCCCTCATGATTCCCACGTGATTGACACGTGATTCCCACCTAATTCCCACGTGATTGACACGGGATTCCCACGTGATTCCCACGTGATTGACACGTGATTCCCACGTGATTCCCACGTGATTGACACGTGATTCCTTCGTGATTGCCACGTGATTGACACATGATTCCCATGTGAGTCCCATGTGATTGACACATGATTCTCACGTGATTCCCACGTGAGTCCCATATGATTGACACATGATTCCCACGTGATTCCCACGTGATTCTCACGTGATTCCCATGTGATTGACACGTGATTCCCACGTGATTGACAGGTGATTCCCACAGGATTCCCACGTGACTCCGTCGTGATTCCCACCTGCTTGACAAGTATTCCCACCTAATTCCCAAGTGATTGACACGTGATTCCCACGTGATTGACACATTCTCACGTGATTCCCACGTGACTGACACGTGATTTCCACGGGATTTCCACGTGATTAACACGTGATTCCCCCGTGATTGACACGTGATTCCCACGTGATTCCCACATGGTTCCTCGTGATTGACACTTGATTCGCACGTGATTCCCACGGGATTGACACGTGATTCCCACGTGATTCCCACGTGATTGACACGTGATTCCCTCATGATTGCCACGTGATTGACACGTGATTCCCACGTGAGTCCCATGTGATTGACACATGATTCTCACGTGATTCCCACATGATTCCCACGTGATTGACACATTCCCACGTGATTCCCACGTGATTGACACGTGATTCACACGGGATTCCCACGTGACTCCCTCATGATTTCCACGTGATTGACACGTGATTCCCTCGTCATTCCCACGTGATTCCCCCGTAAATGACAAGTGATTCCCACATGATTCCCACGTGGTTGACACATTCCCACGTGATTCCCACGTGATTGACACGTGATTCCCATGTGAGTCCCATGTGATTGACACATGATTCCCACGTGATTTACGCGTGATTCCCACGTGATTCCCACGTGATTCTCACGTGATTCCCATGTGATTGACACGTGATTCCCACGTGATTGACAGGTGATTCCCACGGGATTCCCACGTGACTCCCTCGTGATTCCCACGTGATTGACACGTGATTCCCACCTAATTCCCACGTGATTGACACGTGATTCCCACGTGATTCCCACGTGATTGACACATTCCCACGTTTTTCCCCCTTGATTGACACGTGATTCCCAAGGGATTCCCACGTGACTCCCTCGTGACTCCCACGTGATTGACACGTGATTCCCACCTAATTCCCACGTGATTGACACGTGAGTCCCACGTGATTGACACGTGATTTCCACGGGATTTCCACGTGATTAACACGTGATTCCCCCGTGATTGACACGTGATTCCCACGTGATTCCCACATGGTTCCTCGTGATTGACACTTGATTCGCACGTGATTCCCATGGGATTGACACGTGATTCCCACGTGATTGACACATTCCCACGTTTTTCCCCCTTGATTGACACGTGATTCCCACGGGATTCCCACGTGACTCCCTCGTGATTCCCACGTGATTGACACGTGATTCCCACCTAATTCCCACGTGTTTGACACGTGATTCCCACGTGAGTCCCATGTGATTGACACATTCCCACGTGATTACCACGTGATTGACACTTGATTCCCACGGGATTCCCACGTGACTACCTTGTGATTCCCACGTGATTGACACGTGATTCCCACGTGATTCCCACGTGATTGACACATTCCCACGTGATTACCACGTGATTGACAAGTGATTCCCTCGGGATTCCCACGTGACTCCCTTGTGATTCCCACGTGATTGACACGTGATTGCCACGTGATTCCCACGTGATTGACACATTCCCACGTGATTCCCACGTGATTGACACGTGATTCCCACGGGATTCCCACGTGACTCCCTCGTGATCCCCACGTGATTGACACGTGATACCCACGGGATTCCCACGTGACACCCACCTAATTCCCACGTGTTTGACACGTGATTCCCATGTGGTTCCCACGTGATTGACACATTCCCACGTGATTCCCATGTGATTGACACGTGATTCCCACCGGATTCCCACGTGACTCCCTCGTGATTCCCACGTGATTGACACGTGATTCCAACCTAGTTCCCACGTGATTGACATGTGACTCCCTCGTGATTGCCACGTGATTGACACGTGATTCCAACCTAATTCCCACGTGATTGACACGTGATTCCCTCGTGATTCCCACGTGATTCTCAAGTGATTCCAACGTGATTGACACGTGATTCCCAACTAATTCCCACGTGATTGACACGTGATTCCCACGTGCTTCCCACGTGATTCCCATGTGATTTACAGGTGATTCCCACGTGATTCCCACGTGATTGACACGTGATTCCCACGTTATTGACACGTGATTCCCACCTGATTCGCACGTGATTGACACGTGATTCCCTCGTCATTCCCACGTGATTGACACGTGATTCCCACGTGAGTCCCACGTGATTGACACGTGATTCCCACGTGATTCCCATGTGATTGACAGGTGATTCCCACGTGATTCCCACGTGATTGACACGTGATTCCCACGTGATTCCCACGTGATTCCCATGTGATTGACAGGTGATTCCCACGTGATTCCCACGTGATTGACACGTGATTCCCACGTGATTGACACGTGATTCCCACCTGATTCGCATGTGATTGACACGTGATTCCCTCGTCATTCCCACGTGATTGACACGTGATTCCCACGTGATTTCCACGTGATTTACACGTGATTCCCACGTGCTTCCCACGTGATTCCCATTTGATTGACACGTGATTCCCACGTGATTCCCACGTGATTGACACGTGATTCCCACGTGATTCCCATGTGATTGACAGGTGATTCCCACGTGATTCCCACGTGATTGACAAGTGATTCCCACGTGATTCTCACGTGATTGACAAGTGATTCCCACGTGACTCCCTCGTGATTCCCACGTGATTGACACGTGATTCCCACCTAATTCCCACGTGATTGACACGTGATTCCCACGTGATTCCCACGTGATTGACACATTCACACGTGATTCCCCCTTGATTGACACGTGATTCCCAAGGGATTCCCACGTGACTCCCTCGTGACTCCCACGTGATTGACACGTGATTCCCACCTAATTCCCACGAGATTGACACGTAATTCCCATGTGATTCCCACGTGATTGACACATTCACACGTGATTCCCCCTTGATTGACACGTGATTCCCAAGGGATTCCCACGTGACTCCCTCGTGTTTCCCACGTGATTGACACGTGATTCCCACGTGATTCCCACGTGATTGACACGTGATTCCCTCGTGATTGCCACGTGATTGACACATGATTCCCACGTGAGTCCCATGTGATTGACACATGATTCTCAAGTGATTCACACGTGAGTCCCATGTGATTGACACATGATTCCCACGTGATTTACACGTGACTCCCTCGTGATTCCCACGTGATTGACACGTGATTCCCACGTGATTCCCACGTGATTGACAAGTGATTCCCACGGGATTCCCACGTGACTCCCTCGTGATTCCCACGTGATTGACACGTGATTCCCACCTAATTCCCACGTGATTGACACGTGATTCCCACGTGATTCCCACGTGATTGACACATTCACACGTGATTCCCCCTTGATTGACACGTGATTCCCAAGGGATTCCCATGTGACTCCCTCGTGACTCCCACGTGATTGACACGTGATTCCCACCTAATTCCCACGTGATTGACACGTAATTCCCATGTGATTCCCACGTGATTGACACATTCACACGTGATTCCCCCTTGATTGACACGTGATTCCCAAGGGATTCCCACGTGACTCCCTCGTGTTTCCCACGTGATTGACACGTGATTCCCACGTGATTCCCACGTGATAGACACGTGATTCCCTCGTGATTGCCACGTGATTGACACATGATTCCCACGTGAGTCCCATGTGATTGACACATGATTCTCACGTGATTCACACGTGAGTCCCATGTGATTGACACATGATTCCCACGTGATTTACACGTCATTCCCAAGTGATTCCCACGTGATTCCCATGTGATTGACACGTGATTCCCACGTGATTGACACGTGATTCCCACCTAATTCCCACGTGATTGACACGTGATTCCCATGTGATTGACACATACCCACGTGATTACCACATGATTGACACGTGATTCCCACGGGATTCCCACGTGACTCCCTCGTGAGTCCCACGTGATTGACAAGTGATTCCCACCTTATCCCCACGTGATTGACACGTGATTCCCACGTGATTCCCACGTAATTGACACATTCCCACATGATTCCCACGTGATTGACACGTGATTCCCACGGGATTCCCACGTGACTCCCTCGTGATTCCCACGTGATTGACACGTGATTCCCACCTAATTCCAGCGTGTTTGACACGTGATTCACACCTGATTCCCACGTGATTGACACATTCCCACGTGATTCCCACGTGATTGACACGTGATACCCACGGGATTCCCACGTGACTCCCTCATGATTCCCACGTGATTGACACGTGATTCCCACGAGATTCGCACGTGATTGACACATTCCCACGTGATTCCCACGTGATTGACACGTGATTCCCACGGGATTTCTACGTGACTCACTTGTGATTCCCACGTGATTGACACGTGATTCCCACGGGATTCCCACGTGACTCCCTCATGATTCCCACGTGATTGACACGTGATTCCCACCTAATTCCCACGTGATTGACACGTGATTCCCACGTGATTCCCACGTGATTGACACTTGATTCCCACGTGATTCCCACGTGATTGACACGTGATTCCCTCGTGATTGCCACGTGATTGACACATGATTCCCATGTGAGTCCCATGTGATTGACACATGATTCTCACGTGATTCCCACGTGAGTCCCATGTGATTGACACATGATTCCCACGTGATTCCCACGTGATTCTCACGTGATTCCCATGTGATTGACACGTGATTCCCACGTGATTGACAGGTGATTCCCACAGGATTCCCACGTGACTCCGTCGTGATTCCCACCTGATTGACAAGTATTCCCACCTAATTCCCAAGTGATTGACACGTGATTCCCACGTGATTGACACATTCTCACGTGATTCCCACGTGACTGACACGTGATTTCCACGGGATTTCCACGTGATTAACACGTGATTCCCCCGTGATTGACACGTGATTCCCACGTGATTCCCACATGGTTCCTCGTGATTGACACTTGATTCGCACGTGATTCCCACGGGATTGACACGTGATTCCCACGTGATTCCCACGTGATTGACACGTGATTCCCTCATGATTGCCACGTGATTGACACGTGATTCCCACGTGAGTCCCATGTGATTGACACATGATTCTCACGTGATTCCCACATGATTCCCACGTGATTGACACGTGATTCACACGGGATTCCCACGTGATTGACACGTGATTCCCTCATGATTGCCACGTGATTGACACGTGATTCCCACGTGAGTCCCATGTGATTGACACATGATTCTCACGTGATTCCCACATGATTCCCACGGGATTGACACGTGATTCCCACGTGATTCCCACGTGATTGACACGTGATTCCCTCATGATTGCCACGTGATTGACACGTGATTCCCACGTGAGTCCCATGTGATTGACACATGATTCTCACGTGATTCCCACGTGATTCCCACGTGATTGACACGTGATTCACACGGGATTCCCACGTGACTCCCTCATGATTTCCACGTGATTGACACGTGATTCCCTCGTCATTCCCATGTGATTCCCCCGTAAATGACAAGTGATTCCCACATGATTCCCACGTGGTTGACACATTCCCACGTGATTCCCACGTGATTGACACGTGATTCCCATGTGAGTCCCATGTGATTGACACATGATTCCCACGTGATTTACGCGTGATTCCCACGTGATTCCCACGTGATTCTCACGTGATTCCCATGTGATTGACACGTGATTCCCACGTGATTGACAGGTGATTCCCACGGGATTCCCACGTGACTCCCTCGTGATTCCCACGTGATTGACACGTGATTCCCACCTAATTCCCACGTGATTGACACGTGATTCCCACGTGATTCCCACGTGATTGACACATTCCCACGTTTTTCCCCCTTGATTGACACGTGATTCCCAAGGGATTCCCACGTGACTCCCTCGTGACTCCCACGTGATTGACACGTGATTCCCACCTAATTCCCACGTGATTGACACGTGAGTCCCACGTGATTGACACGTGATTTCCACGGGATTTCCACGTGATTAACACGTGATTCCCCCGTGATTGACACGTGATTCCCACGTGATTCCCACATGGTTCCTCGTGATTGACACTTGATTCGCACGTGATTCCCATGGGATTGACACGTGATTCCCACGTGATTGACACATTCCCACGTTTTTCCCCCTTGATTGACACGTGATTCCCACGGGATTCCCACGTGACTCCCTCGTGATTCCCACGTGATTGACACGTGATTCCCACCTAATTCCCACGTGTTTGACACGTGATTCCCACGTGAGTCCCATGTGATTGACACATTCCCACGTGATTACCACGTGATTGACACTTGATTCCCACGGGATTCCCACGTGACTACCTTGTGATTCCCACGTGATTGACACGTGATTCCCACGTGATTCCCACGTGATTGACACATTCCCACGTGATTACCACGTGATTGACAAGTGATTCCCTCGGGATTCCCACGTGACTCCCTTGTGATTCCCACGTGATTGACACGTGATTGCCACGTGATTCCCACGTGATTGACACATTCCCACGTGATTCCCACGTGATTGACACGTGATTCCCACGGGATTCCCACGTGACTCCCTCGTGATCCCCACGTGATTGACACGTGATACCCACGGGATTCCCACGTGACACCCACCTAATTCCCACGTGTTTGACACGTGATTCCCATGTGGTTCCCACGTGATTGACACATTCCCACGTGATTCCCATGTGATTGACACGTGATTCCCACCGGATTCCCACGTGACTCCCTCGTGATTCCCACGTGATTGACACGTGATTCCAACCTAGTTCCCACGTGATTGACATGTGACTCCCTCGTGATTGCCACGTGATTGACACGTGATTCCAACCTAATTCCCACGTGATTGACACGTGATTCCCTCGTGATTCCCACGTGATTCTCAAGTGATTCCAACGTGATTGACACGTGATTCCCAACTAATTCCCACGTGATTGACACGTGATTCCCACGTGCTTCCCACGTGATTCCCATGTGATTTACAGGTGATTCCCACGTGATTCCCACGTGATTGACACGTGATTCCCACGTTATTGACACGTGATTCCCACCTGATTCGCACGTGATTGACACGTGATTCCCTCGTCATTCCCACGTGATTGACACGTGATTCCCACGTGAGTCCCACGTGATTGACACGTGATTCCCACGTGATTCCCATGTGATTGACAGGTGATTCCCACGTGATTCCCACGTGATTGACACGTGATTCCCACGTGATTCCCACGTGATTCCCATGTGATTGACAGGTGATTCCCACGTGATTCCCACGTGATTGACACGTGATTCCCACGTGATTGACACGTGATTCCCACCTGATTCGCATGTGATTGACACGTGATTCCCTCGTCATTCCCACGTGATTGACACGTGATTCCCACGTGATTTCCACGTGATTTACACGTGATTCCCACGTGCTTCCCACGTGATTCCCATTTGATTGACACGTGATTCCCACGTGATTCCCACGTGATTGACACGTGATTCCCACGTGATTCCCATGTGATTGACAGGTGATTCCCACGTGATTCCCACGTGATTGACAAGTGATTCCCACGTGATTCTCACGTGATTGACAAGTGATTCCCACGTGACTCCCTCGTGATTCCCACGTGATTGACACGTGATTCCCACCTAATTCCCACGTGATTGACACGTGATTCCCACGTGATTCCCACGTGATTGACACATTCACACGTGATTCCCCCTTGATTGACACGTGATTCCCAAGGGATTCCCACGTGACTCCCTCGTGACTCCCACGTGATTGACACGTGATTCCCACCTAATTCCCACGAGATTGACACGTAATTCCCATGTGATTCCCACGTGATTGACACATTCACACGTGATTCCCCCTTGATTGACACGTGATTCCCAAGGGATTCCCACGTGACTCCCTCGTGTTTCCCACGTGATTGACACGTGATTCCCACGTGATTCCCACGTGATTGACACGTGATTCCCTCGTGATTGCCACGTGATTGACACATGATTCCCACGTGAGTCCCATGTGATTGACACATGATTCTCAAGTGATTCACACGTGAGTCCCATGTGATTGACACATGATTCCCACGTGATTTACACGTGACTCCCTCGTGATTCCCACGTGATTGACACGTGATTCCCACGTGATTCCCACGTGATTGACAAGTGATTCCCACGGGATTCCCACGTGACTCCCTCGTGATTCCCACGTGATTGACACGTGATTCCCACCTAATTCCCACGTGATTGACACGTGATTCCCACGTGATTCCCACGTGATTGACACATTCACACGTGATTCCCCCTTGATTGACACGTGATTCCCAAGGGATTCCCATGTGACTCCCTCGTGACTCCCACGTGATTGACACGTGATTCCCACCTAATTCCCACGTGATTGACACGTAATTCCCATGTGATTCCCACGTGATTGACACATTCACACGTGATTCCCCCTTGATTGACACGTGATTCCCAAGGGATTCCCACGTGACTCCCTCGTGTTTCCCACGTGATTGACACGTGATTCCCACGTGATTCCCACGTGATAGACACGTGATTCCCTCGTGATTGCCACGTGATTGACACATGATTCCCACGTGAGTCCCATGTGATTGACACATGATTCTCACGTGATTCACACGTGAGTCCCATGTGATTGACACATGATTCCCACGTGATTTACACGTCATTCCCAAGTGATTCCCACGTGATTCCCATGTGATTGACACGTGATTCCCACGTGATTGACACGTGATTCCCACCTAATTCCCACGTGATTGACACGTGATTCCCATGTGATTGACACATACCCACGTGATTACCACATGATTGACACGTGATTCCCACGGGATTCCCACGTGACTCCCTCGTGAGTCCCACGTGATTGACAAGTGATTCCCACCTTATCCCCACGTGATTGACACGTGATTCCCACGTGATTCCCACGTAATTGACACATTCCCACATGATTCCCACGTGATTGACACGTGATTCCCACGGGATTCCCACGTGACTCCCTCGTGATTCCCACGTGATTGACACGTGATTCCCACCTAATTCCAGCGTGTTTGACACGTGATTCACACCTGATTCCCACGTGATTGACACATTCCCACGTGATTCCCACGTGATTGACACGTGATACCCACGGGATTCCCACGTGACTCCCTCATGATTCCCACGTGATTGACACGTGATTCCCACGAGATTCGCACGTGATTGACACATTCCCACGTGATTCCCACGTGATTGACACGTGATTCCCACGGGATTTCTACGTGACTCACTTGTGATTCCCACGTGATTGACACGTGATTCCCACTGGATTCCCACGTGACTCCCTCATGATTCCCACGTGATTGACACGTGATTCCCACCTAATTCCCACGTGATTGACACGTGATTCCCACGTGATTCCCACGTGATTGACACTTGATTCCCACGTGATTCCCACGTGATTGACACGTGATTCCCTCGTGATTGCCACGTGATTGACACATGATTCCCATGTGAGTCCCATGTGATTGACACATGATTCTCACGTGATTCCCACGTGAGTCCCATGTGATTGACACATGATTCCCACGTGATTCCCACGTGATTCTCACGTGATTCCCATGTGATTGACACGTGATTCCCACGTGATTGACAGGTGATTCCCACAGGATTCCCACGTGACTCCGTTGTGATTCCCACCTGATTGACAAGTATTCCCACCTAATTCCTAAGTGATTGACACGTGATTCCCACGTGATTGACACATTCTCACGTGATTCCCACGTGACTGACACGTGATTTCCACGGGATTTCCACGTGATTAACACGTGATTCCCCCGTGATTGACACGTGATTCCCACGTGATTCCCACATGGTTCCTCGTGATTGACACTTGATTCGCACGTGATTCCCACAGGATTGACACGTGATTCCCACGTGATTCCCACGTGATTGACACGTGATTCCCTCATGATTGCCACGTGATTGACACATGATTCCCACGTGAGTCCCATGTGATTGACACATGATTCTCACGTGATTCCCACATGATTCCCACGTGATTGACACATTCCCACGTGATTCCAACGTGATTGACACGTGATTCACACGGGATTCCCACGTGACTCCCTCATGATTTCCACGTGATTGACACGTGATTCCCTCGTCATTCCCATGTGATTCCCCCGTAAATGACAAGTGATTCCCACATGATTCCCACGTGGTTGACACATTCCCATGTGATTCCCACGTGATTGACACGTGATTCCCATGTGAGTCCCATGTGATTGACACATGATTCCCACGTGATTTACACGTGATTCCCACGTGATTCCCACGTGATTCTCACGTGATTCCCATGTGATTGACACGTGATTCCCACGTGATTGACAGGTGATTCCCACGGGATTCCCACGTGACTCCCTCGTGATTCCCACGTGATTGACACGTGATTCCCACCTAATTCCCACGTGATTGACACGTGATTCCCACGTGATTCCCACGTGATTGACACATTCCCACGTTTTTCCCCCTTGATTGACACGTGATTCCCAAGGGATTCCCACGTGACTCCCAAGGGATTCCCACGTGACTCCATCGTGACTCCCACGTGATTGACACGTCATTCCCACCTAATTCCCACGTGATTGACACGTGATTCCCACGTGATTGACACGTGATTTCCACGGGATATCCACGTGATTAACACGTGATTCCCCCGTGATTGACACGTCATTCCCACGTGATTCCCACATGGTTCCTCGTGATTGACACTTGATTCGCACGTGATTCCCACGGGATTGACACGTGATTCCCACGTGATTGACACATTCCCACGTTTTTCCCCCTTGATTGACACGTGATTGCCACGGGATTCCCACGTGACTCCCTCGTGATTCCCACGTGATTGACACGTGATTCCCACCTAATTCCCACGTGTTTGACACGTGATTCCCACGTGAGTCCCATGTGATTGACACATTCCCACGTGATTACCACGTGATTGACAAGTGATTCCCTCGGGATTCCCACGTGACTCCCTTGTGATTCCCACGTGATTGACACGTGATTGCCACGTGATTCCCACGTGATTGACACATTCCCACGTGATTCCCACGTGATTGACACGTGATTCCCACGGGATTCCCACGTGACTCCCTCGTGATCCCCACGTGATTGACACGTGATACCCACGGGATTCCCACGTGACACCCACCTAATTCCCACGTGTTTGACACGTGATTCCCATGTGGTTCCCACGTGATTGACACATCCCCACGTGATTCCCACGTGATTGACACGTGATTCCCACGGGATTCCCACGTGACTCCCTCGTGATTCCCACGTGATTGACACGTGATTCCAACCTAGTTCCCACGTGATTGACATGTGACTCCCTCGTGATTGCCACGTGATTGACACGTGATTCCAACCTAATTCCCACGTGATTGACACGTCATTCCCTCGTGATTCCCACGTGATTCTCAAGTGATTCCAACGTGATTGACACGTGATTCCCAACTAATTCCCACGTGATTGACACGTGATTCCCACGTGCTTCCCACGTGATTCCCATGTGATTGACAGGTGATTCTCACGTGATTCCCACGTGATTGACACGTGATTCCCACCTGATTCGCACGTGATTGACACGTGATTCCCTCGTCATTCCCACGTGATTGACACGTGATTCCCACGTGAGTCCCACGTGATTGACACGTGATTCCCACGTGATTCCCATTTGATTGACAGGTGATTCCCACGTGATTCCCACGTGATTGACACGTGATTCGCACGTGATTCCCACGTGATTCCCATGTGATTGACAGGTGATTCCCACGTGATTGACACGTGATTCCCACCTGATTCGCACGTGATTGACACGTGATTCCCTCGTCATTCCCACGTGATTGACACGTGATTCCCACGTGATTTCCACGTGATTTACACGTGATTCCCACGTGCTTCCCACGTGATTCCCATGTGATTGACAGGTGATTCCCACGTGATTCCCACGTGATTGACACGTGATTCCCACGTGATTCCCACGTGATTCCCATGTGATTGACAGGTGATTCCCACGTGATTCCCACGTGATTGACAAGTGATTCCCACGGGATTCCCACGTGACTCCCTCGTGATTCCCACGTGATTGACACGTGATTCCCACCTAATTCCCACGTGATTGACACGTGATTCCCACGTGATTCCCACGTGATTGACACGTGATTCCCACGTGAGTCCCATGTGATTGACACATGATTCCCACGTGATTTACACGTGACTCCCTCGTGATTCCCACGTGATTGACACGTGATTCCCACGTGATTCCCACGTGATTGACAAGTGATTCCCACGGGATTCCCACGTGACTCCCTCGTTATTCCCACGTGATTGACACGTGATTCCCACCTAATTCCCACGTGATTGACACGTGATTCCCACGTGATTCCCACGTGATTGACACATTCACACGTGATTCCCCCTTGATTGACACGTGATTCCCAAGGGATTCCCACGTGACTCCCTCGTGACACCCACGTGATTGACACGTGATTCCCACCTAATTCCCACGTGATTGACACGTAATTCCCATGTGATTCCCACGTGATTGACACATTCACACGTGATTCCCCCTTGATTGACACGTGATTCCCAAGGGATTCCCACGTGACTCTCTCGTGTTTCCCACGTGATTCTCACGTGATTCCCATGTGATTGACACGTGATTCCCACGTGATTGACAGGTGATTCCCACGGGATTCCCACGTGACTCCCTCGTGATTCCCACGTGATTGACACGTGATTCCCACCTAATTCCCACGTGATTGACACGTGATTCCCACGTGTTTCCCACGTGATTGACACATTCCCACGTTTTTCCCCCTTGATTGACACGTGATTCCCAAGGGATTCCCACGTGACTCCCTCGTGAATCCCACGTGATTGACACGTGATTCCCACCTAATTCCCACGTGATTGACACGTGATTCCCACGTGATTCCCACGTGATTGACACGTGATTCCCACGTGATTCTCACGTGATTGACACATTCCCACGTGATTCCCACGTGATTGGCACATGATTCCCACGGGATTCCCTCATGATTCCCTCGTGATTCCCACGTGATTGACACGTGATTCCCACCTAATTCCAACGTGTTTGACATGTGATTCCCACGTGATTCCCACGTGATTGACACATTCCCACGTGATTCCCACGTATATAACAAGTGATTCCCAGATGATTCACACGTGATTGACATATTCCCACGTGATTCCCACGTGATTGACCCGTGATTCCCACATGAGTCCCATGTGATTGACACATGATTCCCACGTGATTTACACGTGATTCCCACGTGATTCTCACGTGATTCCCATGTGATTGACACGTGATTCCCACGTGATTGACAGGTGATTCCCACGGGATTCCCACGTGACTCCCTCGTGATTCCCACGTGATTGATACGTGATTCCCACCTAATTCCCACGTGATTGACACGTGATTCCCACGTGATTCCCACGTGATTGACACATTGCCACGTGATTCCCCCGTGATTGACACGTGATTCCCAAGGGATTCCAATGTGACTCCCTCGTGATTCCCACGTGATTGACACGTGATTCCCACCTAATTCCCACGTGATTGACACGTGATTCCCACGTGATTCCCACGTGATTGACACGTGATTCCCACGTGATTCCCACGTGATTAACAAGTTATTCCCTCGTGATTGCCACGTGATTGACACAGCATTCCCACGTGAGTCCCATGTGATTGACACATGATTCCCACGTGATTCCCACGTGATTCCCACGTGATTCCCACGTGATTCTCACTTGATTCCCATGTGATTGACACGTGATTCCCACGTGATTGACAGGTGATTCCCACAGGATTCCCACGTGACTCCGTTGTGATTCCCACGTGATTGACAAGTATTCCCACCTAATTCCCACGTGATTAACTCATTCCCACGTGATTCCCACGTGATTGACACGTGATTCCCACCTAATTCCCACGTGATTGACACGTGATTCCCACGTGATTCTCACGTGATTGACACATTCCCACGTTATTCCCACGTAATTGACACGTGATTCCCACGTGATTCTCACGTGATTCCCATGTGATTGACACGTGATTCCCACGTGATTGACAGGTGATTCCCACAGGATTCCCACGTGACTCCGTCGTGATTCCCACGTGATTGACAAGTATTCTCACCTAATTCCGACGTGATTGACACGTGATTCCCACGTGATTGACACATTCCCACGTGATTCCCACGTGATTGACAAGTGATTCCCACGTGATTCCCACGTGATTAACACGTGATTCCCACGTGATTCCCACGTGATTGACACGTGATTCCCACTTAATTCCCACGTGATTGACACGTGATTCCCACGTGATTCTCACGTGATTGACACATTCCCACGTGATTCCCACGTGATTGGCACATGATTCCCACGGGTTTCCCTCATGATTCCCTCGTGATTCCCACGTGATTGACACGTGATTCCCACCTAATTCCCACGTGTTTGACACGTGATTCCCACGTGATTCACACGTGATTGACACATTCCCACGTGATTCCCACGTATATAACAAGTGATTCCCACATGATTCCCACGTGATTGACATATTCCCACGTGATTCCCACGTGATTGACACGTGATTCCCACGTGAGTCCCATGTGATTGACACATGATTCCCACGTGATTTACACGTGATTCCCACGTGATTCCCACGTGATTCTCACATGATTCCCATGTGATTGACACGTGATTCCCACGTGATTGACAGGTGATTCCCACGGGATTCCCACGTGACTCCCTCGTGATTCCCACGTGATTGACACGTGATTCCCACCTAATTCCCACGTGATTGACACGTGATTCCCACGTGATTCCCACGTGATTGACACATTGCCACATGATTCCCCCTTGATTGACACGTGATTCCCAAGGGATTCCAATGTGACTCCCTCGTGACTCCCACGTGATTGACACGTGATTCCCACCTAATTCCCACGTGATTGACACGTGATTCCCACGTGATTCCCACGTGATTGACACGTGATTCCCACGTGATTCCCACGTGATTGACACGTGATTCCCTCGTGATTGCCACGTGATTGACACAGGATTCCCACGTGAGTCCCATGTGATTGACACATGATTCCCACGTGATTCCCACGTGATTCCCACGTGATTCCCACGTGATTCTCACGTGATTCCCATGTGATTGACACGTGATTCCCACGTGATTGACAGGTGATTCCCACAGGATTCCCACGTGACTCCGTCGTGATTCCCACGTGATTGACAAGTATTCCCACCTAATTCCCACGTGATTGACACATTCCCACGTGATTCCCACGTGATTGACACTTGATTCCCACGGGATTCCCACGTGATTAACACGTGATTCCCACGTGATTCCCACGTGATTGACACGTGATTCCCACCTAATTCCCACGTGATTGACACGTGATTCCCACGTGATTCTCACGTGATTGACACATTCCCACGTGATTCCCACGTGATTGGGACATGATTCCCACGGGATTCCCTCATGATTCCCTCGTGATTCCCATGTGATTGACACGTGATTCCCACCTAATTCCCACGTGTTTGACACGTGATTCCCACGTGATTCCCACGTGATTGACACATTCCCACGTTATTCCCACGTAATTGACACGTGATTCCCACGGGATTCCCACGTGACTCCCTCGTGATTCCCACGTGATTGACACGTGATTCCAACCTAATTTCCACGTGATTGACACGTGATTTCCACGTGATATTCACGTGATTGACACGTGATTCCCACGTGAGTCCCATGTGATTGACACATGATTCCCACGTGATTTACACGTGATTCCCACGGGATTCCCACGTGACTCCCTCGTGTTTCCCACGTGATTGACACATGATTCCAACCTAATTCCCACGTGATTGCCATGTTACTCCCTCGTGATTGCCACGTGATTGACACGTGACTCCAACCTAATTCCCACGTGATTGACACGTGATTCCCTCGTGATTCCCACGTGATTGACACGTGATTCCCCCGTAATTCCCACGTGATTTACAGGTGATTCCCTCGTGATTCCCACGTGATTGACACGTGATTCCCACGTGATTGACACGTGATTCCCACCTGATTCGCACGTGATTGACACGTGATTCCCTCGTGATTTCCATGTGATTGACACCTGATTCCCACGTGAGTCCCACGTGATTGACACATGATTCCCACGTGATTTCCACGTGATTTACACGTGATTCCCACGTGCTTCCCGCGTGATTCCCATGTGATTGACAGGTTATTCCCACGTGATTTTCACGTGATTGACACGTGATTCCCACATCATTCCCCCGTGATACCCACGTAAATGACAAGTGATTCCCACATGATTCCCACGTGATTGACACATTTCCACGTGATTACCACGTAATTGACACGTGATTCACACGGGATTCCCACGTGACTCCCTCGTGATTTCCACGTGATTGACACGTGATTCCCACGTCATACCCACGTGATTCCCACGTAAATGACAAGTGATTCCCACATGATTCCCACGTGATTAACACATTCCCACGTGATTCCCACGTGATTGACACGTGATTCCCACGTGAGTCCCATGTGATTGACACATGATTCCCACGTGATTTACAAGTGATTCCCACGTGATTCCCACGTGATTCTCACGTGATTCCCATGTGATTGACACGTGATTCCCACGTGATTGACAGGT
The DNA here is from genome assembly GCF_963930625.1 of Muntiacus reevesi. NCBI lineage: Eukaryota > Metazoa > Chordata > Mammalia > Artiodactyla > Cervidae > Muntiacus > Muntiacus reevesi. Next base: position 1,725,921 of record NW_027077877.1, read on the forward strand.
GATTCCCACGGGATTCCCACGTGAGTCCCTCGTGATTCCCACGTGATTGACACGTGATTCCCACCTAATTTCCACGTGATTGACACGTGATTCCCACGTGATTCCCACGTGATTGACACGTGATTCCCACGTGATTCCCACGTGATTGACACGTGATTCCCTCTTGATTGCCACGTGATTGACACATGATTCCCATGTGAGTCCCATGTGATTGACACATGATTCTCACGTGATTCCCACGTGAGTCCCATGTGATTGACACATGATTCCCACGTGATTCTCACATGATTCCCACGTGATTCTCACGTGAGTCCCATGTGATTGACACGTGATTCCCACGTGATTGACAGGTGATTCCCACAGGATTCCCACGTGACTCCGTCGTGATTCCCACCTGATTGACAAGTATTCCCACCTAATTCCCAAGTGATTGACACGTGATTCCCACGTGATTGACACATTCTCACGTGATTCCCACGTGATTGACACGTGATTTCCACGGGATTTCCACGTGATTAACACGTGATTCCCCCGTGATTGACACGTGATTCCCACGTGATTCCCACATGGTTCCTCGTGATTGACACTTGATTCGCACGTGATTCCCACGGGATTGACACGTGATTCCCACGTGATTGACACATTCCCACGTTTTTCCCCCTTGATTGACACGTGATTCCCACGGGATTCCCACGTGACTCCCTCGTGATTCCCACGTGATTGACACGTGATTCCCACCTAATTCCCACGTGTTTGACACGTGATTCCCACGTGAGTCCCATGTGATTGACACATTCCCACGTGATTACCACGTGATTGACACGTGATTCCCACGGGATTCCCACGTGACTCCCTTGTGATTCCCACGTGATTGACACGTGATTCCCACGTGATTCCCACGTGATTGACACATTCCCACGTGATTACCACGTGATTGACAAGTGATTCCCTCGGGATTCCCACGTGACTCCCTTGTGATTCCCACGTGATTGACACGTGATTGCCACGTGATTCCCACGTGATTGACACATTCCCACGTGATTCCCACGTGATTGACACGTGATTCCCACGGGATTCCCACGTGATTCCCTCGTGATCCCCACGTGATTGACACGTGATACCCACGGGATTCCCACGTGACACCCACCTAATTCCCACGTGTTTGACACGTGATTCCCATGTGGTTCCCACGTGATTGACACATTCCCACGTGATTCCCACGTGATTGACACGTGATTCCCACGGGATTCCCAAGTGACTCCCTCGTGATTCCCACGTGATTGACACGTGATTCCAACCTAGTTCCCACGTGATTGACATGTGACTCCCTCGTGATTGCCACGTGATTGACACGTGATTCCAACCTAATACCCACGTGATTTACACGTGATTCCCTCGTGATTCCCACGTGATTCTCAAGTGATTCCAACGTGATTGACACGTGATTCCCAACTAATTCCCACGTGATTGACACGTGATTCCCACGTGCTTCCCACGTGATTCCCATGTGATTGACAGGTGATTCCCACGTGATTCCCACGTGATTGACACGTGATTCCCACGTGATTGACACGTGATTCCCACCTGATTTGCATGTGATTGACACGTGATTCCCTCGTCATTCCCACGTGATTGACACGTGATTCCCACGTGAGTCCCACGTTATTGACACGTGATTCCCACGTGATTCCCATGTGATTGACAGGTGATTCCCACGTGATTCCCACGTGATTGACACGTGATTCCCACGTGATTCCCACGTGATTCCCATGTGATTGACAGGTGATTCCCACGTGATTGACACGTGATTCCCACGTGATTTCCACGTGATTCCCACCTGATTCGCACGTGATTGACACGTGATTCCCTCGTCATTCCCACGTGATTGACAAGTGATTCCCACGTGATTTCCACGTGATTTACACGTGATTCCCACGTGCTTCCCACGTGATTCCCATGTGATTGACAGGTGATTCCCATGTGATTGACAAGTGATTTCCACGTGATTCCCACGTGATTGACACATTCACACGTGATTCCCCCTTGATTGACACGTGATTCCCAAGGGATTCCCACGTGACTCCCTCGTGACTCCCACGTGATTGACACGTGATTCCCACGTGATTCCCACGTGATTGACACATTCACACGTGATTCCCCCTTGATTGACACGTGATTCCCAAGGGATTCCCACGTGACTCCCTCGTGACTCCCACGTGATTGACACGTGATTCCCACCTAATTCCCACGTGATTGACACGTAATTCCCATGTGATTCCCACGTGATTGACACATTCACACGTGATTCCCCCTTGATTGACACGTGATTCCCAAGGGATTCCCACGTGACTCCCTCGTGTTTCCCACGTGATTGACACGTGATTCCCACGTGATTCCCACGTGATTGACACGTTATTCCCTCGTGATTGCCACGTGATTGACACATGATTCCCACGTGAGTCCCATGTGATTGACACATGATTCTCACGTGATTCACACGTGAGTCCCATGTGATTGACACATGATTCCCACGTGATTTACACGTCATTCCCAAGTGATTCCCACGTGATTCCCATGTGATTGACACGTGATTCCCACGTGATTGACAGGTGATTCCCACCTAATTCCCACGTGATTGACACGTGATTCCCATGTGATTGACACATACCCACGTGATTACCACATGATTGACACGTGATTCCCACGGGATTCCCACGTGATTGACAAGTGATTCCCACCTTATCCCCACGTGATTGACACGTGATTCCCACGTGATTCCCACGTAATTGACACATTCCAACATGATTCCCACGTGATTGACACGTGATTCCCACGGGATTCCCACGTGACTCCCTCGTGATTCCCACGTGATTGACACGTGATTCCCACCTAATTCCAACGTGTTTGACACGTGATTCACACCTGATTCCCACGTGATTGACACATTCCCACGTGATTCCCACGTGATTGACACGTGATACCCACGGGATTCCCACGTGACTCCCTCATGATTCCCACGTGATTGACACGTGATTCCCACGTGATTCGCACGTGATTGACACATTCCCACGTGATTCCCACGTGATTGACACGTGATTCCCACGGGATTCCCACGTGACTCCCTCATGATTCCCACGTGATTGACACGTGATTCCCACGTGATTCGCACGTGATTGACACATTCCCACGTGATTCCCACGTGATTGACACCTGATTCCCCCGGGATTTCTGCGTGACTCACTTGTAATTCCCACGTGATTGACACGTGATTCCCACCTAATTCCCACGTGTTTGACACGTGATTCCCACCTGAATCCCACGTGATTGACACATTCCCACGTGATTCCCAAGTGATTGACACGTGATTCCCACGGGATTCCCACATGACTCCCTCATGATTCCCACGTGATTGACACGTGATTCCCACGTGATTCGCACGTGATTGACACATTCCCACGTGATTCCCACGTGATTGACACGTGATTCCCACGGGATTTCTACGTGACTCACTTGTGATTTCCACGTGATTGACACGTGATTCCCACCTAATTCCCACGTAATTGACACGTGATTCCCACGTGATTGACACATTCCCACGTGATTCCCACGTGATTGACACGTGATTCCCACGGGATTCCCACGTGACTCCCTCATGATTCCCACGTGATTGACACGTGATTCCCACGTGATTCTCACGTGATTGAAACATTCCCACGTCATTCCCACGTGATTGACACGTGATTCCCACGGGATTTCTACGTGACTCACTTGTGATTCCCACGAGATTGAAACGTCATTCCCACCTAATTCCCACGTGTTTGACACGTGATTCCCACCTGATTCCCACGTGATTGACACATTCTCTCGTGATTCCCACGTGATTGACACGTGATTCCCACGGGATTCCCACGTGACTCCCTCGTGATTCCCACGTGATTAACACGTGATTCCCACGTGATTCCCACGTGTTTGACACCTTCCCACGTGATTCCCACGTGATTGACACGTGATTCCCACGGGATTTCAACGTGACTCCCTCGTGATTCCCACGTGATTGACACGTGATTCCCACCTAATTCCCACGAGATTGACACGTGATTCCCACGTGATTCCCATGTGATTGACACATTCCCATGTGATTCCCACGTGATTGTCACCTGATTCCCACGGGATTCCCACTTGACTCCCTCGTGATTAACTCGTGATTGACACGTGATTCCCACCTAATTCCCACGTGTTTGACACGTGATTTCCCACATGATTAAAACGTGATTCCCCTTGATTTCCAAGTGATTGACACCTGATTTCCACGTGATTCCCACCTGATTGACACTTCATTCCCACGTGATTCCCTCGAGATTTCCACATAATTCCCACGTGATTGACACGTGATTCCCACGTGATTAAAACGTGATTTCCCCTTTGTTCCCACGTGATTTACACATGATTCCCAGGGGATTCTCCTGTGACTCCCTCGTGATTCCCACGTGATTGACACGTGATTCCCACCTAATTCCCACGTGATTGACACGTGATTCCCACGGGATTCCCACGTGACTGACACATTCCCACCTGATTCCCACGTGATTCACAGGTGATTCCCACGGGATTCCCACGTGACTCCCTCGTGATTATCACGTGATTGACACGTGATTCCCACCTAATTCCCACGTGATTGACAAGTGATTCCCATGTGATTCCGATGTGATTGACACATTCCCACGTGATTCCCACGTGATTGACACGTGATTCCCACGGGATTCCCACGTGACTCCCTCGTGATTCTCACGTGATTAACACGTGATTCCCACGTGATTCCCACGTGATTGACACGTGATTCCCACGTGATTCCCACGTGATTCCTCGTGATTGACACTTGATTCGCACGTGATTCCCACGGGATTGACACGTGATTCCCACATGATTCCAACGTAATTACCACGTGATTCGAACTTGACTCTCACGTGATTCCCACGTGATTGACACGTGATTCCCTCGTGATTCCCACGTGATTGACACGTCATTCCCATGTGATTCCCACGTGATTGACACGTGATTCCCACGTGATTCCCACGTGATTCTCACGATATCGACACGTGATTCCCACGTGATTCCCACGTGAGTCCCATATGATTGAAACATGATTCCCACGTGATTTACACGTGATTCCCACGGTATTCCCACGTGACTCCCTCGTGATTCCCACGTGATTGACACTTGATTCCAACCTAATTCCCACGTGATTGACATGTGACTCCCTCGTGATTGCCACGTGATTGACACGTGATTCCAACCTAATTCCCACGTGATTGACACGTGATTCCCTCGTGATTCCCACGTGATTCTCACGTGATTCCTACGTGATTGACACGTGATTTCCGCCTAATTCCCACGTGATTGACACGTGATTCCCACGTGATTCCCACGTGATTGACACATTCCCACGTGATTACCACGTGATTGACACGTGATTCCCACGGGATTCCCACGTGACTCCCTCGTGATTACCACGTGATTGACACGTGATTGCCACGTAATTCCCACATGATTGACACATTCCCACGTGATTACCACGTGATTGACACGTGATTCCCACGGGATTCAAACGTGACTCCCTCGTGATTCCCACGTGAGTCCCATGTGATTGACACATGATTCCCACGTGATTTACACGTGATTCCCACGTGATTCCCACGTGATTCTCACGTGATTCCCATGTGATTGACTCGTGATTCCCAAGTGATTGACAGGTGATTCCCAAGGGAATCCCATGTGACTCCCTCGTGATTCCCACGTGATTGACACGTGATTCCCACCTAATTCGCACGTGATTGACGTGATTGGGGGTACACGGAGGTCTTTCTGGTTCCTGCAGTGACCTCAGGATCCCTCTAGACTTGAGAGAGTGTTCCTTGAGTTTCTCTGAGGGCCATCAATGAAATCAAGGCTCCGTTCGGGTTAGAATGGGAGCACGGAATTGCTCTGCACGCAGTGCAGGGGAATGGGGCTTTATGTCGCGGTGAGGGTGGAGTCTCATGGTTTTTCTCGAGTTGAGGCGGGAACTTAGGGTATATTCTCGAGTTACGACGGGGATGGCCCTTCCAAACACGGGTGTGTTCAGTGACGGCAGGACGACTGTGTAGTTGCGAAGGACCCCTCGGGAGTCTCCTCGCGGCTTGAAAGGGCCATAAGAACACCTCTCGAGGTGAGGCCGCAGACCCAGGTTCCCTTTCCTGTTGCCACTGGGATCCTGGGATTCCTGTCCATTTTCCAGAGGAGTTAGGCATCATTGCCTTTGGGATCATTTAACTCCGTGCTCCTCTCGAGCTGTTCAATGGATGGTAGGCCGCCTCTCTAGAAAAGGCAGGGAGCTAGGCCATTCTCTAGTGTCTCCCCAGGGGCTTCAGACATCCCTTCATCTTGTGAGATGAAATCCATCTTACACTCAAGTCACTGCAGGAATTCCGGCCTGATTTCGAGTCAGGGCATCTCGGGGTCGATTCCACTGGAGGCCGCAAATTTAACCTCCCTCAACCAGAAGTACCGCTGGGAGAAGCCTCCTCTTGTGGTGCTTTTGGACAGTTGGCATTCCCCTTGATTTGAAGCCAGGAAATTCGCTCTCACCTCGAGATGATTGGGGGTACAGGGAGCTCTTTCTGGTTCCTGCAGTGAACTCAGGATCCCTCTAGACTTGAGACAGTGTTCCTGGGGTTTCTCTGGAGTGCCATCAAGGAAATCAAGGCTCCTTTCGGGTTTGATGGGGAGCACGCAATTGGTCCACATGCTGTGCAGGGGAATCGGGCCTCATCTCGCGGCGATGGGTGAGTCTCATGGTTTTTCTCGAGTTGCGGCGGGAACCTGGGGTATATTCTCGAGTTGCGACGGGGATGGCCTTTCCAAACCCGGGTGTGTTCAGCGACGTCCAGACTCCTCTCTCGTTCGAGGGACCCTCGAGAGTATCCTCGCAGCTTGAAAGGTCCATAGGAACACCTCTCGAGGTGAGGCGGCAGACCCAGTTTCCCTTTCCTGTTCCAACTGGGATCCTGGGATTCCTGTCCATTTTCCAGAGGAGTCAGGCATCGTCTCCTTTGGAATCATTGAACTCCGAGTTCCTCTCGAGCTGTCCAATGGATGGGAGGCCGCCTGTCGAGAAAGGGAAGGGTGCTAGGGCATTCTCTATTGTCTCCCCAGAAGCTTCAGACATCCCTTCATCTTGTGAGATGAAATCCAGCTTGCACTCAAGTCACTGCAGGAATTCCGGCCTGATTTCGAGTCAGGGCATCTCGGGATCGATTCCACTGGAGGCCGCAAATTCAACCTCCCTCAACCAGACGTACAGCTGAGAGAAGCCTCCTCTTGTGGTGCTTGTGGACAGTTGGCATTCCTCTTGATTCGAAGCCAGGAAATCAGCTCTCAGCTCGAGATGATTCGGAATACACGGTGCTTATTCTTGGTGAAGTGAGTTTAGGATCCCTCTAGACTTGAGACAGTGTTCCTGGGTTTACTCTGGAGTGCCAGCAAGGAAATTAAGGCTCCTTTCGGGTTTGATGGGGATCACGCAATTGCTCTGTATGCTGTGCAGGGGAATCGGGCCTCATTTCGCGGCAAGGGGGAGTCTCATTGTTTTTCTCGAATTGCGGCGGGAACAAGGGTTATGTTCTCGAATTAAGACGGGGATAGCCCTTCCAAACACGAGTGTGTTCAGCTACGTCAGGACGCCTGTCTAGTTGCGAGGGACCCCTCGGGAGTCTCCTCGCAGCTTGAAAGGGCCATAGGAACACCTCTCGAGTTGAGTCCGCAGACCCAGGTTCCCTTTCCTGTTGCCACAGGGATCCTGGGATTCCTGTCCATTTTCCAGAGGAGTCAGGCATCGTCTCATTTGGAATCATTGAATTCCGAGTTCCTCTCGAGCTGTCCAATGGATGGGAGGCCGATTGTCGAGAAAGGGCAGGGTGCTAGGGCATTCTCTATTGTCTCCCCAGGAGCTTCAGACATCCCTTCATCTTGTGAGATGAAATCCAGCTTGCACTCAAGTCACTGAAGGAATTCCGGCCTGATTTCGAGTCAGGGCATCTCGGGGTCGATTCTACTGGAGGCCAGAAATTGAACCTCCATCAACCAGACGTACAGCTGCGAGAAGCCTCCTCTTGTGGTGCTTGTGGACAGTTGGCATTCTTCTTGATTTGAAGCCAGGAAATCTGCTCGCAGCTCGAGAGAATTCGGAATACACGGTGCTTTTTCTTGTTGGTGAAGTGACTTAAGGATCCCTCTAGACTTGAGACAGTGTTCCTGGGGTTACTCTGGAGAGCCATCAAAGAAATCAAGGCTCCTTTCGGGTTTTTCGGGGAGCACGCAATTGCTCTGCATCCTGTGCAGGGGAATCGGGCCTCATCTCTCGGCGAGAGTGGAGTCTCATGGTTTTTCTCGAGTTGCGGCGGGAACCTGGGGTATATTCTCGAGTTACAACGGGAATGGCCCTTCCAAACAAGGGTGTGTTCAGCGACGTCAGGACTACTGTCTAGTTGCGAGGGACCCCTCGGGAGTCTCCTCGCGGCTTGAAAGTGCCATAGGAAACCCACTCGATGTGAGGCGGCAGACCCATTGTCCCTTTCCGGTTGCCACTCTGATCCTGGGATTCCTGTCCATTTTCCAGAAGAGCCAGGCATCGTCTCCTTTGGAATCATTGAACTCCGTGTTCCTCTCGAGCTGTCCAATGGATGGGAGGCTGCCTCTCTAGAAAAGGCAGGGAGCTAGGGCTTTCTCTAGTGTCTACCCTTGGGCTTCAGTCATCCCTTTATCTTGTGAGATGAAATCCAGCTTGCACTCAAGTCACTGCAAGAATTTCGGCCTGATTTCGAGTCAGGGCATCTCGGGATCGATTCCACTGGAGGCCATAACTTCAACATCCCTCTCCCAGACGTACAGCTGCGAGAAGCCTCTTCTTGTGGTGCTTGTGGACAGTTGGCATTCCTCTTTATTTGAAGCCAGGAAATTCGCTTTCACCTCGAGATGATTGGGAGTACATGGAGCTCTTTCTGGTTCCTGCAGTGACCTCAGGAGCCCTCTAGACTTGAGAAAGTGTTCCTTGTGTTTCTCTGGAGTGCCATCAAGGAAATCAAGTCTCCTTTCGGGTTTGATGTGTAGCACGCAATTGCTCTGCACGCAGTGCAGGGGAATCAGGCTTCATCTCACCGCGATGGGTGAGTCTCATGGTTTTTCTCGAATTGCGGCGGGAAGCTGGGGTATATTCTCGAGTTACGGCGGGGATGGCCCTTCCTAACACAGGTGTGTTCAGCGACATCAGGACTCCTGTCTAGTTGCGAGGGACCCCACGGGAGTCTCCTCGCAGCTTGAAAGGGCCATAGGAACACCTCTCGAGGTGAGGCCGCAGACCTAGATTCCCTTTCCTGTTGCCACTGGGATCCTGGGATTCCTGTCCATTTTCCAGAGGAGTCAGGCATCGTCTGCTTTGGAATCATTGAACTCCGTGTTGCTCTCGAGCTGTCCAACGGATGGGAGGCCACATGTCGAGAAAGGGCAGTGTGCTAGAGCATTCTATAGTGTCTCCCCAGGGGCTTCAGACATCCCTTCAACTTGTGAGATGAAATCCAGCTTGCACTCAAGTCACGGCAGGACTTCCGGCCTGATTTCGTGTCAGGGCATCTCGGGGTCGATTCCACTGTAGGCCGCAAATTCAAATTCCCTCACCCAGACCTACAGCTGCGAGAAGCCTACTCTTGTGGTGCTTGTGGACAGTTGGCATTCCTCTTGATTTGAAGCCAGGAAATAGGCTCTCAGCTCGAGATGATTCGGAATACACGGAGCTGTTTCTGGTTTCTGAAGTGACTTTAGGATCCCTCTAGACTTGAGACAGTGTTCCTGGGGATTCTCTGGAGTGCCATCAAGGAAATCAAGGGTGCTTTCGGGTTTGATGGGGAGCACGCAATTGCTCTGCATGCTGTGCAGGGGAATCGGGCCTCATCTCACGGCGAGGAGGGTGTCTCATGGTTTTTCTCGAGTTGCGGCGGGAACCTGTGGTATATTCTTGAGTTACGACGGGGATGGCCCTTCCAAACATGGGTGTGTTCAGCGAAGTCAGGACTCCTGTCTAGTTGCGAGGGACCCCTCGGGAGTCTCCTCGCCGCTTGAAAGGGCCATAGGAAAACCTCTCGTGGTGAGGCGCAGACCCTTTGTCCCTTTCTTGTTGCCACTGTGATCCTGGGATTCCTGTCCATTTTCCAGAGGAGTCAGGCATCGTCTCCTTTGGAATCATTGAACTCCGTGCTCCTCTTGAGCTGCCCAATTGAAGGGAGGCCGCCTCTCTAGAAAAGGAAGAGAGCTAGGGCTTTCTCTAGTTTCTCCCCTGGGGCTCCAGACATCCCTTTATCTTGTGTGATGAAATCCAGCTTGCACTCAAGTCACTGCAAGTATTCCGGCCTGATTTCGAGTCAGGGCATCTCGGGGTCGATTCCAGTGGAGGCCATAATTTCAACGTCCCTCTCCCAGATGTACAGCTGCTAGAAGCCTCTTCTTGTGGTGCTTGTGGAGAGTTGGCATTCCTCTTGATTTGAAGCCAGTAAATTCGCTGTCACCTATATGTTTGGGGGTACACGTAGATCTTTCTTGTTCCTGCAGTGACCTCAGGATCCCTATAGACTTGAGAGAGTGTTCCTTGATATTCTCTGGTGTGCCATCATGGAAATCAAGGCTGCTTTCGAGTTTGACGGGGAGCACGGAATTGCTCTGCACGGAGTTCAGGGTATCGGGCTTCATCTCGCGGAGAGGGGGGAGTCTCATGGTTTTTCTCGAGTTGCAGCGCGAACCTGGGTTATATTCTCGAGTTACGACGGGGAAGGCCCTTCCAAACAAGGGTGTGTCGGGCGACGTCAGGACTCCTGTCTAGTTGCTAGGGACCCCTCGGGAGTTTCCTCGCGGCTTGAAAGGGCCATAGGAAAACCTCTCGAGTTGAGGCCGCAGTCCCAGGTTCCCTTTCCTGTTGCCAATGTGATCCTGGGATTCCTGACCATTTTCCAGAGGAGTCAGGCATCGTCTCCTTTGGAATCATTGAACTCCGTGTTCCTCTCGAGCTGTTCAATGGATGGAGGCTGCCTGTCGAGAAAGGGCAGGGTGCTAGGGCATTCTCTAGTGTCTCCCCAGGGGCTTCAGACATCCCTTCATCCTGTGAGATGAAATCCAGCTTGCACTCAAGTCACTGCAGGAATTCCGGCCTGATTTCGAGTCAGGGCATCTCGTGGTGGATTCCACTGGAGGCCGCAAATTCAACCTCCCTCTCCCAGATGTACAACTGCGAGAAGCCTCCTCTTTTGGTGCTTGTGGACATTTGGCATTCCTCTTGATTTGAAGCCAGGAAATCAGCTCTCAGCTCGAGATGATTCGGAATACACGGAGCTGTTTCTAGTTGGTGAAGTGACTTTAGGTTCCCTCTAGACTTGAGATAGTGTTCCTGGGGTCTCTCTGGAGTGGCATCAAGGAAATCAAGGCTCCTTTCGGGTTTGATGGGGAGCACGCAATTGCTCTGCATGCTGTGCAGGGGAATCGGGCCTCATCTCGCGGCGAGGGGGGAGTCTCATGGTTTTTCTCGAGTTGCGGCGGGAACCTGGGGTACATTCTCGAGTTACGACGGGGATGGCCCTTCCAAACACGGGTGTGTTCCGGACGTCAGGACTCCCGTCTAATTGCGAGGGACACCTCGTCAGTCACCTCCCAACTTGAAAGGGCCATAGGAAATCCTCTCGAGGTGAGGCGGCAGACCTATTGTCCCTTTCCTGTTGCCACCGGGATCCTGGGATTCCTGTCCATTTTCCAGAGGAGTCAGTCATTGTCTCCTTTGGAATCATTGAACTCCGTGTTCCTCTCGAGCTGTCCAATTGACAGGAGGCCGCCTCTCTAGAAAAGGCAGGGAGCTAGGGCTGTCTCTAGTGTCTCCCCAGGGGCTTCAGACATCCCTTTATCTTCTGAGATGAAATCCAGCTTGCCCTCAAGTCACTTCAAGAATTCCGGCCTGATTTAGAGTCAAGGCTTCTCGGGATCGATTCCAGTGGAGGCCAATAATTCAATGTCCCTCTCCCAGACGTACAGCTGCGAGAAGCCTCCCCTTGTGGTGCTTGTGGACAGTTGGCATTCCTCTTGATTTGAAGCCAGGAAATTTGCTCTCACCTCGAAATGATTGGGGGTACACCGAGCTCTTTCTGGTTCCTGCAGTGACCTCAGGAGCACTTTAGACTTGAGAGAGTGTTCCTTGTGTTTCTCTGGAGTGCCATCAAGGAAATCAAGGCTCCTTTCGGGTTTGACAGGGAGCACGAAATTGCTCTGCATGCAGTGCAGGGGAATCAGGCTTCATCTCGTGGCGGGGGGTGGGGGGGGGAATTTCATGGTTTTTCTCGAGTTGCGGCGGGAACCTGGGGTATATTCTCGAGTTACGGCGGGGATGGCCCTTCCCAACACCGGTATGTTCAGCAACGTCAGAACATCTGTCTAGTTTCGAGGGGCCCATCGGGAATCTCCTTGCGGCTTGAAAGGTCCATAGGAACACCTCTCGAGGTGAGGCGTCAGACCCATTGTCCCTTTCCTGTTGCCACTGGGATCCTGGGATTCCTGTCCATTTTCCAGAAGAGCCAGGCATCGTCTCCTTTGGAATCATTGAACTCCGTGTTCCTCTTGAGCTGTCCAATGGATGGCAGGCTGCCTCTCTAGAAAAGGCAGGGAGCTAGGGCTTTCTCTAGTCTCTACCCTTGGGTTTCAGTCATCCCTTTATCTTGTGAGATGAAATCCAGCTTGCACTCAAGTCACTGCAAGAATTCCGGCCTGATTTCGAGTCAGGGCATCTCGGGATCGATTCCACTGGAGGCCATAAGTTCAACGTCCCTCTCCCAGACGTACAGCTGCGAGAAGCCTCCTCTTTTTGTGCTTGTGGACAGTTGGCATTCCTCTTGATTTGAAGCCAGGAAATTTGCTCTCACCTCGAGATGATTGGGGGTACACCGAGCTCTTTCTGGTTCCTGCAGTGACCTCAGGAGCACTCTAGACTTGAGAGAGTGTTCCTTGTGTTTCTCTGGAGTGCCATCAAGGAAATCAAGGCTCCTTTCGGGTTTGACAGGGAGCACGAAATTGCTCTGCATGCAGTGCAGGGGAATCGGGCTTCATCTCGTGGCGGGGTGGGGGGGGAATTTCATGGTTTTTCTCGAGTTGCAGCGGGAACCTTCGGTATATTCTCGAGTTACGGCGGGGATGGCCCTTCCAAACACGGGTGTGTTCAGCGACATCAGGACTCCTGTCTAGTTGCGAGGGACCCCACGGGAGTCTCCTCGCAGCTTGAAAGGACCATAGGAACACCTCTCGAGGTGAGGCCGCAGACCTAGATTCCCTTTCCTGTTGCCACTGGGATCCTGGGATTCCTGTCCATTTTCCAGAGGAGTCAGGCATCGTCTGCTTTGGAATCATTGAACTCCGTGTTGCTCTCGAGCTGTCCAATGGATGGGAGGCCACATGTCGAGAAAGGGCAGTGTGCTAGAGCATTCTATATTGTCTCCCCAGGGGCTTCAGACATCCCTTCAACCTGTGAGATGAAATCCAGCTTGCACTCAAGTCACGGCAGGACTTCCGGCCTGATTTCGTGTCAGGGCATCTCGGGGTCGATTCCACTGTAGGCCGCAAATTCAAATTCCCTCACCCAGACCTACAGCTGCGAGAAGCCTACTCTTGTGGTGCTTGTGGACAGTTGGCATTCCTCTTGATTTGAAGCCAGGAAATAGGTTCTCAGCTCGAGATGATTCGGAATACACGGAGCTGTTTCTGGTTTCTGAAGTGACTTTAGGATCCCTCTAGACTTGAGACAGTGTTCCTGGGGATTCTCTGGAGTGCCATCAAGGAAATCAAGGGTGCTTTCGGGTTTGATGGGGAGCACGCAATTGCTCTGCATGCTGTGCAGGGGAATCGGGCCTCATCTCAAGGCGAGGAGGGTGTCTCATGGTTTTTCTCGAGTTGCGGCGGGAACCTGTGGTATATTCTTGAGTTACGACGGGGAAGGCCCTTCCAAATATGGGTGTGTTCAGCGAAGTCAGGACTCCTGTCTAGTTGCGAGGGACCCCTCGGGAGTCTCCTCGCCGCTTGAAAGGGCCATAGGAAAACCTCTCGTGGTGAGGCGCAGACCCTTTGTCCCTTTCTTGTTGCCACTGTGATCCTGGGATTCCTGTCCATTTTCCAGAGGAGTCAGGCATCGTCTCCTTTGGAATCATTGAACTCCGTGCTCCTCTTGAGCTGTCCAATTGAAGGGAGGCCGCCTCTCTAGAAAAGGAAGAGAGCAGGGCTTTATCTAGTTTCTCCCCAGGGGCTCCAGACATCCCTTTATCTTGTGTGATGAAATCCAGCTTGCACTCAAGTCACTGCAAGTATTCCGGCCTGATTTCGAGTCAGGGCATCTCGGGGTCGATTCCAGTGGAGGCCATAATTTCAACGTCCCTCTCCCAGATGTACAGCTGCTAGAAGCCTCTTCTTGTGGTGCTTGTGGAGAGTTGGCATTCCTCTTGATTTGAAGCCAGTAAATTCGCTGTCACCTATATGTTTGGGGGTACACGGAGATCTTTCTTGTTCCTGCAGTGACCTCAGGATCCCTATAGACTTGAGAGAGTGTTCCTTGATATTCTCTGGTGTGCCATCATGGAAATCGAGGCTGCTGTCGAGTTTGACGGGGAGCACGGAATTGCTCTGCACGGAGTTCAGGGTATCGGGCTTCATCTCGCGGAGAGGGGGGAGTCTCATGGTTTTTCTCGAGTTGCAGCGCGAACCTGGGTTATATTCTCGAGTTACGACGGGGAAGGCCCTTCCAAACAAGGGTGTGTCGGGCGACGTCAGGACTCCTGTCTAGTTGCTAGGGACCCCTCGGGAGTTTCCTCGTGGCTTGAAAGGGCCATAGGAAAACCTCTCGAGGTGAGGCCGCAGTCCCAGGTTCCCTTTCCTGTTGCCAATGTGATCCTGGGATTCCTGACCATTTTCCAGAGGAGTCAGGCATCGTCTCCTTTGGAATCATTGAACTCCGTGTTCCTCTCGAGCTGTCCAATGGATGGAGGCTGCCTGTCGAGAAAGGTCAGGGTGCTAGGGCATTCTCTAGTGTCTCCCCAGGGGCTTCAGACATCCCTTCATCGTGTGAGATGAAATCCAGCCTGCACTCAAGTCACTGCAGGAATTCCAGCCTGATTTCGAGTCAGGACATCTCGGGGTCGATTCCACTGGAGGCCGCAAATTCAACCTCCCTCAACCAGACGTACAGCTCTGAGAAGCCTCCTCTTGTGGTGCTTGTGGACAGTTGGCATTCCTCTTGATTTGAAGCCAGGAACTTCGCTCTCACCTCGAGATGATTGGGAGTACACGAAGCTCTTTCTGGTTCCTACAGTGAGCTCAGGATCCCTCCAGACTTGAGAGAGTATTAATTGAGTTTCTCTGGAGTGCCATCAAGGAAATCAAGGCTCCTTTCGGGTTTGACGGGAACACGGAATTGCTCTGCTCGCAGTGCAGGGGAATCGGGCTTCATCTCGCGGCGAGGGGGGAGTCTCATGGTTTTTCTCGAGTTGCGGCGGGAACCTTGGGTATATTCTCGAGTTACGGCGGGGTTGGAACTTCCAAACACGGGTGTGTTCATCGACGTCAGGACTCCTGTCTAGTTGCGAGGGACCCCTCGGGAGTCTCCTCGCGGCTTGAAAGGGCCATAGGATCACCTCTCGATGTGAGGCCGCAGACCAAGGTTCCCTTTCCTGTTGCCACTGGGATCCTGGGATTCCTGTCCATTTTCCAGAGGAGTCAGGCATCGTCTCCTTTGGAATCATTGAACTCCGTGTTCCTCTCAAGCTCTCCAATGGCTGGGAGGCCGCCTGTCGAGAAAGGGCAGGGTGCTAGGGCATTCTCTAGTGTCTCCCCAGGGGCTTCAGACATCCCTTCATCTTGTGAGATGAAACCCAGCTTGCACTCAAGTCACTGCAGGAATTCCGGCCTGATTTCGAGTCAGGGCATCTTGTGGTCGATTCCACTGGAGGCCGCAAATTCAACCTCCCTCAACCAGACGTACAGCTGCGAGAAGCCTCCTCTTGTGGTGCTTGTGGACAGTTGGCATTCCTGTTGATTTGAAGCCAGGAAAGCAGCTCTCAGCTCGAGATGATTCGGAATACACGGAGCTGTTTCTGGTTGGTTAAGTGACTTTAGGATCCCTCTAGACTTGAGACAGTGTTCCTGGGGTTTATCTGGAGTGCCATCAAGGCAATCAGGCTCCTTTCCGGTTTGATGGGGAGCACACAACTGCTCTGCATGCTGTGCCGGGGAATCGGGCCTGATCTCGTGGCGAGGGGGCAGTCTCATGGTTTTTCTCGAGTTGCGGCGGACACCTGGGGTATATTCTCGAGTTAAAACGGGGATGGACCTTCCAAACAAGGGGGTATTCAGCGATGTCAGGACTCCTGTCTAGTTGCGAGGGACCCCTCGGGAGTCTCCACGCTGCTTGAAAGGGCCATAGGAAAACCTCTCGAGGTGAGCCGGCAGACCCATTGTCCCTTTCCTGTTGCCACTGGGATCCTGGGATTCCTGTCCATTTTCCAGAGGATTCAGGCATCGTCTCCTTTGGAATCATTGTACCGCGTTTTCCTCTTGAGCTGTCCAATGGATGGGAGGCCGCCTCTCTAGAAAACGAAGGGAGCTAGGGCTTTCTCTAGTGTTTCCCCAGGGGCTTCAGACATCCCCTTATCGTGTGAGATGAAATCCAGCTTGCACTCATGTCACTGCAAGAATTCCAGCCTGATTTCGAGACAGGGCATCTCGGGTTCCATTCCAGTGAAGGCCATAAATTCAAAGTCCCTCTCCCAGATGTACAGGTGTGAGAAGCCTCCTCTTGTGGTGCTTGTGGACAGTTGGCATTCCTCTTGATTTGAAGCCAGGAAATCACCTCTCAGCTCGAGATGATTCGGAATACCCGGAGCAGTTTCTGGTTGGTGAAGTGACTTTAGGAACAATCTAGACTTGAGACAGTGTTGCTGGGGTTTCTATGGAGTGCCATCAAGGAAATCAAGGCTCCTTTCGGGTTTGATGTGGAGAACGCAGTTGCTCTGCATGCTGTGCAGGGGAGACGGGCCTCATCTCGCGGTGAGGGGGGAGTCTCCTGGTTTTTCTCGAGTTGCGGTGGGCACCTGGGGTATATTCTCGAGTTACGACGGGGATGGCCCTTCCAAACACGGGTGTGTTCAGCGACGTCAGGACACCTGTCTAGTTGCGAGGGACCCCTCGGGAGTCTCCTCGGGGCTTGAAAAGGCCATAGGAACACCTGTCGAGTTAAAGCCGCAGACCCAGGTTCCCTTTCCTGTTGCCACTGGGATCCTGGTGTTCCTGTCCATTTTCCAGAGGAGTCAGGCATCGTCTCCTTTGGAATCTTTGAACTCCGTGTTCCTCTCGTACAGTCCAATGCATGGGAGACCGCCTGTCGAGAACGGGCAGGGTGCTAGGGCATTCTCTAGTGTCTCCCCAGGGGCTTCAGACATCCCTTCATCTTGTGAGATGAAATCCAGCTTGCACTCAACTCACTGCAGGAATTCCGGCCTGATTTCGAGTCAGGGCATCTCGGGGTGGATTCCACTGGAGGCCGCAATTTCAACCTCCCACAACCAGACGTACAGCTGCGAGAAGCCTCTTCTTGTGGTGCTTGTGGACAGTTGGCATTCCTCTTGATTTGAAGCCAGGAACTTCGCTCTCACCTCGAGATGATCGGGAGTACACGGAGCTGTTTCTGGTTCCTACAGTGAGCGCAGGTTCCCTCTAGACTTGAAAGAGTGTTCCTTGAGTTTCTCTGGAGTGCATTCAAGGAAATCAAGGCTCCTTTCGGGTTTGACGGGAACACGGAATTGCTCTGCACGCAGTGAAGGGGAATCGGGCTTCATCTCGTGGCGAGGAGGGAGTCTCATGGCTCTTCTCTAGTTGCGGCGGGAACCTTGGGTATATTCTCGAGTTACGGCGGGGATGGACCTTCCAAACACGGGTGTGTTCATCGACGTCAGGGCTCCTGTCTAGTTGCGAGGGACCCCTTGGGAGTCTCCTCGCGACTTAAAAGGGCCAGAGGAACACCTCTCGAAGTGAGGCCGCAGACCAAGGTTCCCTTTCCTGTTGCCACTGGGATCCTGGGATTCCTGTCCATTTTCCAGGGGTGTCAGGCATCGTCTCCTTTGGAATCATTGAACTTCGTGTTCCTCTCGAGCTGTCCAATGGATGGGAGGCCACATGTCGAGAAAGGGCAGTGTGCTAGGGCATTTTCTAGTGTCTCCCCAGGGGCTTCAGACATCCCTTCATCTTGTGAGATGAAATCCAGCTTGCACTCAAGTCACTGCAGGAAGTCCGGCCTGATTTCGTTTCAGGGCATCTTGTGGTCGATTCCACTGGAGGCCGCAAATTCAACCTCCCTCAACCAGATGTACAGCTGCGAGACGCCTCCTCTTGTGGTGCTTGTGGACAGTTGGCATTCCTCTTGATTTGAAGTCAGGAAAGCAGCTCTCACCTCGAGATGATTTGGCATACACGGAGCTGTTTCTGGTTGGTTAAGTGACTTTAGGATACCTCTAGATTTGAGACAGTGTTCCTGGGGTTTCTATGGAGTGCCATCAAGGAAATCAGGCTCCTTTCGGGTTTGATGGGGAGCACGCAACTGCTCTGCATGCTGTGCAGGGGAATCGGGCCTCATCTCGCGGCGAGGGGGGAGTCTCATGGTTTTTCTCGAGTTGCGGCGGGATCCGGGGTATATTCTCGAGTTACAACGGGGAAGGACCTTCCAAATAAGGGTGTATTCAGCGATGTCAGGACTCCTGTCTAGTTGCGAGGGACCCCTCGGGAGTCTCCACGCGGCTTGAACGGGCCATAGCAAAACCTCTCGAGGTGAGCCGGCAGACCCATTGTCCCTTTCCTGTTGCCACTGGGATCCTGGGATTCCTGTCCATTTTCCAGAGGATTCAGGCATCGTCTCCTTTGGAATCATTGTACTCCGTTTTCCTCTTGAGCTGTCCAATGGATGGGAGGCCGCCTCTCTAGAAAAGGAAGGGATCTAGGGCTTTCTCTAGTGTTTCCCCAGGGGCTTCAGACATCCCCTTATCTTGTGAGGTGAAATCCAGCTTGCACTCATGTCACTGCAAGAATTCCGGCCTGATTTCGAGACAGGGCATCTCGGGATCCATTCCAGTGAAGGCCATAAATTCAACGTCCCTCTCCCAGATGTACAGGTGTGAGAGCCTCCTCTTGTGGTGCTTGTGGACAGCTGGCATTCCTCTTGATTTGAAGCCAGGAAATCACCTCTCAGCTCGAGATGATTCGGAATACCCGGAGCAGTTTCTGGTTGGTGAAGTGACTTTAGGATCAATCTAGACTTGAGACAGTGTTCCTGGGGTTTCTCTGGAGTGCCATCCAAGAAATCAAGGCTCCTTTCGGGTTTGATGGGGAGAAAGCAATTGCTCTGCATGTTGTGCAGGGGAGTCGGGCCTCATCTCGCGGCGAGGGGGGAGTCTCCTGGTTTTTCTCGAGTTGGGGCGGGAGCCTGGGTTATATTCTCGAGTTCCAACGGGGATGGACCTTCCAAACACGGGTGTGTTTAGCGACGTCAGGACTCCTGTCTAATTGCGAGGGACCCGTCAGGAGTCTCCTCGCGGCTTGAAAGTGCCATAGGAACACCTCTCGAAGTGAGGCCGCAGACCTAGGTTCCCTTTCCTGTTGCCACTGGGATCCTGGGATTCCTGTCCATTTTCCAGAGGAGTCAGGCATCGTCTCCTTTGGAATCACTGAACTCCGTGTTCCTCTCAAGTTCTCCAAAAGATGGGAGGTCGCCTGTCGAGAAAGGACATGGTGCTAGGGCATTCTTTAGTGTCTCCCCAGGGGCTTCAGACATCCCTTCATCTTGTGAGATGAAATCCAGCTTGCACTCAAGTCACTGCAGGAATTCCGGCCTGATTTCGTGTCAGGCGAGAAGCCTCCTCGTGTGGTGCTTGTGGACAGTTGGCATTCCTCTTCATTTGAAGCCAGGACTTTCGCTCTCACCTCGAGATGATTGGGGGTACACGGAGGTCTTTCTGGTTCCTGCAGTGACCTCAGGAACCCTCTAGACTTGAGAGAGTGTTCCTTGAGGTTCTCTGGAGTGCCATCAAGGAAATCAAGGGTCCTTTCGAGTTTGACGGGGAGCATGGAATTGCTCTGCACGCAGTGCAGGGGAATCGTTCTTAATCTCGCGGGGAGTGGGGAGTCTCATGGTTTTTCTCGAGTTGAGGCGGGAACCCGGGGTATATTCTCGAGTTACGACGGGGATGGCCCTACCAAACAAGGCTGTGATAAGTGACGTCAGGTCTACTGTCTAGTTGCGAGGGACCCCTCAGAAGTCTCCTCGCGGCTTGAAAGGGCCATAGGAAAACGTCTCGAAGTGAGGCGGAAGACCCATTGTCCCTTTCCTGTTGCCACTGGGATCCTGGGATTCCTGTCTATTTTCCAGAGGAGCCAGGCATCGTCTCCTTTGGAATCATAGAAATAAGTGTTCCTCTCGAGCTGTCCAATTGATGGGAGGCCGCCTCTTTAGAAAAGGCAGGGTGCTAGGGCTTTCTCTAGTGTCACCCCAGGGGCTTCAGTCATCCCTTTATCTTTTGAGATGAAATCCAGCTTGCACTCAAGTCACTGCAAAATTCCGTCCTGATTTCGAGTCGCGGCATCTCGGAGTCGATTCCAGTGGAGGCGATAAATTCAACGTCCCTCTCCCCGACGTACAGATGCGAGAAGCCTCTTCTTTTGTTGCTTGTGGACAGTTGGCATTCCTCTTGATTTGAAACCAGGAAATTCGCTCTCACCTCGAGATGATTGGGGGTACACGGAGCTCTTTCTTGTTCCTGCCGTGACCTCAGGATCCCTCTAGACTTGAGAGAGTGTTCCTTGAGTTTCTCTGGAGTGCCATCAAGGAAATCAAAGCTCCTTTAGGGTTTGACGGGGAGCACGGAATTGCTCTGCACGCAGTGCAGGGGAATCGTTCTTAACCTCGTGGCAAGTGGGAAGTCTCATGGTTTTTCTCGAGTTGCGGCGGGAACCTGGGGTATATTCTCGAGTTACTGAGGGGATGGCCCTTCCACACACGTGTGTGTTCAGCGACGTCAGGACTCCTGTCTAGTTGGGAGGGACCCCTCGGGAGTCTCCTCGCGGCTTGATAATGTCAAAGGATCACCTCTCGAGGAGAGGCCGCAGATCCAGGTTCCCTTTCCTTTTGCCACTGGGATCCTGGGATTCCTGTCCATTTTCCAGAGGAGTCAGGCATCGTCTTCTTTGGAATCATTGAACTCTGTGTTAATCTTGAGCTGTCCAATGGATGGGAGGCCGCCTGTCGAGAAAGAGCAGGGTGCTAGGGCATTCTCTAGTGTCTCCCCAGGGGCTTCAGACATCCCTTCATCTTGTGAGATGAAATCAAGCTTGCACTCAAGTCATTGCAGGAATTTTGGCCTGATTTCTTTTCAGGGCATCTCGGGGTCGATTTTACTGGAGGCCGCAAATTCAACCTCCCTCAACCAGACGAACAGCTGTGAGAATCCTCCTCTTGTGGTGCTTCTGGACAGTTGGCATTCCTCTTGATTTGAAGCCAGGAAATCAGCTCTCAGCTCGAGATGATTCGGAATACACGGAGCTGTTTCTGGTTGGTGAAGTGACGTTAGGATCCCTCTAGTCTTGAGACAGTGTTTCTGTGTTTTCTCTGGAGTGCCATCAAGGAAATCCCGGCTCCTTTCTGGTTTGATTGGGAGCATGCAACTGCTCTGCATGCTGTGCAGGGGAATCGGGACTCATCTCGCGGCGAGGGGGGAGTCTCATATTTTTTCTCGAGTTGCGGCGGGAACCTGGGGTATATTCACGAGGTACGACGGGGATGGCCCTTCCAAACACGGGTGCGTTCAGCGACGTCAGGACTCCTGCCTAGTTGCGAGGGACCACTCGGGAGTCTCCTCGCGGCTTGAAAGGGCCATAGGAATAGCTCTCGGGGTGAGGCCGCAGACCCAGTTTCCCTTTCCTGTTGCCACTGGGATCCTGGGATTCCTGTTCATTTTCCAGAGGAGTCAGGCATCGTCTCCTTTGAAATCATTGAACTCCGTGTTCCTCTCGAGCTGTCCAATGGATGGGAGGCCGCCTGTCGAGAAAAGGAAGGGAGCTAGGGTTTTCAGTACTGTCTCCCCAGGGGCTTCAGATATCCCTTTATCTTTAGAGATGAAATCCAGCTTGCACTCAAGTCACTGCAAGAATTCCGGCCTGATTTCGAGTCAGGGCATCTCGATGTCGATTCCAGTGGAGGCCATAATTTCAACGTCCCTCTCCCAGACGTACAGCTGCGAGAAGCCTCCTCTTGTGGTGCTTGTGGACAGTTGGCATTCCTCTTGATTTCAAGCCAGGAAAGCAGCTCTCAGCTCGAGATGATTTGGAATACATGGAGCTGTTTCTGGTTGGTGATGTGACTTTAAGATCCCTCTAGACTTGAGACAGTGTTCCTGGGGTTTCTCTGGAGTGCCATCAAGGAAATCAAGGCTCCTTTCGGGTTTGATGGGGAGCACTCAATTGCTGTGCATGCTGTGCAGGGGAATCGGGCCTCATATCGCGGCGAGGGGGAAGTTTCATAGTTTTTCTCGAGTTGCGGCGGGAACTTGTGGTATATTCTCGAGTTACGACGGTGATGGACCTTCCAAACACTGGTGAGTTCAGCGATGTCAGGACTCCTGTCTAGCTGTGAGGGACCCCTCGGGAGTCTCTTCGCGCCTGAAAGGGCCATAGGAGAAGCTCTCGAGGTGAGGCGGCAGACCCATTGTCCCTTTCCTGTTGCCACTGGGATCCTGGGATTCCTGTCCATTTTCCAGAGAACTCAGTCATCGTCTACTTTAGAATCATTGAACTCCGTGTTCCTCTCGAGCTGTCCAATGAATGCGAGGCCGCCTCTCTAGATAAGGCAGGGAGCTAGGGCTTTCTCTAGTGTCTCCCCAGGGGCTTCAGACATCCCTTTATCTTGTGAGATGAAATCCATCTTGCACTCAAGTCACTGCAAGAATTCCGGCCTGATTTGGAGTCAGGGCATCTCGGGCTCGATTCCAGTGGAGGCCATAAATTCAACGTCCCTCTCCCAGATGTACAGCTGCGAGAAGCCTCCTCTTGTGGTGCTTGTGGGCAGTTGGCATTCCTCTTGATTTGAAGCCGGGAATTTCGCTCTCACGTCGAGATGATTGGTGGTACATGGAACTCTTTCTCGTTCCTGCAGTGACCTCAGTATTCCTCTAGACTTGAGAGAGGGTTCCTTGAGTTTCTCTGGAGTGCCATCAAGGAAATCAAGTCTCCTTTCGGGTTTGACGGGGAGCACGGAATTGCTCTGCATGCAGTGCAGGGGAATCGGGCTTTATCTCGCGGCGAGGGCGGAGTCTCATGGTTTTTCTCGAGTTGTGGCGGGAACCTGGGCTTTATTCTCGAGTTACAACACGGATGGTCCTTCCAAACACGGGTGTGTTCAGCGACGTCAGGACACCTGTCTAGTTGCGAGGAACCACTCTGGAGTATGTTCGCGGCTTGAAAGGGCCATAGGAACACCTCTCGATGTGAGGCTGCAGACCCAGGTGCCCTTTCCTGTTGCTACTGGGATCCTGGGCTTCCTGTCCATTTTCCAGAGGAGTCAGGCATCGTCTCCTTTGGAATCATTGAACTCCGAGTTCCTCACGAGCTGTCAAATGCATGGGAGGCCGCCTGTCGAGAAAGGGCAGGGTGCTAGGGCTTTCTCTAGTGTCTCCCCAGGGGCTACAAACATCCCTATATTTGTGACATGAAATCCAGCTTGCACTCAAGTCACTGCAAGAATTCCGGCCTGATTTCGAGTCAGGGCATCTCGATGTCGATTCCAGTGGAGGCCATAATTTCAACGTCCCTCTCCCAGACGTACAGCTGCGAGAAGCCTCCTCTTGTGGTGCTTGTGGACAGTTGGCATTCCTCTTGATTTCAAGCCAGGAAAGCAGCTCTCAGCTCGAGATGATTTGGAATACATGGAGCTGTTTCTGGTTGGTGATGTGACTTTAAGATCCCTCTAGACTTGAGACAGTGTTCCTGGGGTTTCTCTGGAGTGCCATCAAGGAAATCAAGGCTCCTTTCGGGTTTGATGGGGAGCACTCAATTGCTGTGCATGCTGTGCAGGGGAATCGGGCCTCATATCGCGGCGAGGGGGAAGTTTCATAGTTTTTCTCGAGTTGCGGCGGGAACTTGTGGTATATTCTCGAGTTACGACGGTGATGGACCTTCCAAACACTGGTGAGTTCAGCGATGTCAGGACTCCTGTCTAGCTGTGAGGGACCCCTCGGGAGTCTCTTCGCGCCTGAAAGGGCCATAGGAGAAGCTCTCGAGGTGAGGCGGCAGACCCATTGTCCCTTTCCTGTTGCCACTGGGATCCTGGGATTCCTGTCCATTTTCCAGAGAACTCAGTCATCGTCTACTTTAGAATCATTGAACTCCGTGTTCCTCTCGAGCTGTCCAATGAATGCGAGGCCGCCTCTCTAGATAAGGCAGGGAGCTAGGGCTTTCTCTAGTGTCTCCCCAGGGGCTTCAGACATCCCTTTATCTTGTGAGATGAAATCCATCTTGCACTCAAGTCACTGCAAGAATTCCGGCCTGATTTGGAGTCAGGGCATCTCGGGCTCGATTCCAGTGGAGGCCATAAATTCAACGTCCCTCTCCCAGATGTACAGCTGCGAGAAGCCTCCTCTTGTGGTGCTTGTGGGCAGTTGGCATTCCTCTTGATTTGAAGCCGGGAATTTCGCTCTCACGTCGAGATGATTGGTGGTACATGGAACTCTTTCTCGTTCCTGCAGTGACCTCAGTATTCCTCTAGACTTGAGAGAGGGTTCCTTGAGTTTCTCTGGAGTGCCATCAAGGAAATCAAGTCTCCTTTCGGGTTTGACGGGGAGCACGGAATTGCTCTGCATGCAGTGCAGGGGAATCGGGCTTTATCTCGCGGCGAGGGCGGAGTCTCATGGTTTTTCTCGAGTTGTGGCGGGAACCTGGGCTTTATTCTCGAGTTACAACACGGATGGTCCTTCCAAACACGGGTGTGTTCAGCGACGTCAGGACACCTGTCTTGTTGCGAGGAACCACTCTGGAGTATGTTCGCGGCTTGAAAGGGCCATAGGAACACCTCTCGATGTGAGGCTGCAGACCCAGGTGCCCTTTCCTGTTGCTACTGGGATCCTGGGCTTCCTGTCCATTTTCCAGAGGAGTCAGGCATCGTCTCCTTTGGAATCATTGAACTCCGAGTTCCTCACGAGCTGTCAAATGCATGGGAGGCCGCCTGTCGAGAAAGGGCAGGGTGCTAGGGCTTTCTCTAGTGTCTCCCCAGGGGCTACAAACATCCCTATATTTGTGACATGAAATCCAGCTTGCACTCAAGTCACTGCAGGTATGCCGGCCTGATTTCTAGTCAGGGCATCTTGTGGTCGATTCCACTGGAGGCCGCAAATTCAACCTCCCTCAACCAGACGTACAGCTGCGAGAAGCCTCCTCTTTTGGTGCTTGCGGACAGTTGGCATTCCTCTTGATTAGAAGCCAAGAAATCAGATCTCAGCTCGAGATGATTTGGAATACACGGAGCTGTTTCTGGTTGGTGAAGTGATTTTAGGATCCCTCTAGACTTGAGACAGTGTTCCTGGCGTTTCTCTGGAGTGCAATCAAGGAAATCAAGGATCCTTATGGCTTTGATGGGGAGCACGCAATTGCTCTGCATGCTCTGCAGGGGAATTGGGCCTCATATCGCTGCATGGAGGGACTCTCATGGTTCTTCACGTGTTGAGGCGGAAACCTGGGGTACATTCTCGAGTTACGACGGGGATGGCCCTTCCAAACACGGGTGTGTTCAGTGACGTCAGGACTCCTGTCTAGTTGCGAGGGACCCAACGGGAGTCTCCTCGCGTCTTGAAAGGGCCATAGGAAAACCTCTCGAGGTGAGGCTGCAGACCCACGGTCCCTTTCCAATTGTCACTGGGATCCTGGGATTCCTGTCCATTATCCAGAGGAGTCAGGCATCGTCTCCTTTGGAATCATTGAACTCCGTGTTCCTCTCGAGCTGTCCAATGGATGGGAGGCCGCCAGTCGAGAAAGGGCAGCATGCTAGGGCATTATCTAGTGTCTCCCCAGGGACTTCAGACAT
Source organism: Muntiacus reevesi (assembly GCF_963930625.1). NCBI lineage: Eukaryota > Metazoa > Chordata > Mammalia > Artiodactyla > Cervidae > Muntiacus > Muntiacus reevesi. The sequence goes on from NW_027077877.1 coordinate 1,752,127, forward strand.
CCCTTCATCTTGTGAGTTGAAATCAAGCTTGCACTCAATCACTGCAGGAATTCCGGCCTGATTTCGTGTCAGTGCATCTCGGGATCGATTCCACTGGAGGGCGCAAATTCTACCTCCCTCAACCAGGCCTACAGCTGCGAGCAGCCTCCTCTTGTGGTGCTTGTGGACATTTGGCATTCCTCTTGATTTGAAGCCAGGAAATCAGCTCTTAGCTCGAGATGATTCGGAATACACGGAGCTGTTTCTGATTGGTGAAGTGACTTTACGATCCCTCTAGACTGGAGACAGTGTTCCTGGTGTTTCTCTGGAGTGCCATCAAGGAAGTCAAGGCTTCTTTCGGGTTTGAATGGGAGCACGAAACTACTCTGCATGCTGTGCAGGGTAATCGGGCCTCATCTCGCGGCGAGGGGGGAGTCTCATGGTGTTTCTCGAGTTGCGGCGGGAACTTGGGGTATATTCTCGAGTTACGACGGGGATGGCCCTTCCAAACAATGGTGTGTTCAGCTACGTCAGGACTACTGTTTAGTTGTGAGGGACCCCTCGGGAGTCTCCTCGTGGCTTAAAAGGGCCATAGGAAAACCTCTCGAGATGAGGCAGCAGACCCATTGTCCCTTTCCTGTTGCCACTGGGATCCTGGGATTCCTGTCCATTTTCCAGAGGAGTCAGGCATCGTCTCCTTTCGAATCATTGAACTCCGTGTTCCTCTCGAGCTGTCCAATGGATGGGAGGCCGCCTGTCGAGAAAGGGCAGGTTGCTAGGGCATTCTCTAATGTCTCCCCCGGGGCTTCAGATATCTCTTCATCTTGTGAGATGAAATCCAGCTTGCACTCATGTCACTGCAGGTACTCCGGCCTTATTTCGAGTAAGGGCATCTCAGGATCCATTCCACTGGAGGCCGCAAAATCAACCTCCCTCAACCAGACGTACAGCTGCGAGGAGCCTCCTCCTATGGTGCTTGTGGACAGTTGGCATTCCTCTTGATTTGAAGCCAGGAAATCACCTCTCAGCTCGTGACGATTCGGAATACACGGAGCTGTTTCTGGTTGGTGAAGTGACTTCAGGATCCCTCTAGACTTGAGACCGTGTTCCTGGGGTTTCTCTGGAGTGCCACCAAGGAAATCAAGGCTCCTTTCTGGTTTGATGGGGAGCACGCAACTGCTCTGCATGCTGTGCAGGGGAATCTGGCCTTATCTCGCGGCGAGGGGCGAGTCTCATGGTTTTTCTCGAGTTGCAGCGGGATCCTGTGGTATATTCTCGAGTTACGAAGGTAATGGCCCTTCCAAACACGGGTGTGCTCACCGACGTCAGGACTTCTGTCTAGTTGCGAGGGACCCCTCGGGAGTCTCCTCGCGGCTTGAAAGGTCCATAGGAAAACCTCTCGAGGTGAGGCAGCAGACCCATTGTCCCTTTCCTGTTCCCACTGTGATCCTGGGATTCCTGTCCATTTTCGAGAGGAGTGAGGCATCATCTCCTTTGGAATCACTGAACTCCGTGTTCCTCTCGAGCTATCCAATGGACGGGAGGCCGCCTGTCGAGAAAGGTCAGGGAGCTAGGGCTTCCTCTAGTGTCTCCACAGGGGCTTCAGACGTCCCTTTATCTTGTGAGATGAAATCCAGCTTGCACTCAAGTCACTGCAAAAATTCCGGCCTGATTAGTTTCAGGGCATCTCCGGGTCAATTCCAGTGGAGGTCATAAATTCAACGTCCCTCGCCCAGATGTACAGCTGAGAGAAGCCTCCTCTTGTGGTGCTTGAGGACAGTTGGCATTCCTCTTGATTTGAAGCCAGGAAATTTGCTCTCACCTCGAGATGATTGGGGGTACACAGGGCTCTTTCTGGTTCGTGCAGTGACCTCAGGATCCCTCTAGACTTGAGAGCGTGTTCCTTGAGTTTCTCTGGAGTGCCATCAAGGAAATCAAGGCTCCTTTCGGGTTTCACGGGGAGCACGGAATTGCTCTGCATGCAGTGCAGGGGAATCGGGCTTCATCTCTCAGCGAGGGGGGAGTCTCATGGTTTTTCTCGAGTTGCGGCTGGAACCTGGGGTATATTCTCGAGTTACGACAGGTGCGGCCCTTCCAAACAGGGGTTAGTTCAGCGACGTCAGGACTCCTGCCTAGTTGCGAGGGACCCCTCGGGAGTCTCCTCGCGGCTTGAAAGGGTCATAGGAACACCTCTCGAGGTGAGGCCGCAGACCCAGTTTCCCTTTCCTGTTGCCACTGGGTTCCTGGGATTCCTGTCCATTTTCCAGTGTAGTCATGCATCGTCTCCTTTGGAATCATTGAAGTCCGTGTTCCTCTTGAGCTGTCCAATGGATGGGAGGCCGCCTGTCGATAAAACGCAGGGTGCTAGGGCATTCTCTAGTGTCTCCCCAGGGGCTTCAGACATCCCTTCATCTTGTGAGATGAAATCCAGCTTGCACTCAAGTCACTGCAGGAATTCCGGCCTGATTTCGAGTCAGGGCATCTCGAGGTCGATTCCACTGGAGGCCGCAAATTCAAACTCCCTCAACCAGACGAACAGCTGCGAGAAGCCTCCTCTTGTGGTGCTTGTGGAGAGTTGGCATTCCTCTTGATTTGAAGCCAGGAAATCAGCTCTCAGCTCGAGATGATTCGGAGTACACGGAGCTGTTTCTGGTTGGTGAAGTGACTTTAGGATCCCTCTAGACTTGAGACAGTGATCCTGGGGTTTCTCTGGAGTGCCATCTAGGAAATCAAGGCTCATTTCGGGTTTGATGGGGAGCACACAATTGCTCTGCACGCTGTGCAGGGGAATCAGGCCTCATCTCGCGGGGAGGGGAGAGTCTCATGGTTTTCATCGAGTTGCAGTGGGAACGTGGTGTATATTCTCGAGTTATGGCAGGGATGGCCCTTCCAAACACGGGTGTGTTCAGCGACGTCAGGACTCCTGTCTAGTTGCGAGAGACCCCTCGGGAGTCTACACGCGGCTTGAAAGGGCCATAGGAAAACCTCTCGAAATGAGGCGGAGAACAATTTTCCCTTTTCTGTTGCCACTGTGATCCTGGGATTCCTGTCCATTTTCCAGAGGAGTCAGGCATCGACTCCTTTGGAATCATTAAAGTCCGTGTTCCTCTCAGGCTGTCCAATTGATGGGATGCCGCCTCTATAGAAAAGGGAGGGAGCTACAGCTATCTCTAGTGTCTCCACTGAGGCTTCAGACATCCTTTTATCTTGTGATATTAAATCCATCTTGCACTCAAGTCACTGCAAAATTTCCGGCCTGATTTAGGGTCAGGGCATCTCGGGGTCGATACCAGTGGAGACCATAAGTTCAACGACCCTCTCCCAGACGTACAGCGGCGAGAAGCCTCCTCCTTTGGTGGGGTGGACAGTTGGCATTCCTCTTGATTTGAAGCCTGGAAATCAGCTCTCAGCTCGAGATGATTCGGAATACACGGAGCTGTTTCTGGTTGGTGAAGTGACTTTAGGATCCCTCTAGACTTGAGACAGTGTTCCTGGGGTTTCTCTGGAGTACCATCAAGGAAATCAAGTCTCCTTTTCGGTTTGATGGGGAGCACGCAATTGCTCTGCATGCTGTGCAGGGGAATCGGGCCTCATCTCGAGGCAAGGGGGGAGGCTCATGATTTTTCTCGAGTTGCGGCCGGAACCTGGGGTATATTCTCGAGTTACGACGGGGATGGCCCTTCCAAACACGGGTGTGTTCATCGACGTCAGGACTCCTGTCTAGTTGCGAGGGAATCCTCTTGAGTCTCCTCGAGTTTTGAGAGGGCCATAGGAAAATCTCTCGAAGTGAGGCGGCAGACCTATTGTCCCTTTTTTCTTGCCACTGGGATGCTGGGATTCCTGTCCATTTTCCAGAAGAGTCAGGCATCGTCTCCTTTGGAATCATTGAACTCCGTGTTTCTCTCGAGCTGTCCATTGGATGGGAGGCTGCCTCTCTAGAAAAGGCAGGGAGCTAGGGCTTTCTCTAGTGTCTCCCCAATGGCTTCAGACATCCCTTTATCTTGTGAGATGAAATCCACCTTGCACTCAAGTCACTGCAGGAATTCCTTCCTCATTTCGATGTAGGGCATCTCGGGGTCGATTCCAGTGGAGGTCATAAATTCAACGTCCCTCTCCCAGACGTACAGCTGCGAGAATCCTCCTCTTGTGGTTCTTGTGGACAGTTGGCATTCCTCTTGATTTGAAGCCAGGAAATTCGCTCTCACCTCGAGATGATTGGGGGTACATGGAGCTCTTTCTGGTTCCTGCAGTGACCTCAGGAACCCTCTAGTCTTTATAGAGTGTTCCTTGAGGTTCTCTGGAGTGCCATAAGGAATTCAAGGCTCCATTCGGGTTTGACGGGGAGCACGGAATTGCTCTGCACGCAGTGCAGGGGAATCGGGCTTCATCTCGCGGCGAGGGGGGAGTCTCATGGTTTTTCTCGAGTTGCGTTGGGAACCTGGGTTATATTCTCGAGTTACGGCGGGGAATGCCCTTCCAAACACGGGTGTGTTCAGCAACGTTACGACTCCTGTCTAGTTGCGAGGGACCCCTCTGTAGCCTCCTCGCGGCTTGAAAGTGCCATAGGAACACCTCCCGAGGTGAGTCTGCAGACCCAGGTTACCTTTCCGGTTGCCACTGGGGTCCTGGGATTCCTGTCCATTTTCCAGAGGAGTCAGGCATCGTCTCCTTTGGAATCATTGAACTCCGTGTTCCTCTCGAGCTGTCCAATGGATGGGAGGCCGCCTGTTGAGATAGCACAGGGTGCTAGAGCATTCTCTAGTGTCTCCCCAGGGGCTTCAGACATCCCTTCATCTTGTGAGATGAAATCCAGCTTGCACTCAAGACACTGCAGGACGTCCGGCCTGATTTCGAGTCAGGGCATCCCGGGGGCGATTCCACTGGAGCCCGCAAATTCATCCTCCGTCAACTAGACGTACAGCCGTGAGAAGCATCCTTCTGTGGTGCTTGTGGACAGTTGGCATTCCTCTTGATTTGAAGACAGGAAATCAGCTCTCAGCTCGAGATGATTCAGAATACACGGAGCTATTTCCCACGTGATTCCCATGTGATTCCCACGTGATTGACACGTGATTCCCACGTGATTGACACGTGATTCCTACGTGATTCCCACGTGATTCCCACGTGATTCCCACGTGATTCCCACGTGATTCCCACGTGATTCCCACGTGAGTCCCATGTGATTGACACGTGATTCCCATGTGATTCCTAGTGATTCCCACGTGATTCCCACGTGATTACCACGTGAGTCCCATGTGATTGACACGTGATTCCCATGTGATTCCTAGTGATTCCCACGTGAATGTCACATGATTCCCACGTGACTCTCACCTGATTCCCAGGTGATTCCCACGTGATTGACACGTTATTCGCACACGATTCCCATGTAATTCCCATGTCCCACCTGATTGACACGTGATTCCCACGTGATTCTCACGTGAATGACACATGATTCCCACGTGATTCCCACGTGATTGACACGTGATTCTCACGGGATACCCACGTGACTTCCTCGTGATTCCCACGTGATTGACACGTGATTGCCACGTGATTCCCACGTGATTGACACATTCCCACGTGATTCCCACGTGATTGACACGTGATTCCCACGTGAGTCCCATGTGACTAACACATGATTCCACGTGATTTACACGTGATTCCCACGGGATTCCCACGTGACGCCCTCGTGATTCCCACGTGATTGACACTTGATTCCAACCTAATTCCCACGTGATTGACACGTGATTCCCTCGTGATTCCCACGTGATTCTCACGTGATTCCCACGTGATTGACACGTGATTTCCCCCTAATTCCCACGTGATTGACACGTGATTCCCACGTGATTCCCACGTGATTGACACATTCCCCCGTGATTACCACGTGATTAACACGTGATTCCCACGGGATTCCCACGTGACTCCCTCGTGATTCCCACGTGATTGACACGTGATTGCCACGTGATTCCCACGTGATTGACACATTCCCACGTGATTACCACGTGATTGACACGTGATTCCCACGGGATTCCCACGTGATTGACACATTCCCACGTGATTCCCACGTGATTGACACGTGATTCCCACGGGATTCCCACGAGACTCCCTCGTGATTCCCACGTCATTGACAAGTGATTCCCACCTTATCCCCACGTGATTGACACGTGATTCCCACGTGATTCCCACGTAATTGACACATTCCCACGTGATTCCCACGTGATTGACACGTGATTCCCACGGGATACCCACGTGACTTCCTCGTGATTCCCACGTGATTGACACGTGATAGCCACGTGATTCCCACGTGATTGACACATTCCCACGTGATTCCCACGTGATTGACACGTGATTCCCACGTGATTCCCACGTGATTGACACATTCCCACGTGATTCCCACGTGTTTGACACGTGATTCCCACGGGATTCCCACGTGACTCCCTCGTGATTCCCACGTGATTGACAAGTGATTCCCACCTTATCCCCACGTGATTGACACGTGATTCCCACGTGATTCCCACGTAATTGACACATTCCCACGTGATTCCCACGTGATTGACACGTGATTCCCACGGGATTCCCACGTGACTCCCTCGTGATTCCCACGTGATGGACACGTGATTCCCACCTAATTCCCACGTGTTTGACACGTGATTCCCACCTGATTCCCACGTGATTGACACATTCCCACGTGATTCCCACGTGATTTACACGTGATTCCCACGGGATTCCCACGTGACTCCCTCATGATTCCCACGTGATTGACACGTGATTCCCACGTGATTCGCACGTGATTGACACATTCCCACGTGATTCCCACCTGATTGACACGTCATTCCCACGTGATTCCCTCGAGATTTCCACATAATTCCCACGTGATTGACACGTGATTCCCACGTGATTAAAACGTGATTTCCCCTTTGTTCCCACGTGATTGACACGTGATCCCCAAGGGATTCCCCCGTGACCCCCTCGTGATTCCCACGTGATTGACACGTGATTCCCACCTAATTCCCACGTGATTGACACGTGATTCCCACGGGATTCCCACGTGAATGACACATTCCCACCTGATTCCCACGTGATTCACAGGTGATTCCCACGGGATTCCCACGTGACTCCCTCGTGATTATCACGTGATTGACACGTGATTCCCACCTAATTCCCACGTGATTGACAAGTGATTCCCATGTGATTCCGACGTGATTGACACATTCCCACGTGATTCCCACGTGATTGACACGTGATTCCCACGGGATTCCCACGTGACTCCCTCGTGATTCCCACGTGATTAACACGTGATTCCCACGTGATTCCCACGTGATTGACACGTGATTCCCACGTGATTCCCACGTGATTCCTCGTGATTGACACTTGATTCGCACGTGATTCCTACGGGATTGACACGTGATTCCCACATGATTCCAACGTAATTACCACGTGATTCGAACTTGACTCTCACGTGATTCCCACGTGATTGACACGTGATTCCCTCGTGATTCCCACGTGATTGACACGTCATTCCCATGTGATTCCCACGTGATTGACACGTGATTCCCACGTGATTCCCACGTGATTCTCACGATATCGACACGTGATTCCCACGTGATTCCCACGTGAGTCCCATGTGATTGACACATGATTCCCACGTGATTTACACGTGATTCCCACGGTATTCCCACGTGACTCCCTCGTGATTCCCACGTGATTGACACTTGATTCCAACCTAATTCCCACGTGATTGACATGTGACTCCCTCGTGATTGCCACGTGATTGACATGTGATTCCAACCTAATTCCCACGTGATTGACACGTGATTCCCTCGTGATTCCCACGTGATTCTCACGTGATTCCTACGTGATTGACACGTGATTTCCGCCTAATTCCCACGTGATTGACACGTGATTCCCACGTGATTCCCACGTGATTGACACATTCCCACGTGATTACCACGTGATTGACACGTGATTCCCACGGGATTCCCACGTGACTCCCTCATGATTACCACGTGATTGACACGTGATTGCCACGTAATTCCCACATGATTGACACATTCCCACGTGATTACCACGTGATTGACACGTGATTCCCACGGGATTCAAACGTGACTCCCTCGTGATTCCCACGTGAGTCCCATGTGATTGACACATGATTCCCACGTGATTTACACGTGATTCCCACGTGATTCTCACGTGATTCCCATGTGATTGACTCGTAATTCCCAAGTGATTGACAGGTGATTCCCAAGGGAATCCCAGGTGACTCCCTCGTGATTCCCACGTGATTGACACGTGATTCCCACCTAATTCGCACGTGATTGACACGTGATTCCCACGTGATTCCCACATGATTGACGCATTCCCATGTGATTCCCCCGTGATTGACACATGATTCCCACGGGACTCCCACGTGACTCCCTCGTGATTCCCATGTGATTTACACGTGATTCCCACCTAATTCCCACGTGATTGACACGTGATTCCCACGTGATTCCCACGTGATTGACACGTGATTCCCTCGTGATTCCCACGTGATTGACCTGTGATTCCCTCGTGATTGCCACGTGAATGACACGTGATTCCCACGTGAGTCCCATGTGATTAACACATGATTCCCACGTGATTCCCACGTGAGTCCAATGTGATTGACACATGATTCCCACGTGATTTACACGTGATTCCCACGTGATTCCCACGGGATTCCCACGTGACTCCCTCATGATTCCCACGTGATTGACACGTGATTCCCACGTGATTCGCACGTGATTGATACATTCCCACGTGATTCCCACGTGATTGACACGTGATTCCCACGGGATTCCCACGTGATTCCCTCGTGATTCCCACGTGATTGACACGTGATTCCCACCTAATTCCCACGTGTTTGACACGTGATTCCCACGTGATTACCACGTGATTGACACGTTCCCACGTGATTCCCACGTGATTGACACGTGATTCCCACGGGATTCCCACGTGACTCCCTCATGATTCCCACGTGATTGACACGTGATTCCAACCTAATTCCCACGTGATTGACACGTGATTCCCACGTGATTTTCACGTGATTGACACGTGATTCCCACGTGAGTCCCATGTGATTGACACATGATTCCCACGTGATTTACACGTGATTCCCACGGGATTCCCACGTGACTCCCTCGTGATTCCCACGTGATTGACACGTGATTGCCACGTGATTCCCACGTGATTGACACATTCCCACGTGATTACCACGTGATTGACACGTGATTCCCACGGGATTCCCACGTGATTGACACATTCCCACGTGATTCCCACGTGATTGACACGTGATTCCCACGGGATTCCCACGTGACTCCCTGGTGATTCCCACATGATTGACAAGTGATTCCCACCTTATCCCCACGTGATTGACACGTGATTCCCACGTGATTCCCACGTAATTGACACATTCCCACGTGATTCCCACGTGATTGACACGTGATTCCCACGGGATACCCACGTGACTTCCTCGTGATTCCCACGTGATTGACACGTGATTCCCACGTGATTCGCACGTGATTGACACATTCCCACGTGATTCCCACGTGATTGACACGTGATTCCCACGGGATTTCCACGTGACTCACTTGTGACTCCCACGTGATTGACACGTGATTCCCACCTAATTCCCACGTGATTGACACGTGATTCCCACGTGATTCTCACGTGATTGACACATTCCCACGTGATTCCCACGTGATTGGCACGTGATTCCCACGGAATTCCCTCATGATTCCCTCGTGATTCCCACGTGATTGACACGTGATTCCCACCTAATTCCCACGTGTTTGACACGTGATTCCCACGTGATTGACACATTCCCACGTTATTCCCACGTGATTGAACGTGATTCCCATGGGATTCCCACGTGACTCCCTCGTGATTCCCACGTGATTGACACGTGATTCCAACCTAATTCCCACGTGATTGACACGTGATTCCCACGTTATTTTCACGTGATTGACACGTGATTCCCAAGTGAGTCCCATGTGATTGACACATGATTCCCACGTGATTTACATGTGATTCCCATGGGATTCCCACGTGACTCCCTCGTGATTCCCACGTGATTGACACGTGATTCCAACCTAATTCCCACGTGATTGACATGTGACTCCCTCGTGATTGCCACGTGATTGACACGTGACTCCAACCTGATTCCCACGTGATTGACACGTGATTCCCTCGTGATTCCCACGTGATTCTCACGTGATTCCAACGTGATTGACACGTGATTCCCTCGTGATTCCCACGTGATTGACACGTGATTCCCCCGTGATTCCCACGTGATTTACAGGTGATTCCCTCGTGATTCCCACGTGATTGACACGTGATTCCCACGTGATTGACACGTGATTCCCACCTGATCGCACGTGATTGACACGTGATTCCCTCGTGATTCCCATGTGATTGACACGTGATTCCCACGTGAGTCCCACGTGATTGACACATGATTCCCACGTGATTTTCACGTGATTCCCACGTGCTTCCCCCGTGATTCCCATGTGATTGACAGGTTATTCCCACGTGATTTTCACGTGACTGACACGTGATTCCCGCGTCATTCCCACGTGATACCCACGTAAATGACAAGTGATTCCCACATGATTCCCACGTGTTTGACACATTCCCACGTGATTCCCACGTGATTGACACGTGATTCACACGGGATTCCCACGTGACTCCCTCGTGATTTCCACGTGATTGACACGAGATTCCCACGTCATTCCCACGTGATTCCCACGTATATGCCAAGTGATTCCCACATGATTCCCACGTGATTGAAATATTCCCACGTGATTCCCACGTGATTGACACGTGATTCCCACGTGAGTCCCATGTGATTGACACATGATTCCCACGTGATTTACACGTGATTCCCACGTGATTCCCACGTGATTCTCACGTGATTCCCATGTGATTGACACGTGATTCCCACGTGATTGACAGGTGATTCCCACGGGATTCCCACGTGACTCCCTCGTGATTCCCACGTGATTGACACGTGATTCCCACCTACTTCCCACGTGATTGACACGTGATTCCCACGTGATTCCCACGTGATTGACACATTGCCACGTGATTCCCCCTTGATTGACACGTGATTCCCAAGGGATTCCCATGTGACTCCCTCGTGACTCCCACGTGATTGACACGTGATTTCCACCTAATTCCCACGTGATTGACACGTGATTCCCACGTGATTCCCACGTGATTGACACGTGATTCCCACGTGATTCCCACGTGATTGACACGTGATTCCCTCGTGATTGCCACCTGATTGACACAGGATTCCCACGTGAGTCCCATGTGATTGACACATGATTCCCACGTGATTCCCACGTGATTCCCACGTGATTCCCACGTGATTCTCACGTGATTCCCATGTGATTGACACGTGATTCCCACGTGATTGACAGGTGATTCCCACAGGATTCCCACGTGACTCCGTCGTGATTCCCACGTGATTGACAAGTATTCCCACCTAATTCCCACGTGATTGACACATTCCCACGTGATTCCCACGTGATTGACACGTGATTCCCACGGGATTCCCACGTGATTAACACGTGATTCCCACGTGATTCCCACGTGATTGACACGTGATTCCCACCTAATTCCCACGTGATTGACACGTGATTCCCACGTGATTCTCACGTGATTGACACATTCCCACGTGATTCCCACGTGATTGGCACATGATTCCCACGGGATTCCCTCATGATTCCCTCGTGATTCCCACGTGATTGACACGTGATTCCCACCTAATTCCCACGTGTTTGACACGTGATTCCCACGTGATTCCCACGTGATTGACACATTCCCACGTTATTCCCACGTAATTGACACGTGATTCCCACGGGATTCCCACGTGACTCCCTCGTGATTCCCACGTGATTGACACGTGATTCCAACCTAATTTCCACGTGACTGACACGTGATTTCCACGTGATATTCACGTGATTGACACGTGATTCCCACGTGAGTCCCATGTGATTGACACATGATTCCCACGTGATTTACACGTGATTCCCACGGGATTCCCACGTGACTCCCTCGTGTTTCCCACGTGATTGACACATGATTCCAACCTAATTCCCACGTGATTGACATGTTACACCCTCTTAATTGCCACATGATTGACACGTGACTCCAACCTAATTCCCACGTGATTGACACGTGATTCCCTCGTGATTCCCACGTGATTCTCACGTGATTCCAACGTGATTGACACGTGATTCCCTCGTGATTCCCACGTGATTGACACGTGATTCCCCCGTAATTCCCACGTGATTTACAGGTGATTCCCTCGTGATTCCCACGTGATTGACACGTGATTCCCACGTGATTGACACGTGATTCCCACCTAATTCCCACGTGTTTGACACGTGATTCCCACGTGAGTCCCATGTGATTGACACATTCCCACGTGATTACCACGTGATTGACACGTGATTCCCACGGGATTCCCACGTGACTCCCTTGTGATTCCCACGTGATTGACACGTGATTCCCACGTGATTCCCACGTGATTGACACATTCCCACGTGATTACCACGTGATTGACAAGTGATTCCCTCGGGATTCCCACGTGACTCCCTTGTGATTCCCACGTGATTGACACGTGATTGCCACGTGATTCCCACGTGATTGACACATTCCCACGTGATTCCCACGTGATTGACACGTGATTCCCACGGGATTCCCACGTGACACCCACCTAATTCCCACGTGTTTGACACGTGATTCCCATGTGGTTCCCACGTGATTGACACATTCCCACGTGATTCCCACGTGATTAACACGTGATTCCCACGGGATTCCCACGTGACTCCCTCGTGATTCCCACGTGATTGACACGTGATTCCAACCTAGTTCCCACGTGATTGACATGTGACTCCCTCGTGATTGCCATGTGATTGACACGTGATTCCAACCTAATTCCCACGTGATTGACACGTGATTCCCTCGTGATTCCCACGTGATTCTCAAGTGATTCCAACGTGATTGACACATTCCCACGTGATTCCCACGTGATTGACACGTGATTCCCACGTGATTGACACGTGATTCCCACCTGATTCGCACGTGATTGACACGTGATTCCCTCGTCATTCCCACGTGATTGACACGTGATTCCCACGTGAGTCCCACGTGATTGACACGTGATTCCCACGTGATTCCCATGTGATTGACAGGTGATTCCCACGTGATTCCCACGTGATTGACACGTGATTCCCACGTGATTCCCACGTGATTCCCATGTGATTGACAGGTGATTCCCACGTGATTGACACGTGATTCCCACGTGATTGACACGTGATTCCCACCTGATTCGCACGTGATTGACACGTGATTCCCTCGTCATTCCCACGTGATTGACACGTGATTCCCACGGGATTTCCACGTGATTGACACATTCCCACGTGATTACCACGTGATTGACAAGTGATTCCCTCGGGATTCCCACGTGACTCCCTTGTGATTCCCACGTGATTGACACGTGATTCCCACGTGATTCCCACGTGATTGACACATTCCCACGTGATTACCACGTGATTGACAAGTGATTCCCTCGGGATTCCCACGTGACTCCCTTGTGATTCCCACGTGATTGACACGTGATTGCCACGTGATTCCCACGTGATTGACACATTCCCACGTGATTCCCACGTGATTGACACGTGATTCCCACGGGATTCCCACGTGACTCCCTCGTGATCCCCACGTGATTGACACGTGATACCCACGGGATTCCCACGTGACACCCACCTAATTCCCACGTGATTGACACGTGATTCCAACCTAGTTCCCACGTGATTGACATGTGACTCCCTCGTGATTGCCATGTGATTGACACGTGATTCCAACCTAATTCCCACGTGATTGACACGTGATTCCCTCGTGATTCCCACGTGATTCTCAAGTGATTCCAACGTGATTGACACATTCCCACGTGATTCCCACGTGATTGACACGTGATTCCCACGTGATTGACACGTGATTCCCACCTGATTCGCACGTGATTGACACGTGATTCCCTCGTCATTCCCACGTGATTGACACGTGATTCCCACGTGAGTCCCACGTGATTGACACGTGATTCCCACGTGATTCCCATGTGATTGACAGGTGATTCCCACGTGATTCCCACGTGATTGAAACGTGATTCCCACGTGATTCCCACGTGATTCCCATGTGATTGACAGGTGATTCCCACGTGATTGACACGTGATTCCCACGTGATTGACACGTGATTCCCACCTGATTCGCACGTGATTGACACGTGATTCCCTCGTCATTACCACGTGATTGACACGTGATTCCCACGTGATTTCCACGTGATTTACACGTGATTCCCACGTGCTTCCCACGTGATTCCCATGTGATTGACAGGTGATTCCCACGTGATTCCCACGTGATTGACACGTGATTCCCACGTGATTCCCACGTGATTCCCATGTGATTGACAGGTGATTCCCACGTGATTCCCACGTGATTGACAAGTGATTCCCACAGGATTCCCACGTGACTCCCTCGTGATTCCCACGTGATTGACACGTGATTCCCACCTAATTCCCACGTGATTGACACGTGATTCCCACGTGATTCCCACGTGATTGACACATTCACACGTGATTCCCCCTTGATTGACACGTGATTCCCAAGGGATTCCCACGTGACTCCCTCGTGTTTCCCATGTGATTGACACGTGATTCCCACGTGATTCCCACGTGATTGACACGTGATTCCCTCGTGATTGCCACGTGATTGACACATGATTCCCACGTGAGTCCCATGTGATTGACACATGATTCTCACGTGATTCACACGTGAGTCCCATGTGATTGACACATGATTCCCACGTGATTTACACGTCATTCCCAAGTGATTCCCACGTGATTCCCATGTGATTGACACGTGATTCCCACGTGATTGACACGTGATTCCCACCTGATTCGCACGTGATTGACACGTGATTCCCTCGTCATTCCCACGTGATTGACACGTGATTCCCACGGGATTCCCACGTGACTCCCTCGTGATTCCCACGTGATTGACACGTGATTCCAACCTAGTTCCCACGTGATTGACATGTGACTCCCTCGTGATTGCCATGTGATTGACACGTGATTCCAACCTAATTCCCACGTGATTGACACGTGATTCCCTCGTGATTCCCACGTGATTCTCAAGTGATTCCAACGTGATTGACACATTCCCACGTGATTCCCACGTGATTGACACGTGATTCCCACGTGATTGACACGTGATTCCCACCTGATTCGCACGTGATTGACACGTGATTCCCTCGTCATTCCCACGTGATTGACACGTGATTCCCACGTGAGTCCCACGTGATTGACACGTGATTCCCACGTGATTCCCATGTGATTGACAGGTGATTCCCACGTGATTCCCACGTGATTGACACGTGATTCCCACGTGCTTCCCACGTGATTCCCATGTGATTGACAGGTGATTCCCACGTGATTCCCACGTGATTGACACGTGATTCCCACGTGATTCCCACGTGATTCCCATGTGATTGACAGGTGATTCCCACGTGATTCCCACGTGATTGACAAGTGATTCCCACGGGATTCCCACGTGACTCCCTCGTGATTCCCACGTGATTGACACGTGATTCCCACCTAATTCCCACGTGATTGACACGTGATTCCCACGTGATTCCCACGTGATTGACACGTGATTCCCTCGTGATTCCCACGTGATTGACCTGTGATTCCCTCGTGATTGCCACGTGAATGACACGTGATTCCCACATGAGTCCCATGTGATTAACACATGATTCCCACGTGATTCCCACGTGAGTCCAATGTGATTGACACATGATTCCCACGTGATTTACACGTGATTCCCACGTGATTCCCACGGGATTCCCACGTGACTCCCTCATGATTCCCACGTGATTGACACGTGATTCCCACGTGATTCGCACGTGATTGACACAATCCCACGTGATTCCCACGTGATTGACACGTGATTCCCACGTGATTCTCACGTGATTGACACATTCCCACGTGATTCCCACGTGATTGGCACGTGATTCCCACGGGATTCCCACGTGATTCCCTCGTGATTCCCACGTGATTGACACGTGATTCCCAGCTAATTCCCACGTGTTTGACACGTGATTCCCACGTGATTACCACGTGATTGACACGTTCCCACGTGATTCACACGTGATTGACACGTGATTCCCACGGGATTCCCACGTGATTCCCTCATGATTCCCACGTGATTGACACGTGATTCCAACCTAATTCCCACGTGATTGACACGTGATTCCCACGTGATTTTCACGTGATTGACACGTGATTCCCACGTGAGTCCCATGTGATTGACACATGATTCCCACGTGATTTACACGTGATTCCCACGCTATTCCCACGTGACTCCCTCGTGATTCCCACGTGATTGACACGTGATTGCCACGTGATTCCCACGTGATTGACACATTCCCTCGTGATTACCACGTGATTGACACGTGATTCCCACGGGATTCCCACGTGATTGACACATTCCCACGTGATTCCCACGTGATTGACACGTGATTCCCACGGGATTCCCACGTGACTCCCTGGTGATTCCCACATGATTGACAAGTGATTCCCACCTTATCCCCACGTGATTGACACGTGATTCCCACGTGATTCCCACGTAATTGACACATTCCCACGTGATTCCCACGTGATTGACACGTGATTCCCACGGGATACCCACGTGACTTCCTCGTGATTCCCACGTGATTGACACGTGATTCCCACGTGATTCGCACGTGATTGACACATTCCCACGTGATTCCCACGTGATTGACACGTGATTCCCACGGGATTTCCACGTGACTCACTTGTGACTCCCACGTGATTGACACGTGATTCCCACCTAATTCCCACGTGATTGACACGTGATTCCCACGTGATTCTCACGTGATTGACACATTCCCACGTGATTCCCACGTGATTGGCACGTGATTCCCACGGAATTCCCTCATGATTCCCTCGTGATTCCCACGTGATTGACACGTGATTCCCACCTAATTCCCACGTGTTTGACACGTGATTCCCACGTGATTGACACATTCCCACGTTATTCCCACGTGATTGAACGTGATTCCCATGGGATTCCCACGTGACTCCCTCGTGATTCCCACGTGATTGACACGTGATTCCAACCTAATTCCCACGTGATTGACATGTGACTCTCTCGTGATTGCCACGTGATTGACACGTGACTCCAACCTGATTCCCACGTGATTGACACGTGATTCCCTCGTGATTCCCACGTGATTCTCACGTGATTCCAACGTGATTGACACGTGATTCCCTCGTGATTCCCACGTGATTGACACGTGATTCCCCCGTGATTCCCACGTGATTTACAGGTGATTCCCTCGTGATTCCCACGTGATTGACACGTGATTCCCACGTGATTGACACGTGATTCCCACCTGATTCGCACGTGATTGACACGTGATTCCCTCGTGATTCCCATGTGATTGACACGTGATTCCCACGTGAGTCCCACGTGATTGACACATGATTCCCACGTGATTTCCACGTGATTCCCACGTGCTTCCCCCGTGATTCCCATGTGATTGACAGGTTATTCCCACGTGATTTTCACGTGACTGACACGTGATTCCCGCGTCATTACCACGTGATACCCACGTAAATGACAAGTGATTCCCACATGATTCCCACGTGTTTGACACATTCCCACGTGATTCCCACGTGATTGACACGTGATTCACACGGGATTCCCACGTGACTCCCTCGTGATTTCCACGTGATTGACACGAGATTCCCACGTCATTCCCACGTGATTCCCACGTATATGCCAAGTGATTCCCACATGATTCCCACGTGATTGAAATATTCCCACGTGATTCCCACGTGATTGACACGTGATTCCCACGTGAGTCCCATGTGATTGACACATGATTCCCACGTGATTTACACGTGATTCCCATGTGATTCCCACGTGATTCTCACGTGATTCCCATGTGATTGACACGTGATTCCCACGTGATTGACAGGTGATTCCCACGGGATTCCCACGTGACTCCCTCGTGATTCCCACGTGATTGACACGTGATTCCCACCTACTTCCCACGTGATTGACACGTGATTCCCACGTGATTCCCACGTGATTGACACATTGCCACGTGATTCCCCCTTGATTGACACGTGATTCCCAAGGGATTCCCATGTGACTCCCTCGTGACTCCCACGTGATTGACACGTGATTTCCACCTAATTCCCACGTGATTGACACGTGATTCCCACGTGATTCCCACGTGATTGACACGTGATTCCCACGTGATTCCCACGTGATTGACACGTGATTCCCTCGTGATTGCCACCTGATTGACACAGGATTCCCACGTGAGTCCCATGTGATTGACACATGATTCCCACGTGATTCCCACGTGATTCCCACGTGATTCCCACGTGATTCTCACGTGATTCCCATGTGATTGACACGTGATTCCCACGTGATTGACAGGTGATTCCCACAGGATTCCCACGTGACTCCGTCGTGATTCCCACGTGATTGACAAGTATTCCCACCTAATTCCCACGTGATTGACACATTCCTACGTGATTCCCACGTGATTGACACGTGATTCCCATGGGATTCCCACGTGATTAACACGTGATTCCCACGTGATTCCCACGTGATTGACACGTGATTCCCACCTAATTCCCACGTGATTGACACGTGATTCCCACGTGATTCTCACGTGATTGACACATTCCCACGTGATTCCCACGTGATTGGCACATGATTCCCACGGGATACACTCATGATTCCCTCGTGATTCCCACGTGATTGACACGTGATTCCCACCTAATTCCCACGTGTTTGACACGTGATTCCCACGTGATTCCCACGTGATTGACACATTCCCACGTTATTCCCACGTAATTGACACGTGATTCCCACGGGATTCCCACGTGACTCCCTCGTGATTCCCACGTGATTGACACGTGATTCCAACCTAATTTCCACGTGATTGACACGTGATTTCCACGTGATATTCACGTGATTGACACGTGATTCCCACGTGAGTCCCATGTGATTGACACATGATTCCCACGTGATTTACACGTGATTCCCACGGGATTCCCACGTGACTCCCTCGTGTTTCCCACGTGATTGACACATGATTCCAACCTAATTCCCACGTGATTGACATGTTACTCCCTCGTGATTGCCACATGATTGACACGTGACTCCAACCTAATTCCCACGTGATTGACACGTGATTCCCTCGTGATTCCCACGTGATTCTCACGTGATTCCAACGTGATTGACACGTGATTCCCTCGTGATTCCCACGTGATTGACACGTGATTCCCCCGTAATTCCCACGTGATTTACAGGTGATTACCTCGTGATTCCCACGTGATTGACACGTGATTCCCACGTGATTGACACGAGATTCCCACCTAATTCCCACGTGTTTGACACGTGATTCCCACGTGAGTCCCATGTGATTGACACATTCCCACGTGATTACCACGTGATTGACACGTGATTCCCACGGGATTCCCACGTGACTCCCTTGTGATTCCCACGTGATTGACACGTGATTCCCACGTGATTCCCACGTGATTGACACATTCCCACGTGATTACCACGTGATTGACAAGTGATTCCCTCGGGATTCCCACGTGACTCCCTTGTGATTCCCACGTGATTGACACGTGATTGCCACGTGATTCCCACGTGATTGACACATTCCCACGTGATTCCCACGTGATTGACACGTGATTCCCACGGGATTCCCACGTGACTCCCTCGTGATCCCCACGTGATTGACACGTGATACCCACGGGATTCCCACGTGACACCCACCTAATTCCCACGTGATTGACACGTGATTCCAACCTAGTTCCCACGTGATTGACATGTGACTCCCTCGTGATTGCCATGTGATTGACACGTGATTCCAACCTAATTCCCACGTGATTGACACGTGATTCCCTCGTGATTCCCACGTGATTCTCAAGTGATTCCAACGTGATTGACACATTCCCACGTGATTCCCACGTGATTGACACGTGATTCCCACGTGATTGACACGTGATTCCCACCTGATTCGCACGTGATTGACACGTGATTCCCTCGTCATTCCCACGTGATTGACACGTGATTCCCACGTGAGTCCCACGTGATTGACACGTGATTCCCACGTGATTCCCATGTGATTGACAGGTGATTCCCACGTGATTCCCACGTGATTGAAACGTGATTCCCACGTGATTCCCACGTGATTCCCATGTGATTGACAGGTGATTCCCACGTGATTGACACGTGATTCCCACGTGATTGACACGTGATTCCCACCTGATTCGCACGTGATTGACACGTGATTCCCTCGTCATTACCACGTGATTGACACGTGATTCCCACGTGATTTCCACGTGATTTACACG
Organism: Muntiacus reevesi; assembly: GCF_963930625.1. Lineage (NCBI taxonomy): Eukaryota > Metazoa > Chordata > Mammalia > Artiodactyla > Cervidae > Muntiacus > Muntiacus reevesi. The sequence goes on from NW_027077877.1 coordinate 1,772,595, forward strand.
TGATTCCCACGTGCTTCCCACGTGATTCCCATGTGATTGACAGGTGATTCCCACGTGATTCCCACGTGATTGACACGTGATTCCCACGTGATTCCCACGTGATTCCCATGTGATTGACAGGTGATTCCCACGTGATTCCCACGTGATTGACAAGTGATTCCCACAGGATTCCCACGTGACTCCCTCGTGATTCCCACGTGATTGACACGTGATTCCCACCTAATTCCCACGTGATTGACACGTGATTCCCACGTGATTCCCACGTGATTGACACATTCACACGTGATTCCCCCTTGATTGACACGTGATTCCCAAGGGATTCCCACGTGACTCCCTCGTGTTTCCCATGTGATTGACACGTGATTCCCACGTGATTCCCACGTGATTGACACGTGATTCCCTCGTGATTGCCACGTGATTGACACATGATTCCCACGTGAGTCCCATGTGATTGACACATGATTCTCACGTGATTCACACGTGAGTCCCATGTGATTGACACATGATTCCCACGTGATTTACACGTCATTCCCAAGTGATTCCCACGTGATTCCCATGTGATTGACACGTGATTCCCACGTGATTGACACGTGATTCCCACCTAATTCCCACGTGATTGACACGTGATTCCCATGTGATTGACACATACCCACGTGATTACCACATGATTGACACGTGATTCCCACGGGATTCCCACGTGACTCCCTTGTGATTCCCACGTGATTGACAAGTGATTCCCACCTTATCCCCACGTGATTGACACGTGATTCCCACGTGATTCCCACGTAATTGACACATTCCCACATGATTCCCACGTGATTGACACGTGATTCCCACGGGATTCCCACGTGACTCCCTCGTGATTCCCACGTGATTGACACGTGATTCCCACCTAATTACAACGTGTTTGACACGTGATTCACACCTGATTCCCACGTGATTGACACATTCCCACGTGATTCCCACGTGATTGACACGTGATACCCACGGGATTCCCACGTGACTCCCTCATGATTCCCACGTGATTGACACGTGATTCCCACGTGATTCGCACGTGATTGACACATTCCCACGTGATTCCCACGTGATTGACACGTGATTCCCACGGGATTTCTTCGTGACTCACTTGTGATTCCCACGTGATTGACACGTGATTCCCACGTGATTCGCACGTGATTAACACATTCCCACGTGAATCCCACGTGATAGACACGTGATTCCCACGGGATTCCCCCTTGACTCCCTCATGATTCCCACGTGATTGACACGTGATTCCCACGTGATTCACACGTGATTGACACATTCCCACGTGATTCCCAAGTGATTGACACGTGATTCCCACGGGATTTCTACGTGACTCACTTGTGATTCCCACGTGATTGACACGTGATTCCCACCTAATTCCCACGTGTTTGACACGTGATTCCCACCTGATTCCCACGTGATTGACACATTCCCACGTGATTCCCACGTGATTGACACGTGATTCCCACGGGATTCCCACCTGACTCCCTCATGATTCCCCCGTGATTGACACGTGATTCCCACGTGATTCGCACGTGATTGACACATTCCCACGTGATTCCCACGTGATTGACACGTGATTCCCACGGGATTTCTACGTGACTCACTTGTGATTCCCACGTGATTGACACGTGATTCCCACCTAATTCCCACGTAATTGACACGTGATTCCCACGTGATTCTCACGTGATTGACACATTCCCATGTGATTCCCACGTGATTGACACGTGATTCCCACGGGATTCCCACGTGACTCCCTCATGATGCCCACGTGATTGACACGTGATTCCCACGTGCTTCGCACGTGATTGACACATTCCCACGTGAATCCCACCTGATTGACACGTGATTCCCAAGGGATGTCTACGTGACTCACTTGTGATTCCCACGTGATTGACACGTGATTCCCACCTAATTCCCACGTGTTTGACACGTGATTCCCACCTGATTCCCACGTGATTGACACATTCCCACGTGATTCCCATGTGATTGACACGTGATTCCCACGGGATTCCCACGTGACTCCCTCATGATTCCCACGTGATTGACACGTGATTCCCACGTGATTCGCACGTGATTGACACATTACCACGTGATTCCCACGTGATTGACACGTGATTCCCACGGGATTTCTACGTGACTCACTTGTGATTCCCACGTGATTGACACGTGATACCCACCTAATTCCCACGTAATTGACACGTGATTCCCACGTGATTCTCACGTGATTGACACATTCCCACGTGATTCCCACGTGATTGACACGTGATTCCCACGGGATTCCCACGTGATTGACACGTGATTCCCACGTGATTCTCACGTGATTCCAATGTGATTGACACGTGATTCCCTCGTGATTCCCACGTGATTGACACGTGATTCCCCCGTGATTCCCACGTGATTTACAGGTGATTCCCTCGTGATGCCCACGTGATTGACACGTGATTCCCACGTGATTGACACGTGATTCCCACCTGATTCGCACGTGATTGACACGTGATTCCCTCGTGATTCTCATGTGATTGACACGTGATTCCCACGTGAGTCCCACGTGATTGACACATGATTCCCACGTGATTTCCACGTGATTCTCACGTGCTTCCCCCGTGATTCCCATGTGATTGACAGGTTATTCCCACGTGATTTTCACGTGACTGACACGTGATTCCCGCGTCATTCCCACGTGATACCCAGGTAAATGACAAGTGATTCCCACATGATTCCCACGTGTTTGACACATTCCCACGTGATTCCCACGTGATTGACACGTGATTCACACGGGATTCCCACGTGACTCCCTCGTGATTTCCACGTGATTGACACGAGATTCCCACGTCATTCACACGTGATTCCCACGTATATGCCAAGTGATTCCCACATGATTCCCACGTGATTGAAATATTCCCACGTGATTCCCACGTGATTGACACGTGATTCCCACGTGAGTCCCATGTGATTGACACATGATTCCCACGTGATTTACACGTGATTCCCACGTGATTCCCACGTGATTCTCACGTGATTCCCATGTGATTGACACGTGATTCCCACGTGATTGACAGGTGATTCCCACGGGATTCCCACGTGACTCCCTCGTGATTCCCACGTAATTGACACGTGATTCCCACCTACTTCCCACGTGATTGACACGTGATTCCCACGTGATTCCCACGTGATTGACACGTGATTCCCAAGGGATTCCCATGTGACTCCCTCGTGACTCCCACGTGATTGACACGTGATTTCCAACTAATTTCCACGTGATTGACACGTGATTCCCACGTGATTCCCACGTGATTGACACGTGATTCCCACGTGATTCCCACGTGATTGACACGTGATTCCCTCGTGATTGCCACCTGATTGACACAGGATTCCCACGTGAGTCCCATGTGATTGACACATGATTCCCACGTGATTCCCACGTGATTCCCACGTGATTCCCACGTGATTCTCACGTGATTCCCATGTGATTGACACGTGATTCCCACGTGATTGACAGGTGATTCCCACAGGATTCCCACGTGACTCCGTCGTGATTCCCACGTGATTGACAAGTATTCCCACCTAATTCCCACGTGATTGACACATTCCCACGTGATTCCCACGTGATTGACACGTGATTCCCACGGGATTCCCACGTGATTAACACGTGATTCCCACGTGATTCCCACGTGATTGACACGTGATTCCCACCTAATACCCACGTGATTGACACGTGATTCCCACGTGATTCTCACGTGATTGACACATTCCCACGTGATTCCCACGTGATTGGCACATGATTCCCACGGGATTCCCTCATGATTCCCTCGTGATTCCCACGTGATTGACACGTGATTCCCACCTAATTCCCACGTGTTTGACACGTGATTCCCACGTGATTCCCACGTGATTGACACATTCCCACGTTATTCCCACGTAATTGACACGTGATTCCCACGGGATTCCCACGTGACTCCCTCGTGATTCCCACGTGATTGACACGTGATTCCAACCTAATTTCCACGTGATTGACACGTGATTTCCACGTGATATTCACGTGATTGACACGTGATTCCCACGTGAGTCCCATGTGAATGACACATGATTCCCACGTGATTAACACGTGATTCCCACGGGATTCCCACGTGACTCCCTCGTGTTTCCCACGTGATTGACACATGATTCCAACCTAATTCCCACGTGATTGACATGTTACTCCCTCGTGATTGCCACATGATTGACACGTGACTCCAACCTAATTCCCACGTGATTGACACGTGATTCCCTCGTGATTCCCACGTGATTCTCACGTGATTCCAACGTGATTGACACGTGATTCCCTCGTGATTCCCACGTGATTGACACGTGATTCCCCCGTAATTCCCACGTGATTTACAGGTGATTCCCTCGTGATTCCCACGTGATTGACACGTGATTCCCACGTGATTGACACGTGATTCCCACCTAATTCCCACGTGTTTGACACGTGATTCCCACGTGAGTCCCATGTGATTGACACATTCCCACGTGATTACCACGTGATTGACACGTGATTCCCACGGGATTCCCACGTGACTCCCTTGTGATTCCCACGTGATTGACACGTGATTCCCACGTGATTCCCACGTGATTGACACATTCCCACGTGATTACCACGTGATTGACAAGTGATTCCCTCGGGATTCCCACGTGACTCCCTTGTGATTCCCACGTGATTGACACGTGATTGCCACGTGATTCCCACGTGATTGACACATTCCCACGTGATTCCCACGTGATTGACACGTGATTCCCACGGGATTCCCACGTGACTCCCTCGTGATCCCCACGTGATTGACACGTGATACCCACGGGATTCCCACGTGACACCCACCTAATTCGACGTGTTTGACACGTGATTCCCATGTGGTTCCCACGTGATTGACACATTCCCACGTGATTCCCAAGTGATTGACACGTGATTCCCACGGGATTTCTACGTGACTCACTTGTGATTCCCACGTGATTGACACGTGATTCCCACCTAATTCCCACGTGTTTGACACGTGATTCCCACCTGATTCCCACGTGATTGACACATTCCCACGTGATTCCCACGTGATTGACACGTGATTCCCACGTGATTGACACGTGATTCCCACGGGATTCCCACGTGACTCCCTCGTGATTCCCACGTGATTAACACGTGATTCCCACGTGATTCCCACGTGATTGACACGTGATTCCCACGTGATTCCCACGTGATTCCTCGTGATTGACACTTGATTCGCACGTGATTCCCACGGGATTGACACGTGATTCCCACATGATTCCAACGTAATTACCACGTGATTCGAACTTGACTCTCACGTGATTCCCACGTGATTGACACGTGATTCCCTCGTGATTCCCACGTGATTGACACGTCATTCCCATGTGATTCCCACGTGATTGACACGTGATTCCCACGTGATTCCCACGTGATTCTCACGATATCGACACGTGATTCCCACGTGATTCCCACGTGAGTCCCATGTGATTGACACATGATTCCCACGTGATTTACACGTGATTCCCACGGTATTCCCACGTGACTCCCTCGTGATTCCCACGTGATTGACACTTGATTCCAACCTAATTCCCACGTGATTGACATGTGACTCCCTCGTGATTGCCAATGATTGACACGTGATTCCAACCTAATTCCCACGTGATTGACACGTGATTCCCTCGTGATTCCCACGTGATTCTCACGTGATTCCTACGTGATTGACACGTGATTTCCGCCTAATTCCCACGTGATTGACACGTGATTCCCACGTGATTCCCACGTGATTGACACATTCCCACGTGATTACCACGTGATTGACACGTGATTCCCACGGGATTCCCACGTGACTCCCTCGTGATTACCACGTGATTGACACGTGATTGCCACGTAATTCCCACATGATTGACACATTCCCACGTGATTACCACGTGATTGACACGTGATTCCCACGGGATTCAAACGTGACTCCCTCGTGATTCCCACGTGAGTCCCATGTGATTGACACATGATTCCCACGTGATTTACACGTGATTCCCACGTGATTCCCACGTGATTCTCACGTGATTCCCATGTGATTGACTCGTGATTCCCAAGTGATTGACAGGTGATTCCCAAGGGAATCCCAGGTGACTCCCTCGTGATTCCTACGTGATTGACACGTGATTTCCGCCTAATTCCCACGTGATTGACACGTGATTCCCACCTAATTCGCACGTGATTGACACGTGATTCCCACGTGATTCCCACATGATTGACGCATTCCCATGTGATTCCCCCGTTATTGACAAATGATTCCCACGGGACTCCCACGTGACTCCCTCGTGATTCCCACGTGATTTACACGTGATTCCCACCTAATTCCCACATGATTGACACGAGATTCCCACGTGATTCCCACGTGATTGACAAGTGATTCCCACGTGATTCCCACGTGATTGACACGTAATTCCCACGTGATTCCCACGTGATTGACACATTCCCACGTGATTCCCACGGGATTGACACGTGATTACCACGGGATTCACACGTGACTCCCTCGTGATTCCCATGTGATTGACACGTGATTCCCACCTTATTCCCACGTGATTGACACGTGATTGCTACGTGTTTTCCACGTGATTCCCACGTCATTGACACATTCCCACGTGATTCCCACGTGATTGACATGTGATTCCCACGGGATTCTCACGTGACTCCCTCGTGATTCCCACGTGATTGACACGTGATTCCCACGTGATTCCCACGTGATTGAAACATTCCCACGTGATTCCCACGTGATTGACACGTGATTCCCACGGGATTCCCACGTGACTCCCTCGTGATTCCCATGTGATTGACACGTGATTCCCACCTTATTCCCACGTGATTGACACGTGATTCCTACGTGTTTTCCACGTGATTCCCACGTTGTTGACACGTGATTCCCACATGAATCACACGTGATTACCACGTGATTGACACGTGATTCCCACGGGATTCCCACGTGACTCCCTCATGATTCCCACATGATTGACACGTGAGTCCCACGTGATTCGCACGTGATTGACACATTCCCACGTGATTCCCACGTGATTGACATGTGATTCCCACGGGATTTCTACGTGACTCACTTGTGATTCCCACGTGATTGGCACGTGATTCCCACGTGATTCGCACGTGATTGACACATTCCCACGTGAATCCCACGTGATAGACACGTGATTCCCACGGGATTCCCGCTTGACTCCCTCATGATTCCCACGTGATTGACACGTGATTCCCACGTGATTCACACGTGATTGACACATTCCCACGTGATTCCCAAGTGATTGACACGTGATTCCCACGGGATTTCTACGAGACTCACTTGTGATTCCCACGTGATTGACACGTGATTCCCACCTAATTCCCACGTGTTTGACACGTGATTCCCACCTGATTCCCACGTGATTTACACATTCCCACGTGATTCCCACGTGATTGACACGTGATCCCCACGGGATTCCCACCTGACTCCCTCATGATTCCCACGTGATTGACACGTGATTCCCACGTGATTCGCACGTGATTGACACATTCCCACGTGATTCCCACGTGATTGACACGTGATTCCCACGGGATTTCTACGTGACTCACTTGTGATTCCCACGTGATTGACACGTGATTCCCACCTAATTCCCACGTAATTGACACGTGATTCCCACGTGATTCTCACGTGATTGACACATTCCCATGTGATTCCCACGTGATTGACACGTGATTCCCACGGGATTCCCACGTGACTCCCTCATGATTCCCACGTGATTGACACGTGATTCCCACGTGATTCGCACGTGATTGACACATTCCCACGTGAATCCCACCTGATTGACACGTGATTCCCAAGGGATGTCTACGTGACTCACTTGTGATTCCCACGTGATAGACACGTGATTCCCACCTAATTCCCACGTGTTTGACACGTGATTCCCACCTGATTCCCACGTGATTGACACATTCCCACGTGATTCCCATGTGATTGACACGTGATTCCCACGGGATTCCCACGTGACTCCCTCGTGATTCCCACGTGATTGACACGTGATTCCCACGTGATTCGCACGTGATTGACACATTACCACGTGATTCCCACGTGATTGACACGTGATTCCCACGGGATTTCTACGTGACTCACTTGTGATTCCCACGTGATTGACACGTGATACCCACCTAATTCCCACGTAATTGACACGTGATTCCCACGTGATTCTCACGTGATTGACACATTCCCACATGATTCCCACGTGATTGGCACATGATTCCCACGGGATTCCCACGTGATTCCCTCGTGATTATCACGTGATTGACACGTGATTCCCACCTAATTCCCACGTGATTGACACGTGATTCCCACGTGATTGCCACGTGATTGACACATTCCCGCTTGATTCCCCCTTGATTGACACGTGATTCCCACGTGAGTCCCATGTGATTGACACATGATTCCCACGTGATTTACACGTCATTCCCAAGTGATTCCCACGTGATTCCCTCATGATTCCCACGTGATTGACACGTGATTCCCACGTGATTCGCACGTGATTGACACATTACCACGTGATTCCCACGTGATTGACACGTGATTCCCACGGGATTTCTACGTGACTCACTTGTGATTCCCACGTGATTGACACGTGATTCCCACCTAATTCGCACGTGATTGACACGTGATTCCCACGTGATTCCCACATGATTGACGCATTCCCATGTGATTCCCCCGTGATTGACACATGATTCCCACGGGACTCCCACGTGACTCCCTCGTGATTCCCACGTGATTTACACGTGATTCCCACCTAATTCCCACGTGATTGACACGTGATTCCCACGTGATTCCCACGTGATTGACACGTGATTCCCACGTGATTCCCACGTGATTGACATGTGATTCCCTCGTGATTGCCACGTGAATGACACGTGATTCCCACGTGAGTCCCATGTGATTGACACATGATTCCCACGTGATTTACACGTGATTCCCACGGTATTCCCACGTGACTCCCTCGTGATTCCCACGTGATTGACACTTGATTCCAACCTAATTCCCACGTGATTGACATGTGACTCCCTCGTGATTGCCACGTGATTGACACGTGATTCCAACCTAATTCCCACGTGATTGACACGTGATTCCCTCGTGATTCCCACGTGATTCTCACGTGATTCCTACGTGATTGACACGTGATTTCCGCCTAATTCCCACGTGATTGACACGTGATTCCCACGTGATTCCCACGTGATTGACACATTCCCACGTGATTACCACGTGATTGACACGTGATTCCCACGGGATTCCCACGTGACTCCCTCGTGATTACCACGTGATTGACACGTGATTGCCACGTAATTCCCACATGATTGACACATTCCCACGTGATTACCACGTGATTGACACGTGATTCCCACGGGATTCAAACGTGACTCCCTCGTGATTCCCACGTGAGTCCCATGTGATTGACACATGATTCCCACGTGATTTACACGTGATTCCCACGTGATTCCCACGTGATTCTCACGTGATTCCCATGTGATTGACTCGTGATTCCCAAGTGATTGACAGGTGATTCCCAAGGGAATCCCAGGTGACTCCCTCGTGATTCCTACGTGATTGACACGTGATTTCCGCCTAATTCCCACGTGATTGACACGTGATTCCCACCTAATTCGCACGTGATTGACACGTGATTCCCACGTGATTCCCACATGATTGACGCATTCCCATGTGATTCCCCCGTTATTGACAAATGATTCCCACGGGACTCCCACGTGACTCCCTCGTGATTCCCACGTGATTTACACGTGATTCCCACCTAATTCCCACATGATTGACACGAGATTCCCACGTGATTCCCACGTGATTGACAAGTGATTCCCACGTGATTACCACGTGATTGACACGTAATTCCCACGTGATTCCCACGTGATTGACACATTCCCACGTGATTCCCACGGGATTGACACGTGATTACCACGGGATTCACACGTGACTCCCTCGTGATTCCCATGTGATTGACACGTGATTCCCACCTTATTCCCACGTGATTGACACGTGATTGCTACGTGTTTTCCACGTGATTCCCACGTCATTGACACATTCCCACGTGATTCCCACGTGATTGACATGTGATTCCCACGGGATTCTCACGTGACTCCCTCGTGATTCCCACGTGATTGACACGTGATTCCCACGTGATTCCCACGTGATTGAAACATTCCCACGTGATTCCCACGTGATTGACACGTGATTCCCACGGGATTCCCACGTGACTCCCTCGTGATTCCCATGTGATTGACACGTGATTCCCACCTTATTCCCACGTGATTGACACGTGATTCCTACGTGTTTTCCACGTGATTCCCACGTTGTTGACACGTGATTCCCACATGAATCACACGTGATTACCACGTGATTGACACGTGATTCCCACGGGATTCCCACGTGACTCCCTCATGATTCCCACATGATTGACACGTGAGTCCCACGTGATTCGCACGTGATTGACACATTCCCACGTGATTCCCACGTGATTGACATGTGATTCCCACGGGATTTCTACGTGACTCACTTGTGATTCCCACGTGATTGGCACGTGATTCCCACGTGATTCGCACGTGATTGACACATTCCCACGTGAATCCCACGTGATAGACACGTGATTCCCACGGGATTCCCGCTTGACTCCCTCATGATTCCCACGTGATTGACACGTGATTCCCACGTGATTCACACGTGATTGACACATTCCCACGTGATTCCCAAGTGATTGACACGTGATTCCCACGGGATTTCTACGAGACTCACTTGTGATTCCCACGTGATTGACACGTGATTCCCACCTAATTCCCACGTGTTTGACACGTGATTCCCACCTGATTCCCACGTGATTTACACATTCCCACGTGATTCCCACGTGATTGACACGTGATCCCCACGGGATTCCCACCTGACTCCCTCATGATTCCCACGTGATTGACACGTGATTCCCACGTGATTCGCACGTGATTGACACATTCCCACGTGATTCCCACGTGATTGACACGTGATTCCCACGGGATTTCTACGTGACTCACTTGTGATTCCCACGTGATTGACACGTGATTCCCACCTAATTCCCACGTAATTGACACGTGATTCCCACGTGATTCTCACGTGATTGACACATTCCCATGTGATTCCCACGTGATTGACACGTGATTCCCACGGGATTCCCACGTGACTCCCTCATGATTCCCACGTGATTGACACGTGATTCCCACGTGATTCGCACGTGATTGACACATTCCCACGTGAATCCCACCTGATTGACACGTGATTCCCAAGGGATGTCTACGTGACTCACTTGTGATTCCCACGTGATAGACACGTGATTCCCACCTAATTCCCACGTGTTTGACACGTGATTCCCACCTGATTCCCACGTGATTGACACATTCCCACGTGATTCCCATGTGATTGACACGTGATTCCCACGGGATTCCCACGTGACTCCCTCGTGATTCCCACGTGATTGACACGTGATTCCCACGTGATTCGCACGTGATTGACACATTACCACGTGATTCCCACGTGATTGACACGTGATTCCCACGGGATTTCTACGTGACTCACTTGTGATTCCCACGTGATTGACACGTGATACCCACCTAATTCCCACGTAATTGACACGTGATTCCCACGTGATTCTCACGTGATTGACACATTCCCACATGATTCCCACGTGATTGGCACATGATTCCCACGGGATTCCCACGTGATTCCCTCGTGATTATCACGTGATTGACACGTGATTCCCACCTAATTCCCACGTGATTGACACGTGATTCCCACGTGATTGCCACGTGATTGACACATTCCCGCTTGATTCCCCCTTGATTGACACGTGATTCCCACGTGAGTCCCATGTGATTGACACATGATTCCCACGTGATTTACACGTCATTCCCAAGTGATTCCCACGTGATTCCCTCATGATTCCCACGTGATTGACACGTGATTCCCACGTGATTCGCACGTGATTGACACATTACCACGTGATTCCCACGTGATTGACACGTGATTCCCACGGGATTTCTACGTGACTCACTTGTGATTCCCACGTGATTGACACGTGATACCCACCTAATTCCCACGTAATTGACACGTGATTCCCACGTGATTCTCACGTGATTGACACATTCCCACGTGATTCCCACGTGATTGGCACGTGATTCCCACGGGATTCCCACGTGATTCCCTCGTGATTATCACATGATTGACACGTGATTCCCACCTAATTCCCCCGTGATTGACACGTGAATCCCACGTGATTGACACGTGATTCCCGCGGGATTCCCACGTGACTCCCTCGTGATTCCCACGTGATTAACACGTGATTCCCACGTGATTCCCACGTGATTGACAAGTGATTCCCACGTGATTCCCACGTGATTCCTCGTGATTGACACTTGATTCGCACGTGATTCCCACGGGATTGACACGTGATTCCCACATGATTCCAACGTAATTACCACGTGATTCGAACTTGACTCTCACGTGATTCCCACGTGATTGACACGTGATTCCCTCGTGATTCCCACGTGATTGACACGTCATTCCCATGTGATTCCCACGTGATTGACACGTGATTCCCACGTGATTCCCACGTGATTCTCACGATATCGACACGTGATTCCCACGTGATTCCCACGTGAGTCCCATGTGATTGACACATGATTCCCACGTGATTTACACGTGATTCCCACGGTATTCCCACGTGACTCCCTCGTGATTCCCACGTGATTGACACTTGATTCCAACCTAATTCCCACGTGATTGACATGTGACTCCCTCGTGATTGCCACGTGATTGACACGTGATTCCAACCTAATTCCCACGTGATTGACACGTGATTCCCTCGTGATTCCCACGTGATTCTCACGTGATTCCTACGTGATTGACACGTGATTTCCGCCTAATTCCCACGTGATTGACACGTGATTCCCACGTGATTCCCACGTGATTGACACATTCCCACGTGATTACCACGTGATTGACACGTGATTCCCACGGGATTCCCACGTGACTCCCTCGTGATTACCACGTGATTGACACGTGATTGCCACGTAATTCCCACATGATTGACACATTCCCACGTGATTACCACGTGATTGACACGTGATTCCCACGGGATTCAAACGTGACTCTCTCGTGATTCCCACGTGAGTCCCATGTGATTGACACATGTTTCCCGCGTGATTTACACGTGATTCCCACGTGATTCCCACGTGATTCTCACGTGATTCCCATGTGATTGACTCGTGATTCCCAAGTGATTGACAGGTGATTCCCAAGGGAATCCCAGTTGACTCCCTCGTGATTCCCACGTGATTGACACGTGATTCCCACCTAATTCGCACGTGATTGACACGTGATTCCCACGTGATTCCCACATGATTGACGCATTCCCATGTGATTCCCCCGTGATTGACACATGATTCCCACGGGACTCCCACGTGACTCCCTCGTGATTCCCACGTGATTTACACGTGATTCCCACCTAATTCCCACGTGATTGACACGTGATTCCCACGTGATTCCCACGTGATTGACACGTGATTCCCACGTGATTCCCACGTGATTGACATGTGATTCCCTCGTGATTGCCACGTGAATGACACGTGATTCCCACGTGAGTGCCATGTGATTGACACATGATTCCCACGTGATTTACACGTGATTACCACGTGATTCCCACGTGATTCTCACGTGATTCCCATGTGAGTCCAATGTGATTGACACATGATTCCCATGTGATTGACACATGATTCCCACGTGATTCCCACTTGAGTCCAATGTGATTGACACATGATTCCCACGTGATTTACACGTGATTCCCACGTGATTCCCACATGATTCCCACGTGAGTCCAATGTGACTGACACATGATTCCCACGTGATTTACACGTGATTACCAAGTGATTCCCACGTGATTCTCACGTGATTCCCATGTGATTGACACGTGATTCCCACGTGATTTACACGTGATACCCACGTGATTCCCACGTAATTGACACATTCCCACGTGATTACCACGTGATTGACACGTGATTCCCACGTGATTGCCACGTGATTGACACATTCCCGCTTGATTCCCCCTTGATTGACACGTGATTCCCACGTGAGTCCCATGTGATTGACACATGATTCCCACGTGATTTACACGTCATTCCCAAGTGATTCCCACGTGATTCCCTCATGATTCCCACGTGATTGACACGTGATTCCCACGTGATTCGCACGTGATTGACACATTACCACGTGATTCCCACGTGATTGACACGTGATTCCCACGGGATTTCTACGTGACTCACTTGTGATTCCCACGTGATTGACACGTGATACCCACCTAATTCCCACGTAATTGACACGTGATTCCCACGTGATTCTCACGTGATTGACACATTCCCACGTGATTCCCACGTGATTGGCACGTGATTCCCACGGGATTCCCACGTGATTCCCTCGTGATTATCACATGATTGACACGTGATTCCCACCTAATTCCCCCGTGATTGACACGTGATTCCCACGTGATTGACACGTGATTCCCACGGGATTCCCACGTGACTCCCTCGTGATTCCCACGTGATTAACACGTGATTCCCACGTGATTCCCACGTGATTGACAAGTGATTCCCACGTGATTCCCACGTGATTCCTCGTGATTGACACTTGATTCGCACGTGATTCCCACGGGATTGACACGTGATTCCCACATGATTCCAACGTAATTACCACGTGATTCGAACTTGACTCTCACGTGATTCCCACGTGATTGACACGTGATTCCCTCGTGATTCCCACGTGATTGACACGTCATTCCCATGTGATTCCCACGTGATTGACACGTGATTCCCACGTGATTCCCACGTGATTCTCACGATATCGACACGTGATTCCCACGTGATTCCCACGTGAGTCCCATGTGATTGACACATGATTCCCACGTGATTTACACGTGATTCCCACGGTATTCCCACGTGACTCCCTCGTGATTCCCACGTGATTGACACTTGATTCCAACCTAATTCCCACGTGATTGACATGTGACTCCCTCGTGATTGCCACGTGATTGACACGTGATTCCAACCTAATTCCCACGTGATTGACACGTGATTCCCTCGTGATTCCCACGTGATTCTCACGTGATTCCTACGTGATTGACACGTGATTTCCGCCTAATTCCCACGTGATTGACACGTGATTCCCACGTGATTCCCACGTGATTGACACATTCCCACGTGATTACCACGTGATTGACACGTGATTCCCACGGGATTCCCACGTGACTCCCTCGTGATTACCACGTGATTGACACGTGATTGCCACGTAATTCCCACATGATTGACACATTCCCACGTGATTACCACGTGATTGACACGTGATTCCCACGGGATTCAAACGTGACTCTCTCGTGATTTCCACGTGAGTCCCATGTGATTGACACATGTTTCCCACGTGATTTACACGTGATTCCCACGTGATTCCCACGTGATTCTCACGTGATTCCCATGTGATTGACTCGTGATTCCCAAGTGATTGACAGGTGATTCCCAAGGGAATCCCAGTTGACTCCCTCGTGATTCCCACGTGATTGACACGTGATTCCCACCTAATTCGCACGTGATTGACACGTGATTCCCACGTGATTCCCACATGATTGACGCATTCCCATGTGATTCCCCCGTGATTGACACATGATTCCCACGGGACTCCCACGTGACTCCCTCGTGATTCCCACGTGATTTACACGTGATTCCCACCTAATTCCCACGTGATTGACACGTGATTCCCACGTGATTCCCACGTGATTGACACGTGATTCCCACGTGATTCCCACGTGATTGACATGTGATTCCCTCGTGATTGCCACGTGAATGACACGTGATTCCCACGTGAGTCCCATGTGATTGACACATGATTCCCACGTGATTTACACGTGATTACCACGTGATTCCCCCGTGATTCTCACGTGATTCCCATGTGAGTCCAATGTGATTGACACATGATTCCCATGTGATTGACACATGATTCCCACGTGATTCCCACTTGAGTCCAATGTGATTGACACATGATTCCCACGTGATTTACACGTGATTCCCACGTGATTCCCACATGATTCCCACGTGAGTCCAATGTGACTGACACATGATTCCCACGTGATTTACACGTGATTACCACGTGATTCCCACGTGATTCTCACGTGATTCCCATGTGATTGACACGTGATTCCCACGTGATTTACACGTGATACCCACGTGATTCCCACGTAATTGACACATTCCCACGTGATTACCACGTGATTGACACGTGATTCCCACGGGATTCCCACGTGACTCCCTCGTGATTCCCACGTGATTGACACGTAATTCCCACGTGATTCCCACGTGATTGACACATTCCCACGTGATTCCCACGGGATTGACACGTGATTACCACGGGATTCACACGTGACTCCCTCGTGATTCCCATGTGATTGACACGTGATTCCCACCTTATTCCCACGTGATTGACACGTGATTGCTACGTGTTTTCCACGTGATTCCCACGTCATTGACACATTCCCACGTGATTCCCACGTGATTGACACGTGATTCCCACGGGATTCTCACGTGACTCCCTCGTGATTCCCACGTGATTGACATGTGATTCCCACGTGATTCCCACGTGATTGAAACATTCCCACGTGATTCCCACGTGATTGACACGTGATTCCCACGGGATTCCCACGTGACTCCCTCGTGATTCCCATGTGATTGACACGTGATTCCCACCTTATTCCCACGTGATTGACACGTGATTCCTACGTGTTTTCCACGTGATTCCCACGTTGTTGACACGTGATTCCCACATGAATCCCACGTGATTACCACGTGATTGACACGTGATTCCCACGGGATTCGCACGTGACTCCCTCATGATTCCCACATGATTGACACGTGAGTCCCACGTTATTCGCACGTGATTGACACATTCCCACGTGATTCGCACGTGATTGACATGTGATTCCCACGGGATTTCTACGTGACTCACTTGTGATACCCACGTGATTGGCACGTGATTCCCACGTGATTCGCACGTGATTGACACATTCCCACGTGAATCCCACGTGATAGACACGTGATTCCCACGGGATTCCCGCTTGACTCCCTCATGATTCCCACGTGATTGACACGTGATTCCCACGTGATTCACACGTGATTGACACATTCCCACGTGATTCCCAAGTGATTGACACGTGATTCCCACGGGATTTCTACGTGACTCACTTGTGATTCCAACGTGATTGACACGTGATTCCCACCTAATTCCCACGTGTTTGACACGTGATTCCCACCTGATTCCCACGTGATTGACACATTCCCACGTGATTGACACGTGATTCCCACGTGATTCGCACGTGATTGACACATTCCCACGTGATTCCCACGTGATTGACACGTGATTCCCACGGGATTTCTACGTGACTCACTTGTGATTCCCACGTGATTGACACGTGATTCCCACCTAATTCCCACGTAATTGACACGTGATTCCCACGTGATTCTCACGTGATTGACACATTCCCATGTGATTCCCACGTGATTGACACGTGATTCCCACGGGATTCCCACGTGACTCCCTCATGATTCCCACGTGATTGACACGTGATTCCCACGTGATTCGCACGTGATTAACACATTCCCACGTGAATCCCACCTGATTGACAAGTGATTCCCAAGGGATGTCTACGTGACTCACTTGTGATTCCCACGTGATTGACACGTGATTCCCACCTAATTCCCACGTGTTTGACACGTGATTCCCACCTGATTCCCACGTGATTGACACATTCCCACGTGAGTCCCATGTGATTGACACGTGATTCCCACGGGATTCCCACGTGACTCCCTCGTGATTCCCACGTGATTGACACGTGATTCCCACGTGATTCGCACGTGATTGACACATTACCACGTGATTCCCACGTGATTGACACGTGATTCCCACGGGATTTCTACGTGACTCACTTGTGATTCCCACGTGATTGACACGTGATACCCACCTAATTCCCACGTAATAGACACGTGATTCCCACGTGATTCTCACGTGATTGACACATTCCCACGTGATTCGACGTGATTGGCACATGATTCCCACGGGATTCCCACGTGATTCCCTCGTGATTATCACG
Source organism: Muntiacus reevesi (assembly GCF_963930625.1). Lineage (NCBI taxonomy): Eukaryota > Metazoa > Chordata > Mammalia > Artiodactyla > Cervidae > Muntiacus > Muntiacus reevesi. The sequence continues at coordinate 1,790,865 of NW_027077877.1, forward strand.
TGATTGACACGTGATTCCCACCTAATTCCCACGTGATTGACACGTGATTCCCACGTGATTGCCACGTGATTGACACATTCCCGCTTGATTCCCCCTTGATTGACACGTGATTCCCACCTAATTCCCACGTGTTTGACACGTGATTCCCACCTGAATCCCACGTGATTGACACATTCCCACGTGATTCCCACGTGATTGACACGTGATTCCCAAGGGATGTCTACGTGACTCACTTGTGATTCCCACGTGATTGACACGTGATTCCCACCTAATTCCCACGTGTTTGACACGTGATTCCCACCTGATTCCCACGTGATTGACACATTCCCACGTGATTCCCATGTGATTGACACGTGATTCCCACGGGATTCCCACGTGACTCCCTCGTGATTCCCACGTGATTGACACGTGATTCCCACGTGATTCGCACGTGATTGACACATTACCACGTGATTCCCACGTGATTGACACGTGATTCCCACGGGATTTCTACGTGACTCACTTGTGATTCCCACGTGATTGACACGTGATACCCACCTAATTCCCACGTAATTGACACGTGATTCCCACGTGATTCTCACGTTATTGACACATTCCCACGTTATTCCCACGTGATTGCACATGATTCCCACGGGATTCCCACGTGATTCCCTCGTGATTATCACGTGATTGACACGTGATTCCCACCTAATTCCCACGTGATTGACACGTGATTCCCACGTGATTGCCACGTGATTGACACATTCCCGCTTGATTCCCCCTTGATTGACACGTGATTCCCACCTAATTCCCACGTGTTTGAGACGTGATTCCCACCTGAATCCCACTTGATTGACACATTCCCACGTGAATCCCACCTGATTGACACGTGATTCCCAAGGGATGTCTACGTGACTCACTTGTGATTCCCACGTGATTGACACGTGATTCCCACCTAATACCCACGTGTTTGACACGTGATTCCCACCTGATTCCCACGTGATTGACACATTCCCACGTGATTCCCATGTGATTGACACGTGATTCCCACGGGATTCCCACGTGACTCCCTCGTGATTCCCACGTGATTGACACGTGATTCCCACGTGATTCGCACGTGATTGACACATTACCACGTGATTCCCACGTGATTGACACGTGATTCCCACGGGATTTCTACGTGACTCACTTGTGATTCCCACGTGATTGACACGTGATACCCACCTAATTCCCACGTAATTGACACGTGATTCCCACGTGATTCTCACGTGATTGACACATTCCCACGTGATTCCCACGTGATTGGCACATGATTCCCACGGGATTCCCACGTGATTCCCTCGTGATTATCACGTGATTGACACGTGATTCCCACCTAATTCCCACGTGATTGACACGTGATTCCCACGTGATTGCCACGTGATTGACACATTCCCGCTTGATTCCCCCTTGATTGACACGTGATTCCCACGTGAGTCCCATGTGATTGACACATGATTCCCACGTGATTTACACGTCATTCCCAAGTGATTCCCACGTGACTCCCTCATGATTTCCACGTGATTGACACGTGATTCCCACGTGATTCGCACGTGATTGACACATTACCACGTGATTCCCACGTGATTGACACGTGATTCCCACGGGATTTCTACGTGACTCACTTGTGATTCCCACGTGATTGACACGTGATACCCACCTAATTCCCACGTAATTGACACGTGATTCCCACGTGATTCTCACGTGATTGACACATTCCCACGTGATTCCCACGTGATTGGCACATGATTCCCACGGGATTCCCACGTGATTCCCTCGTGATTATCACGTGATTGACACGTGATTCCCACCTAATTCCCACGTGATTGACACGTGATTCCCACGTGATTGCCACGTCATTGACACATTCCCGCTTGATTCCCCCTTGATTGACACGTGATTCCCACCTAATTCCCACGTGTTTGACACGTGATTCCCACCTGAATCCCACGTGATTGACACATTCCCACGTGATTCCCATGTGATTGACACGTGATTCCCACGTGATTCCCACGTTATTGACACATTCTCACGTGATTCCCACGTGATTGACACGTGACTCCCACGGGATTCCCACGTGACTCCCTCGTGATTCCCACGTGATTAACACGTGATTCCCACGTGATTCCCACATGTTTGACACCTTCCCACGTGATTCCCACGTGATTGACACATTCCCACGTGATTCCCACGAGATTGACACGTGATTCCCACGGGATTCCCACGTGACTCCCTCGTGATTAACACGTGATTGACACGTGATTCCCACCTAATTCCCACGTGTTTGACACGTGATTCCCACGTGATTAAAACGTGATTCCCCTTGATTTCCAAGTGATTGACACCTGATTCCCACGTGATTCCCACCTGATTGACAAGTCATTCCCACGTGATTCCCACGTGATTCCCACGTGATTGACACGTGATTCCCACGTGATTCCCACGTGATTCCTCGTGATTGACACTTGATTCGCACGTGATTCCCACGGGATTGACAGGTGATTCCCACATGATTCCAACCTAATTACCACGTGATTCGAATTTGACTCTCACGTGATTCCCACGTGATTGACACGTGATTACCTTGTGATTCCCACGTGATTGACACGTGATTCCCATGTGATTACCACGTAATTGACACGTGATTCCCTCGTGATTCCCACGTGATTGACACGTGATGCCCACGTGATTCCCACGTGATTCTCACGATATCGACACGTGATTCCCACGTTATTCCCACATGAGACTCATGTGATTGACACATGATTCCCACGTGATTCCCACGTGATTTACACGTGATTCCCCCGTGATTCCCACGTGATTCCCATGTGATTGACACGTGATTCCCACGTGATTGGCAGGTGATTCCAAGGTCATTCCACGTGATTCCCACGTGAATGACACGTGACTCACACGTGATTCCCACGTGATTGACACGTGAATCCACGTGATTCCCACGTGATTGTCCGGTGATTCCCACGTTATTCCCACATGAGTCCCTCGTGATTCCCACGTGATTGACACGTAATTCCCACGTGATACCCACGTGATTGACACGTGATTCCCACTTGATTGACACGTGATTCCCACGTGATTCCCACGTGATTCCCACGTGATTGCCATGTGATTGACACATCCCACGTAATTCCCACGTGATTCCCACGTGACTCCCTCGTGATTCCCCCGTGATTGACACGTGATTCCCACGTAATTCCCACGTGATTGACACGTGATTCCCACGTGATTACCACGTGATTGACACGTGATTCCCACGTGATTCCCACGTGATTTACACGTGATTCCCTCGTGATTGCCACGTGATTGACACGTGATTCCCACGTGATTGACACATTCCCACGTGATTCCCCCTTGATTGACACGTGATTCCCAAGGGATTCCCACGTGACTCCCTCGTGAATCCCACGTGATTGACATGTGATTCCCACCTATTTTCCAAGTGATTGACACGTGATTCCCACGTGATTGACACGTGATTCCCACGTGATTCCCTCGTGATTGACACGTGATTCCCTCGTGATTGCCACGTGATTAACACGTGATTCCCACGTGAGTCCCATGTGATTGACACATGATTCCCACGTTATTCCCACGTGAGTCCCATGTGATTGACACATGATTCCCACGTGATTTACACGTGATTCCCACGTGATTCCCACGTGATTCTCACGAGGTTCCATGTGATTGACACGTGATTCCCACGTGATTGACAGGTGATTCCCACAGGATTCCCACGTGACTCCCTCGTGATTCCCAAGTGATTGATACGTGATTCCCACGTGATTCCCATGTGATTGACACATTCCCACGTGATTCCCACGTGATTGACACGTGATTCCCGCGGGAATCCCACGTGACTCACTCGTGATTCCCACGTGATTGACACGTGATTCCCACGTGATTCCCACGTGGTTGACACGTGATTCCCACGGGATTCCCACGTGACACCCTCGTGATTCCCACGTGATTGACAGGTGATTCCCACCTAATTCCCACGTGATTGACACGTGATTCCCACGTGATTCCCACGTGATTGACACATTACCACGTGATTCCAACGTGATTGTCACGTGATTCCCACGTGATTCCCACGTGATTGACACGTGATTCCCACGGGATTCCCACGTGACACCCTCGTGATTCCCACGTGATTGACACGTGATTCCCACCTAATTCCCACGTGATTGACACGTGATTCCCACGTGATTCCCACGTGATTGACACATTACCACGTGATTCCAACGTGATTGACACGTGATTCCCACGGGATTCCCACGTGATTCCCTCGTGATTTTCACGTGACTGACACGTGATTCCCACCTAATTCCCACGTGTTTGACACGTGATTCCCACATGATTCCCACGTGATTGACATATTCCCACGTGATTCCCACGTGATTGACACGTGATTCACACGTGAGTCCCATGTGATTGACACATGATTCCCACGTGATTTACACGTGATTCCCACGTGATTCCCACGTGATTCGGACGTGTTTCTCACGTGATTCCCATGTGATTGACACGTGATTCCCACGTGATTGACACGTGATTCCCACGGGATTGCCACGTGACTCCCTCGTGATTCCCCCGTGATTGACACGTGATTCCCACGTAATTCCCACGTGATTGACACGTGATTCCCACGTGATTCCCACGTGATTGACACGTGATTCCCACGTGATTGACACGTGATTCCCTCGTGATTGACACGTGATTGAAACGTGATTCCCACGTGAGTCCCATGTGATTGACACGTGATTGACACGTGATTCCCACGTGATTGACACGTGATTTCCATGGGATTTCCACGTGACTCACTTGTGATTCCCACGTGATTGACACTTGATTCCCACGGGATTCCCACGTGACACCCTCGTGATTCCCACGTGATTGACACGTGATTCCCACCTAATTCCCACGTGATTGACACGTGATTCCCACGTGATTCCCACGTTATTGACACGTCATTCCCACGTGATTCCCACGTGATTGATACGTGATTCCCTCGTGATTGCCACGTGATTGAAACGTGAATCCCACGTGAGTCCCATGTGAATGACACATGATTCCCACGTGATTCCCACGTGAGTCCCATGTGATTGATACATGATTCCCACGTGATTTACACGTGATTCCCACATGATTCCCACGTGATTCCCACGTGATTCTCACGTGATTTCCATGTGATTGACACGTGATTCCCACGTGATTGACACGTGATTCCCACGGGATTGCCACGTGACTCCCTCGTGATTCCCCCGTGATTGACACGTGATTCCCACGTAATTCTCACGTGATTGACACATTCCCACGTGATTCCCACGTGATTGACTCGTGATTCCCATGGGATTCCCAAGTAACTCCCTCGTGATTCCCACGTGATTGACACGTGATTCCCACCTAATTCCCACGTGATTGACACGTGATTCCCACGTGATTGACAGGTGATTCCCACGGGCCTCCCACGTGATTGACACGTGATTCCCACCTAATTCCCACGTGATTGACACCTGATTCCCACGTGATTCACACGTGATTGACACGTGATTCCCACGTGATTCCCACGTGATTGACACGTGATTCCATCGTGATTGCCACGTGATTTACACATGATTCCCACGTGAGTCCCATGTGATTGACACATGATTCCCTCGTGATTCCCACGTGAGTCCCATGTGATTGACACATGATTCCCACGTGACTTGCACGTGCTTCCCACGTGATTCCCTCGTGATTCTCACGTGATTCCCATGTGATTGACACGTGATTCCCACGTGATTGACAGGTGATTCCCACGGGATTGCCACATGACTCCCTCCTGATTCCCACGTGATTGACACGTGATTCCCACGTGAGTCCCATGTGATTGACACCTGATTCCCACATGATTCCCACCTGATTGACATGTCATTCCCACGTGATTCTCATGTGATTCCCACGTGATTGACACGTGATTCCCACGTGATTCCCACGTGATTCCTCGTGATTGACACTTGATTCGCACGTGATTCCCACGGGATTGACAGGTGATTCCCACATGATTCCAACCTAATTACCACGTGATTCGAACTTGACTCTCACGTGATTCCCACGTGATTGACACGTGATTACCTTGTGATTCCCACGTGATTGACACGTGATTCCCAAGTGATTACCACGTAATTGACACGTGATTCCCTCGTGATTCCCACGTGATTGACACGTGATGCCCACGTGATTCCCACGTGATTCTCACGATATCGACACGTGATTCCCACGTGATTCCCACGTGAGACTCATGTGATTGACACATGATTCCCACGTGATTCCCACGTGATTTACACGTGATTCCCCCGTGATTCCCACGTGATTCTCACGTGATTCCCATGTGATTGTCACGTGATTCCCACGTGATTGTCCGGTGATTCCCTCGTGATTCCCACATGAGACCCTCGTGATTCCCACGTGATTGACACATGATTCCCATGTGATTTCCACGTGATTGACACATTATTCCCACGTGATTCCCACATGTTTCCCACGTGATTCCGACGTGATTCCCAGGTGATTCCCACGTGATTGACACGTGATTCCCACGTGATACCCACGTGATTGACACGTGATTCCCACTTGATTGACACGTGATTCCCACGTGATTCCCACGTGATTCCCACGTGATTGCCATGTGATTGACACATTCCCACGTAATTCCCACGTGATTCCCACGTGATTCTCACGTGATTCCCATGTGATTGACACGTGATTCCCACGTGATTGACATGTGATTCCAACCTAATTCCCACGTGATTGACACGTGATCCCCACGTGATTGACACATTCCCACGTGATTCCCCCTTGATTGACACGTGATTCCCAAGGGATTCCCACGTGACTCCCTCGTGATTCCCACGTGATTGACATGTGATTCCCACCTATTTTCCAAGTGATTGACACGTGATTCCCACGTGATTGACACGTGATTCCCACGTGATTCCCACGTGATTGACACGTGATTCCCTCGTGATTGCCACGTGATTGACACGTGATTCCCACGTGAGTCCCATGTGATTGACACATGATTCCCACGTTATTCCCACGTGAGTCCCATGTGATTGACACATGATTCCCACGTGATTTACACGTGATTCCCTCGTGATTCCCACGTGATTCTCACGAGGTTCCATGTGATTGACACATGATTCCCACAGGATTCCCACGTGACTCCCTCGTGATTCCCAAGTGATTGATACGTGATTCACACCTAATTCCCACGTGACTGACACGTGATTCCCACGAGATTCCCATGTGATTGACACATTCCCACGTGATTCCCCCGTGATTGACACGTGATTCCCACGGGATTCCCACGTGACTCCCTCGTGATTCCCACGTGATTGACACGTGATTCCCACGTGATTCCAACGTGGTTGACACCTTCCCACGTGATTCCCACGTGATTGACACGTGATTCCCACGGGATTCCCACGTGACTCCCTCGTGATTCCCACGTGATTGACACGTGATTCCCACCTAATTCCCACGTGATTGACACGTGATTCCCACGTGATTCCCACGTGATTGACACATTACCACGTGATTCCAACGTGATTGATACGTGATTCCCACGGGATTCCCACGTGATTCCCTCGTGATTTTCACGTGACTGACACGTGATTCCCACCTAATTCCCACGTGTTTGACACGTGATTCCCACATGATTCCCACGTGATTGACATATTCCCACGTGATTCCCACGTGATTGACACGTGATTCCCACCTGAGTCCCATGTGATTGACACATGATTCCCACGTGATTTACACGTGATTCCCACGTGATTCCCACGTGATTCCCACGTGTTTCTCACGTGATTCCCATGTGATTGACACGTGATTCCCACGTGATTGACACGTGATTCCTACGGGATTGCCACGTGACTCCCTCGTGATTCCCCCGTGATTGACACGTGATTCCCTCGTAATTCCCACGTGATTGACACGTGATTCCCACGTGACTCCCACATGATTGAGACGTGATTCCCACGTGATTCCCACGTGATTGACACGTGATTCCCTCGTGATTGCCACGTGATTGACACGTGATTCCCACGTGAGTCCCATGTGATTGACACGTGATTGACACGTGATTCCCACGTGATTGACACGTGATTCCCATGGGATTTCCACGTGACTCACTTGTGATTCCCACGTGATTGACACGTGATTCCCACCTAATTCCCACGTGATTGACACGTGATTCCCACGGGATTCCCACGTGATTGACACATTCCCACGTGATTCCCACGTGATTGACTCCTGATTCCCACCTAATTCCCACGTGATTGACACGTGAATCCCACGTGATTCCCACGTGATTGACACGTCATTCCCACGTGATTCCCACGTGATTGATACGTGGTTCCCTCGTGATTGCCACGTGATTGAAACGTGAATCCCACGTGAGTCCCATGTGAATGACACATGATTCCCACGTGATTCCCACGTGAGTCCCATGTGATTGACACATGATTCCCACGTGATTTACACGTGATTCCCACGTGATTCCCACGTGATTCCCACGTGATTCTCACGTGATTCCCATGTGATTGACACGTGATTCCCACGTGATTGACACGTGATTCCCACGGGATTGCCACGTGACTCACTCGTGATTCTCCCGTGATTGACACGTGATTCCCACGTAATTCCCACGTGATTGACACATTCCCACGTGATTCCCACGTGATTGACTCGTGATTCCCACGGGATTCCCACGTAACTCCCTCGTGATTCCCACGTGATTGACACGTGATTCCCACCTAATTCCCACGTGATTGACACGTGATTCCCACGTGATTGACAGGTGATTCCCACGGGACTCCCACGTGATTGACACGTGATTCCCACCTAATTCCCACGTGATTGACACCTGATTCCCACGTGATTCCCACATGATTGACACGTGATTCCCATGTGATTCCCACGTGATTGACACGTGATTCCCTCGTGATTGCCACGTGATTGACACGTGATTCCCACGTGAGTCCCATGTGATTGACACATGATTCCCTCGTGATTCCCACGTGAGTCCCATGTGATTGAAACATGATTCCCACGTGACTTACACGTGATTCCCACGTGATTCCCTCGTGATTCTCACGTGATTCCCATGTGATTGACACGTGATTCCCACGTGATTGACAGGTGATTCCCACGGGATTGCCACATGACTCCCTCGTGATTCCCACGTGATTGACACGTGATTCCCACCTAATTCCCACGTGATTGACACGTGATTCCCACGTGATTCTCACGTGATTGACACATTCTCACGTGATTCCCACGTGATTGACACGTGATTCCCACGGGATTCCCACGTGACTCCCTCGTGATTCCCACGTGATTGACAGGTGATTCCCACCTAATTCCCACGTGTTTGACACGTGATTCCCACGTGATTCCCACGTGATTGACACATTCCGACGTGATTCCCACGTGATTGTCACCTGATTCCCATGGAATTCCCACGTGACTCCCTCGTGTTTCCCACGTGATTGACACGTGATTCCAACCTAATTCCCACGTGACTGACACGTGATTCCCATGTGATTCCCATGTGATTGACACGTGATTCCCACGTGAGTCCCATGTGATTGACACATGATTCCCACGTGATTCCCACGTGATTGACACATTCCCACGTGATTCCCACGTGTTTGACACGTGATTCCCACGGGATTCCCACCTGATTGACACGTGATTCCCACGTGATTCCAACCTGATTACAGCGTGATTCCCACGTGATTCTCAAGTGACTCCCACGTGATTCCCACGTGATTGTCACGTGATTCCCCCGTGATTCCCACATGATTGACACATGGTTCCCACGTGATTCCCACGTGATTGACACGTGATTCCCCCGTGATTCCCACATGATTGACACGTGGTTCCCACGTGATTCCCACGTGATTGACACGTTATCCCCACGTGATTAAAACGTGATTCCCCCTTGATTCCCACGTGAATCACACGTGATTCCCACGTGATTCCCACCTGATTGACACGTGATTCCCAGGTGATTGACACGTGATTCCCAAGGGATGCCCACGTGATTGACCCGTGATTCGCACGTGATTGACACCTGATTCCCACGTGATTACCACGTGATTGACACATTCCCACGTGATTCCCACGTGATTGACACGTGATTCCAACCTAATTCCCACGTGATTGACACGTGATTCCCACGTCATTCCAACGTGATTCCCACGTAAATGACAAGTGATTCCCACATGATTCCCACGTGATTGACACATTCCCACGTGATTCCCACGTGATTGACACGTGATTCCCACGTGAGTCCCATGTGATTGACACATGATTCCCACGAGACTTACACGTGATTCCCACGTGATTCCCTCGTGATTCTCACGTGATTCCCATGTGATTGACACGTGATTCCCACGTGATTGACAGGTGATTCCCACAGGATTGCCACGTGACTCCCTCGTGTTTCCCACGTGATTGACATGTGATTCCAACCTAATTCCCACGTGACTGACACGTGATTCCCATGTGATTCCCAAGTGATTGACACGTGATTCCCACGTGAGTCCCATGTGATTGACACATGATTCCCACGTGTTTCCCACGTGATTGACACATTCCCACGTGATTACCACATGATTGACACGTGATTCCCACGGGATTCCCACGTGAATCCCTCGTGATTCCCACGTGATTGACACGTGATTCCCACCTAATTCCCACGTGTTTGACACGTGATTCCCACGTGATTCCCACGTGATTGACACATTCCCTCGTGATTCCCACGTGATTGACACGTGATTCCCACGGAATTCCCACGTGACTCCCTCGTGATTCCCACGTGATTGACACGTGATTCCCACCTAATTTCCACGTGTTTGACACGTGATTCCCACGTCATTCCCACGTGACTCCCACGTAAATGCAAGTGATTCCCACATGATTCCCACGTGATTGACACATTTCCACGTGATTCCCACGTGATTGACACGTGATTCCCACGTGAGTCCCATGTGATTGACACATGATTCCCACGTGATTTACACGTGATTCCCACGTGATTCCCACGTGATTCTCACGTGATTCCCATGTGATTGACACGTGATTCCCACGTGATTGACAGGTGATTTCCACGGGATTCCCAGGTGACTCCCTCGTGATTCCCACGTGATTGACACGTGATTCCCACCTAATTCCCACGTGATTGACACGTGATTCCCACGTGATTCCCACGTGATTGACACATTCCCACGTGATTCCCCCGTGATTGACACGTGATTCCCACGGGATTCCCACGTGACTCCCTCGTGATTCCCACGTGATTGACACGTGATTCCCACCTAATTCCCACGTGATTGACACGTGATTCCCACGTGATTGACACGTGATTCCCATGTGATTCCCACGTGATTGACACGTGATTCCCACGTGAGTCCCATGTGATTGACACATGGTTCCCACGTGTTTCCCACGTGATTGACACATTCCCACGTGATTCCCACGTGATTGACACGTGATTCCCACGGGATTCCCACGTGAATCCCTCGTGATTCCCACGTGATTGACACTTGATTCCCACCTAATTCCCAAGTGTTTGACACGTGATTCCCACGTGAGTCCCATGTGATTGACACATGATTGCGATGTGATTCCCACGTGACTGACACATTCCCACGTTTTTCCCCCGTGATTGACACGTGATTCCCACGGGATTCCCACGTGACTCCGTCGTGATTCCCACGTGATTGACACGTGATTCCCACCTAATTCCCACGTGATTGACACGTGATTCCCACCTAATTCCCACGTGATTGACACGTGATTCCCACGTAATTCCCACGTGATTGACACGTGATTCCCACGTGATTCCCACGTGATTGACACGTGACTCCCCCGTGATTCCCACGTGATTAACAGCTGATTCCCACGTGATTTCCACGTGATTACCATGTGATTGACACGTGATTTCCACGTGATTCCCACGTGAATGGCACTTGATTCCCACATGATTCCCACGTGATTGACAAGTGATTCCCACGTGATTCTCACATGATTTCCTCGTGATTGACACGTGATTCCAACGTGATTCTCACGTGATTGACACGTGATTCCCCCGTGATTCCCACGTGATTGACACGTGGTTCCCACGTGATTCCCACGTGATTGACACGTGATTCCCCCGTGATTCCCACATGATTGACACGTGGTTCCCACGTGATTCCCACGTGATTGACACGTTATCCCCACGTGATTAAAACGTGATTCCCCCTTGATTCCCACGTGAATCACACGTGATTCCCACGTGATTCCCACCTGATTGACACGTGATTCCCACGTGATTCCCACGTGATTGACACGTGATTCCCAAGGGATTCCCACGTGATTGACCCGTGATTCGCACGTGATTGACACCTGATTCCCACGTGATTCCCACGTGATTGACACATTCCCACGTGATTCCCACGTGATTGACACGTGATTCCCACGGGAATCCAACGTGACACTCTCGTGATTCCCACGTGATTGACACGTGATTCCAACCTAATTCCCACGTGATTGACACGTGATTCCCACGTCATTCCCACGTGATTCCCACGTAAATGACAATTGATTCCCACATGATTCCCACGGGATTGACACATTCCCACGTGATTCCCACGTGATTGACACGTGATTCCCACGTGAGTCCAATGTGATTGACACATGATTCCCACGTGATTTACACGTGATTCCCACGTGATTCCCACGTGATTCTCACGTGATTCCCATGTGATTGACACGTGATTCCCACGTGATTGACAGGTGATTTCCACGGGATTCCCAGGTGACTCCCTCGTGATTCCCACGTGATTGACACGTGATTCCCAGCTAATTCCCACGTGATTGACATGTGATTCCCACGTGATTGACACGTGATTCCCACGGGATTCCCACGTGACTCCCTCGTGATTCCCACGTGATTGAAACGTGATTCCCACCTATTTGCCACGTGATTGACACGTGATTCCCACGTGATTGACACATTCCCTCGTGATTCCCACGTGATTGACACGTGATTCCCACGGGATTCCCACGTGACTCCCTCGTGATTCCCACGTGAGTGACACGTGATTCCCACCTAATTCCCACGTGTATGTCACGTGATTCCCACGTGATTCCCACGTGATTGACACATTCCCACGTGATTCCCACGTGACGGTCACCTGATTCCCACGGGCTTCCCACGTGACTCCCTCATGTTTCCTACGTGATTGACATGTGATTCCCACCTAATTCCTACGTGATTGACACGTGAGTCCCACGGGATTCCCACGTGACTCCCTCGTGATTCCCAGGTGATTGACACATGATTCCAACCTATTTCCCACGTGATTGACACGTGATTCCCATGTGATTCCCACGTGATTGACACATTCCCTCGTGATTCCCACGTGATTGACACGTAATTCCCACGGGATTCCCACGTGACTCCCTCGTGATTCCCACGTGATTGACACGTGATTCCCACCTAATTCCCACGTGTTTGACACGTGATCCCACGTGAGTCCCATGTGATTGACACATGATTCCCACGTGATTTACACGTGATTCCCACGTGATTCCCTCGTGATTCCCACGTGATTCTCACGTGATTCTCATGTCATTGACACGTGATTCCCACGTGATTGACACGTGATTCCCACCTAATTCCCACGTGATTGACACGTGATTCCCACGTGATACCCACGTGATTGACACATTCCCACGTGATTCCCCTGTGATCGACACGTGATTCCCACGGGATTCCCACGTGACTCCCTCGTGATTCCCACGTGATTGACACGTGATTCCCACCTAATTCCCACGTGATTGACATGTGATTCCCACGTGATTGACACGTGATTCCCATGTGATTCCCACGTGATTGACACGTGATTCCCACGTGAATCCCATGTGATTGACACATGATTCCCACGTGTTTCCCACGTGATTGACACATTCCCACGTGATTCCCACGTGATTGACACGTGATTCCCACGGGATTCCCACGTGAATCCCTCGTGATTCCCACGTGATTGACACGTGATTCCCACCTAATTCCCAAGTGTTTGACACGTGATTCCCACGTGAGTCCCAAGTGATTGACACATGATTGCGACGTGATTCCCACGTGATTGACACATTCCCAAGTTTTTCCCCCGTGATTGACACGTGATTCCCACGGGATTCCCACGTGACTCCGTCGTGATTCCCACGTGATTGACACGTGATTCCCACCTAATTCCCACGTGATTGACACGTGATTCCCACCTAATTCCCACGTGATTGACACGTGATTCCCACCTAATTCCCACGTGATTGACACGTGATTCCCACGTGATTCCCACGTGATTGACACGTGACTCCCCCATGATTCCCACGTGATTAACACCTGATTCCCACGTGATTTCCACGTGATTACCACGTGATTGACACGTGATTTTCACGTGATTCCCATGTGAATGGCACTTGATTCCCACGTGATTCCCACGTGATTGACAAGTGATTCCCACGTGATTCTCACATGATTTCCTCGTGATTGACACTTGATTCCAACGTGATTCTCACGTGATTGTCAAGTGATTCCCACGTGATTCTCAAGTGACTCCCACGTGATTCCCACGTGATTGACACGTGATTCCCCCGTTATTCCCACATGAATGACACGTGGTTCCCACGTGATTCCCACGTGACTAACACGTTATCCCCACGTGATTAAAACGTGATTCCCCCTTGATTCCCATGTGATTGACACGTGATTCCCACGTGATTCCCACGTGATTGACACGTGATTCCCCCGTGATTCCCACATGATTGACACGTGTTTCCCACGTGATTCCCACGTGATTGACACGTGATTCCCCCGTGATTCCCACATGATTGACACGTGGTTCCCTCGTGATTCCCACGTGATTGACACGTTATCCCCACGTGATTAAAACGTGATTCCCCCTTGATTCCCACGTGAATCACACGTGATTCCCACGTGATTCCCACCTGATTGACACGTGATTCCCACGTGATTCCCACGTGATTGACACGTGATTCCCAAGGGATTCCCACGTGATTGTCCCGTGATTCGCACGTGATTGACACCTGATTCCCACGTGATTCCCACGTGATTGACACATTCCCACGTGATTCCCACGTGATTGACACGTGATTCCCACGGGAATCCAACGTGACACCCTCGTGATTCCCACGTGATTGACACGTGATTCCAACCTAATTCCCACGTGATTGACACGTGATTCCCACGTCATTCCCACGTGATTCCCACGTAAATGACAAGTGATTCCCACATGATTCCCACGTGATTGACACATTCCCACGTGATTCCCACGTGATTGACACGTGACTCCCACGTGAGTCCCATGTGATTGACACATGATTCCCACGTGATTTACCCGTGAATCCCACGTGATTCCCACGTGATTCTCATGTGATTCCCATGTGATTGACACGTGATTCCCACGTGATTGACAGTTGATTTCCACGGGATTCCCAGGTGACTCCCTCGTGATTCCCACGTGATTGACACGTGATTCCCACCTAATTCCCACGTTCTTGACACGTGATTCCCATGTGATTCCCACGTGATTGACACGTGATTCCCACGTGAGTCCCATGTGATAGACACATGATTCCCACGTGTTTCCCACGTGATTCACACATTCCCACGTGATTCCCACGTGATTGACACGTGATTCCCACGGGATTCCCACGTGAATCCCTCGTGATTCCCACGTGATTGACACGTGATTCCCAACTAATTCCCACGTGTTTGACACGTGATTCCCACGTGAGCCCCATGTGATTGACACATGAATGCGACGTGATTCCCACGTGATTGACACATTCCCACGTTTTTCCTCCGTGATTGACACGTGATTCCCTCGGGATTCCCACGTGACTCCGTCGTGATTCCCACGTGATTGACACGTGATTCCCACCTAATTACCACGTGATTGACACGTGATTCCCACCTAATTCCCACGTGATTGACACGTGATTCCCACCTAATTCCCACGTGATTGACACGTGATTCCCACGTGATTCCCACGTGATTGACAGGTGATTGTCAAGTGATTCCCACTTGATTCTCACATGATTTCCTCGTCATTGACACGTGATTCCAACGTGATTCTCACGTGATTGACAAGTGATTCCCACGTGATTCTCAAGTGACTCCCACGTGATTCCCACGTGATTGACACGTGATTCCCCCGTGATTCCCACATGATTGACACGTGGTTCCCACGTGATTCCCACGTGACTAACACGTTATCCCCACGTGATTAAAACGTGATTCCCCCTTGATTCCCACGTGATTGACACGTGATTCCCACGTGATTCCCACGTGATTGACACGTGATTCCCCCGTGATTCCCACATGATTGACACGTGGTTCCCACGTGATTCCCACGTGATTGACACGTGATTCCCCCGTGATTCCCACATGATTGACACGTGGTTCCCACGTGATTCCCACGTGATTAACACGTTATCCCCACGTGATTAAAACGTGATTCCCCCTTGATTCCCACGTGAATCACACGTGATTCCCACGTGATTCCCACCTGATTGACACGTGATTCCCACATGATTCCCACGTGATTGACACGTGATTCCCAAGGGATTCCCACGTGATTGACCCGTGATTCGCTCGTGATTGACACCTGATTCCCACGTGATTCCCACGTGATTGACACATTCCCACGTGATTCCCACGTGATTGACACGTGATTCCCACGGGAATCCAACGTGACACTCTCGTGATTCCCACGTGATTGACACGTGATTCCCACCTATTTTCCACGTGATTGACACGTGATTCCCACGTGATTGACACGTGATTCCCACGGGATTCCCACGTGAATCTCTCGTGATTCCCACGTGATTGACACGTGATTCCCACCTATTTCCCACGTGATTGACACGTGATTCCCACGTAATTCCCACGTGATTGACACATTCCCTCGTGATTCCCACGTGATTGACACGTGATTCCCACCTAATTTCCACGTGTTTGACACGTGATTCCCACGTCATTCCCACGTGATTCCCATGTAAATGACAAGTGATTCCCACATGATTCCCACGTGATTGACACATTTCCACGTGATTCCCACGTGATTGACACGTGATTCCCACGTGAGTCCCATGTGATTGACACATGATTCCCACGTGATTTACACGTGATTCCCACGTGATTCCCACGTGATTCTCACGTGATTCCCATGTGATTGACACGTGATTCCCACGTGATTGACAGGTGATTTCCACGGGATTCCCAGGTGACTCCCTCGTGATTCCCACGTGATTGACACGTGATTCCCACCTAATTCCCACGTGATTGACACGTGATTCCCACGTGATTCCCACGTGATTGACACATTCCCACGTGATTCCCCCGTGATTGACACGTGATTCCCACGGGATTCCCACGTGACTCCCTCGTGATTCCCACGTGATTGACACGTGATTCCCACCTAATTCCCACGTGATTGACACGTGATTCCCACGTGATTGACACGTGATTCCCATGTGATTCCCACGTGATTGACACGTGATTCCCACGTGAGTCCCATGTGATTGACACATGGTTCCCACGTGTTTCCCACGTGATTGACACATTCCCACGTGATTCCCACGTGATTGACACGTGATTCCCACGGGATTCCCACGTGAATCCCTCGTGATTCCCACGTGATTGACACTTGATTCCCACCTAATTCCCAAGTGTTTGACACGTGATTCCCACGTGAATCCCATGTGATTGACACATGATTGCGACGTGATTCCCACGTGACTGACACATTCCCACGTTTTTCCCCCGTGATTGACACGTGATTCCCACGGGATTCCCACGTGACTCCGTCGTGATTCCCACGTGATTGACACGTGATTCCCACCTAATTCACACGTGATTGACACGTGATTCCCACCTAATTCCCACGTGATTGACACGTGATTCCCACCTAATTCCCACGTGATTGACACGTGATTCCCACGTGATTCCCACGTGATTGACACGTGACTCCCCCGTGATTCCCACGTGATTAACAGCTGATTCCCACGTGATTTCCACGTGATTCCCACGGGATTGACACGTGATTCCCATGTGATTCCCACGTGATTGACACGTGATTCCCACGTGAGTCCCATGTGATTGACACATGGTTCCCACGTGTTTCCCACGTGATTGACACATTCCCACGTGATTCCCACGTGATTGACATGTGATTCCCACGGGATTCCCACGTGAATCCCTCGTGATTCCCACGTGATTGACACTTGATTCCCACCTAATTCCCAAGTGTTTGACACGTGATTCCCACGTGAGTCCCATGTGATTGACACATGATTGCGACGTGATTCCCACGTGACTGACACATTCCCACGTTTTTCCCCCGTGATTGACACGTGATTCCCACGGGATTCCCACGTGACTCCGTCGTGATTCCCACGTGATTGACACGTGATTCCCACCTAATTCCCACGTGATTGACACGTGATTCCCCCCTAATTCCCACGTGATTGACACGTGATTCCCACCTAATTCCCACGTGATTGACACGTGATTCCCACGTGATTCCCACGTGATTGACACGTGACTCCCCCGTGATTCCCACGTGATTAACAGCTGATTCCCACGTGATTTCCACGTGATTACCATGTGATTGACACGTGATTTCCACGTGATTCCCACGTGAATGGCACTTGATTCCCACGTGATTCCCACGTGATTGACAAGTGATTCCCACGTGATTCTCACATGATTTCCTCGTGATTGACACGTGATTCCAACGTGATTCTCACGTGATTGACACGTGATTCCCCCGTGATTCCCACGTGATTGACACGTGGTTCCCACGTGATTCCGACGTGATTGACACGTGATTCCCCCGTGATTCCCACATGATTGACACGTGGTTCCCACGTGATTCCCACGTGATTGACACGTTATCCCCACGTGATTAAAACGTGATTCCCCCTTGAATCCCACGTGAATCACACGTGATTCCCACGTGATTCCCACCTGATTGACACGTGATTCCCACGTGATTCCCACGTGATTGACACGTGATTCCCAAGGGATTCCCACGTGATTGACCCGTGATTCGCACGTGATTGACACCTGATTCCCACGTGATTCCCACGTCATTGACACATTCCCACGTGATTCCCACGTGATTGACACGTGATTCCCACGGGAATCCAACGTGACACCCTCGTGCTTCCCACGTGATTGACACGTGATTCCAACCTAATTCCCACGTGATTGACACGTGATTCCCACGTCATTCCCACGTGATTCCCACGTAAATGACAATTGATTCCCACATGATTCCAACGTGATTGACACATTCCCACGTGATTCCCACGTGATTGACACGTGATTCCCACGTGAGTCCAATGTGATTGACACATGATTCCCACGTGATTTACACTTGATTCCCACGTGATTCCCACGTGATTCTCACGTGATTCCCATGTGATTGACACGTGATTCCCACGTGATTGACAGGTGATTTCCAGGGGATTCCCAGGTTACTCCCTCGTGATTCCCACGTGATTGACACGTGATTCCCAGCTAATTCCCACGTGATTGACATGTGATTCCCACGTGATTGACACGTGATTCCCACGGGATTCCCACGTGACTCCCTCGTGATTCCCACGTGATTGACACGTGATTCCCACCTATTTCCCACGTGATTGACACGTGATTCCCACGTGATTGACACATTCCCTCGTGATTCCCACGTGATTGACACGTGATTCCCACGGGATAACCACGTGACTCCCTCGTGATTCCCACGTGAGTGACACGTGATTCCCACCTAATTCCCACGTGTTTGACACGTGATTCCCACGTGATTCCCACGTGATTGACACATTCCCACGTGATTCCCACGTGATGGTAACCTGATTCCCATGGACTTCCCACGTGACTCCCTCATGTTTCCTACGTGATTGACACGTGATTCCCACCTAATTCCTATGTGATTGACACGTGAGTCCCACGGGATTCCCACGTGACTCCCTCGTGATTCCCACGTGATTGACACATGATTCCCACCTATTTCCCACGTGATTGACACGTGATTCCCATGTGATTCCCACGTGATTGACACATTCCCTCGTGATTCCCACGTGATTGACACGTGATTCCCACGGGATTCCCACGTGACTCCCTCGTGATTCCCACGTGATTGACACGTGATTCCCACCTAATTCCCACGTGTTTGACACGTGATCCCACGTGAGTCCCATGTGATTGACACAAGATTCCCACGTGATTTACACGTGATTCCCACGTGATTCCCTCGTGATTCCCACGTGATTCTCACGTGATTCTCATGTCATTGACACGTGATTCCCACGTGATTGACACGTGATTCCCACCTAATTCCCACGTGATTGACACGTGATTCCCACGTGATACCCACGTGATTGACACATTCCCACGTGATTCCCCCGTGATTGACACGTGATTCCCACGGGATTCCCACGTGACTCCCTCGTGATTCCCACGTGATTGACACGTGATTCCCACCTAATTCCCACGTGATTGACACGTGATTCCCACGTGATTGACACGTGATTCCCATGTGATTCCCACGTGATTGACACGTGATTCCCACGTGAATCCCATGTGATTGACACATGATTCCCACGTGTTTCCCACGTGATTGACACATTCCCACGTGATTCCCACGTGATTGACACGTGATTCCCACGGGATTCCCACGTGAATCCCTCGTGATTCCCACGTGATTGACACGTGATTCCCACCTAATTCCCAAGTGTTTGACACGTGATTCCCTCGTGAGTCCCATGTGATTGACACATGATTGCGACGTGATTCCCACGTGATTGACACATTCCCACGTTTTTCCCCCGTGATTGACACGTGATTCCCACGGGATTCCCACGTGACTCCGTCGTGATTCCCACGTGATTGACACGTGATTCCCCCGTGATTCCCACATGATTGACACGTGGTTCCCTCGTGATTCCCACGTGATTGACACGTTATCCCCACGTGATTAAAACGTGATTCCCCCTTGATTCCCACGTGAATCACACGTGATTCCCACGTGATTCCCACCTGATTGACACGTGATTCCCACGTGACTCCCACGTGATTGACACGAGATTCCCAAGGGATTCCCATGTGATTGTCCCGTGATTCGCACGTGATTGACACCTGATTCCCACGTGATTCCCACGTGATTGACACATTCCCACGTGATTCCCACGTGATTGACACGTGATTCCCATGGGAATCCAACGTGACACCCTCGTGATTCCCATGTGATTGACACGTGATTCCAACCTAATTCCCACGTGATTGACACGTGATTCCCACGTCATTCCCACGTGATTCCCACGTAAATGACAAGTGATTCCCACATGATTCCCACGTGATTGACACATTCCCACGTGATTCCCACGTGATTGACACGTGACTCCCACGTGAGTCCCATGTGATTGACACATGATTCCCACGTGATTTACCCGTGAATCCCACGTGATTCCCACGTGATTCTCATGTGATTCCCATGTGATTGACACGTGATTCCCACGTGATTGACAGTTGATTTCCACGGGATTCCCAGGTGACTCCCTCGTGATTCCCACGTGATTGACACGTGATTCCCACCTAATTCCCACGTGCTTGACACGTGATTCCCATGTGATTCCCACGTGATTGACACGTGATTCCCACGTGAGTCCCATGTGATTGACACATGATTCCCACGTGTTTCCCACGTGATTCACACATTCCCACGTGATTCCCACGTGATTCACACGTGATTCCCACGGGATTCCCACGTGAATCCCTCGTGATTCCCACGTGATTGACACGTGATTCCCACCTAATACCCACGTGTTTGACACGTGATTCCCACGTGAGCCCCATGTGATTGACACATGAATGCGACGTGATTCCCACGTGATTGACACATTCCCACGTTTTTCCCCCATGTTTGACACGTGATTCCCTCGGGATTCCCACGTGACTCCGTCGTGATTCCCAAGTGATTTCACGTGATTCCCACCTAATTCCCACGTGATTGACACGTGATTCCCACCTAATTCCCACGTGATTGACACGTGATTCCCACCTAATTCCCACGTGATTGACACGTGATTCCCACGTGATTGACACGTGATTGTCAAGTGATTCCCACTTGATTCTCACATGATTTCCTCGTCATTGACACGTGATTCCAACGTGATTCTCACGTGATTGACAAGTGATTCCCACGTGATTCTCAAGTGACTCCCACGTGATTCCCACGTGATTGACAGGTGATTCCCCCGTGATTCCCACATGATTGACACGTGGTTCCCATGTGATTCCCACGTGACTAACACGTTATCCCCACGTGATTAAAACGTGATTCCCCCTTGATTCCCACGTGATTGACACGTGATTCCCACGTGATTCCCACGTGATTGACACGTGATTCCCCCGTGATTCCCACATGATTGACACGTGGTTCCCACATGATTCCCACGTGATTGACACGTGATTCCCCCGTGATTCCCACGTGATTCTCACGTGATTCCCATGTGATTGACACGTGATTCCCACGTGATTTACACGTGATTCCCACGTGATTCCCACGTGATTCTCACGTGATTCCCATGTGATTGACACGTGATTCCCACGTGATTGACAGGTGATTTCCACGGGATTCCCAGGTGACTCCCTCGTGATTCCCACGTGATTGACACGTGATTCCCACCTAATTCCCACGTGATTGACACGTGATTCCCACGTGATTCCCACGTGATTGACACATTCCCACGTGATTCCCCCGTGATTAACACGTGATTCCCACGAGATTCCCACGTGACTCCCTCGTGATTCCCACGTGATTGACACGTGATTCCCACCTAATTCCCACGTGATTGACACGTGATTCCCACGTGATTGACACGTGATTCCCATGTGATTCCCACGTGATTGACACATGATTCCCACGTGAGTCCCATGTGATTGACACATGGTTCCCACGTGTTTCCCACGTGATTGACACATTCCCACGTGATTCCCACGTGATTGACACGTGATTCCCACGGGATTCCCACGTGAATCCCTCGTGATTCCCACGTGATTGACACTTGATTCCCACCTAATTCCCAAGTGTTTGACACGTGATTCCCACGTGAGTCCCATGTGATTGACACATGATTGCGACGTGATTCCCACGTGACTGACACATTCCCACGTTTTTCCCCCGTGATTGACACGTGATTCCCACGGGATTCCCACGTGACTCCGTCGTGATTCCCACGTGATTGACACGTGATTCCCACCTAATTCCCACGTGATTGACACGTGATTCCCACCTAATTCCCACGTGATTGACACGTGATTCCCACCTAATTCCCACGTGATTGACACGTGATTCCCACGTGATTCCCACATGATTGACACGTGACTCCCCCGTGATTCCCACGTGATTAACAGCTGATTCCCACGTGATTTCCACGTGATTACCACGTGATTGACACGTGATTTCCACGTGATTCCCACGTGAATGGCACTTGATTCCCACGTGATTCCCACGTGATTGACAAGTGATTACCACGTGATTCTCACATGATTTCCTCGTGATTGACACGAGATTCCAACGTGATTCCCACGTGATTGACACGTGATTCCCCCGTGATTCCCACGTGATTGACACGTGGTTCCCACGTGATTCCCACGTGATTGACAAGTGATTCCCACGTGATTCTCACATGATTTCCTCGTGATTGACACGAGATTCCAACGTGATTCCCACGTGATTAAAACGTGATTCCCCCTTGATTCCCACGTGAATCACACGTGATTCCCACGTGATTCCCACCTGATTGACACGTGATTCCCACGTGATTCCCACGTGATTGACACGTGATTCCCAAGGGATTCCCACGTGATTGACCCGTGATTCGCACGTGATTGACACCTGATTCCCACGTGATTCCCACGTGACTGACACATTCCCACGTGATTCCCACGTGATTGACACGTGATTCCCACGGGAATCCAACGTGACACCCTCGTGATTCCCACGTGATTGACACGTGATTCCAACCTAATTCCCACGTGATTGACACGTGATTCCCACGTCATTCCCACGTGATTCCCACGTAAATGACAATTGATTCCCACATGATTCCCACGTGATTGACACATTCCCACTTGATTCCCACGTGATTGACACGTGATTCCCACGTGAGTCCAATGTGATTGACACATGATTCCCACGTGATTTACACGTGATTCCCACGTGATTCCCATGTGATTGACACGTGATTCCCACGTGATTGACAGGTGATTTCCACGGGATTCCCAGGTGACTCCCTCGTGATTCCCACGTGATTGACACGTGATTCCCAGCTAATTCCCACGTGATTGACACGTGATTCCCACGTGATTGACACGTGATTCCCACGGGATTCCCACGTGACTCCCTCGTGATTCCCACGTGATTGACACGTGATTCCCACCTATTTCCCACGTGATTGACACGTGATTCCCACGTGATTGACACATTCCCTCGTGATTCCCACGTGATTGACACGTGATTCCCACGGGATTCCCACGTGACTCCCTCGTGATTCCCACGTGAGTGACACGTGATTCCCACCTAATTCCCACGTGTTTGACACGTGATTCCCACGTGATTCCCACGTGATTGACACATTCCCACGTGATTCCCACGTGATTGTCACCTGATTCCCACGGGCTTCCCACGTGACTCCCTCATGTTTCCTACGTGATTGACACGTGATTCCCACCTAATTCCTACGTGATTGACACGTGAGTCCCACGGGATTCCCACGTGACTCCCTCGTGATTCCCACGTAAATGACAAGTGATTCCCACCAATTTCCCACGTGATTGACACGTGATTCCCACGTGATTTACACATTCCCTCGTGATTCCCACGTGTTTGACACGTGATTCCCACGTGATTCCCATGTGATTGACACATGATTCCCACGTGATTGACACGTGATTCCCACCTAATTCCCACGTGATTGACACGTGATTCCCACGTGATTCCCACGTGATTGACACATTCCCACGTGATTCCCCCGTGATTGACACGTGATTCCCACGGGATTCCCACGTGACTCCCTCGTGATTCCCACGTGATTGACACGTGATTCCCACCTAATTCCCACGTGATTGACACGTGATTCCCACGTGATTGACACGTGAATCCCATGTGATTCCCACGTAATTGACACGTGATTAACTGGTGATTGCCACGTGATTGACACGTGATTCCCACGTGTGTCCCATGTGATTGACACATGATTCCCACGTGATTCCCACGTGATTGACACGTGATTCCCACGTGATTGACACGTGACTCCATCGTGATTCCCACGTGATTGACACGTGATTCCCACCTTATTCCCACGTGATTGACACGTGATTCCCACGTGTTTCCCACGTAATTGACACATTTCCACGTGATTCCCACGTTATTGACACGTGATTCCCTCGTGATTCCCACGTGATTGACACGTGGTTCCCACGTGATTCCCACGTGATTGACACGTGATTCCCTCGTGATTGCCACGTGATTGTCAAGTGATTCACACATGAGTCCCATGTGATTGAAACATGATTCCCACGTGATTCCCACGTGAGTCCCATGTGATTTACACATGATTCCCACGTGATTTACAAGTGTTTCCCACTTGATTCCCACGTGATTCTCACGTGATTCCCACGTGACTGACACGTGATTCCCACGTGATTGACAGGTGATTCCCACGGGATTCCCACGTGACTCCCTCGTGATTCCCACGTGATTAACACGTGATTCCCACAGGATTCCCACGTGACTCCCTCGTGATTCCCACGTGATTGACACGTGATTCCAACCTAATTCCCACGTGATTGACATGTGACTCCCTCGTGATTGCCACGTGATTGACACGTGATTCCAACGGGATTCCCAAGTGACTCCCTCGTGATTCCCACGTGATTAACACGTGATTCCAACCTAATTCCCATGTGATTGACACGTGATTCCCACGTGATTCCCACGTGATTGACACGTGATTCCCACGTGAGTCCCATGTGATTGACAAATGATTTCCACGTGATTTACACGTGATTCCCACGGGATTCCCACGTGACTCCCTCGTGATTCCCACGTGATTGACACGTGATTCCCACGGGAATCCCACGTGACTCCCTCGTGATTCCCACGTGATTGACACGTGATTCCCAGCTAATTCCCACGTGTTTGACACGTGATTCCCACCTGATTCCCACGTGATTGACACATTCCCACGTGATTCCCACGTGATTGACACGTGATTCCCACGAGATTTCCACGTGACTCCCTCATGATTCCCACGTGATTGACACGTGATCCCCACGTGATTTCCACGTGATTGACATATTCCCACGTGATTCCCACGTGACTGACACGTGATTCCCACGGGATTTCCACGTGACTCACTTGTGATTCCCACGTGATTGACACGTGATTCCCACCTAATTCCCACGTGATTGACACGTGATTCCCACGTGATTCTCACGTGATTGACACATTCCCACGTGATTCCCACGTGATTGGCACGTGAATCCCACGGGATTCCCACGTGATTTACACATTCCCACGTGATTCCCACGTGATTGACACGTGATTCCCACGGGATTCCCACGTGTCTCCCTCGTGATTCCCACGTGATTGACACGTGATTCCCACCTTATTCCCACGTGATGGACACGCGATTTCCACGTGATTCCCAGGTAATTGACACATTCCCACGGGATTCCCACGTGATTGACACGTGATTCCCACGGGATTCACATGTGACTCCCTCGTGATTCCCACGTGATTGACACGTGATTCCCACCTAATTCCCACGTGTTTTACACGTGATTCCCACCTGATTCCCACGTGATTCCCACGTGATTGGCACGTGATTCCCACGGGATTCCCACGTGATTCCCTCGTGATTCCCACGTGATTGACACGTGATTCCCACGGGATTCCCACGTGTCTCCCTCGTGATTGCCACGTGATTGACACGTGATTCCAACCTAATTCTCACGTGATTGACACGTGATTCCCAAGTGATTCCCACGTGATTGACATGTGATTCCCACGTGAGTCCCATGTGATTGACACATGATTCCCATGTGATTTACACGTGATTCCCACGGGATTCCCACGTGACTCCCTCGTGATTCCCACGTGATTGACACTTGGTTCCAACCTAATTCCCACGTGATTGACATGTGACTCCCTTGTGATTGCCACTTGATTGACACGTGATTCCAACCTAATTCCCACGTGATTGACATGTGATTCCCTCGTGATTACCACGTGATTGACACGTGATTCCCACGGGATTCACACGTGACTCCCTCGTGATTCCCACGTGATTGACAAGTGATTCCCACCTAATTCCCACGTGTTTTACACGTGATTCCCACCTGATTCCCAAGTGATTCCCACGTGATTGGCACGTGATTCCCACGGGATTCCTACGTGATTCCCTCGTGATTCCCACGTGATTGACACGTGATTCCCACGTAATTCCCACGTGTTTGACACGTGATTCCCACGTGATTCCCACGTGATTGACACATTCCCACGTGATTCCCACGTGATTGACACGTGCTTCCCACGGGATTCCCACGTGTCTCCCTCGTGATTCCATTGTGATTGACACGTGATTCCAACCTAATTCCCACGTGATTGACACGTGAATCCCAAGTGATTCCCACGTGATTGACACGTGATTCCCACGTGAGTCCCATGTGATTGACACATGATTCCCACGTGATTTACACGTGAATCCCACGGGACTCCCACGTGACTCCCTCATGATTGCCACGTGATTGACACGTGATTCCAACCTAATTCCCACGTGATTGACACGTGATTTCCCCGTGATTGACACGTGATTCTCACGGGATTCCCACGTGACTCCCTCGTGATTCCCAAGTGATTGACACGTCATTCCCACCTAATTCCCACGTGATTGACACGTGATTCCCACGTGATTCCCACGTGATTGACACGTGATTCCCACGTGATTCCCACGTGATTGACACGTGATTCCCTCGTGATTGCCACGTGACTGACACGTGATTCCCACGTGAGTCCCATGTGACTGACACATGATTCCCACGTGATTTACACGTGATTACCACATGATTCCCACGTGACTCTCACGTGATTCCCCTGTGATTGACACGTGATTCCCACGTGATTGACAGGTGACTCCCACGGGATTCCAACGTGACTCCCTCGTGATTCCCACGTGATTGATACGTGATTTCCACCTAATTCCCACGTGATTGCCACGTGATTCCCACGTGATTCCCACGTGATTGACACATTCCCACGTGATTCCCACGTGATTGACACGTGACTCCCACGGGATTCCCACGTGACTCCCTCGTGATTCCCACGTGATTGACACGTCATTCCCACCTAATTCCCACGTGATTGACACGTGATTCCCACGTGATTCTCACGTGATTGACACGTGATTCCCACGTGATTCCCAGGTGATTGACACGTGATTCCCTCGTGATTGCCACGTGACTGACACGTGATTCCCACGTGAGTCCCATGTGACTGACACATGATTCCCACGTGATTTACACGTGAATCCCACGGGACTCCCACGTGACTCCCTCATGATTACCACGTGATTCCCACGTGATTCTCACGTAATTCCCCTGTGATTGACACGTGATTCCCACGTGATTGACAGGTGACTCCCACAGGATTCCAACGTGACTCCCTCGTGATTCCCACGTGATTGATACGTGATTTCCACCTAATTCCCACGTGATTGTCACGTGATTCCCACGTGATTCTCACGTAATTCCCCTGTGATTGACACGTGATTCCCACGTGATTGACACGTGACTTCCACGGGATTCCCACGTGACTCCCTCGTGATTGACACGTTATCCCCACGTGATTAAAACGTGATTCCCCCTTGATTCCCACGTGAATCACACGTGATTCCCACGTGATTCCCACCTGATTGACACGTGATTCCCACGTGATTCCCACGTGATTGACACGTGATTCCCAAGGGATTCCCACGTGATTGACCCGTGATTCGCACGTGATTGACACCTGATTCCCACGTGATTCCCACGTGATTGACACATTCCCACGTGATTCCCACGTGATTGACACGTGATTCCCACGGGAATCCAACGTGACACCCTCGTGATTCCCACGTGATTGACACGTGATTCCAACCTAATTCCCACGTGACTGACACGTGATTCCCACGTCATTCCCACGTGATTCCCACGTAAATGACAATTGATTCCCACATGATTCCCACGTGATTGACACATTCCCACTTGATTCCCACGTGATTGACACGTGATTCCCACGTGAGTCCAATGTGATTGACACATGATTCCCACGTGATTTACACGTGATTCCCACGTGATTCCCATGTGATTGACACGTGATTCCCACGTGATTGACAGGTGATTTCCACGGGATTCCCAGGTGACTCCCTCGTGATTCCCACGTGATTGACACGTGATTCCCAGCTAATTCCCACGTGATTGACACGTTATTCCCACGTGATTGACACGTGATTCCCACGGGATTCCCACGTGACTCCCTCGTGATTCCCACGTGAGTGACACGTGATTCCCACCTAATTCCCACGTGTTTGACACGTGATTCCCACGTGATTCCCACGTGATTGACACATTCCCACGTGATTCCCACGTGATTGTCACCTGATTCCCACGGGCTTCCCACGTGACTCCCTCATGTTTCCTACGTGATTGACACGTGATTCCCACCTAATTCCTACGTGATTGACACGTGAGTCCCACGGGATTCCCACATGACTCCCTCGTGATTCCCACGTGATTGACACGTGATTCCCACCTATTTCCCACGTGATTGACACGTGATTCCCACGTGATTCCCACGTGATTCCCACGTAAATGACAAGTGATTCCCACATGATTCCCACGTGATTGACACGTGATTCCCACGGGATTCCCACGTGACTCCCTCGTGAATCCCACGTGATTGACACATGATTCCCACCTAATTCCCACGTGTTTGATACGTGATCCCACGTGAGTCCCATGTGATTGACACATGATTCCCACGTGATTTACACGTGATTCCCACGTGATTCCCTCGTGATTCCCACGTGATTCTCACGTGATTCTCATGTCATTGACACGTGATTCCCACGTGATTGACACGTGATTCCCACCTAATTCCCACGTGATTGACACGTGATTCCCACGTGATACCCACGTGATTGACACATTCCCACGTGATTCCCCCGTGATTGACACGTGATTCCCACGGGATTCCCACGTGACTCCCTCGTGATTCCCACGTGATTGACACGTGATTCCCACCTAATTCCCACGTGATTGACACGTGATTCCCACGTGATTGACACGTGATTCCCATGTGATTCCCACGTGATTGACACGTGATTCCCACGTGAGTCCCATGTGATTGACACATGATTCCCACGTGTTTCCCACGTGATTGACAAATTCCCACGTGATTCCCACTTGATTGACACGTGATTCCCACGGGATTCCCACGTGAATCCCTCATGATTCCCACGTGATTGACACGTGATTCCCACCTAATTCCCAAGTGTTTGACACGTGATTCCCACGTGAGTCCCATGTGATTGACACATGATTGCGACGTGATTCCCACGTGATTGACACATTCCCACGTTTTTCCCCCGTGATTGACACGTGATTCCCACGGGATTCCCACGTGACTCCGTCGTGATTCCCACGTGATTGACACGTGATTCCCACCTAATTCCCACGTGATTTACACGTGATTCCCACCTAATTCCCACGTGATTGACACGTGATTCCCACCTAATTCCCACGTGATTGACACGTGATTCCCACGTGATTCCCACGTGATTGACACATGACTCCCCCGTGATTCCCACGTGATTAACACCTGATTCCCACGTGATTTCCACGTGATTACCACGTGATTGACACGTGATTTCCACGTGATTCCCACGTGAATGGCACTTGATTCCCACGTGATTCCCACGTGATTGACAAGTGATTCCCACGTGATTCTCACATGATTTCCTCGTGATTGACACGTGATTCCAACGTGATTCTCACGTGATTGACAAGTGATTCCCACGTGATTCTCAAGTGACTCCCACGTGATTCCCACGTGATTGACACGTGATTCCCCCGTGATTCCCACATGAATGACACGTGGTTCCCACGTGATTCCCACGTGACTAACACGTTATCCCCACGTGATTAAAACGTGATTCCCCCTTGATTCCCACGTGATTGACACGTGATTCCCACGTGATTCCCACGTGATTGACACGTGATTCCCCCGTGATTCCCACATGATTGACACGTGTTTCCCACGTGATTCCCACGTGATTGACACGTGATTCCCCCGTGATTCCCACATGATTGACACGTGGTTCCCTCGTGATTCCCACGTGATTGACACGTTATCCCCACGTGATTAAAACGTGATTCCCCCTTGATTCCCACGTGAATCACACGTGATTCCCACGTGATTCCCACCTGATTGACACGTGATTCCCACGTGATTCCCACGTGATTGACACGTGATTCCCAAGGGATTCCCACGTGATTGTCCCGTGATTCGCACGTGATTGACACCTGATTCCCACGTGATTCCCACGTGATTGACACATTCCCACGTGATTCCCACGTGATTGACACGTGATTCCCACGGGAATCCAACGTGACACCCTCGTGATTCCCACGTGATTGACACGTGATTCCAACCTAATTCCCACGAGATTGACACGTGATTCCCACGTCATTCCCACGTGATTCCCACGCAAATGACAAGTGATTCCCACATGATTCCCACGTGATTGACACATTCCCACGTGATTCCCACGTGATTGACACGTGATTCCCACGTGAGTCCCATGTGATTGACACATGATTCCCACGTGATTTACACGTGAATCCCACGTTATTCCCACGTGATTCTCACGTGATTCCCATGTGATTGACACTTGATTCCCACGTGATTGACAGGTGATTTCCACGGGATTCCCAGGTGACTCCCTCGTGATTCCCACGTGATTGACACGTGATTCCCACCTAATTCCCACGTGCTTGACACGTGATTCCCACGTGATTGACACGTGATTCCCACGGGATTCCCACGTGACTCCCTCGTGATTCCCACATGATTGACACGTGATTCCCAAATATTTCTCACGTGATTGACACGTGATTCCCACGTGATTGACACATTACCTCGTGATTCCCACGTGATTGACACGGGATTCCCACGTGACTCCCTCGTGATTCCCACGTGATTGACACGTGATTCCCACCTAATTCCCACGTGTTTGACACGTGATTCCCACGTGATTCCCACGTGATTGACACATTCCGACGTGATTCCCACGTGATTGTCACCTGATTCCCACGGGCTTCCCACGTGACTCCCTCATGTTTCCTACGTGATTGACACGTGATTCCCACCTAATTCCTACGTGATTGACACGTGATTCCCACGTGAGTCCCATGTGATTGACACATGATTCCCACGTGATTTACACGTGATTCTCACGTGATTCCCATGTGATTTACACGTGATTCCCACGTGATTGACAGGTGATTTCCCCGGGATTCCCAGGTGACTCCCTCGTGATTCCCACGTGTTTGACACGTGATTCCCACCTAATTCCCACGTGATTGACACGTGATTCCCACGTGATTGACACGTGATTCCCACGGGATTCCCACGTGAATCCCTCGTGATTCCCACGTGATTGACACGTGATTCCCACCTATTTCCCACGTGATTGACACGTGATTCCCACGTGATTCCCACGTGATTGACACATTCCCACGTGATTCCCACGTGATTGACACGTGATTCCCACGGAATTCCCACGTGACTCCCTCGTGATTCCCACGTGATTGACACGTGATTCCCACCTAATTTCCACGTGTTTGACACGTGATCCCACGTGAGTCCCATGTGATTGACACATGATTCCTACGGGATTTACAGGAGATTCCCACGTGATTCCCTCGTGATTCCCACGTGATTCTCACGTGATTCTCATGTCATTGACACGTGATTCCCACGTGATTGACACGTGATTCCCACCTAATTCCCACGTGATTGACACGTGATTCCCACGGGATTCCCACGTGATTGACACATTCCCACGTGATTCCCCCGTGATTGACACGTGATTCCCCCGGGATTCCCACGTGACTCCCTCGTGATTCCCACGTGATTGACACGTGATTCCCACCTAATTCCCACGTGATTGACACGTGATTCTCACGTGATTGACACGTGATTCCCACGTGAGTCCCATGTGATTGACACATGATACCCACGTGTTTCCCACGTGATTGACACATTCCCACGTGATTCCCAAGTGATTGACACGTGATTCCCACCTAATTCCCACGTGATTGACACGTTATTCCCACCTAATTCCAACGTGATTGACACGTGATTCCCACGTGATTCGCACGTGATTGACACGTGACTCCCCCGTGATTCCCACGTGATTAACACCTGATTCCCACGTGATTTCCACGTGATTACCACGTGATTGACACGTGATTTCCACGTGATTCCCACGTGAATGGCACTTGATTCCCACATGATTTCCACGTGATTGACAAGTGATTCCCACGTGATTCTCACATGATTTCCTCGTGATTGACACGTGATTCCAACGTGATTGACAAGTGATTCCCACGTGATTCTCAAGTGACTCCCACGTGATTCCCACGTGATTGACACGTGATTCCCCCGTGATTCCCACATGATTGACACGTGGTTCCCACGTGATTCCCACGTGACTAACACGTTATCCCCACGTGATTAAAACGTGATTCCCCCTTGATTCCCACGTGATTGACACGTGATTCCCACGTGATTCCCACCTGATTGACACGTGATTCCCACGTGATTCCAACCTGATTACAGCGTGATTCCCACGTGATTCTCAAGTGACTCCCACGTGATTCACACGTGACTGACACGTGATTCCCCCATGATTCCCACATGATTGACACGTGGTTCCCACGTGATTCCCACGTGATTGACACGTGATTCCCCCGTGATTCCCACATGATTGACACGTGGTTCCCACGTGATTCCCACGTGATTGACACGTTATCCCCACGTGATTAAAACGTGATTCCCCCTTGATTCCCACGTGAATCACACGTGATTCCCACGTGATTCCCACCTGGTTGACACGTGATTGCCACGTGATTCCCACGTGATTGACACGTGATTCCCAAGGGATTCCCACGTGATTGACCCGTGATTCGCACGTGATTGACACCTGATTCCCACGTGATTCCCACGTGATTGACACATTCCCACGTGATTCCCACGTGATTGACACGTGATTCATACGGGAATCCAACGTGACACCCTCGTGATTCCCACGTGATTGACACGTGATTCCAACCTAATTCCCACGTGATTGACACGTGATTCCCACGTCATTCCCACGTGATTCCCACGTAAATGACAAGTGATTCCCACATGATTCCCACGTGATTGACACATTCCCACGTGATTCCCACGTGATTGACACGTGATTCCCACGTGAGTCCCATGTGATTGACACATGATTCCCACGTGATTTACACGTGATTCCCACGTGATTCCCACGTGATTCTCACGTGATTCCCATGTGATTGACACGTGATTCCCACGTGATTGACAGGTGATTTCCACGGGATTCCCAGGTGACTCCCTCGTGATTCCCACGTGATTGACACGTGATTCCCACCTAATTCCCCCGTGATTGACACGTGATTCCAACGTGATTGACACGTGATTCCCACGGGATTCCCACGTGACTCCCTCGTGATTCCCACATGATTGACACGTGATTCCCACCAATTTCCCACGTGATTGACACGTGATTCCCACGTGATTGACACATTCCCTCGTGATTCCCACGTGTTTGACACGTGATTCCCACGTGATTCCCATGTGATTGACACATGATTCCCACGAGATTGACACGTGATTCCCACCTAATTCCCACGTGATTGACACGTGATTCCCACGTGATTCCCACATGATTGACACATTCCCACGTGATTCCCCCGTGATTGACACGTGATTCCCACGGGATTCCCACGTGACTCCCTCGTGATTCCCACGTGATTGACACGTGATTCCCACCTAATTCCCACGTGATTGACACGTGATTCCCACGTGATTCCCACGTGAATCCCATGTGATTCCCACGTAATTGACACGTGATTAACTGGTGATTGCCACGTGATTGACACGTGATTCCCACGTGAGTCCCATGTGATTGACACATGATTCCCACGTGATTCCCACGTGATTGACACATTCCCACGTGATTCCCCCGTGATTGACACGTGATTCCCACGGGATTCCCACGTGACTCATTCGTGATTCCCACGTGATTGGCACGTGATTCCCACCTAATTCCCACGTGATTGACACGTGACTCCATCGTGATTCCCACGTGATTGACACGTGATTCCCACCTTATTCCCACGTGATTGACACGTGATTCCCACGTGTTTCCCACGTAATTGACACATTTCCACGTGATTCCCACGTTATTGACACGTGATTCCCTCGTGATTCCCACGTGATTGACACGTGGTTCCCACGTGATTCCCACGTGATTGACACGTGATTCCCTCGTGATTGCCTTGTGATTGTCAAGTGATTCACACATGAGTCCCATGTGATTGAAACATGATTCCCACGTGATTCCCACGTGAGTCCCATGTGATTTACACATGATTCCCACGTGATTTACAAGTGTTTCCCACTTGATTCCCACGTGATTCTCACGTGATTCCCACGTGACTGACACGTGATTCCCACGTGATTGACAGGTGATTCCCACGGGATTCCCACGTGACTCCCTCGTGATTCCCACGTGATTAACACGTGATTCCCACAGGATTCCCACGTGACTCCCTCGTGATTCCCACGTGATTGACACGTGATTCCAACCTAATTCCCACGTGATTGACATGTGACTCCCTCGTGATTGCCACGTGATTGACACGTGATTCCAACGGGATTCCCAAGTGACTCCCTCGTGATTCCCACGTGATTAACACGTGATTCCAACCTAATTCCCATGTGATTGACACGTGATTCCCACGTGATTCCCACGTGATTGACACGTGATTCCCACGTGAGTCCCATGTGATTGACAAATGATTTCCACGTGATTTACACGTGATTCCCACGGGATTCCCACGTGACTCCCTCGTGATTCCCACGTGATTGACACGTGATTCCAACCTAATTCCCACGTGATTGACATGTGACTCCCTCGTGATTGCCACGTGATTGACACGTGATTCCAACCTAATTCCCACGTGATTGACCCGTGATTCCCTCGTGATTTCCACGTGATTCTCACGTGATTCCCACGTGATTGACACGTGATTTCCACCTAATTCCCACGTGATTGACACGTGATTCCCACGTGATGCCCATGTGATTGGCACATTCCCACGTGATTCCCCCGTGATTGACACGTGATTCCCACAGGATTACCACGTGACTCCCTCGTGATTCCCACGTGATTGACACGTGATTCTCACGTGATTCCCACGTGATTGACACATTCCCACATGATTCCCACGTGATTGACACGTGATTCCCACGGGATTCCCACGTGACTCCCTCGTGATTCCCACGTGATTGAAACATGATTCCCACGTAATTCCCACGTGATTGACACATTCCCACGTGATTCCCACGTGATTGACACGTGATTCCCACGGGAATCCCACGTGACTCCCTCGTGATTCCCACGTGATTGACACGTGATTCCCAGCTAATTCCCACGTGTTTGACACGTGATTCCCACCTGATTCCCACGTGATTGACACATTCCCACGTGATTCCCACGTGATTGACACGTGATTCCCACGAGATTTCCACGTGACTCCCTCATGATTCCCACGTGATTGACACGTGCTTCCCACGTGATTTCCACGTGATTGACATATTCCCACGTGATTCCCACGTGACTGACACGTGATTCCCACGGGATTTCCACGTGACTCACTTGTGATTCCCACGTGATTGACACGTGATTCCCACCTAATTCCCACGTGATTGACACGTGATTCCCACGTGATTCTCACGTGATTGACACATTCCCACGTGATTCTCACGTGATTGGCACGTGAATCCCACGGGATTCCCACGTGATTTACACATTCCCACGTGATTCCCTCGTGATTGACACGTGATTCCCACGGGATTCCCACGTGTCTCCCTCGTGATTCCCACGTGATTGACACGTGATTCCCACCTTATTCCCACGTGATGGACACGCGATTTCCACGTGATTCCCAGGTAATTGACACATTCCCACGGGATTCCCACGTGATTGACACGTGATTCCCACGGGATTCACATGTGACTCCCTCGTGATTCCCACGTGATTGACACGTGATTCCCACCTAATTCCCACGTGTTTTACACGTGATTCCCACCTGATTCCCACGTGATTCCCACGTGATTGGCACGTGATTCCCACGGGATTCCCACGTGATTCCCTCGTGATTCCCACGTGATTGACACGTGATTCCCACGGGATTCCCACCTGACTCCCTCGTGATTGCCACGTGATTGACACGTGTTTCCAACCTAATTCTCACGTGATTGACACGTGATTCCCAAGTGATTCCCACGTGATTGACACGTGATTCCCACGTGAGTCCCATGTGATTGACACATGATTCCCATGTGATTTACACGTGATTCCCACGGGATTCCCACGTGACTCCCTCGTGATTCCCACGTGATTGACACTTGATTCCAACCTTATTCCCACGTGATTGACATGTGACTCCCTCGTGATTGCCACTTGATTGACACGTGATTCCAACCTAATTCCCACGTGATTGACATGTGATTCCCTCGTGATTACCACGTGATTGACACGTGATTCCCACGGGATTCACACGTGACTCCCTCGTGATTCCCACGTGATTGACAAGTGATTCCCACCTAATTCCCACGTGTTTTACACGTGATTCCCACCTGATTCCCAAGTGATTCCCACGTGATTGGCACGTGATTCCCACGGGATTCCTACGTGATTCCCTCGTGATTCCCACGTGATTGACACGTGATTCCCACGTAATTCCCACGTGTTTGACACGTGATTCCCACGTGATTCCCACGTGATTGACACATTCCCACGTGATTCCCACGTGATTGACACGTGCTTCCCACGGGATTCCCACGTGTCTCCCTCGTGATTCCATTGTGATTGACACGTGATTCCAACCTAATTCCCACGTGATTGACACGTGAATCCCAAGTGATTCCCACGTGATTGACACGTGATTCCCACGTGAGTCCCATGTGATTGACACATGATTCCCACGTGATTTACACGTGAATCCCACGGGACTCCCACGTGACTCCCTCATGATTGCCACGTGATTGACACGTGATTCCAACCTAATTCCCACGTGATTGACACGTGATTTCCCCGTGATTGACACGTGATTCTCACGGGATTCCCACGTGACTCCCTCGTGATTCCCAAGTGATTGACACGTCATTCCCACCTAATTCCCACGTGATTGACACGTGATTCCCACGTGATTCCCACGTGATTGACACGTGATTCCCACGTGATTCCCACGTGATTGACACGTGATTCCCTCGTGATTGCCACGTGACTGACACGTGATTCCCACGTGAGTCCCATGTGACTGACACATGATTCCCACGTGATTTACACGTGATTACCACATGATTCCCACGTGACTCTCACGTGATTCCCCTGTGATTGACACGTGATTCCCACGTGATTGACAGGTGACTCCCACGGGATTCCAACGTGACTCCCTCGTGATTCCCACGTGATTGATACGTGATTTCCACCTAATTCCCACGTGATTGCCACGTGATTCCCACGTGATTCCCACGTGATTGACACATTCCCACGTGATTCCCACGTGATTGACACGTGACTCCCACGGGATTCCCACGTGACTCCCTCGTGATTCCCACGTGATTGACACGTCATTCCCACCTAATTCCCACGTGATTGACACGTGATTCCCACGTGATTCTCACGTGATTGACACGTGATTCCCACGTGATTCCCAGGTGATTGACACGTGATTCCCTCGTGATTGCCACGTGACTGACACGTGATTCCCACGTGAGTCCCATGTGACTGACACATGATTCCCACGTGATTTACACGTGATTACCACGTGATTCCCACGTGATTCTCACGTAATTCCCCTGTGATTGACACGTGATTCCCACGTGATTGACAGGTGACTCCCACAGGATTCCAACGTGACTCCCTCGTGATTCCCACGTGATTGATACGTGATTTCCACCTAATTCCCACGTGATTGTCACGTGATTCCCACGTGATTCTCACGTAATTCCCCTGTGATTGACACGTGATTCCCACGTGATTGACACGTGACTCCCACGGGATTCCCACGTGACTCCCTCGTGATTCCCACGTGATTGACACGTGATTCCCACGTGATTCCCACGTGATTGACACATTCCCACGTGGTTCCCACATGATTGACACGTGATTCCCACGGGATTCCCACTTGACTCCCTCGTGATTCCCACGTGATAGACACGTGATTCCCACGGGATTCCCACGTGACTCCCTCGTGATTCCCACGTGATTGACACGTGATTCCCTCGTGATTCCCACGTGATTGACACGTGATTCCCCCGTGATTCCCACGTGATTTACAGGTGATTCCCTCGTGATTCCCACGTGATTGACACGTGATTCCCACGTGATTGACACGTGATTCCCACCTGATTCGCACGTGATTGACACGTGATTCCCTCGTGATTCCCATGTGATTGACACGTGATTCCCACGTGAGTCCCACGTGATTGACACATGATTCCCACGTGATTTCCACGTGATTCCCACGTGCTTCCCCCGTGATTCCCATGTGATTGACAGGTTATTCCCACGTGATTTTCACGTGACTGACACGTGATTCCCGCGTCATTCCCACGTGATACCCACGTAAATGACAAGTGATTCCCACATGATTCCCACGTGTTTGACACATTCCCACGTGATTCCCACGTGATTGACACGTGATTCACACGAGATTCCCACGTGACTCCCTCGTGATTTCCACGTGATTGACACGAGATTCCCACGTCATTCCCACGTGATTCCCACGTATATGCCAAGTGATTCCCACATGATTCCCACGTGATTGAAATATTCCCACGTGATTCCCACGTGATTGACACGTGATTCCCACGTGAGTCCCATGTGATTGACACATGATTCCCACGTGATTCTCACGTGATTCCCATGTGATTGACACGTGATGCCCACGTGATTGACAGGTGATTCCCACGGGATTCCCACGTGACTCCCTCGTGATTCCCACGTAAATGACAAGTGATTCCCACATGATTCCCACGTGTTTGACACATTCCCACGTGATTCCCACGTGATTGACACGTGATTCACACGGGATTCCCACGTGACTCCCTCGTGATTTCCACGTGATTGACACGAGATTCCCACGTCATTCCCACGTGATTCCCACGTATATGCCAAGTGATTCCCACATGATTCCCACGTGATTGAAATATTCCCACGTGATTCCCACGTGATTGACACGTGATTCCCACGTGAGTCCCAAGTGATTGACACATGATTCCCACGTGATTCTCACGTGATTCCCATGTGATTGACACGTGATTCCCACGTGATTGACAGGTGATTCCCACGGGATTCCCACGTGACTCCCTCGTGATTCCCACGTGATTGACACGTGATTCCCACCTAATTCCCACGTGATTGACACGTGATTCCCACGTGATTCCCACGTGATTGACACATTGCCACGTGATTCCCCCTTGATTGACACGTGATTCCCAAGGGATTCCCATGTGACTCCCTCGTGACTCCCACGTGATTGACACGTGATTTCCACCTAATTCCCACGTGATTGACACGTGATTCCCACGTGATTCCCACGTGATTGACACGTGATTCCCACGTGATTGACACGTGATTCCCACGTGATTCCCACGTGATTGACAGGTGATTCCCACGTGATTCCCACGTGATTGACACGTGATTCCCATGTGATTGACACGTGATTCCCACCTGATTCGCATGTGATTGACACGTGATTCCCTCGTCATTCCCACGTGATTGACACGTGATTCCAACGTGATTTCCACGTGATTTACACGTGATTCCCACGTGCTTCCCACGTGATTCCCATTTGATTGACAGGTGATTCCCACGTGATTCCCACGTGATTGACACGTGATTCCCACGTGATTCCCACGTGATTCCCATGTGATTGACAGGTGATTCCCACGTGATTCCCACGTGATTGACAAGTGATTCCCACGTGATTCTCACGTGATTGACAAGTGATTCCCACGGGATTCCCACGTGACTCCCTCGTGATTCCCACGTGATTGACACGTGATTCCCACCTAATTCCCACGTGATTGACACGTGATTCCCACGTGATTCCCACGTGATTGACACATTCACACGTGATTCCCCCTTGATTGACACGTGATTCCCAAGGGATTCCCACGTGACTCCCTCGTGACTCCCACGTGATTGACACGTGATTCCCACCTAATTCCCACGAGATTGACACGTAATTCCCATGTGATTCCCACGTGATTGACACATTCACACGTGATTCCCCCTTGATTGACACGTGATTCCCAAGGGATTCCCACGTGACTCCCTCGTGTTTCCCACGTGATTGACACGTGATTCCCACGTGATTCCCACGTGATTGACACGTGATTCCCTCGTGATTGCCACGTGATTGACACATGATTCCCACGTGAGTCCCATGTGATTGACACATGATTCTCAAGTGATTCACACGTGTGTCCCATGTGATTGACACATGATTCCCACGTGATTTACACGTGACTCCCTCGTGATTCCCACGTGATTGACACGTGATTCCCACGTGATTCCCACGTGATTGACAAGTGATTCCCACGGGATTCCCACGTGACTCCCTCGTGATTCCCACGTGATTGACACGTGATTCCCACCTAATTCCCACGTGATTGACACGTGATTCCCACGTGATTGACACATTCACACGTGATTCCCCCTTGATTGACACGTGATTCCCAAGGGATTCCCACGTGACTCCCTCGTGACTCCCACGTGATTGACACGTGATTCCCACCTAATTCCCACGTGATTGACACGTAATTCCCATGTGATTCCCACGTGATTGACACATTCACACGTGATTCCCCCTTGATTGACACGTGATTCCCAAGGGATTCCCACGTGACTCCCTCGTGTTTCCCACGTGATTGACACGTGATTCCCACGTGATTCCCACGTGATTGACACGTGATTCCCTAGTGATTGCCACGTGATTGACAAATGATTCCCACGTGAGTCCCATGTGATTGACACATGATTCTCACGTGATTCACACGTGAGTCCCATGTGATTGACACATGATTCCCACGTGATTTACACGTCATTCCCAAGTGATTCCCACGTGATTCCCATGTGATTGACACGTGATTCCCACGTGATTGACACGTGATTCCCACCTAATTCCCACGTGATTGACACGTGATTCCCATGTGATTGACACATACCCACGTGATTACCACATGATTGACACGTGATTCCCACGGGATTCCCACGTGACTCCCTCGTGAGTCCCACGTGATTGACAAGTGATTCCCACCTTATCCCCACGTGATTGACACGTGATTCCCACGTGATTCCCACGTAATTGACACATTCCCACATGATTCCCACGTGATTGACACGTGATTCCCACGGGATTCCCACGTGACTCCCTCGTGATTCCCACGTGATTGACACGTGATTCCCACCTAATTCCAGCGTGTTTGACACGTGTTTCACACCTGATTCCCACGTGATTGACACATTCCCACGTGATTCCCACGTGATTGACACGTGATAAC
The DNA here is from genome assembly GCF_963930625.1 of Muntiacus reevesi. NCBI lineage: Eukaryota > Metazoa > Chordata > Mammalia > Artiodactyla > Cervidae > Muntiacus > Muntiacus reevesi. The sequence continues at coordinate 1,834,001 of NW_027077877.1, forward strand.
CACGGGATTCCCACGTGACTCCCTCATGATTCCCACGTGATTGACACGTGATTCCCACGAGATTCGCACGTGATTGACACATTCCCACGTGATTCCCACGTGATTGACACGTGATTCCCACGGGATTTCTACGTGACTCACTTGTGATTCCCACGTGATTGACACGTGATTCCCACGGGATTCCCACGTGACTCCCTCATGATTCCCACGTGATTGACACGTGATTCCCACCTAATTCCCACGTGATTGACACGGGATTCCCACGTGATTCCCACGTGATTGACACGTGATTCCCACGTGATTCCCACGTGATTGACACGTGATTCCCTCGTGATTGCCACGTGATTGACACATGATTCCCATGTGAGTCCCATGTGATTGACACATGATTCTCACGTGATTCCCACGTGAGTCCCATGTGATTGACACATGATTCCCACGTGATTCCCACGTGATTCTCACGTGATTCCCATGTGATTGACACGTGATTCCCACGTGATTGACAGGTGATTCCCACAGGATTCCCACGTGACTCCGTCGTGATTCCCACCTGATTGACAAGTATTCCCACCTAATTCCCAAGTGATTGACACGTGATTCCCACGTGATTGACACATTCTCACGTGATTCCCACGTGACTGACACGTGATTTCCACGGGATTTCCACGTGATTAACACGTGATTCCCCCGTGATTGACACGTGATTCCCACGTGATTCCCACATGGTTCCTCGTGATTGACACTTGATTCGCACGTGATTCCCACGGGATTGACACGTGATTCCCACGTGATTCCCACGTGATTGACACGTGATTCCCTCATGATTGCCACGTGATTGACACATGATTCCCACGTGAGTCCCATGTGATTGACACATGATTCTCACGTGATTCCCACATGATTCCCACGTGATTGACACATTCCCACGTGATTCCCACGTGATTGACACGTGATTCACACGGGATTCCCACGTGACTCCCTCATGATTTCCACGTGATTGACACGTGATTCCCTCGTCATTCCCACGTGATTCCCCCGTAAATGACAAGTGATTCCCACATGATTCCCACGTGGTTGACACATTCCCACGTGATTCCCACGTGATTGACACGTGATTCCCATGTGAGTCCCATGTGATTGACACATGATTCCCACGTGATTTACACGTGATTCCCACGTGATTCCCACGTGATTCTCACGTGATTCCCATGTGATTGACACGTGATTCCCACGTGATTGACAGGTGATTCCCACGGGATTCCCACGTGACTCCCTCGTGATTCCCACGTGATTGACACGTGATTCCCACCTAATTCCCACGTGATTGACACGTGATTCCCACGTGATTCCCACGTGATTGACACATTCCCACGTTTTTCCCCCTTGATTGACACGTGATTCCCAAGGGATTCCCACGTGACTCCCTCGTGACTCCCACGTGATTGACACGTGATTCCCACCTAATTCCCACGTGATTGACACGTGAGTCCCACGTGATTGACACGTGATTTCCACGGGATTTCCACGTGATTAACACGTGATTCCCCCGTGATTGACACGTGATTCCCACGTGATTCCCACATGGTTCCTCGTGATTGACACTTGATTCGCACGTGATTCCCATGGGATTGACACGTGATTCCCACGTGATTGACACATTCCCACGTTTTTCCCCCTTGATTGACACGTGATTCCCACGGGATTCCCACGTGACTCCCTCGTGATTCCCACGTGATTGACACGTGATTCCCACCTAATTCCCACGTGTTTGACACGTGATTCCCACGTGAGTCCCATGTGATTGACACATTCCCACGTGATTACCACGTGATTGACACTTGATTCCCACGGGATTCCCACGTGACTACCTTGTGATTCCCACGTGATTGACACGTGATTCCCACGTGATTCCCACGTGATTGACACATTCCCACGTGATTACCACGTGATTGACAAGTGATTCCCTCGGGATTCCCACGTGACTCCCTTATGATTCCCACGTGATTGACACGTGATTGCCACGTGATTCCCACGTGATTGACACATTCCCACGTGATTCCCACGTGATTGACACGAGATTCCCACGGGATTCCCACGTGACTCCCTCGTGATCCCCACGTGATTGACACGTGATACCCACGGGATTCCCACGTGACACCCACCTAATTCCCACGTGTTTGACACGTGATTCCCATGTGGTTCCCACGTGATTGACACATTCCCACGTGATTCCCACGTGATTGACACGTGATTCCCACGGGATTCCCACGTGACTCCCTCGTGATTCCCACGTGATTGACACGTGATTCCAACCTAGTTCCCACGTGATTGACATGTGACTCCCTCGTGATTGCCACGTGATTGACACGTGATTCAAACCTAATTCCCACGTGATTGACACGTCATTCCCTCGTGATTCCCACGTGATTCTCAAGTGATTCCAACGTGATTGACACGTGATTCCCAACTAATTCCCACGTGATTGACACGTGATTCCCACGTGCTTCCCACGTGATTCCCATGTGATTGACAGATGATTCCCACGTGATTCCCACGTGATTGACACGTGATTCCCACCTGATTCGCACGTGATTGACACGTGATTTCCTCGTCATTCCCACGTAATTGACACGTGATTCCCACGTGAGTCCCACGTGATTGACACGTGATTCCCACGTGATTCCCATGTGATTGACAGGTGATTCCCACGTGATTCCCACGTGATTGACACGTGATTCCCACGTGATTCCCACGTGATTCCCATGTGATTGACAGGTGATTCCCACGTGATTCCCACGTGATTGACACGTGATTCCCACGTGATTGACACGTGATTCCCACCTGATTCGCACGTGATTGACACGTGATTCCCTCGTCATTCCCACGTGATTGACACGTGATTCCCACGTGATTTCCACGTGATTTACACGTGATTCCCACGTGCTTCCCACGTGATTCCCATGTGATTGACAGGTGATTCCCACGTGATTCCCACGTGATTGACACGTGATTCCCACGTGATTCCCACCAGATTCCCATGTGATTGACAGGTGATTCCCACGTGATTCCCACGTGATTGACAAGTGATTCCCACGGGATTCCCACGTGACTCCCTCGTGATTCCCACGTGATTGACACGTGATTCCCACCTAATTCCCACGTGATTGACACGTGATTCCCACGTGATTCCCACGTGATTGACACGTGATTCCCACGTGAGTCCCATGTGATTGACACATGATTCCCACGTGATTTACACGTGACTCCCTCGTGATTCCCACGTGATTGACACGTGATTCCCACGTGATTCCCACGTTATTGACAAGTGATTCCCACGGGATTCCCACGTGACTCCCTCGTGATTCCCACGTGATTGACACGTGATTCCCACCTAATTCCCACGTGATTGACACGTGATTCCCACGTGATTCCCACGTGATTGACACATTCACACGTGATTCCCCCTTGATTGACACGTGATTCCCAAGGGATTCCCACGTGACTCCCTCGTGACAGCCACGTGATTGACACGTGATTCCCACCTAATTCCCACGTGATTGACACGTAATTCCCATGTGATTCCCACGTGATTGACACATTCACACGTGATTCCCCCTTGATTGACACGTGATTCCCAAGGGATTCCCACGTGACTCCCTCGTGTTTCCCACGTGATTGACACGTGATTCCCACGTGATTCCCACGTGATTGACACGTGATTCCCTCGTGATTGCCACGTGATTGACACATGATTCCCACGTGAGTCCCATGTGATTGACACATGATTCTCACGTGATTCACACGTGAGTCCCATGTGATTGACACATGATTCCCACGTGATTTACACGTCATTCCCAAGTGATTCCCACGTGATTCCCATGTGATTGACACGTGATTCCCACGTGATTGACACGTGATTCCCACCTAATTCCCACGTGATTGACACGTGATTCTCATGTGATTGACACATACCCACGTGATTACCACATGATTGACACGTGATTCCCACGGGATTCCCACGTGACTCCCTCGTGATTCCCACGTGATTGACAAGTGATTCCCACCTTATCCCCACGTGATTGACACGTGATTCCCACGTGATTCCCACGTGATTGACACGTGATTCCCACGGGATTCCCACGTGACTCCCTCGTGATTCCCACGTGATTGACACGTGATTCCCACCTAATTCCAACGTGTTTGACACGTGATTCACACCTGATTCCCACGTGATTGACACATTCCCAAGTGATTCCCACGTGATTGACACGTGATACCCATGGGATTCCCACGTGAGTCCCTCATGATTCCCACGTGATTGACACGTGATTCCCACGTGATTCGCACGTGATTGACACATTCCCACGTGATTCCCACGTGATTGACACGTGATTCCCACGGGATTTCTACGTGACTCACTTGTGATTCCCACGTGATTGACACGTGATTCCCGCGGGATTCCCACGTGACTCCCTCATGATTCCCACGTGATTGACACGTGATTCCCACGTGATTCGCACGTGATTGACACATTCCCACGTGATTCCCACGTGATTGACACGTGATTCCCCCGGGATTTCTACGTGACTCACTTGTGATTCCCACGTGATTGACACGTGATTCCCACGGGATTCCCACGTGACTCCCTCATGATTCCCACGTGATTGACACGTGATTGCCACGTGATTCGCACGTGATTGACACATTCCCACGTGATTCCCACGTGATTGTCACGTGATTCCCACGGGATTCCCACGTGACTCCCTCATGATTCCCACGTGATTGACACGTGATTCCCACGTGATTCGCACGTGATTGACACATTCCCACGTGATTCCCAGGTGATTGACACGTGATTCCCCCGGGATTTCTACGTGACTCCCTCGTGATTCCCACGTGATTGACACGTGATTCCCCTGTGATTGACACGTGATTCCCACGTGATTGACACGTGACTTCCACGGGATTCCCACGTGACTCCCTCGTGATTCCCACGTGATTGACACGTGATTCCCACGTGATTCGCACGTGATTGACACATTCCCACGTGATTCCCAGGTGATTGACACGTGATTCCCCCGGGATTTCTACGTGACTCCCTCGTGATTCCCACGTGATTCTCACGTAATTCCCCTGTGATTGACACGTGATTCCCACGTGATTGACACGTGACTTCCACGGGATTCCCACGTGACTCCCTCGTGATTCCCACGTGATTGACACGTGATTCCCACGTGATTCCCACGTGATTGACACATTCCCACGTGGTTCCCACATGATTGACACGTGATTCCCACGGGATTCCCACTTGACTCCCTCGTGATTCCCACGTGATAGACACGTGATTCCCACGGGATTCCCACGTGACTCCCTCGTGATTCCCACGTGATTGACACGTGATTCCCTCGTGATTCCCACGTGATTGACACGTGATTCCCCCGTGATTCCCACGTGATTTACAGGTGATTCCCTCGTGATTCCCACGTGATTGACACGTGATTCCCACGTGATTGACACGTGATTCCCACCTGATTCGCACGTGATTGACACGTGATTCCCTCGTGATTCCCATGTGATTGACACGTGATTCCCACGTGAGTCCCACGTGATTGACACATGATTCCCACGTGATTTCCACGTGATTCCCACGTGCTTCCCCCGTGATTCCCATGTGATTGACACGTGATTCCCACCTGATTCGCACGTGATTGACATGTGATTCCCTCGTGATTCCCATGTGATTGACACGTGATTCCCACGTGAGTCCCACGTGATTGACACATGATTCCCACGTGAATCCCTCGTGATTTCCACGTGATTGACACGTGATTCCCACCTAATTCCCAAGTGTTTGACACGTGATTCCCACGTGAGTCCCATGTGATTGACACATGATTGCGACGTGATTCCCACGTGATTGACACATTCCCACGTTTTTCCCCCGTGATTGACACGTGATTCCCACGGGATTCCCACGTGACTCCGTCGTGATTCCCACGTGATTGACACGTGATTCCCACCTAATTCCCACGTGATTGACACGTGATTCCCACCTAATTCCCACGTGATTGACACGTGATTCCCACCTAATTCCCACCTGATTGACACGTGATTCCCACGTGATTCCCACGTGATTGACACGTGACTCCCCCGTGATTCCCACGTGATTAACACCTGATACCCACGTGATTTCCACGTGATTACCACGTGATTGACACGTGATTTTCACGTGATTCCCATGTGAATGGCACTTGATTCCCACGTGATTCCCACGTGATTGACAAGTGATTCCCACGTGATTCTCACATGATTTCCTGGTGATTGACACGTGATTCCAACGTGATTCTCACGTGATTGACAATTGATTCCCACGTGATTCTCAAGTGACTCCCACGTGATTCCCACGTGATTGACACGTGATTCCCCCGTGATTCCCACATGAATGACACGTGGTTCCCACGTGATTCCCACGTGACTAACACGTTATCCCCACGTGATTAAAACGTGATTCCCCCTTGATTCCCACGTGATTGACACGTGATTCCCACGTGATTGACACGTGATTCCCCCGTGATTCCCACATGATTGACACGTGGTTCCCTCGTGATTCCCACGTGATTGACACGTTATCCCCACGTGATTAAAACGTGATTCCCCCTTGATTCCCACGTGAATCACACGTGATTCCCACGTGATTCCCACCTGATTGACACGTGATTCCCACGTGACTCCCACGTGATTGACACGTGATTCCCAAGGGATTCCCATGTGATTGTCCCGTGATTCGCACGTGATTGACATCTGATTCCCACGTGATTCCCACGTGATTGACACATTCCCACGTGATTCCCACGTGATTGACACGTGATTCCCACGGGAATCCAACGTGACACCCTCGTGATTCCCACGTGATTGACACGTGATTCCAACCTAATTCCCACGTGATTGACACGTGATTCCCACGTCATTCCCACGTGATTCCCACGTAAATGACAAGTGATTCCCACATGATTCCCACGTGATTGACACATTCCTACGTGATTCCCAAGTGATTGACACGTGACTCCCACGTGAGTCCCATGTGATTGACACATGATTCCCACGTGATTTACCCGTGAATCCCACGTGATTCCCACGTGATTCTCATGTGATTCCCATGTGATTGACACGTGATTCCCACGTGATTGACAGTTGATTTCCACGGGATTCCCAGGTGACTCCCTCGTGATTCCCACGTGATTGACACGTGATTCCCACCTAATTCCCACGTGCTTGACACGTGATTCCCATGTGATTCCCACGTGATTGACACGTGATTCCCACGTGAGTCCCATGTGATTGACACATGATTCCCACGTGTTTCCCACGTGATTCACACATTCCCACGTGATTCCCACGTGATTGACACGTGATTCCCACGGGATTCCCACGTGAATCCCTCGTGATTCCCACGTGATTGACACGTGATTCCCACCTAATACCCACGTGTTTGACACGTGATTCCCACGTGAGCCCCATGTGATTGACACATGAATGCGACGTGATTCCCACGTGATTGACACATTCCCACGTTTTTCCCCCGTGTTTGACACGTGATTCCCTCGGGATTCCCACGTGACTCCGTCGTGATTCCCACGTGATATCACGTGATTCCCACCTAATTCCCACGTGATTGACACGTGATTCCCACCTAATTCCCACGTGATTGACACGTGATTCCCACCTAATTCCCACGTGATTGACACGTGATTCCCACGTGATTGACATATGATTGTCAAGTGATTCCCACATGATTCTCACATGATTTCCTCGTCATTGACACGTGATTCCAACGTGATTCTCACGTGATTGACAAGTGATTCCCACGTGATTCTCAAGTGACTCCCACGTGATTCCCACGTGATTGACACGTGATTCCCCCGTGATTCCCACATGATTGACACGTGGTTCCCATGTGATTCCCACGTGACTAACACGTTATCCCCACGTGATTAAAACGTGATTCCCCCTTGATTCCCACGTGATTGACACGTGATTCCCACGTGATTCCCACGTGATTGACACGTGATTCCCCCGTGATTCCCACATGATTGACACGTGGTTCCCACATGATTCCCACGTGATTGACACGTGCTTCCCCAGTGATTCCCACGTGATTCTCACGTGATTCCCATGTGATTGACACGTGATTCCCACGTGATTTACACGTGATTCCCACGTGATTCCCACGTGATTCTCACGTGATTCCCATGTGATTGACACGTGATTCCCACGTGATTGACAGGTGATTTCCACGGGATTCCCAGGTGACTCCCTCGTGATTCCCACGTGATTGACACGTGATTCCCACCTAATTCCCACGTGATTGACACGTGATTCCCACGTGATTCCCACGTGATTGACACATTCCCACGTGATTCCCCCGTGATTGACACGTGATTCCCACGGGATTCCCACGTGACTCCCTCGTGATTCCCACGTGATTGACACGTGATTCCCACCTAATTCCCACGTGATTGACACGTGATTCCCACGTGATTGACACGTGATTCCCATGTGATTCCCACGTGATTGACACATGATTCCCACGTGAGTCCCATGTGATTGACACATGGTTCCCACGTGTTTCCCACGTGATTGACACATTCCCACGTGATTCCCACGTGATTGACACGTGATTCCCACGGGATTCCCACGTGAATCCCTCGTGATTCCCACGTGATTCCCACATGATTGACACGTGACTCCCCCGTGATTCCCACGTGATTAACAGCTGATTCCCACGTGATTTCCACGTGATTACCACGTGATTGACACGTGATTTCCACGTGATTCCCACGTGAATGGCACTTGATTCCCACGTGATTCCCACGTGATTGACAACTGATTACCACGTGATTCTCACATGATTTCCTCGTGATTGACACGAGATTCCAACGTGATTCCCACGTGATTGACACGTGATTCCCCCGTGATTCCCACGTGATTGACACGTGGTTCCCACGTGATTCCCACGTGATTGACAAGTGATTCCCACGTGATTCTCACATGATTTCCTCGTGATTGACACGAGATTCCAACGTGATTCCCACGTGATTAAAACGTGATTCCCCCTTGATTCCCACGTGAATCACACGTGATTCCCACATGATTCCCACCTGATTGACACGTGATTCCCACGTGATTCCCACGTGATTGACACGTGATTCCCAAGGGATTCCCACGTGATTGACCCGTGATTCGCACGTGATTGACACCTGATTCCCACGTGATTCCCACGTGATTGACACATTCCCACGTGATTCCCACGTGATTGACACGTGATTCCCACGGGAATCCAACGTGACACCCTCGTGATTCCCACGTGATTGACACGTGATTCCAACCTAATTCCCACGTGACTGACACGTGATTCCCACGTCATTCCCACGTGATTCCCACGTAAATGACAATTGATTCCCACATGATTCCCACGTGATTGACACATTCCCACTTGATTCCCACGTGATTGACACGTGATTCCCACGTGAGTCCAATGTGATTGACACATGATTCCCACGTGATTTACACGTGATTCCCACGTGATTCCCATGTGATTGACACGTGATTCCCACGTGATTGACAGGTGATTTCCACGGGATTCCCAGGTGACTCCCTCGTGATTCCCACGTGATTGACACGTGATTCCCAGCTAATTCCCACGTGATTGACACGTGATTCCCACGTGATTGACACGTGATTCCCACGGGATTCCCACGTGACTCCCTCGTGATTCCCACGTGAGTGACACGTGATTCCCACCTAATTCCCACGTGTTTGACACGTGATTCCCACGTGATTCCCACGTGATTGACACATTCCCACGTGATTCCCACGTGATTGTCACCTGATTCCCACGGGCTTCCCACGTGACTCCCTCATGTTTCCTACGTGATTGACACGTGATTCCCACCTAATTCCTACGTGATTGACACGTGAGTCCCACGGGATTCCCACATGACTCCCTCGTGATTCCCACGTGATTGACACGTGATTCCCACCTATTTCCCACGTGATTGACACGTGATTCCCACGTGATTCCCACGTGATTCCCACGTAAATGACAAGTGATTCCCACATGATTCCCACGTGATTGACACGTGATTCCCACGGGATTCCCACGTGACTCCCTCGTGAATCCCACGTGATTGACACATGATTCCCACCTAATTCCCACGTGTTTGATACGTGATCCCACGTGAGTCCCATGTGATTGACACATGATTCCCACGTGATTTACACGTGATTCCCACGTGATTCCCTCGTGATTCCCACGTGATTCTCACGTGATTCTCATGTCATTGACACGTGATTCCCACGTGATTGACACGTGATTCCCACCTAATTCCCACGTGATTGACACGTGATTCCCACGTGATACCCACGTGATTGACACATTCCCACGTGATTCCCCCGTGATTGACACGTGATTCCCACGGGATTCCCACGTGACTCCCTCGTGATTCCCACGTGATTGACACGTGATTCCCACCTAATTCCCACGTGATTGACACGTGATTCCCACGTGATTGACACGTGATTCCCATGTGATTCCCACGTGATTGACACGTGATTCCCACGTGAGTCCCATGTGATTGACACATGATTCCCACGTGTTTCCCACGTGATTGACAAATTCCCACGTGATTCCCACGTGATTGACACGTGATTCCCACGGGATTCCCACGTGAATCCCTCATGATTCCCACGTGATTGACACGTGATTCCCACCTAATTCCCAAGTGTTTGACACGTGATTCCCACGTGAGTCCCATGTGATTGACACATGATTGCGACGTGATTCCCACGTGATTGACACATTCCCACGTTTTTCCCCCGTGATTGACACGTGATTCCCACGGGATTCCCACGTGACTCCGTCGTGATTCCCACGTGATTGACACGTGATTCCCACCTAATTCCCACGTGATTTACACGTGATTCCCACCTAATTCCCACGTGATTGACACGTGATTCCCACCTAATTCCCACGTGATTGACACGTGATTCCCACGTGATTCCCACGTGATTGACACATGACTCCCCCGTGATTCCCACGTGATTAACACCTGATTCCCACGTGATTTCCACGTGATTACCACGTGATTGACACGTGATTTCCACGTGATTCCCACGTGAATGGCACTTGATTCCCACGTGATTCCCACGTGATTGACAAGTGATTCCCACGTGATTCTCACATGATTTCCTCGTGATTGACACGTGATTCCAACGTGATTCTCACGTGATTGACAAGTGATTCCCACGTGATTCTCAAGTGACTCCCACGTGATTCCCACGTGATTGACACGTGATTCCCCCGTGATTCCCACATGAATGACACGTGGTTCCCACGTGATTCCCACGTGACTAACACGTTATCCCCACGTGATTAAAACGTGATTCCCCCTTGATTCCCACGTGATTGACACGTGATTCCCACGTGATTCCCACGTGATTGACACGTGATTCCCCCGTGATTCCCACATGATTGACACGTGTTTCCCACGTGATTCCCACGTGATTGACACGTGATTCCCCCGTGATTCCCACATGATTGACACGTGGTTCCCTCGTGATTCCCACGTGATTGACACGTTATCCCCACGTGATTAAAACGTGATTCCCCCTTGATTCCCACGTGAATCACACGTGATTCCCACGTGATTCCCACCTGATTGACACGTGATTCCCACGTGATTCCCACGTGATTGACACGTGATTCCCAAGGGATTCCCACGTGATTGTCCCGTGATTCGCACGTGATTGACACCTGATTCCCACGTGATTCCCACGTGATTGACACATTCCCACGTGATTCCCACGTGATTGACACGTGATTCCCACGGGAATCCAACGTGACACCCTCGTGATTCCCACGTGATTGACACGTGATTCCAACCTAATTCCCACGAGATTGACACGTGATTCCCACGTCATTCCCACGTGATTCCCACGCAAATGACAAGTGATTCCCACATGATTCCCACGTGATTGACACATTCCCACGTGATTCCCACGTGATTGACACGTGATTCCCACGTGAGTCCCATGTGATTGACACATGATTCCCACGTGATTTACACGTGAATCCCACGTTATTCCCACGTGATTCTCACGTGATTCCCATGTGATTGACACTTGATTCCCACGTGATTGACAGGTGATTTCCACGGGATTCCCAGGTGACTCCCTCGTGATTCCCACGTGATTGACACGTGATTCCCACCTAATTCCCACGTGCTTGACACGTGATTCCCACGTGATTGACACGTGATTCCCACGGGATTCCCACGTGACTCCCTCGTGATTCCCACATGATTGACACGTGATTCCCAAATATTTCTCACGTGATTGACACGTGATTCCCACGTGATTGACACATTACCTCGTGATTCCCACGTGATTGACACGGGATTCCCACGTGACTCCCTCGTGATTCCCACGTGATTGACACGTGATTCCCACCTAATTCCCACGTGTTTGACACGTGATTCCCACGTGATTCCCACGTGATTGACACATTCCGACGTGATTCCCACGTGATTGTCACCTGATTCCCACGGGCTTCCCACGTGACTCCCTCATGTTTCCTACGTGATTGACACGTGATTCCCACCTAATTCCTACGTGATTGACACGTGATTCCCACGTGAGTCCCATGTGATTGACACATGATTCCCACGTGATTTACACGTGATTCTCACGTGATTCCCATGTGATTTACACGTGATTCCCACGTGATTGACAGGTGATTTCCCCGGGATTCCCAGGTGACTCCCTCGTGATTCCCACGTGTTTGACACGTGATTCCCACCTAATTCCCACGTGATTGACACGTGATTCCCACGTGATTGACACGTGATTCCCACGGGATTCCCACGTGAATCCCTCGTGATTCCCACGTGATTGACACGTGATTCCCACCTATTTCCCACGTGATTGACACGTGATTCCCACGTGATTCCCACGTGATTGACACATTCCCACGTGATTCCCACGTGATTGACACGTGATTCCCACGGAATTCCCACGTGACTCCCTCGTGATTCCCACGTGATTGACACGTGATTCCCACCTAATTTCCACGTGTTTGACACGTGATCCCACGTGAGTCCCATGTGATTGACACATGATTCCTACGGGATTTACAGGAGATTCCCACGTGATTCCCTCGTGATTCCCACGTGATTCTCACGTGATTCTCATGTCATTGACACGTGATTCCCACGTGATTGACACGTGATTCCCACCTAATTCCCACGTGATTGACACGTGATTCCCACGGGATTCCCACGTGATTGACACATTCCCACGTGATTCCCCCGTGATTGACACGTGATTCCCCCGGGATTCCCACGTGACTCCCTCGTGATTCCCACGTGATTGACACGTGATTCCCACCTAATTCCCACGTGATTGACACGTGATTCTCACGTGATTGACACGTGATTCCCACGTGAGTCCCATGTGATTGACACATGATACCCACGTGTTTCCCACGTGATTGACACATTCCCACGTGATTCCCAAGTGATTGACACGTGATTCCCACCTAATTCCCACGTGATTGACACGTTATTCCCACCTAATTCCAACGTGATTGACACGTGATTCCCACGTGATTCGCACGTGATTGACACGTGACTCCCCCGTGATTCCCACGTGATTAACACCTGATTCCCACGTGATTTCCACGTGATTACCACGTGATTGACACGTGATTTCCACGTGATTCCCACGTGAATGGCACTTGATTCCCACATGATTTCCACGTGATTGACAAGTGATTCCCACGTGATTCTCACATGATTTCCTCGTGATTGACACGTGATTCCAACGTGATTGACAAGTGATTCCCACGTGATTCTCAAGTGACTCCCACGTGATTCCCACGTGATTGACACGTGATTCCCCCGTGATTCCCACATGATTGACACGTGGTTCCCACGTGATTCCCACGTGACTAACACGTTATCCCCACGTGATTAAAACGTGATTCCCCCTTGATTCCCACGTGATTGACACGTGATTCCCACGTGATTCCCACCTGATTGACACGTGATTCCCACGTGATTCCAACCTGATTACAGCGTGATTCCCACGTGATTCTCAAGTGACTCCCACGTGATTCACACGTGACTGACACGTGATTCCCCCATGATTCCCACATGATTGACACGTGGTTCCCACGTGATTCCCACGTGATTGACACGTGATTCCCCCGTGATTCCCACATGATTGACACGTGGTTCCCACGTGATTCCCACGTGATTGACACGTTATCCCCACGTGATTAAAACGTGATTCCCCCTTGATTCCCACGTGAATCACACGTGATTCCCACGTGATTCCCACCTGGTTGACACGTGATTGCCACGTGATTCCCACGTGATTGACACGTGATTCCCAAGGGATTCCCACGTGATTGACCCGTGATTCGCACGTGATTGACACCTGATTCCCACGTGATTCCCACGTGATTGACACATTCCCACGTGATTCCCACGTGATTGACACGTGATTCATACGGGAATCCAACGTGACACCCTCGTGATTCCCACGTGATTGACACGTGATTCCAACCTAATTCCCACGTGATTGACACGTGATTCCCACGTCATTCCCACGTGATTCCCACGTAAATGACAAGTGATTCCCACATGATTCCCACGTGATTGACACATTCCCACGTGATTCCCACGTGATTGACACGTGATTCCCACGTGAGTCCCATGTGATTGACACATGATTCCCACGTGATTTACACGTGATTCCCACGTGATTCCCACGTGATTCTCACGTGATTCCCATGTGATTGACACGTGATTCCCACGTGATTGACAGGTGATTTCCACGGGATTCCCAGGTGACTCCCTCGTGATTCCCACGTGATTGACACGTGATTCCCACCTAATTCCCCCGTGATTGACACGTGATTCCAACGTGATTGACACGTGATTCCCACGGGATTCCCACGTGACTCCCTCGTGATTCCCACATGATTGACACGTGATTCCCACCAATTTCCCACGTGATTGACACGTGATTCCCACGTGATTGACACATTCCCTCGTGATTCCCACGTGTTTGACACGTGATTCCCACGTGATTCCCATGTGATTGACACATGATTCCCACGAGATTGACACGTGATTCCCACCTAATTCCCACGTGATTGACACGTGATTCCCACGTGATTCCCACATGATTGACACATTCCCACGTGATTCCCCCGTGATTGACACGTGATTCCCACGGGATTCCCACGTGACTCCCTCGTGATTCCCACGTGATTGACACGTGATTCCCACCTAATTCCCACGTGATTGACACGTGATTCCCACGTGATTCCCACGTGAATCCCATGTGATTCCCACGTAATTGACACGTGATTAACTGGTGATTGCCACGTGATTGACACGTGATTCCCACGTGAGTCCCATGTGATTGACACATGATTCCCACGTGATTCCCACGTGATTGACACATTCCCACGTGATTCCCCCGTGATTGACACGTGATTCCCACGGGATTCCCACGTGACTCATTCGTGATTCCCACGTGATTGGCACGTGATTCCCACCTAATTCCCACGTGATTGACACGTGACTCCATCGTGATTCCCACGTGATTGACACGTGATTCCCACCTTATTCCCACGTGATTGACACGTGATTCCCACGTGTTTCCCACGTAATTGACACATTTCCACGTGATTCCCACGTTATTGACACGTGATTCCCTCGTGATTCCCACGTGATTGACACGTGGTTCCCACGTGATTCCCACGTGATTGACACGTGATTCCCTCGTGATTGCCTTGTGATTGTCAAGTGATTCACACATGAGTCCCATGTGATTGAAACATGATTCCCACGTGATTCCCACGTGAGTCCCATGTGATTTACACATGATTCCCACGTGATTTACAAGTGTTTCCCACTTGATTCCCACGTGATTCTCACGTGATTCCCACGTGACTGACACGTGATTCCCACGTGATTGACAGGTGATTCCCACGGGATTCCCACGTGACTCCCTCGTGATTCCCACGTGATTAACACGTGATTCCCACAGGATTCCCACGTGACTCCCTCGTGATTCCCACGTGATTGACACGTGATTCCAACCTAATTCCCACGTGATTGACATGTGACTCCCTCGTGATTGCCACGTGATTGACACGTGATTCCAACGGGATTCCCAAGTGACTCCCTCGTGATTCCCACGTGATTAACACGTGATTCCAACCTAATTCCCATGTGATTGACACGTGATTCCCACGTGATTCCCACGTGATTGACACGTGATTCCCACGTGAGTCCCATGTGATTGACAAATGATTTCCACGTGATTTACACGTGATTCCCACGGGATTCCCACGTGACTCCCTCGTGATTCCCACGTGATTGACACGTGATTCCAACCTAATTCCCACGTGATTGACATGTGACTCCCTCGTGATTGCCACGTGATTGACACGTGATTCCAACCTAATTCCCACGTGATTGACCCGTGATTCCCTCGTGATTTCCACGTGATTCTCACGTGATTCCCACGTGATTGACACGTGATTTCCACCTAATTCCCACGTGATTGACACGTGATTCCCACGTGATGCCCATGTGATTGGCACATTCCCACGTGATTCCCCCGTGATTGACACGTGATTCCCACAGGATTACCACGTGACTCCCTCGTGATTCCCACGTGATTGACACGTGATTCTCACGTGATTCCCACGTGATTGACACATTCCCACATGATTCCCACGTGATTGACACGTGATTCCCACGGGATTCCCACGTGACTCCCTCGTGATTCCCACGTGATTGAAACATGATTCCCACGTAATTCCCACGTGATTGACACATTCCCACGTGATTCCCACGTGATTGACACGTGATTCCCACGGGAATCCCACGTGACTCCCTCGTGATTCCCACGTGATTGACACGTGATTCCCAGCTAATTCCCACGTGTTTGACACGTGATTCCCACCTGATTCCCACGTGATTGACACATTCCCACGTGATTCCCACGTGATTGACACGTGATTCCCACGAGATTTCCACGTGACTCCCTCATGATTCCCACGTGATTGACACGTGCTTCCCACGTGATTTCCACGTGATTGACATATTCCCACGTGATTCCCACGTGACTGACACGTGATTCCCACGGGATTTCCACGTGACTCACTTGTGATTCCCACGTGATTGACACGTGATTCCCACCTAATTCCCACGTGATTGACACGTGATTCCCACGTGATTCTCACGTGATTGACACATTCCCACGTGATTCTCACGTGATTGGCACGTGAATCCCACGGGATTCCCACGTGATTTACACATTCCCACGTGATTCCCTCGTGATTGACACGTGATTCCCACGGGATTCCCACGTGTCTCCCTCGTGATTCCCACGTGATTGACACGTGATTCCCACCTTATTCCCACGTGATGGACACGCGATTTCCACGTGATTCCCAGGTAATTGACACATTCCCACGGGATTCCCACGTGATTGACACGTGATTCCCACGGGATTCACATGTGACTCCCTCGTGATTCCCACGTGATTGACACGTGATTCCCACCTAATTCCCACGTGTTTTACACGTGATTCCCACCTGATTCCCACGTGATTCCCACGTGATTGGCACGTGATTCCCACGGGATTCCCACGTGATTCCCTCGTGATTCCCACGTGATTGACACGTGATTCCCACGGGATTCCCACCTGTCTCCCTCGTGATTGCCACGTGATTGACACGTGTTTCCAACCTAATTCTCACGTGATTGACACGTGATTCCCAAGTGATTCCCACGTGATTGACACGTGATTCCCACGTGAGTCCCATGTGATTGACACATGATTCCCATGTGATTTACACGTGATTCCCACGGGATTCCCACGTGACTCCCTCGTGATTCCCACGTGATTGACACTTGATTCCAACCTTATTCCCACGTGATTGACATGTGACTCCCTCGTGATTGCCACTTGATTGACACGTGATTCCAACCTAATTCCCACGTGATTGACATGTGATTCCCTCGTGATTACCACGTGATTGACACGTGATTCCCACGGGATTCACACGTGACTCCCTCGTGATTCCCACGTGATTGACAAGTGATTCCCACCTAATTCCCACGTGTTTTACACGTGATTCCCACCTGATTCCCAAGTGATTCCCACGTGATTGGCACGTGATTCCCACGGGATTCCTACGTGATTCCCTCGTGATTCCCACGTGATTGACACGTGATTCCCACGTAATTCCCACGTGTTTGACACGTGATTCCCACGTGATTCCCACGTGATTGACACATTCCCACGTGATTCCCACGTGATTGACACGTGCTTCCCACGGGATTCCCACGTGTCTCCCTCGTGATTCCATTGTGATTGACACGTGATTCCAACCTAATTCCCACGTGATTGACACGTGAATCCCAAGTGATTCCCACGTGATTGACACGTGATTCCCACGTGAGTCCCATGTGATTGACACATGATTCCCACGTGATTTACACGTGAATCCCACGGGACTCCCACGTGACTCCCTCATGATTGCCACGTGATTGACATGTGATTCCAACCTAATTCCCACGTGATTGACACGTGATTTCCCCGTGATTGACACGTGATTCTCACGGGATTCCCACGTGACTCCCTCGTGATTCCCAAGTGATTGACACGTCATTCCCACCTAATTCCCACGTGATTGACACGTGATTCCCACGTGATTCCCACGTGATTGACACGTGATTCCCACGTGATTCCCACGTGATTGACACGTGATTCCCTCGTGATTGCCACGTGACTGACACGTGATTCCCACGTGAGTCCCATGTGACTGACACATGATTCCCACGTGATTTACACGTGATTACCACATGATTCCCATGTGACTCTCACGTGATTCCCCTGTGATTGACACGTGATTCCCACGTGATTGACAGGTGACTCCCACGGGATTCCAACGTGACTCCCTCGTGATTCCCACGTGATTGATACGTGATTTCCACCTAATTCCCACGTGATTGCCACGTGATTCCCACGTGATTCCCACGTGATTGACACATTCCCACGTGATTCCCACGTGATTGACACGTGACTCCCACGGGATTCCCACGTGACTCCCTCGTGATTCCCACGTGATTGACACGTCATTCCCACCTAATTCCCACGTGATTGACACGTGATTCCCACGTGATTCTCACGTGATTGACACGTGATTCCCACGTGATTCCCAGGTGATTGACACGTGATTCCCTCGTGATTGCCACGTGACTGACACGTGATTCCCACGTGAGTCCCATGTGACTGACACATGATTCCCACGTGATTTACACGTGATTACCACGTGATTCCCACGTGATTCTCACGTAATTCCCCTGTGATTGACACGTGATTCCCACGTGATTGACAGGTGACTCCCACAGGATTCCAACGTGACTCCCTCGTGATTCCCACGTGATTGATACGTGATTTCCACCTAATTCCCACGTGATTGTCACGTGATTCCCACGTGATTCTCACGTAATTCCCCTGTGATTGACACGTGATTCCCACGTGATTGACACGTGACTCCCACGGGATTCCCACGTGACTCCCTCGTGATTCCCACGTGATTGACACGTGATTCCCACGTGATTCCCACGTGATTGACACATTCCCACGTGGTTCCCACATGATTGACACGTGATTCCCACGGGATTCCCACTTGACTCCCTCGTGATTCCCACGTGATAGACACGTGATTCCCACGGGATTCCCACGTGACTCCCTCGTGATTCCCACGTGATTGACACGTGATTCCCTCGTGATTCCCACGTGATTGACACGTGATTCCCCCGTGATTCCCACGTGATTTACAGGTGATTCCCTCGTGATTCCCACGTGATTGACACGTGATTCCCACGTGATTGACACGTGATTCCCACCTGATTCGCACGTGATTGACACGTGATTCCCTCGTGATTCCCATGTGATTGACACGTGATTCCCACGTGAGTCCCACGTGATTGACACATGATTCCCACGTGATTTCCACGTGATTCCCACGTGCTTCCCCCGTGATTCCCATGTGATTGACAGGTTATTCCCACGTGATTTTCACGTGACTGACACGTGATTCCCGCGTCATTCCCACGTGATACCCACGTAAATGACAAGTGATTCCCACATGATTCCCACGTGTTTGACACATTCCCACGTGATTCCCACGTGATTGACACGTGATTCACACGAGATTCCCACGTGACTCCCTCGTGATTTCCACGTGATTGACACGAGATTCCCACGTCATTCCCACGTGATTCCCACGTATATGCCAAGTGATTCCCACATGATTCCCACGTGATTGAAATATTCCCACGTGATTCCCACGTGATTGACACGTGATTCCCACGTGAGTCCCATGTGATTGACACATGATTCCCACGTGATTCTCACGTGATTCCCATGTGATTGACACGTGATGCCCACGTGATTGACAGGTGATTCCCACGGGATTCCCACGTGACTCCCTCGTGATTCCCACGTAAATGACAAGTGATTCCCACATGATTCCCACGTGTTTGACACATTCCCACGTGATTCCCACGTGATTGACACGTGATTCACACGGGATTCCCACGTGACTCCCTCGTGATTTCCACGTGATTGACACGAGATTCCCACGTCATTCCCACGTGATTCCCACGTATATGCCAAGTGATTCCCACATGATTCCCACGTGATTGAAATATTCCCACGTGATTCCCACGTGATTGACACGTGATTCCCACGTGAGTCCCATGTGATTGACACATGATTCCCACGTGATTCTCACGTGATTCCCATGTGATTGACACGTGATTCCCACGTGATTGACAGGTGATTCCCACGGGATTCCCACGTGACTCCCTCGTGATTCCCACGTGATTGACACGTGATTCCCACCTAATTCCCACGTGATTGACACGTGATTCCCACGTGATTCCCACGTGATTGACACATTGCCACGTGATTCCCCCTTGATTGACACGTGATTCCCAAGGGATTCCCATGTGACTCCCTCGTGACTCCCACGTGATTGACACGTGATTTCCACCTAATTCCCACGTGATTGACACGTGATTCCCACGTGATTCCCACGTGATTGACACGTGATTCCCACGTGATTGACACGTGATTCCCACGTGATTCCCACGTGATTGACAGGTGATTCCCACGTGATTCCCACGTGATTGACACGTGATTCCCATGTGATTGACACGTGATTCCCACCTGATTCGCATGTGATTGACACGTGATTCCCTCGTCATTCCCACGTGATTGACACGTGATTCCAACGTGATTTCCACGTGATTTACACGTGATTCCCACGTGCTTCCCACGTGATTCCCATTTGATTGACAGGTGATTCCCACGTGATTCCCACGTGATTGACACGTGATTCCCACGTGATTCCCACGTGATTCCCATGTGATTGACAGGTGATTCCCACGTGATTCCCACGTGATTGACAAGTGATTCCCACGTGATTCTCACGTGATTGACAAGTGATTCCCACGGGATTCCCACGTGACTCCCTCGTGATTCCCACGTGATTGACACGTGATTCCCACCTAATTCCCACGTGATTGACACGTGATTCCCACGTGATTCCCACGTGATTGACACATTCACACGTGATTCCCCCTTGATTGACACGTGATTCCCAAGGGATTCCCACGTGACTCCCTCGTGACTCCCACGTGATTGACACGTGATTCCCACCTAATTCCCACGAGATTGACACGTAATTCCCATGTGATTCCCACGTAATTGACACATTCACACGTGATTCCCCCTTGATTGACACGTGATTCCCAAGGGATTCCCACGTGACTCCCTCGTGTTTCCCACGTGATTGACACGTGATTCCCACGTGATTCCCACGTGATTGACACGTGATTCCCTCGTGATTGCCACGTGATTGACACATGATTCCCACGTGAGTCCCATGTGATTGACACATGATTCTCAAGTGATTCACACGTGTGTCCCATGTGATTGACACATGATTCCCACGTGATTTACACGTGACTCCCTCGTGATTCCCACGTGATTGACAAGTGATTCCCACGGGATTCCCACGTGACTCCCTCGTGATTCCCACGTGATTGACACGTGATTCCCACCTAATTCCCACGTGATTGACACGTGATTCCCACGTGATTCCCACGTGATTGACACGTGATTCCCACGTGAGTCCCATGTGATTGACACATGATTCCCACGTGATTTACACGTGACTCCCTCGTGATTCCCACGTGATTGACACGTGATTCCCACGTGATTCCCACGTTATTGACAAGTGATTCCCACGGGATTCCCACGTGACTCCCTCGTGATTCCCACGTGATTGACACGTGATTCCCACCTAATTCCCACGTGATTGACACGTGATTCCCACGTGATTCCCACGTGATTGACACATTCACACGTGATTCCCCCTTGATTGACACGTGATTCCCAAGGGATTCCCACGTGACTCCCTCGTGACAGCCACGTGATTGACACGTGATTCCCACCTAATTCCCACGTGATTGACACGTAATTCCCATGTGATTCCCACGTGATTGACACATTCACACGTGATTCCCCCTTGATTGACACGTGATTCCCAAGGGATTCCCACGTGACTCCCTCGTGTTTCCCACGTGATTGACACGTGATTCCCACGTGATTCCCACGTGATTGACACGTGATTCCCTCGTGATTGCCACGTGATTGACACATGATTCCCACGTGAGTCCCATGTGATTGACACATGATTCTCACGTGATTCACACGTGAGTCCCATGTGATTGACACATGATTCCCACGTGATTTACACGTCATTCCCAAGTGATTCCCACGTGATTCCCATGTGATTGACACGTGATTCCCACGTGATTGACACGTGATTCCCACCTAATTCCCACGTGATTGACACGTGATTCTCATGTGATTGACACATACCCACGTGATTACCACATGATTGACACGTGATTCCCACGGGATTCCCACGTGACTCCCTCGTGATTCCCACGTGATTGACAAGTGATTCCCACCTTATCCCCACGTGATTGACACGTGATTCCCACGTGATTCCCACGTGATTGACACGTGATTCCCACGGGATTCCCACGTGACTCCCTCGTGATTCCCACGTGATTGACACGTGATTCCCACCTAATTCCAACGTGTTTGACACGTGATTCACACCTGATTCCCACGTGATTGACACATTCCCAAGTGATTCCCACGTGATTGACACGTGATACCCATGGGATTCCCACGTGAGTCCCTCATGATTCCCACGTGATTGACACGTGATTCCCACGTGATTCGCACGTGATTGACACATTCCCACGTGATTCCCACGTGATTGACACGTGATTCCCACGGGATTTCTACGTGACTCACTTGTGATTCCCACGTGATTGACACGTGATTCCCGCGGGATTCCCACGTGACTCCCTCATGATTCCCACGTGATTGACACGTGATTCCCACGTGATTCGCACGTGATTGACACATTCCCACGTGATTCCCACGTGATTGACACGTGATTCCCCCGGGATTTCTACGTGACTCACTTGTGATTCCCACGTGATTGACACGTGATTCCCACGGGATTCCCACGTGACTCCCTCATGATTCCCACGTGATTGACACGTGATTGCCACGTGATTCGCACGTGATTGACACATTCCCACGTGATTCCCACGTGATTGTCACGTGATTCCCACGGGATTCCCACGTGACTCCCTCATGATTCCCACGTGATTGACACGTGATTCCCACGTGATTCGCACGTGATTGACACATTCCCACGTGATTCCCAGGTGATTGACACGTGATTCCCCCGGGATTTCTACGTGACTCACTTGTGATTCCCACGTGATTGACACGTGATTCCCACCTAATTCCCACGTGTTTGACACGTGATTCCCACCTGAATCCCACGTGATTGACACATTCCCACGTGATTCCCACGTGATTGACACGTGATTCCCACGGGATTCCCACATGACTCCCTCATGATTCCCACGTGATTGACACGTGATTCCCACGTGATTCGCACGTGATTGACACATTCCCACGTGATTCCCACGTGATTGACACGTGATTCCCACGGGATTTCTACGTGACTCACTTGTGATTCCCACGTGATTGACACGTGATTCCCACCTAATTCCCACGTAATTGACAAGTGATTCCCACGTGATTCTCACGTGATTGACACATTCCAACGTGATTCCCACGTGATTGACACGTGATTCCCACGGGATTCCCACGTGACTCCCTCATGATTCCCACGTGATTGACACGTGATTCCCACGTGATTCGCACGTGATTGAAACATTCCCACGTCATTCCCACGTGATTGACACGTGATTCCCACGGGATTTCTACGTGACTCACTTGTGATTCCCACGAGATTGATACGTGATTCCCACCTAATTCCCACGTGTTTGACACGTGATTCCCACCTGATTCCCACGTGATTGACACATTCTCTCGTGATTCCCACGTGATTGACACGTGATTCCCACGGGATTCCCACGTGACTCCCTCGTGATTCCCACGTGACTCCCTCGTGATTCCCACGTGATTAACACGTGATTCCCACGTGATTCCCACGTGTTTGACACCTTCCCACGTGATTCCCACATGATTGACACGTGATTCCCACGGGATTTCAACGTGACTCCCTCGTGATTCCCACGTGATTGACACGTGATTCCCACCTAATTCCCACGAGATTGACACGTGATTCCCACGTGATTCCCACGTGATTGACACATTCCCATGTGATTCCCACGTGATTGTCACCTGATTCCCACGGGATTCCCACGTGACTCCCTCGTGATTACACGTGTTTGACACGTGATTCCCACATGATTAAAACGTGATTCCCCTTGATTTCCAAGTGATTGACACCTGATTTCCACGTGATTCCCACCTGATTGACACGTCATTCCCACGTGATTCCCTCGAGATTTCCACATAATTCCCACGTGATTGACACGTGATTCCCACGTGATTAAAACGTGATTTCCCCTTTGTTCCCACGTGATTGACACGTGATTCCCAAGGGATTCCCCCGTGACTCCCTCGTGATTCCCACGTGATTGACACGTGATTCCCACCTAATTCCCACGTGATTGACACGTGATTCCCACGGGATTCCCACGTGACTGACACATTCCCACCTGATTCCCACGTGATTCACAGGTGATTCCCACGGGATTCCCACGTGACTCCCTCGTGATTATCACGTGATTGACACGTGATTCCCACCTAATTCCCACGTGATTGACAAGTGATTCACATGTGATTCCGACGTGATTGACACATTCCCACGTGATTCCCACGTGATTGACACGTGATTCCCACGGGATTCCCACGTGACTCCCTCGTGATTCCCACGTGATTAACACGTGATTCCCACGTGATTCCCACGTGATTGACACGTGATTCCCACGTGATTCCCACGTGATTCCTCGTGATTGACACTTGATTCGCACGTGATTCCCACGGGATTGACACGTGATTCCCACATGATTCCAACGTAATTACCACGTGATTCGAACTTGACTCTCACGTGATTCCCACGTGATTGACACGTGATTCCCTCGTGATTCCCACGTGATTGACACGTCATTCCCATGTGATTCCCACGTGATTGACACGTGATTCCCACGTGATTCCCACGTGAGTCCCATGTGATTGACACATGATTCCCACGTGATTTACACGTGATTCCCACGGTATTCCCACGTGACTCCCTCGTGATTCCCACGTGATTGACACTTGATTCCAACCTAATTCCCACGTGATTGACATGTGACTCCCTCGTGATTGCCACGTGATTGACACGTGATTCCCACGTGATTGACACGTGATTCCCTCGTGATTGCCACGTGATTGACACATGATTCCCATGTGAGTCCCATGTGATTGATACATGATTCTCTCGTGATTCCCACGTGAGTCCCATGTGATTGACACATGATTCCCACGTGATTCTCACGTGATTCCCACGTGATTCTCACGTGATTCCCATGTGATTGACACGTGATTCCCACGTGATTGACACGTGATTCACACGGGATTCCCACGTGACTCCCTCATGATTTCCACGTGATTGACACGTGATTCCCTCGTCATTCCCACGTGATTCCCCCGTAAATGACAAGTGATTCCCACATGATTCCCACGTGGTTGACACATTCCCACGTGATTCCCACGTGATTGACACGTGATTCCCATGTGAGTCCCATGTGATTGACACATGATTCCCACGTGATTTACACGTGATTCCCACGTGATTCCCACGTGATTCTCACGTGATTCCCATGTGATTGACACGTGATTCCCACGTGATTGGCAGGTGATTCCCACGCGATTCCCACGTGACTCCCTCGTGATTCCCACGTGATTGACACGTGATTCCCACCTAATTCCCACGTGAGTGACACGTGATTCCCACGTGATTCCCACGTGATTGACACATTCCCACGTTTTTCCCCCTTGATTGACACGTGATTCCCAAGGGAT
The DNA here is from genome assembly GCF_963930625.1 of Muntiacus reevesi. NCBI lineage: Eukaryota > Metazoa > Chordata > Mammalia > Artiodactyla > Cervidae > Muntiacus > Muntiacus reevesi. Next base: position 1,860,635 of record NW_027077877.1, read on the forward strand.
TCCCACGTGACTCCCTCGTGACTCCCACGTGACTGACACGTGATTCCCACCTAATTCCCACGTGATTGACACGTGATTCCCACGTGATTGACACGTGATTTCCACGGGATTTCCACGTGATTAACACGTGATTCCCCCGTGATTGACACGTCATTCCCACGTGATTCCTACATGGTTCCTCGTGATTGACACTTGATTCGCACGTGATTCCCACGGGATTGACACGTGATTCCCACGTGATTGACACATTCCCACGTTTTCCCCCTTGATTGACACGTGATTCCCACGGGATTCCCACGTGACTCCCTCGTGATTCCCACGTGATTGACACGTGATTCCCACCTAATTCCCACGTGTTTGACACGTGATTCCCACGTGAGTCCCATGTGATTGACACATTCCCACGTGATTACCACGTGATTGACAAGTGATTCCCTCGGGATTCCCACGTGACTCCCTTGTGATTCCCACGTGATTGACAAGTGATTGCCACGTGATTCCCACGTGATTGACACATTCCCACGTGATTCCCACGTGATTGACACGAGTTTCCCACGGGATTCCCACGTGACTCCCTCGTGATCCCCACGTGATTGACACGTGATACCCACGGGATTCCCACGTGACACCCACCTAATTCCCACGTGTTTGACACGTGATTCCCATGTGGTTCCCACGTGATTGACACATTCCCACGTGATTCCCACGTGATTGACACGTGATTCCCACGGGATTCCCACGTGACTCCCTCGTGATTCCCACGTGATTGACACGTGATTCCAACCTAGTTCCCACGTGATTGACATGTGACTCCCTCGTGATTGCCACGTGATTGACACGTGATTCAAACCTAATTCCCACGTGATTGACACGTCATTCCCTCGTGATTCCCACGTGATTCTCAAGTGATTCCAACGTGATTGACACGTGATTCCCAACTAATTCCCACGTGATTGACACGTGATTCCCACGTGCTTCCCACGTGATTCCCATGTGATTGACAGGTGATTCCCACGTGATTCCCACGTGATTGACACGTGATTCCCACCTGATTCGCACGTGATTGACACGTGATTTCCTCGTCATTCCCACGTGATTGACACGTGATTCCCACGTGAGTCCCACGTGATTGACACGTGATTCCCACGTGATTCCCATGTGATTGACAGGTGATTCCCACGTGATTCCCACGTGATTGACACGTGATTCCCACATGATTGACACGTGATTCCCACGTGATTCGCACGTGATTGACACATTCCCACGTGATTCCCAGGTGATTGACACGTGATTCCCCCGGGATTTCTACGTGACTCACTTGTGATTCCCACGTGATTGACACGTGATTCCCACCTAATTCCCACGTGTTTGACACGTGATTCCCACCTGAATCCCACGTGATTGACACATTCCCACGTGATTCCCACGTGATTGACACGTGATTCCCACGGGATTCCCACATGACTCCCTCATGATTCCCACGTGATTGACACGTGATTCCCACGTGATTCGCACGTGATTGACACATTCCCACGTGATTCCCACGTGATTGACACGTGATTCCCACGGGATTTCTACGTGACTCACTTGTGATTCCCACGTGATTGACACGTGATTCCCACCTAATTCCCACGTAATTGACAAGTGATTCCCACGTGATTCTCACGTGATTGACACATTCCAACGTGATTCCCACGTGATTGACACGTGATTCCCACGGGATTCCCACGTGACTCCCTCATGATTCCCACGTGATTGACACGTGATTCCCACGTGATTCGCACGTGATTGAAACATTCCCACGTCATTCCCACGTGATTGACACGTGATTCCCACGGGATTTCTACGTGACTCACTTGTGATTCCCACGAGATTGAAACGTGATTCCCACCTAATTCCCACGTGTTTGACACGTGATTCCCACCTGATTCCCACGTGATTGACACATTCTCTCGTGATTCCCACGTGATTGACACGTGATTCCCACGGGATTCCCACGTGACTCCCTCGTGATTCCCACGTGACTCCCTCGTGATTCCCACGTGATTAACACGTGATTCCCACGTGATTCCCACGTGTTTGACACCTTCCCACGTGATTCCCACATGATTGACACGTGATTCCCACGGGATTTCAACGTGACTCCCTCGTGATTCCCACGTGATTGACACGTGATTCCCACCTAATTCCCACGAGATTGACACGTGATTCCCACGTGATTCCCACGTGATTGACACATTCCCATGTGATTCCCACGTGATTGTCACCTGATTCCCACGGGATTCCCACGTGACTCCCTCGTGATTACACGTGTTTGACACGTGATTCCCACATGATTAAAACGTGATTCCCCTTGATTTCCAAGTGATTGACACCTGATTTCCACGTGATTCCCACCTGATTGACACGTCATTCCCACGTGATTCCCTCGAGAATTCCACATAATTCCCACGTGATTGACACGTGATTCCCACGTGATTAAAATGTGATTTCCCCTTTGTTCCCACGTGATTGACACGTGATTCCCAAGGGATTCCCCCGTGACTCCCTCGTGATTCCCACGTGATTGACACGTGATTCCCACCTAATTCCCACGTGATTGACACGTGATTCCCACGGGATTCCCACGTGACTGACACATTCCCACCTGATTCCCACGTGATTCACAGGTGATTCCCACGGGATTCCCACGTGACTCCCTCGTGATTATCACGTGATTGACACGTGATTCCCACCTAATTCCCACGTGATTGACAAGTGATTCACATGTGATTCCGACGTGATTGACACATTCCCACGTGATTCCCACGTGATTGACACGTGATTCCCACGGGATTCCCACGTGACTCCCTCGTGATTCCCACGTGATTAACACGTGATTCCCACGTGATTCCCACGTGATTGACACGTGATTCCCACGTGATTCCCACGTGATTCCTCGTGATTGACACTTGATTCGCACGTGATTCCCACGGGATTGACACTTGATTCCCACATGATTCCAACGTAATTACCACGTGATTCGAACTTGACTCTCACGTGATTCACACGTGATTGACAGGTGATTCCCTCGTGATTCCCACGTGATTGACACGTCATTCCCATGTGATTCCCACGTGATTGACACGTGATTCCCACGTGATTCCCACGTGATTCTTACGATATCGACACGTGATTCCCACGTGATTCCCACGTGAGTCCCATGTGATTGACACATGATTCCCACGTGATTTACACGTGATTCCCACGGTATTCCCACGTGACTCCCTCGTGATTCCCACGTGATTGACACTTGATTCCAACCTAATTCCCACGTGATTGACATGTGACTCCCTCGTGATTGCCACGTGATTGACACATGATTCCAACCTAATTCCCACGTGATTGACACGTGATTCCCTCGTGATTCCCACGTGATTCTCACTTGATTCCTACGTGATTGACACGTGATTTCTGCCTAATTCCCACGTGATTGACACGTGATTCTCACGTGATTCCCACGTGATTGACACATTCCCACGTGATTACCACGTGATTGACACGTGATTCCCACGGGATTCCCACGTGACTCCCTCGTGATTACCACGTGATTGACACGTGATTGCCACGTAATTCCCACATGATTGACACATTCCCACGTGATTACCACGTGATTGACACGTGAATCCCACGGGATTCAAACGTGACTCCCTCGTGATTCCCACGTGAGTCCCATGTGATTGACACATGATTCCCACGTGATTTACACGTGATTCCCACGTGATTCCCACGTGATTCTCACGTGTTTCACAGGTGATTGACTCGTGATTCCCAAGTGATTGACAGGTGATTCCCAAGGGAATCCCAGGTGACTCCCTCGTGATTCCCACGTGATTGACACGTGATTCCCACCTAATTCGCACGTGATTGACACGTGATTCCCACGTGATTCCCACATGATTGACGCATTCCCATGTGATTCCCCCGTGATTGACACATGATTCCCACGGGACTCCCACGTGACTCCCTCGTGATTCCCACGTGATTTACACGTGATTCCCACCTAATTCCCACGTGATTGACACGTGATTCCCACGTGATTCCCACGTGATTGACACGTGATTCCCACGTGATTCCCACGTGATTGACCTGTGATTCCCTCGTGATTGCCACGTGAATGACACGTGATTCCCACGTGAGTCCCATGTGATTAACACATGATTCCCACGTGATTCCCACGTGAGTCCAATGTGATTGACACATGATTCCAACGTGATTTACACGTGATTCCCACATGATTCCCACATGATTCCCACGTGAGTCCAATGTGACTGACACATGATTCCCACGTGATTTACACGTGATTACCACGTGATTCCCACGTGATTCTCACGTGATTCCCATGTGATTGACACGTGATTCCCACGTGATTGACACGTGATTCCCACGTGATTCCCACGTGATTGACACATTCCCACGTGATTACCACGTGATTGACACGTGATTCCCACGGGATTCCCACGTGACTCCCTCGTGATTCCCACGTGATTGACACGTAATTCCCACGTGATTCCCACGTGATTGACACATTCCCACGTGATTCCAACGGGATTGACACGTGATTACCACGGGATTCCCACGTGACTCCCTCGTGATTCCCATGTGATTGACACGTGATTCCCACCTTATTCCCACGTGATTGACACGTGATTGCTACGTGTTTTCCACGTGATTCCCACGTCATTGACACATTCCCACGTGATTCCCACGTGATTGACACGTAATTCCAACGGGATTCTCACGTGACTCCCTCGTGATTCCCACGTGATTGACACGTGATTCCCACGTGATTCCCACGTGATTGAAACATTCCCACGTGATTCCCACGTGATTGACACGTGATTCCCACGGGATTCCCACGTGACTCCCTCGTGATTCCCATGTGATTGACACGTGATTCCCACCTTATTCCCACGTGATTGACACGTGATTCCTACGTGTTTTCCACGTGATTCCCACGTTGTTGACACGTGATTCCCACATGAATCCCACGTGATTACCACGTGATTGACACGTGATTCCCACGGGATTCCCACGTGACTCCCTCATGATTCCCACATGATTGACACGTGAGTCCCACGTGATTCGCACGTGATTGACACATTCCCACGTGATTCCCACGTGATTGACATGTGATTCCCACGGGATTTGTACGTGACTCACTTGTGATTCCCACGTGATTGACATGTGAATCCCACGGGATTGAAAAGTATTCCCACCTAATTCCCACGTGATTGACACGTGATTCCCACGTGATTCCCACGTGATTGACACGTGATTCCCACGGGATTCCCACGTGACTCCCTCGTGATTATCACGTGATTGACACGTGATTCCCACCTAATTCCCACGTGATTGACAAGTGATTCCCATGTGATTCCGACGTGATTGACACATTCCCACCTGATTCCCACGTGATTCACAGGTGATTCCCACGGGATTCCCACGTGACTCCCTCTTGATTATCACGTGATTGACACGTGATTCCCACCTAATTCCCACGTGATTGACAAGTGTTTCCCATGTGATTCCGACGTGATTGACACATTCCCACGTGATTCCCACGTGATTGACACGTGATTCCCACGGGATTCCCACGTGACTCCCTCGTGATTCCCACGTGATTAACACGTGATTCCCACGTGATTCCCACGTGATTGACACGTGATTCCCACGTGATTCCCACGTGATTCCTCGTGATTGACACGTGATTCCCACGTGATTCCCACGTGATTGACACGTGACTCCCCCGTGATTCCCACGTGATTAACAGCTGATTCCCACGTGATTTCCACGTGATTACCATGTGATTGACATGTGATTTCCACGTGATTCCCACGTGAATGGCACTTGATTCCCACGTGATTCCCACGTTATTGACACGTGATTCCCCCGTGATTCCCACATGATTGACACGTTATCCCCACGTGATTAAAACGTGATTCCCCCTTGATTCCCACGTGAATCACACGTGATTCCCACGTGATTCCCACCTGATTGACACGTGATTCCCACGTGATTCCCACGTGATTGACACGTGATTCCCAAGGGATTCCCACGTGATTGACCCGTGATTCGCACGTGATTGACACCTGATTCCCACGTGATTCCCACGTGATTGACACATTCCCACGTGATTCCCACGTGATTGACACGTGATTCCCACGGGAATCCAACGTGACACCCTCGTGATTCCCACGTGATTGACACGTGATTCCAACCTAATTCCCACGTGATTGACACGTGATTCCCACGTCATTCCCACGTGATTCCCACGTAAATGACAATTGATTCCCACATGATTCCCACGTGATTGACACATTCCCACGTGAATCCCACGTGATTGACACGTGATTCCCACGTGAGTCCAATGTGATTGACACATGATTCCCACGTGATTTACACGTGTTCCCATGTGATTCCCACGTGATTCTCACGTGATTCCCATGTGATTGACACGTGATTCCCACGTGATTGACAGGTGATTTCCACGGGATTCCCAGGTGACTCCCTCGTGATTCCCACGTGATTGACAGGTGATTCCCAGCTAATTCCCACGTGATTGACATGTGATTCCCACGTGATTGACACGTGATTCCCACGGGATTCCCACGTGACTCCCTCGTGATTCCCACGTGATTGACACGTGATTCCCACGGGATTCACACGTGACTCCCTCGTGATTCCCACGTGAGTGACACGTGATTCCCACCTAATTCCCACGTGTTTGACACGTGATTCCCACGTGATTACCACGTGATTGACACATTCCCACGTGATTCCCACGTGATGGTCACCTGATTCCCACGGGCTTCCCACGTGACTCCCTCATGTTTCCTACGTGATTGACACGTGATTCCCACCTAATTCCTACGTGATTGACACGTGAGTCCCACGGGATTCCCACATGACTCCCTCGTGATTCCCACGTGATTGACACGTGATTCCCACCTATTTCCCACGTGATTGACACGTGATTCCCACGTGATTGACACATTCCCTCGTGATTCCCACGTGATTGACACGTGATTCCCACGGGATTCCCACGTGACTCCCTCGTGATTCCCACGTGATTGACACGTGATTCCCACCTAATTCCCACGTGTTTGACACGTGATCCCACGTGAGTCCCAGGTGATTGACACATGATTCCCACGTGATTTACACGTGATTCCCACGTGATTCCCTCGTGATTCCCACGTGATTCTCACGTGATTCTCATGTCATTGACACGTGATTCCCACGTGATTGACACGTGATTCCCACATAATTCCCACGTGATTGACACGTGATTCCCACGTGATACCCACGTGATTGACACATTCCCACGTGATTCCCCCGTGATTGACACGTGATTCCCACGGGATTCCCACTTGACTCCCTCGTGATTCCCACGTGATTGACACGTGATTCCCACCTAATTCCCACGTGATTGACACGTGATTCCCACGTGATTGACACGTGATTCCCATGTGATTCCCACGTGATTCCCACGTGAATCCCATGTGATTGACACATGATTCCCACGTGTTTCCCACGTGATTGACACTTTCCCACGTGATTCCCACGTGATTGACACGTGATTCCCACGGGATTCCCACGTGAATCCCTCGTGATTCCCACGTGATTGACACGTGATTCCCACCTAATTCCCAAGTGTTTGACACGTGATTCCCACGTGAGTCCCATGTGATTGACACATGATTGCGACGTGATTCCCACGTGATTGACACATTCCCACGTTTTTCCCCCGTGATTGACACGTGATTCCCACGGGATTCCCACGTGACTCCGTCGTGATTCCCACGTGATTGACACGTGATTCCCACCTAATTCCCACGTGATTGACACGTGATTCCCACCTAATTCCCACGTGATTGACACGTGATTCCCACGTGATTCCCACGTGATTGACACGTGACTCCCCCTTGATTCCCACGTGATTAACACCTGATTCCCACGTGATTTCCACGTGATTACCACGTGATTGACACGTGATTTTCACGTGATTCCCATGTGAATGGCACTTGATTCCCACGTGATTCCCACGTGATTGACACGTGATTTTCACGTGATTCCCACGTGATTCCCACCTGATTGACACGTGATTCCCACGTGATTCCCACGTGATTGACACGTGATTCCCAAGGGATTCCCACGTGATTGCCCCGTGATTCGCACGTGATTGACACCTGATTCCCACGTGATTCCCACGTGATTGACACATTCCCACGTATTTCCCACGTGATTGACACGTGATTCCCACGGGAATCCAACGTGACACCCTCGTGATTCCCACGTGATTGACACGTGATTCCAACCTAATTCACACGTGATTGACACGTGATTCCCACGTCATTCCCACGTGATTCCCACGTAAATGACAAGTGATTCCCACATGATTCCCACGTGATTGACACATTCCCACGTGATTCCCACGTGATTGACACGTGATTCCCACGTGAGTCCCATGTGATTGACACATGATTCCCACGTGATTTACCCGTGAATCCCACGTGATTCCCACGTGATTCTCATGTGATTCCCATGTGATTGACACGTGATTCCCACGTGATTGACAGTTGATTTCCACGGGATTCCCAGGTGACTCCCTCGTGATTCCCACGTGATTGACACGTGATTCCCACCTAATTCCCACGTGCTTGACACGTGATTCCCACGTGATTGACACGTGATTCCTACGTGACTCCCATGTGATTGACACATGATTCCCACGTGTTTCCCACGTGATTCACACATTCCCACGTGATTCCCACGTGATTGACACGTGATTCCCACGGGATTCCCACGTGAATCCCTCGTGATTCCCACGTGATTGACACGTGATTCCCACCTAATTCCCACGTGTTTGACACGTGATTCCCACGTGAGCCCCATGTGATTGACACATGAATGCGACGTGATTCCCACGTGATTGACACATTCCCACGTTTTTCCCCCGTGATTGACACGTGATTCCCTCGGGATTCCCACGTGACTCCGTCGTGATTCCCACGTGATTGACACGTGATTGCCACCTAATTCCCACGTGATTGACACGTGATTCCCACCTAATTCCCACATGATTGACACGTGATTCCCACCTAATTCCCACGTGATTGACACGTGATTCCCACGTGATTCCCACGTGATTGACACGTGACTCCCCCGTGATTCCCACGTGATTAACACCTGATTCCCACGTGATTTCCACGTGATTACCACGTGATTGTCAACTGATTCCCACTTGATTCTCACATGATTTCCTCGTCATTGACACGTGATTCCAACGTGATTCTCACGTGATTGACAAGTGATTCCCACGTGATTCTCAAGTGACTCCCACGTGATTCCCACGTGATTGACACGTGATTCCCCCGTGATTCCCACATGATTGACACGTGGTTCCCACGTGATTCCCACGTGACTAACACGTTATCCCCACGTGATTAAAACGTGATTCCCCCTTGATTCCCACGTGATTGACACGTGATTCCCACGTGATTCCCACGTGATTGACACGTGATTCCCCCGTGATTCCCACATGATTGACACGTGGTTCCCACGTGATTCCCACGTGATTGACACGTGATTCCCCCGTGATTCCCACATGATTGACACGTGGTTCCCACGTGATTCCGACGTGATTAACACGTTATCCCCACGTGATTAAAACGTGATTCCCCCTTGATTCCCACGTGAATCACACGTGATTCCCACGTGATTCCCACCTGATTGACACGTGATTCCCACGTGATTCCCACGTGATTGACACGTGATTACCACGGGATTCCCAGGTGACTCCCTCGTGTTTCCCTCGTGATTGACACGTGATTCCCACCTAATTCCCACGTGATTGACACGTGATTCCCACGTGATTCCCACGTGATTGACACGTGATTCCCACGTGATTCCCACGTGATTGACACGTGATCACGTCGTGATTGCCACGTGATTGACACGAGATTCCCACGTGAGTCCCATGTGATTGACACATGATTCCCACGTGATTCCCACTTGATTGACACATTCCCACGTGATTCCCACGTGATTGACACGTGATTCCCACGGGATTCCCACGTGACTCCCTCGTGATTTCCACGTGAATGACACGTGATTCCCACCTAATTACCCTGTGTTTGACAAGTGATTCCCACGTGATTCCCACGTGATTGACACGTGATTCCCACCTTATTCCCACGTGATTGACACGCGATTTCCACGTGATTCCCAGGTAATTGACACATTCCGACGTGATTCCCACGTGATTGACACGTGATTCCCACGGGATTCACAAGTGACTCCCTCGTGATTCCCACGTGATTGACACGTGATTCCCACCTAATTCCCACGTGTTTGACACGTGATTCCCACCTGATTCTCACGTGACTCCCACGTGATTGGCACGTGATTCCCACGGGATTCCCACGTGATTTCCTCGTGATTCCCACGTGATTGACACGTGATTCCCACCTAATTCCCATGTGTTTGACACGTGATTCCCACGTGATTCCCACGTGATTGACACATTCCCACGTGATTCCCACGTGATTGACACGTGATTCCCAAGGGATTCCCACGTGACTCCCTCGTGATTCCCACGTGATTGACACGTGATTCCAACCTAATTCCCACGTGATTGACACGTGAATCCCAAGTGAATCCCACGTGATTGACACGTGATTCCCACGTGAGTCCCATGTGATTGACACATGATTCCCACTTGATTTACACGTGATTCCCACGGTATTCCCATGTGACTCCCTCGTGATTCCCACGTGATTGACACTTGATTCCAACCTAATTCCCACGTGATTGACATGTGACTCCCTCGTGATTGCCACGTGATTTACACGTGATTCCAACATAATTCCCACTTGATTGACATGTGATTCCCTCGTGATTCCAACCTAATTACCACGTGATTGACACGTGATTCCCACGTGATTCCCACGAGATTGACACGTGATTCCCACGTGATTCCCACGTGATTGACACGTGATTCCCTCGTGATTGCCACGTGACTGACACGTGATTCCCACGTGAGTCCCATGTGATTGACACATGATTCCCACGTGATTTACACGTGATTACCACGTGATTCCCACGTGATTCTCACGTGATTCCCCTGTGATTGACACGTGATTCCCACGTGATTGACAGGTGACTCCCACGGGATTCCAACGTGACTCCCTCGTGATTCCCACGTGATTGATACGTGATTTCCACCTAATTCCCACGTGATTGCCACGTGATTCCCACGTGATTCCCACGTGATTGACACATTCCCACGTGATTCCCACGTGATTGACACGTGACTCCCACGAGATTCCCACGTGACTCCCTCGTGATTCCCACGTGATTTACAAGTGATTACCCCGTGATTCCCACGTGATTCTCACGTGATTCCCCTGTGATTGACACGTGATTCCCACGTGATTGACAGGTGACTCCCACGGGATTCCCACGTGACTCCCTCGTGATTCCCACGTGATTGACACGTGATTCCCACCTTATTCCCACGTGATTGACACGTGATTCCCAGGTGATTCCCACGTAATTGACACATTCCCACGTGATTGACACGTTATTCCCACGGGATTCCCACGTGACTCCCTCGTGATTCCCACGTGATTGACACGTGATTCCCACCTAATTAACAAGTGGTTGACACGTGATTCCCACCTGATTCCCACGTGATTGACACATTCCCACGTGATTCCCACGTGATTGACACGTGATTCCCACGGGATTCCCAGGTGACTCCCTCGTGTTTCCCTCGTGATTGACACGTGATTCCCACCTAATTCCCACGTGATTGACACGTGATTCCCACGTGATTCCCACGTGATTGACACGTTATTCCCACGTGATTCCCACGTGATTGACACGTAATTCCCTCGTGATTGCCACGTGATTGCCACGTGATTCCCACGTGAGTTCCATGTGATTGACACATGATTCCCACGTAAATGACAAGTGATTCCCACATGATTCCCACGTGATTGATACATTCCCACGTGATTCCCACGTGATTGACACGTGATCCCACGTGAGTCCCATGTGATTAACACATGATTCCCACGTGATTTACACGTGATTCCCACGTGATTCCCACGTGATTCTCACGTGATTCCAATGTGATTGACACGTGATTCCCACGTGATTGACAGGTGATTCCCACGGGATTCCCATGTGACTCCCTCGTGAGTCCCACGTGATTGACACGGGATTCCCACCTAATTCCCACGTGATTGACACGTGATTCCCACGTGATTCCCACGTGATTGACACATTCCCACGTGATTCCCCCTTGATTGACACGTGATTCCCAAGGGATTCCCACATGACTCCCTCGTGATTCCCACGTGATTGACACGTGGTTCCCACCTAATTTCCACGTGATTGACACGTGATTCCCACGTGATTCCCACGTGATTGACACGTGATTCCCTCGTGATTGCCAAGTGATTGACACATGATTCCCACGTGAGTCCCATGTGATTGACACATGATTCCAACGTGATTCCCACGTGAGTCCCATGTGATTGACACATGATTCCCACGTGATTTACACGTGATTCCCACGTGATTCCCATGTGATTCTCACGTGATTGCCATGTGATTGACCCGTGATTCCCACGTGATTCCCACGTGATTGACACATTCCCACGTGATTCCCACGTGATTGACACGTGATTCCCACGGGATTCCCACGTGACTCCCTCGTGATTCCCACGTGATTAACACGTGATTCCCACGTGATTCCCACGTGATTGACACCTTCCCACGTGATTCCCACGTGATTGACACGTGATTCCCACGGGATTTCAACGTGACTCCCTCGTGATTCCCACGTGATTGACACGTGATTCCCATGTCATACCCATGTGATTCCCACGTAAATGACAAGTGATTCCCACATGATTCCCACGTGATTGACACATTCCCACGTGATACCCACGTGATTGACACGTGATTCCCACTTGATTGACACGTGATTCCCACGTGATTCCCACGTGATTCCCATGTGATTTCCATGTGATTGCCATGTGATTGACACGTGATTCCCACGTGATACCCACGTGATTGACACGTGATTCCCACTTGATTGACACGTGATTCCCACGTGATTCCCACGTGATTCCCATGTGATTCCCATGTGATTGCCACGTGATTGACACGTGATTCCCACGTGATTCCCACGTGATTGATACGTGATTCCCACGTGAGTCCCATGTGATTGACACATGATTCCCACGTGATTTACACGTGATTCCCACGTGATTCCCACGTGATTCTCACGTGACTCCCATGTGATTGACACGTGATTCCCACGTGATTGACAGGTGATTTCCACGGGATTCCCACGTGACTCCCTCGTGATTCCCATGTGATTGACACGTGATTCCCACCTAATTCCCACGTGATTGACACGTGATTCCCACGTGATTCCCACGTGATTGACACATTGCCACTGATTCCCCCTTGATTGACACGTGATTCCCAAGGGATTCCCATGTGACTCCCTCGTGACTCCCACGTGATTGACACGTGATTTCCACCTAATTCCCACGTGATTGACACGTGATTCCCACGTGATTCCCACGTGATTGACACGTGATTCCCACGTGATTGACACGTGATTCCCTCGTGATTGCCACCTGATTGACACAGGATTCCCACGTGAGTCCCATGTGATTGACACATGATTCCCACGTGATTCCCACGTGATTCTCACGTGATTCCCATGTGATTGACACGTGATTCCCACGTGATTGACAGGTGATTCCCACAGGATTCCCACGTGACTCCGTCGTGATTCCCACGTGATTGACAAGTATTCCCACATAATTCCGACGTGATTGACACGTGATTCCCACGTGATTGACACATTCCCACGTGATTCCCACGTGATTGACACGTGATTCCCACGGGATTCCCACGTGATTAACACGTGATTCCCACGTGATTCCCACGTGATTGACACGTGATTCCCACCTAATTTCCACGTGATTGACACGTGATTCCCACGTGATTCTCACGTGATTGACACATTCCCACGTGATTCCCACGTGATTGGCACATGATTCCCACGGGATTCCCTCATGATTCCCTCATGATTCCCACGTGATTGACACGTGATTCCCACCTAATTCCCACGTGTTTGACATGTGATTCCCACGTGATTCCCACGTGATTGACACATTCCCACGTGATTCCCACGTAATTGAAACGTGATTCCCACGGGATTCCCACGTGACTCCCTCGTGATTCCCACGTGATTGACACGTGATTCCAACTTAATTTCCACGTGATTGACACGTGATTTCCACGTGATATTCACGTGATTGACACGTGATTCCCACGTGAGTCCCATGTGATTGACACATGATTCCCACGTGATTTACACGTGATTCCCACGGGATTCCCACGTGACTCCCTCGTGATTCCCACGTGATTGACACATGATTCCAACCTAATTCCCACGTGATTGACATGTTACTCCCTCGTGATTGCCACGTGATTGACACGTGACTCCAACCTAATTCCCACGTGATTGACACGTGATTCCCTCGTGATTCCCACGTGATTCTCACGTGATTCCAACGTGATTGACACGTGATTCTCTCGTGATTCCCACGTGATTGACACGTGATTCCCCCGTAATTCCCACGTGATTTACAGGTGATTCCCTCGTGATTCCCACGTGATTGACACGTGATTCCCACGTGATTGACACTTCATTCCCACCTGATTCGCACGTGATTGACACGTGATTCCCTCGTGATTTCCATGTGATTGACACCTGATTCCCACGTGAGTCCCACGTGATTGACACATGATTCCCACGTGATTTCAACGTGATTTACACGTGATTCCAACGTGCTTCCCCCGTGATTCCCATGTGATTGACAGGTTATTCCTACGTCATTTTCACGTGATTGACACGTGATTCCCGCATCATTCCCCCATGATACCCACGTAAATGACAAGTGATTCCCACATGATTCCCACGTGATTGACACATTCCCACGTGATTCCCACGTGATTGACACGTGATTCACACGGGATTCCCACGTGACTCCCTCGTGATTTCCACGTGATTGACACGTGATTCCCACGTCATACCCACGTGGTTCCCACGTAAATGACAAGTGATTCCCACATGATTCCCACGTGATTAACACATTCCCACGTGATTCCCACGTGATTGACACGTGATTCCCACGTGAGTCCCATGTGATTGACACATGATTCCCACGTGATTTACAAGTGATTCCCACGTGATTCCCACGTGATTCTCACGTGATTCCCATGTGATTGACACGTGATTCCCACGTGATTGACAGGTGATTCCCACGGGATTCCCACGTGACTCCCTCGTGATTCCCACCTGATTGACACGTGATCCCCACGTGATTCCCACGTGATTGACACATTGCCTCGTGATTCCCCCTTGATTGACTCGTGATTCCCAAGGGATTCCCACGTGACTCCCTCGTGACTCCCACGTGATTGACACGTGATTCCCACCTAATTCCCACGTGATTGACACGTGATTCCCACGTGATTCCCACGTGATTGACACGTGATTCCCACGTGATTCCCACGTGATTGACACGTGATTCCCTCGTGATTGCCACGTGATTGACACATGATTCCCATGTGAGTCCCATGTGATTGATACATGATTCTCACGTGATTCCCACGTGAGTCCCATATGATTGACACATGATTCCCACGTGATTCTCACGTGATTCCCACGTGATTCTCACGTGATTCCCATGTGATTGACACGTGATTCCCACGTGATTGACAGGTGATTCCCACAGGATTCCCACGTGACTCCGTCGTGATTCCCACCTGATTGACAAGTATTCCCACCTAATTCCCAAGTGATTGACACTGATTCCCACGTGATTGACACATTCCCACGTGATTCCCTCGTGATTGACACGTGATTTCCACGGGATTTCCACGTGATTAACACGTGATTCCCCTGTGACTGACACGTGATTCCCACGAGATTCCCACATGGTTCCTCGTGATTGACACTTGATTCGCACGTGATTCCCACGGGATTGACATGTGATTCCCACGTGATTCCCACGTGATTGACACGTGATTCCCTCGTGATTGCCACGTGATTGACACATGATTCCTACGTGAGTCCCATGTGATTGACACATGATTCTCACGTGATTCCCACATGATTCCCACGTGATTGACACATTCCCACGTGATTCCCACGTGATTGACACGTGATTCACACGGGATGCCCACGTGACTCCCTCATGATTTCCACGTGATTGACACGTGATTCCCACGTCATTCCCACGTGATTCCCCCGTAAATGACAAGTGATTCCCACATGATTCCCACGTGATTGACACATTCCCACGTGATTCCCACGTGATTGACACGTGATTCCCATGTGAGTCCCATGTGATTGACACATGATTCCCACGTGATTTACACGTGATTCCCACGTGATTCCCACGTGATTCTCACGTGATTCCCATGTGATTGACACGTGATTCCCACGTGATTGACAGGTGATTCCCACGGGATTCCCACGTGACTCCCTCGTGATTCCCACGTGATTGACACGTGATTCCCACCTAATTCCCACGTGATTGACACGTGATTCCCACGTGTTTCCCACGTGATTGACACATTCCCACGTTTTTCCCCCTTGATTGACACGTGATTCCCAAGGGATTCCCACGTGACTCCCTCGTGAATCCCACGTGATTGACACGTGATTCCCACCTAATTCCCACGTGATTGACACGTGATTCCCACGTGATTCCCACGTGATTGACACGTGATTCCCACGTGATTCTCACGTGATTGACACATTCCCTCGTGATTCCCACGTGATTGACACGTGATTCCCACCTAATTCCAACGTGTTTGACATGTGATTCCCACGTGATTCCCACGTGATTGACACATTCCCACGTGATTCCCACGTATATAACAAGTGATTCCCACATGATTCACACGTGATTGACATATTCCCACGTGATTCCCACGTGATTGACACGTGATTCCCACATGAGTCCCATGTGATTGACACATGATTCCCACGTGATTTACACGTGATTCCCACGTGATTCTCACGTGATTCCCATGTGATTGACACGTGATTCCCACGTGATTGACAGGTGATTCCCACGGGATTCCCACGTGACTCCCTCGTGATTCCCACGTGATTGATACGTGATTCCCACCTAATTCCCACGTGATTGACACGTGATTCCCACGTGATTCCCACGTGATTGACACATTGCCACGTGATTCCCCCGTGATTGACACGTGATTCCCAAGGGATTCCAATGTGACTCCCTCGTGACTCCCACCTGATTGACACGTGATTCCCACCTAATTCCCACGTGATTGACACGTGATTCCCACGTGATTCCCACGTGATTGACACGTGATTCCCACGTGATTCCCACGTGATTAACACGTTATTCCCTCGTGATTGCCACGTGATTGACACAGGATTCCCACGTGAGTCCCATGTGATTGACACATGATTCCCACGTGATTCCCACGTGATTCCCACGTGATTCCCACGTGATTCTCACTTGATTCCCATGTGATTGACACGTGATTCCCACGTGATTGACAGGTGATTCCCACAGGATTCCCACGTGACTCCGTCGTGATTCCCACGTGATTGACAAGTATTCCCACCTAATTCCCACGTGATTAACTCATTCCCACGTGATTCCCACGTGATTGACACGTGATTCCCACGGGATTCCCACGTGATTAACACGTGATTCCCACGTGATTCCCACGTGATTGACACGTGATTCCCACCTAATTCCCACGTGATTGACACGTGATTCCCACGTGATTCTCACGTGATTGACACATTCCCACGTTATTCCCACGTGATTGGCACATGATTCCCACGGGATTCCCTCATGATTCCCTCGTGATTCCCACGTGATTGACACGTGATTCCCACCTAATTCCCACGTGTTTGACATGTGATTCCCACGTGATTCCCACGTGATTGACACATTCCCACGTTATTCCCACGTAATTGACACGTGATTCCCACGGGATTCCCTCGTGACTCCCTCGTGATTCCCACGTGATTGACACATGATTCCAACCTAATTCCCACGTGATTGACATGTTACTCCCTCGTGATTGCCACGTGATTGACACGTGACTCCAACCTAATTCCCACGTGATTGACACGTGATTCCCTCGTGATTCCCACGTGATTCTCATGTGATTCCAACGTGATTGACACGTGATTCCCTCGTGATTCCCACGTGATTGACACGTGATTCCCCCGTAATTCCCACGTGATTTACAGGTGATTCCCTCGTGATTCCCACGTGATTGACACGTGATTCCCACGTGATTGACACTTGATTCCCACCTGATTCGCACGTGATTGACACGTGATTCCCTCGTGATTTCCATGTGATTGACACCTGATTCCCATGTGAGTCCCACGTGATTGACACATGATTCCCACGTGATTTCCACGTGATTTACACGTGATTCCCACGTGCTTCCCCCGTGATTCCCATGTGATTGACAGGTTATTCCTACTTGATTTTCACGTGATTGACACGTGATTCCCGCATCATTCCCCCATGATACCCACGTAAATGACAAGTGATTCCCACATGATTCCCACGTGATTGACACATTCCCACGTGATTCCCACGTGATTGACACGTGATTCACACGGGATTCCCACGTGACTCCCTCGTGATTTCCACGTGATTGACACGTGATTCCCACGTGAGTCCCATGTGATTGACACATGATTCCCACGTGATTTACAAGTGATTCCCACGTGATTCCCTCGTGATTCTCACGTGATTCCCATGTGATTGACACGTGATTCCCACGTGATTGACAGTTGATTCCCACGGGATTCCCACGTGACTCCCTCGTGATTCCCAACTGATTGACACGTGATCCCCACGTGATTCCCACGTGATTGACACATTGCCTCGTGATTCCCCCTTGATTGACTCGTGATTCCCAAGGGATTCCCACGTGACTCCCTCGTGACTCCCACGTGATTGACACGTGATTCCCACCTAATTTCCACGTGATTGACACGTGATTCCCACGTGATTCCCACGTGATTGACACGTGATTCCCACGTGATTCCCACATGATTGACACGTGATTCCCTCGTGATTGCCACGTGATTGACACATGATTCCCATGTGAGTCCCATGTGATTGATACATGATTCTCACGTGATTCCCACGTGAGTCCCATGTGATTGACACATGATTCCCACGTGATTCTCACGTGATTCCCACGTGATTGACACGTGATTCCCACGTGATTGACACGTGATTCACACGGGATTCCCACGTGACTCCCTCATGATTTCCACGTGATTGACACGTGATTCCCTCGTCATTCCCACGTGATTCCCCCGTAAATGACAAGTGATTCCCACATGATTCCCACGTGGTTGACACATTCCCACGTGATTCCCACGTGATTGACACGTGATTCCCATGTGAGTCCCATGTGATTGACACATGATTCCCACGTGATTTACACGTGATTCCCACGTGATTCCCACGTGATTCTCACGTGATTCCCATGTGATTGACACGTGATTCCCACGTGATTGGCAGGTGATTCCCACGCGATTCCCACGTGACTCCCTCGTGATTCCCACGTGATTGACACGTGATTCCCACCTAATTCCCACGTGAGTGACACGTGATTCCCACGTGATTCCCACGTGATTGACACATTCCCACGTTTTTCCCACTTGATTGACACGTGATTCCCAAGGGATTCCCACGTGACTCCCTCGTGACTCCCACGTGACTGACACGTGATTCCCACCTAATTCCCACGTGATTGACACGTGATTCCCACGTGATTGACACGTGATTTCCACGGGATTTCCACGTGATTAACACGTGATTCCCCCGTGATTGACACGTCATTCCCACGTGATTCCTACATGGTTCCTCGTGATTGACACTTGATTCGCACGTGATTCCCACGGGATTGACACGTGATTCCCACGTGATTGACACATTCCCACGTTTTCCCCCTTGATTGACACGTGATTCCCACGGGATTCCCACGTGACTCCCTCGTGATTCCCACGTGATTGACACGTGATTCCCACCTAATTCCCACGTGTTTGACACGTGATTCCCACGTGAGTCCCATGTGATTGACACATTCCCACGTGATTACCACGTGATTGACAAGTGATTCCCTCGGGATTCCCACGTGACTCCCTTGTGATTCCCACGTGTTTGACACGTGATTGCCACGTGATTCCCACGTGATTGACACATTCCCACGTGATTCCCACGTGATTGACACGTGATTCCCACGGGATTCCCACGTGACTCCCTCGTGATCCCCACGTGATTGACACGTGATACCCACGGGATTCCCACGTGACACCCACCTAATTCCCACGTGTTTGACACGTGATTCCCATGTGGTTCCCACGTGATTGACACATTCCCACGTGATTCCCACGTGATTGACACGTGATTCCCACGGGATTCCCACGTGACTCCCTCGTGATTCCCACGTGATTGACACGTGATTCCAACCTAGTTCCCACGTGATTGACATGTGACTCCCTCGTGATTGCCACGTGATTGACACGTGATTCAAACCTAATTCCCACGTGATTGACACGTCATTCCCTCGTGATTCCCACGTGATTCTCAAGTGATTCCAACGTGATTGACACGTGATTCCCAACTAATTCCCACATGATTGACACGTGATTCCCACGTGCTTCCCACGTGATTCCCATGTGATTGACAGGTGATTCCCACGTGATTCCCACGTGATTGACACGTGATTCCCACCTGATTCGCACGTGATTGACACGTGATTCCCTCGTCATTCCCACGTGATTGACACGTGATTCCCACGTGAGTCCCACGTGATTGACACGTGATTCCCACGTGATTCCCATGTGATTGACAGGTGATTCCCACGTGATTCCCACGTGATTGACACGTGATTCCCACGTGATTCCCACGTGATTCCCATGTGATTGACAGGTGATTCCCACGTGATTCCCACGTGATTGACACGTGATTCCCACGTGATTGACACGTGATTCCCACCTGATTCGCACGTGATTGACACGTGATTCCCTCGTCATTCCCACGTGATTGACACGTGATTCCCACGTGATTTCCACGTGATTTACACGTGATTCCCACGTGCTTCCCACGTGATTCCCATGTGATTGACAGGTGATTCCCACGTGATTCCCACGTGATTGACACGTGATTCCCACGTGATTCCCACGTGATTCCCATGTGATTGACAGGTGATTCCCACGTGATTCCCACGTGATTGACAAGTGATTCCCACGGGATTCCCACGTGACTCCCTCGTGATTCCCACGTGATTGACACGTGATTCCCACCTAATTCCCACGTGATTGACACGTGATTCCCACGTGATTCCCACGTGATTGACACGTGATTCCCACGTGAGTCCCATATGATTGACACATGATTCCCACGTGATTTACACGTGACTCCCTCGTGATTCCCACGTGATTGACACGTGATTCCCACGTGATTCCCACGTGATTGACAAGTGATTCCCACGGGATTCCCACGTGACTCCCTCGTGATTCCCACGTGATTGACACGTGATTCCCACCTAATTCCCACGTGATTGACACGTGATTCCCACGTGATTCCCACGTGATTGACACATTCACACGTGATTCCCCCTTGATTGACACGTGATTCCCAAGGGATTCCCACGTGACTCCCTCGTGACAGCCACGTGATTGACACGTGATTCCCACCTAATTCCCACGTGATTGACACGTAATTCCCATGTGATTCCCACGTGATTGACACATTCACACGTGATTCCCCCTTGATTGACACGTGATTCCCAAGGGATTCCCACGTGACTCCCTCGTGTTTCCCACGTGATTGACACGTGATTCCCACGTGATTCCCACGTGATTGACACGTGATTCCCTCGTGATTGCCACGTGATTGACACATGATTCCCACGTGAGTCCCATGTGATTGACACATGATTCTCACGTGATTCACACGTGAGTCCCATGTGATTGACACATGATTCCCACGTGATTTACACGTCATTCCCAAGTGATTCCCACGTGATTCCCATGTGAATGACACGTGATTCCCACGTGATTGACACGTGATTCCCACCTAATTCCCACGTGATTGACACGTGATTCTCATGTGATTGACACATACCCACGTGATTACCACATGATTGACACGGGATTCCCACGGGATTCCCACGTGACTCTCTCGTGATTCCCACGTGATTGACAAGTGATTCCCACCTTATCCCCACGTGATTGACACGTGATTCCCACGTGATTCCCACGTGATTGACACGTGATTCCCACGGGATTCCCACGTGACTCCCTCGTGATTCCCACGTGATTGACACGTGATTCCCACCTAATTCCAACGTGTTTGACACGTGATTCACACCTGATTCCCACGTGATTGACACATTCCCACGTGATTCCCACGTGATTGACACGTGATACCCATGGGATTCCCACGTGAGTCCCTCATGATTCCCACGTGATTGACACGTGATTCCCACGTGATTCGCACGTGATTGACACATTCCCACGTGATTCCCACGTGATTGACACGTGATTCCCGCGGGATTCCCACGTGACTCCCTCATGATTCCCACGTGATTGACACGTGATTCCCACGTGATTCGCACGTGATTGACACATTCCCACGTGATTCCCACGTGATTGACACGTGATTCCCCCGGGATTTCTACGTGACTCACTTGTGATTCCCACGTGATTGACACGTGATTCCCACGGGATTCCCACGTGACTCCCTCATGATTCCCACGTGATTGACACGTGATTGCCACGTGATTCGCACGTGATTGACACATTCCCACGTGATTCCCACGTGATTGTCACGTGATTCCCACGGGATTCCCACGTGACTCCCTCATGATTCCCACGTGATTGACACGTGATTCCCACGTGATTCGCACGTGATTGACACATTCCCACGTGATTCCCAGGTGATTGACACGTGATTCCCCCGGGATTTCTACGTGACTCACTTGTGATTCCCACGTGATTGACACGTGATTCCCACCTAATTCCCACGTGTTTGACACGTGATTCCCACCTGAATCCCACGTGATTGACACATTCCCACGTGATTCCCACGTGATTGACACGTGATTCCCACGGGATTCCCACATGACTCCCTCATGATTCCCACGTGATTGACACGTGATTCCCACGTGATTCGCACGTGATTGACACATTCCCACGTGATTCCCACGTGATTGACACGTGATTCCCACGGGATTTCTACGTGACTCACTTGTGATTCCCACGTGATTGACACGTGATTCCCACCTAATTCCCACGTAATTGACAAGTGATTCCCACGTGATTCTCACGTGATTGACACATTCCAACGTGATTCCCACGTGATTGACACGTGATTCCCACGGGATTCCCACGTGACTCCCTCATGATTCCCACGTGATTGACACGTGATTCCCACGTGATTCGCACGTGATTGAAACATTCCCACGTCATTCCCACGTGATTGACACGTGATTCCCACGGGATTTCTACGTGACTCACTTGTGATTCCCACGAGATTGAAACGTGATTCCCACCTAATTCCCACGTGTTTGACACGTGATTCCCACCTGATTCCCACGTGATTGACACATTCTCTCGTGATTCCCACGTGATTGACACGTGATTCCCACGGGATTCCCACGTGACTCCCTCGTGATTCCCACGTGACTCCCTCGTGATTCCCACGTGATTAACACGTGATTCCCACGTGATTCCCACGTGTTTGACACCTTCCCACGTGATTCCCACGTGATTGACACGTGATTCCCACGGGATTTCAACGTGACTCCCTCGTGATTCCCACGTGATTGACACGTGATTCCCACCTAATTCCCACGAGATTGACACGTGATTCCCACGTGATTCCCACGTGATTGACACATTCCCATGTGATTCCCACGTGATTGTCACCTGATTCCCACGGGATTCCCACGTGACTCCCTCGTGATTAACAAGTGTTTGACACGTGATTCCCACATGATTAAAACGTGATTCCCCTTGATTTCCAAGTGATTGACACCTGATTTCCACGTGATTCCCACCTGATTGACACGTCATTCCCACGTGATTCCCTCGAGATTTCCACATAATTCCCACGTGATTCCCACGTGATTCCCACGTGTTTGACACCTTCCCACGTGATTCCCACGTGATTGACACGTGATTCCCACGGGATTCCCACGTGACTCCCTCGTGATTATCACGTGATTGACACGTGATTCCCACCTAATTCCCACGTGATTGACAAGTGATTCCCATGTGATTCCGACGTGATTGACACATTCCCACGTGATTCCCACGTGATTGACACGTGATTCCCACGGGATTCCCACGTGACTCCCTCGTGATTCCCACGTGATTAACACGTGATTCCCACGTGATTCCCACGTGATTGACACGTGATTCCCACGTGATTCCCACGTGATTCCTCGTGATTGACACGTGATTCCCACGTGATTCCCACGTGATTGACACGTGACTCCCCCGTGATTCCCACGTGATTAACAGCTGATTCCCACGTGATTTCCACGTGATTACCATGTGATTGACATGTGATTTCCACGTGATTCCCACGTGAATGGCACTTGATTCCCACGTGATTCCCACGTTATTGACACGTGATTCCCCCGTGATTCCCACATGATTGACACGTGGTTCCCACGTGATTCCCACGTGATTGACACGTTATCCCCACGTGATTAAAACGTGATTCCCCCTTGATTCCCACGTGAATCACACGTGATTCCCACGTGATTCCCACCTGATTGACACGTGATTCCCACGTGATTCCCACGTGATTGACACGTGATTCCCAAGGGATTCCCACGTGATTGACCCGTGATTCGCACGTGATTGACACCTGATTCCCACGTGATTCCCACGTGATTGACACATTCCCACGTGATTCCCACGTGATTGACACGTGATTCCCACGGGAATCCAACGTGACACCCTCGTGATTCCCACGTGATTGACACGTGATTCCAACCTAATTCCCACGTGATTGACACGTGATTCCCACGTCATTCCCACGTGATTCCCACGTAAATGACAATTGATTCCCACATGATTCCCACGTGATTGACACATTCCCACGTGATTCCCACGTGATTGACACGTGATTCCCACGTGAGTCCAATGTGATTGACATGATTCCCACGTGATTTACACATGTTCCCATGTGATTCCCACGTGATTCTCACGTGATTCCCATGTGATTGACACGTGATTCCCACGTGATTGACAGGTGATTTCCACGGGATTCCCAGGTGACTCCCTCGTGATTCCCACGTGATTGACACGTGATTCCCAGCTAATTCCCACGTGATTGGCATGTGATTCCCACGTGATTGACACGTGATTCCCACGGGATTCCCACGTGACTCCCTCGTGATTCCCACGTGATTGACACGTGATTCCCACCTATTTCCCACGTGATTGACACGTGATTCCCACGTGATTGACACATTCCCTCGTGATTCCCACGTGAATGACACGTGATTCCCACGGGATTCCCACGTGTCTCCCTCGTGATTCCCACGTGAGTGACACGTGATTCCCACCTAATTCCCACGTGTTTGACACGTGATTCCCACGTGATTACCACGTGATTGACACATTCCCACGTGATTCCCACGTGATGGTCACCTGATTCCCACGGGATTCCCACGTGACTCCCTCATGTTTCCTACGTGATTGACACGTGATTCCCACCTAATTCCTACGTGATTGACACGTGAGTCCCACGGGATTCCCACATGACTCCCTCGTGATTCCCACGTGATTGACACGTGATTCCCACCTATTTCCCACGTGATTGACACGTGATTCCCACGTGATTCCCACGTGATTGACACATTCCCTCGTGATTCCCACGTGATTGACACGTGATTCCCACGGGATTCCCACGTGACTCCCTCGTGATTCCCACGTGATTGACACGTGATTCCCACCTAATTCCCACGTGTTTGACACGTGATCTCACGTGAGTCCCAGGTGATTGACACATGATTCCCACGTGATTTACACGTGATTCCCACGTGATTCCCTCGTGATTCCCACGTGATTCTCACGTGATTCTCATGTCATTGACACGTGATTCCCACGTGATTGACACGTGATTCCCACATAATTCCCACGTGATTGACACGTGATTCCCACGTGATACCCACGTGATTGACACATTCCCACGTGATTCCCCCGTGATTGACACGTGATTCCCACGGGATTCCCACTTGACTCCCTCGTGATTCCCACGTGATTGACACGTGATTCCCACCTAATTCCCACGTGATTGACACGTGATTCCCACGTGATTGACACGTGATTCCCATGTGATTCCCACGTGATTCCCACGTGAATCCCATGTGATTGACACATGATTCCCACGTGTTTCCCACGTGATTGACACATTCCCACGTGATTCCCACGTGATTGACACGTGATTCCCACGGGATTCCCACGTGAATCCCTCGTGATTCCCACGTGATTGACACGTGATTCCCACCTAATTCCCAAGTGTTTGACACGTGATTCCCACGTGAGTCCCATGTGATTGACACATGATTGCGACGTGATTCCCACGTGATTGACACATTCCCACGTTTTTCCCCCGTGATTGACACGTGATTCCCACGGGATTCCCACGTGACTCCGTCGTGATTCCCACGTGATTGACACGTGATTCCCACCTAATTCCCACGTGATTGACACGTGATTCCCACCTAATTCCCACGTGATTGTCACGTGATTCCCACGTGATTCCCACGTGATTGACACGTGACTCCCCCGTGATTCCCACGTGATTAACACCTGATTCCCACGTGATTTCCACGTGATTACCACGTGATTGACACGTGATTTTCACGTGATTCCCATGTGAATGGCACTTGATTCCCACGTGATTCCCACGTGATTGACACGTGATTTTCACGTGATTCCCACGTGAATCACACGTGATTCCCACGTGATTCCCATCTGATTGACACGTGATTCCCACGTGATTCCCACGTGATTGACACGTGATTCCCAAGGGATTCCCACGTGATTGTCCCGTGATTCGCACGTGATTGACACCTGATTCCCACGTGATTCCCACGTGATTGACACATTCCCACGTGATTCCCACGTGATTGACACGTGATTCCCACGGGAATCCAACGTGACACCCTCGTGATTCCCACGTGATTGACACGTGATTCCAACCTAATTCACACGTGATTGACACGTGATTCCCACGTCATTCCCACGTGATTCCCACGTAAATGACAAGTGATTCCCACATGATTCCCACGTGATTGACACATTCCCACGTGATTCCCACGTGATTGACACGTGATTCCCACGTGAGTCCCATGTGATTGACACATGATTCCCACGTGATTTACCCGTGAATCCCACGTGATTCCCACGTGATTCTCATGTGATTCCCATGTGATTGACACGTGATTCCCACGTGATTGACAGTTGATTTCCACGGGATTCCCAGGTGACTCCCTCGTGATTCCCACGTGATTGACACGTGATTCCCACCTAATTCCCACGTGCTTGACACGTGATTCCCATGTGATTCCCACGTGATTGACACGTGATTCCCACGTGACTCCCATGTGATTGACACATGATTCCCACGTGTTTCCCACGTGATTCACACATTCCCACGTGATTCCCACGTGATTGACACGTGATTCCCACGGGATTCCCACGTGAATCCCTCGTGATTCCCACGTGATTGACACGTGATCCCCACCTAATTCCCACGTGTTTGACACGTGATTCCCTCGGGATTCCCACGTGACTCCGTCGTGATTCCCACGTGATTGACACGTGATTCCCACCTAATTCCCACGTGATTGACACGTGATTCCCACCTAATTCCCACATGATTGACACGTGATTCCCACCTAATTCCCACGTGATTGACACGTGATTCCCATGTGATTCCCACGTGATTGACACGTGACTCCCCCGTGATTCCCACGTGATTAACACCTGATTCCCACGTGATTTCCACGTGATTACCACGTGATTGTCAAGTGATTCCCACTTGATTCTCACATGATTTCCTCGTCATTGACACGTGATTCCAACGTGATTCTC
Organism: Muntiacus reevesi; assembly: GCF_963930625.1. Taxonomy (NCBI): domain Eukaryota; kingdom Metazoa; phylum Chordata; class Mammalia; order Artiodactyla; family Cervidae; genus Muntiacus; species Muntiacus reevesi. The sequence continues at coordinate 1,888,926 of NW_027077877.1, forward strand.
ACGTGATTGACAAGTGATTCCCACGTGATTCTCAAGTGACTCCCACGTGATTCCCACGTGATTGACACGTGATTCCCCCGTGATTCCCACATGATTGACACGTGGTTCCCACGTGATTCCCATGTGACTAACACGTTATCCCCACGTGATTAAAACGTGATTCCCCCTTGATTCCCACGTGATTGACACGTGATTCCCACGTGATTCCCACGTGATTGACACGTGATTCCCCCGTGATTCCCACATGATTGACACGTGGTTCCCACGTGATTCCCACGTGATTGACACGTGATTCCCCCGTGATTCCCACATGATTGGCACGTGGTTCCCACGTGATTCCGACGTGATTAACACGTTATCCCCACGTGATTAAAACGTGATTCCCCCTTGATTCCCACGTGAATCACACGTGATTCCCACGTGATTCCCACCTGATTGACACGTGATTCCCACGTGATTCCCACGTGATTGACACGTGATTACCACGGGATTCCCAGGTGACTCCCTCGTGTTTCCCTCGTGATTGACACGTGATTCCCACCTAATTCCCACGTGATTGACACGTGATTCCCACGTTATTCCCACGTGATTGACACGTGATTCCCACGTGATTCCCACGTGATTGACACGTGATCACGTCGTGATTGCCACGTGATTGACACGTGATTCCCACGTGAGTCCCATGTGATTGACACATGATTCCCACGTGATTCCCACTTGATTGACACATTCCCACGTGATTCCCACGTGATTGACACGTGATTCCCACGGGATTCCCACGTGACTCCCTCGTGATTTCCACGTGAATGACACGTGATTCCCACCTAATTACCCTGTGTTTGACAAGTGATTCCCACGTGATTCCCACGTGATTGACACGTGATTCCCACCTTATTCCCACGTGATTGACACGCGATTTCCACGTGATTCCCAGGTAATTGACACATTCCGACGTGATTCCCACGTGATTGACACGTGATTCCCACGGGATTCACACGTGACTCCCTCGTGATTCCCACGTGATTGACACGTGATTCCCACCTAATTCCCTCGTGTTTGACACGTGATTCCCACCTGATTCTCACGTGACTCCCACGTGATTGGCACGTGATTCCAACGGGATTCCCACGTGATTCCCTCGTGATTCCCACGTGATTGACACGTGATTCACACCTAATTCCCACGTGTTTGACACGTGATTCCCACGTGATTCCCACGTGATTGACACATTCCCACGTGATTCCCACGTGATTGACACGTGATTCCCAAGGGATTCCCACGTGACTCCCTCGTGATTCCCATGTGATTGACACGTGATTCCAACATAATTCCCACGTGATTGACACGTGAATCCCAAGTGAATCCCACGTGATTGACACGTGATTCCCACGTGAGTCCCATGTGATTGACACATGATTCCCACTTGATTTACACGTGATTCCCACGGTATTCCCATGTGACTCCCTCGTGATTCCCACGTGATTGACACTTGATTCCAACCTAATTCCCACGTGATTGACATGTGACTCCCTCGTGATTGCCACGTGATTTACACGTGATTCCAACCTAATTCCCACGTGATTGACATGTGATTCCCTCGTGATTCCAACCTAATTACCACGTGATTGACACGTGATTCCCACGTGATTCCCACGTGATTGACACGTGATTCCCTCGTGATTGCCACGTGACTGACACGTGATTCCCACGTGAGTCCCATGTGATTGACACATGATTCCCACGTGATTTACACGTGATTACCACGTGATTCCCACGTGATTCTCACGTGATTCCCCTGTGATTGACACGTGATTACCACGTGATTAACAGGTGACTCCCACGGGATTCCAACGTGACTCCCTCGTGATTCCCACGTGATTGATACGTGATTTCCACTTAATTCCCACGTGATTGCCACGTGATTCCCACGTGATTCCCACGTGATTGACACATTCCCACGTGATTCCCACGTGATTGACACGTGACTCCCACGAGTTTCCCACGTGACTCCCTCGTGATTCCCACGTGATTTACACGTGATTACCCCGTGATTCCCACGTGATTCTCACGTGATTCCCCTGTGATTGACACGTGATTCCCACGTGATTGACAGGTGACTCCCACGGGATTCCCACGTGACTCCCTCGTGATTCCCACGTGATTGACATGTGATTCCCACCTTATTCCCACGTGATTGACACGTGATTCCCACGTGATTCCCACGTAATTGACACATTCCCACGTGATTCCCACGTGATTGACACATGATTCCCACGGGATTCCCACGTGACTCCCTCGTGATTCCCACGTGATTGACACGTGATTCCCACCTAATTAACAAGTGGTTGACACGTGATTCCCACCTGATTCCCACGTGATTGACACATTCCCACGTGATTCCCACGTGATTGACACGTGATTCCCACGGGATTCCCAGGTGACTCCCTCGTGTTTCCCTCGTGATTGACACGTGATTCCCACCTAATTCCCACGTGATTGACACGTGATTCCCACGTGATTCCCACGTGATTGACACGTTATTCCCACGTGATTCCCACGTGATTGACACGTAATTCCCTCGTGATTGCCACGTGATTGCCACGTGATTCCCACGTGAGTTCCATGTGATTGACACATGATTCCCACGTAAATGACAAGTGATTCCCACATGATTCCCACGTGATTGATACATTCCCACGTGATTCCCACGTGATTGACACGTGATCCCACGTGAGTCCCATGTGATTAACACATGATTCCCACGTGATTTACACGTGATTCCCACGTGATTCCCACGTGATTCTCACGTGATTCCAATGTGATTGACACGTGATTCCCACGTGATTGACAGGTGATTCCCACGGGATTCCCATGTGACTCCCTCGTGAGTCCCACGTGATTGACACGGGATTCCCACCTAATTCCCACGTGATTGACACGTGATTCCCACGTGATTCCCACGTGATTGACACATTCCCACGTGATTCCCCCTTGATTGACACGTGATTCCCAAGGGATTCCCACATGACTCCCTCGTGATTCCCACGTGATTGACACGTGGTTCCCACCTAATTTCCACGTGATTGACACGTGATTCCCACGTCATTCCCACGTGATTGACACGTGATTCCCTCGTGATTGCCAAGTGATTGACACATGATTCCCACGTGAGTCCCATGTGATTGACACATGATTCCAACGTGATTCCCACGTGAGTCCCATGTGATTGACACATGATTCCCACGTGATTTACACGTGATTCCCACGTGATTCCCATGTGATTCTCACGTGATTGCCATGTGATTGACCCGTGATTCCCACGTGATTGCCACGTGATTCCCACGTGATTCCCACGTGATTGACACATTCCCACGTGATTCCCACGTGATTGACACGTGATTCCCACGGGATTCCCACGTGACTCCCTCGTGATTCCCACGTGATTAACACGTGATTCCCACGTGATTCCCACGTGATTGACACCTTCCCACGTGATTCCCACGTGATTGACACGTGATTCCCACGGGATTTCAACCTGACTCCCTCGTGATTCCCACGTGATTGACACGTGATTCCCACCTAATTCCCACGTGATTGACATGTGATTCCCACGTGATTCCCACGTGATTGACACGTGATTCCCACGGGATTCCCACGTGACTCCCTCGTGATTCCCACGTTATTGACACGTGATTCCAACCTAATTCCCCCGTGATTGACACGTGATTCCCATGTCATACCCACGTGATTCCCACGTAAATGACAAGTGATTCCCACATGATTCCCACGTGATTGACACATTCCCACGTGATACCCACGTGATTGACACGTGATTCCCACTTGATTGACACGTGATTCCCACGTGATTCCCACGTGATTCCCATGTGATTTCCATGTGATTGCCATGTGATTGACACGTGATTCCCACGTGATACCCACGTGATTGACACGTGATTCCCACTTGATTGACACGTGATTCCCACGTGATTCCCACGTGATTCCCATGTGATTCCCATGTGATTGCCACGTGATTGACACGTGATTCCCACGTGATTCCCACGTGATTGATACGTGATTCCCACGTGAGTCCCATGTGATTGACACATGATTCCCACGTGATTTACACGTGATTCCCACGTGATTCCCACGTGATTCTCACGTGACTCCCATGTGATTGACACGTGATTCCCACGTGATTGACAGGTGATTTCCACGGGATTCCCACGTGACTCCCTCGTGATTCCCATGTGATTCACATGTGATTCCCACCTAATTCACACGTGATTGACACGTGATTCCCACGTGATTCCCACGTGATTGACACATTGCCACGTGATTCCCCCTTGATTGACACGTGATTCCCAAGGGATTCCCATGTGACTCCCTCGTGACTCCCACGTGATTGACACGTGATTTCCACCTAATTCCCACGTGATTGACACGTGATTCCCACGTGATTCCCACGTGATTGACACGTGATTCCCACGTGATTCCCACGTGATTGACACGTGATTCCCTCGTGATTGCCACCTGATTGACACAGGATTCCCACGTGAGTCCCATGTGATTGACACATGATTCCCACGTGATTCCCACGTGATTCTCACGTGATTCCCATGTGATTGACACGTGATTCCCACGTGATTGACAGGTGATTCCCACAGGATTCCCACGTGACCCCGTCGTGATTCCCACGTGATTGACAAGTATTCCCACCTAATTCCGACGTGATTGACACGTGATTCCCACGTGATTCCCAAGTGATTGACACGTGATTCCCTCGTGATTGCCACGTGATTGGCACAGGATTCCCACGTGAGTCCCATGTGATTGACACATGATTCCCACGTGATTCCCACGTGATTCCCACGTGATTCCCACGTGATTCTCACGTGATTGACACATTGCCTCGTGATCCCCCCTTGATTGACTCGTGATTCCCAAGGGATTCCCACGTGACTCCCTCGTGACTCCCACGTGATTGACACGTGATTCCCACCTAATTCCCACGTGATTGACACGTGATTCCCACGTGATTCCCACGTGATTGACACGTGATTCCCACGTGATTCCCACGTGATTGACACGTGATTTCCTCGTGATTGCCACGTGATTGACACATGATTCCCATGTGAGTCCCATGTGATTGATACATGATTCTCACGTGATTCCCACGTGAGTCCCATGTGATTGACACATGCTTCCCACGTGATTCTCACGTGATTCCCACGTGATTCTCACGTGATTCCCATGTGATTGACACGTGATTCCCACGTGATTGACAGGTGATTCCCACAGGATTCCCACGTGACTCCGTCGTGATTGCCACCTGATTGACAAGTATTCCCACCTAATTCCCAAGTGATTGACACTGATTCCCACGTGATTGACACATTCCCACGTGATTCCCACGTGATTGACACGTGATTTCCACGGGATTTCCACGTGATTAACACGTGATTCCCCTGTGACTGACACGTGATTCCCACGTGATTCCCACATGGTTCCTCGTGATTGACACTTGATTCGCACGTGATTCCCACGGGATTGACATGTGATTCCCACGTGATTCCCACGTGATTGACACGTGATTCCCTCGTGATTGCCACGTGATTGACACATGATTCCCACGTGAGTCCCATGTGATTGACACATGATTCTCACGTGATTCCCACATGATTCCCACGTGATTGACACATTCCCACGTGATTCCCATGTGATTGACACGTGATTCACACGGGATTCCCACGTGACTCCCTCATGATTTCCACGTGATTGACACGTGATTCCCACGTCATTCCCACGTGATTCCCCCGTAAATGACAAGTGATTCCCACATGATTCCCACGTGATTGACACATTCCCACGTGATTCCCACGTGATTCTCACGTGATTCCCATGTGATTGACACGTGATTCCCACGTGATTGACAGGTGATTCCCACAGGATTCCCACGTGACTCCGTCGTGATTCCCACGTGATTGACAAGTATTCCCACCTAATTCCGACGTGATTGACACGTGATTCCCACGTGATTGACACATTCCCACGTGATTCCCACGTGATTGACACGTGATTCCCACGGGATTCCCACGTGATTAACACGTGATTCCCACGTGATTCCCACGTGATTGACACGTGATTCCCACCTAATTCCCACGTGATTGACACGTGATTCCCACGTGATTCTCACGTGATTGACACATTCCCACGTGATTCCCACGTGATTGGCACATGATTCCCACGGGATTCCCTCATGATTCCCTCGTGATTCCCACGTGATTGACACGTGATTCCCACCTAATTCCCACGTGTTTGACATGTGATTCCCACGTGATTCCCACGTGATTGACACATTCCCACGTGATTCCCACGTATATAACAAGTGATTCCCACATGATTCCCACGTGATTGACATATTCCCACGTGATTCCCACGTGATTGACACGTGATTCCCACGTGAGTCCCATGTGATTGACACATGATTCCCACGTGATTTACACGTGATTCCCACGTGATTCCCACGTGATTCTCACGTGATTCCCATGTGATTGACACGTGATTCTCACGTGATTGACAGGTGATTCCCACGGGATTCCCACGTGACTTCCTCGTGATTCCCACGTGATTGATACGTGATTCCCACCTAATTCCCACGTGATTGACACGTGATTCCCACGTGATTCCCACGTGATTGACACATTGCCACGTGATTCCCCCTTGATTGACACGTGATTCCCAAGGGATTTCAATGTGACTCCCTCGTGACTCCCACGTGATTGACACGTGATTCCCACCTAATTCCCACGTGATTGACACGTGATTCCCACGTGATTCCCACGTGATTGACACGTGATTCCCACGTGATTCCCACGTGATTGACACGTTATTCCCTCGTGATTGCCACGTGATTGACACAGGATTCCCACGTGAGACCCATGTGATTGACACATGATTCCCACGTGATTCCCACGTGATTCCCACGTGATTCTCACGTGATTCCCATGTGATTGACACGTGATTCCCACGTGATTGACAGGTGATTCCCACAGGATTCCCACGTGACTCCGTCGTGATTCCCACGTGATTGACAAGTATTCCCACCTAATTCCCACGTGATTGACACATTCCCACGTGATTCCCACGTGATTGACACGTGATTCCCACGGGATTCCCACGTGATTAACACGTGATTCCCACGTGATTCCCACGTGATTGACACGTGATTCCCACCTAATTCCCACGTGATTGACACGTGATTCCCACGTGATTCTCACGTGATTGACACATTCCCACGTGATTCCCACGTGATTGGCACATGATTCCCACGGGATTCCCTCATGATTCCCTCGTGATTCCCACGTGATTGACACGTGATTCCCACCTAATTCCCACGTGTTTGACATGTGATTCCCACGTGATTCCCACGTGATTGACACATTCCCACGTTATTCCCACGTAATTGACACGTTGTTCCCACGGGATTCCCACGTGACTCCCTCGTGATTCCCACGTGATTGACACGTGATTCCAACCTAATTTCCACGTGATTGACACGTGATTTCCACGTGATATTCACGTGATTGACACGTGATTCCCACGTGAGTCCCATGTGATTGACACATGATTCCCACGTGATTTACACGTGATTCCCACGGGATTCCCACGTGACTCCCTCGTGATTCCCACGTGATTGACACATGATTCCAACCTAATTCCCACGTGATTGACATGTTACTCCCTAGTGATTGCCACGTGATTGACACGTGACTCCAACCTAATTCCCACGTGATTGACACGTGATTCCCTCGTGATTCCCACGTGATTCTCACGTGATTCCATCGTGATTGACACGTGATTCTCTCGTGATTCCCACGTGATTGACACGTGATTCCCCCGTAATTCCCACGTGATTTACAGGTGATTCCCTCGTGATTCCCACGTGATTGACACGTGATTCCCACGTGATTGACACTTGATTCCCACCTGATTCGCACGTGATTGACATGTGATTCCCTCGTGATTTCCATGTGATTGACACCTGATTCCCACGTGAGTCCCACGTGATTGACACATGATTCCCACGTGATTTCCACGTGATTTACACGTGATTCCCACGTGCTTCCCCCGTGATTCCCATGTGATTGACAGGTTATTCCTACGTGATTTTCACGTGATTGACACGTGATTCCCGCATCATTCCCCCATGATACCCACGTAAATGACAAGTGATTCCCACATGATTCCCACGTGATTGACACATTCCCACGTGATTCCCACGTGATTGACACGTGATTCACACGGGATTCCCACGTGACTCCCTCGTGATTTCCACGTGATTGACACGTGATTCCCACGTCATACCCACGTGATTCCCACGTAAATGACAAGTGATTCCCACATGATTCCCACGTGATTAACACATTCCCACGTGATTCCCACGTGATTGACACGTGATTCCCACGTGAGTCCCATGTGATTGACACATGATTCCCACGTGATTTACAAGTGATTCCCACGTGATTCCCACGTGATTCTCACGTGATTCCCTTGTGATTGACACGTGATTCCCACGTGATTGACAGGTGATTCCCACGGGATTCCCACGTGACTCCCTCGTGATTCCCACCTGATTGACACGTGATCCCCACGTGATTCCCACGTGATTGACACATTGCCTCGTGATCCCCCCTTGATTGACTCGTGATTCCCAAGGGATTCCCACGTGACTCCCTCGTGACTCCCACGTGATTGACACGTGATTCCCACCTAATTCCCACGTGATTGACACGTGATTCCCACGTGATTCCCACGTGATTGACACGTGATTCCCACGTGATTCCCACGTGATTGACACGTGATTTCCTCGTGATTGCCACGTGATTGACACATGATTCCCATGTGAGTCCCATGTGATTGATACATGATTCTCACGTGATTCCCACGTGAGTCCCATGTGATTGACACATGCTTCCCACGTGATTCTCACGTGATTCCCACGTGATTCTCACGTGATTCCCATGTGATTGACACGTGATTCCCACGTGATTGACAGGTGATTCCCACAGGATTCCCACGTGACTCCGTCGTGATTGCCACCTGATTGACAAGTATTCCCACCTAATTCCCAAGTGATTGACACTGATTCCCACGTGATTGACACATTCCCACGTGATTCCCACGTGATTGACACGTGATTTCCACGGGATTTCCACGTGATTAACACGTGATTCCCCTGTGACTGACACGTGATTCCCACGTGATTCCCACATGGTTCCTCGTGATTGACACTTGATTCGCACGTGATTCCCACGGGATTGACATGTGATTCCCACGTGATTCCCACGTGATTGACACGTGATTCCCTCGTGATTGCCACGTGATTGACACATGATTCCCACGTGAGTCCCATGTGATTGACACATGATTCTCACGTGATTCCCACATGATTCCCACGTGATTGACACATTCCCACGTGATTCCCATGTGATTGACACGTGATTCACACGGGATTCCCACGTGACTCCCTCATGATTTCCACGTGATTGACACGTGATTCCCACGTCATTCCCACGTGATTCCCCCGTAAATGACAAGTGATTCCCACATGATTCCCACGTGATTGACACATTCCCACGTGATTCCCACGTGATTGACACGTGATTCCCATGTGAGTCCCATGTGATTGACACATGATTCCCACGTGATTTACACGTGATTCCCACGTGATTCCCACGTGATTCTCACGTGATTCCCATGTGATTGACACGTGATTCCCACGTGATTGACAGGTGATTCCCACGGGATTCCCACGTGACTCCCTCGTGATTCCCACGTGATTGACACGTGATTCCCACCTAATTCCCACGTGATTGACACGTGATTCCCACGTGTTTCCCACATGATTGACACATTCCCACGTTTTTCCCCCTTGATTGACACGTGATTCACAAGGGATTCCCACGTGACTCCCTCGTGAATCCCACGTGTTTGACACGTGATTCCCACCTAATTCCCACGTGATTGACACGTGATTCCCACGTGATTCCCACGTGATTGACACGTGATTCCCAACTAATTCCCACGTGATTGACACATTCCCACGTGATTCCCACGTGATTGGCACATGATTCCCACGGGATTCCCTCATGATTCCCTCGTGATTCCCACGTGATTGACACGTGATTCCCATGTGATTCCCACGTGATTGACACATTCACACGTGATTCCCCCTTGATTGACACGTGATTCCCAAGGGATTCCCACGTGACTCCCTCGTGTTTCCCACGTGATTGACACCTGATTCCCACGTGATTCCCACGTGATTGACACGTGATTCCCTCGTGATTGCCACGTGATTGACACATGATTCCCACGTGAGTCCCATGTGATTGACACATGATTCTCACGTGATTCACACGTGAGTCCCATGTGATTGACACATGATTCCCACGTGATTTACACGTCATTCCCAAGTGATTCCCACGTGATTCCCATGTGATTGACACGTGATTCCCACGTGATTGACACGTGATTCCCACCTAATTCCCACGTGATTGACACGTGATTCTCATGTGATTGACACATACCCACGTGATTACCACATGATTGACACGTGATTCCCACGGGATTCCCACGTGACTCCCTCGTGATTCCCACGTGATTGACAAGTGATTCCCACCTTATCCCCACGTGATTGACACGTGATTCCCACGTGATTCCCACGTGATTGACACGTGATTCCCACGGGATTCCCACGTGACTCCCTCGTGATTCCCACGTGATTGACACGTGATTCCCACCTAATTCCAACGTGTTTGACACGTGATTCACACCTGATTCCCACGTGATTGACACATTCCCACGTGATTCCCACGTGATTGACACGTGATACCCACGGGATTCCCACGTGAGTCCCTCATGATTCCCACGTGATTGACACGTGATTCCCACGTGATTCGCACGTGATTGACACATTCCCACGTGATTCCCACGTGATTGACACGTGATTCCCACGGGATTTCTACGTGACTCACTTGTGATTCCCACGTGATTGACACGTGATTCCCGCGGGATTCCCACGTGACTCCCTCATGATTCCCACGTGATTGACACGTGATTCCCACGTGATTCGCACGTGATTGACACATTCCCACGTGATTCCCACGTGATTGACACGTGATTCCCCCGGGATTTCTACGTGACTCACTTGTGATTCCCACGTGATTGACACGTGATTCCCACGGGATTCCCACGTGACTCCCTCATGATTCCCACGTGATTGACACGTGATTCCCACGTGATTCGCACGTGATTGACACATTCCCACGTGATTCCCACGTGATTGACACGTGATTCCCACGGAATTCCCACGTGACTCCCTCATGATTCCCACGTGATTGACACGTGATTCCCACGTGATTCGCACGTGATTGACACATTCCCACGTGATTCCCACGTGATTGACACGTGATTCCCCCGGGATTCCTACGTGACTCACTTGTGATTCCCACGTGATTGACACGTGATTCCCACCTAATTCCCACGTGTTTGACACGTGATTCCCACCTGAATCCCACGTGATTGACACATTCCCACGTGATTCCCACGTGATTGACACGTGATTCCCACGGGATTCCCACATGACTCCCTCATGATTCCCACGTGATTGACACGTGATTCCCACGTGATTCGCACGTGATTGACACATTCCCACGTGATTCCCACGTGATTGACACGTGATTCCCACGGGATTTCTACGTGACTCACTTGTGATTCCCACGTGATTGACACGTGATTCCCACCTAATTCCCACGTAATTGACAAGTGATTCCCACGTGATTCTCACGTGATTGACACATTCCAACGTGATTCCCACGTGATTGACACGTGATTCCCACGGGATTCCCACGTGATTCTCACGTGATTCCCATGTGATTGACACGTGATTCCCACGTGATTGACAGGTGATTCCCACGGGATTCCCACGTGACTCCCTCGTGATTCCCACGTGATTGACACGTGATTCCCACCTAATTCCCACGTGATTGACACGTGATTCCCACGTGTTTCCCACATGATTGACACATTCCCACGTTTTTCCCCCTTGATTGACACGTGATTCCCAAGGGATTCCCACGTGACTCCCTTGTGAATCCCACGTGATTGACACGTGATTCCCACCTAATTCCCACGTGATTGACACGTGATTCCCACGTGATTCCCACGTGATTGACACGTGATTCCCAACTAATTCCCACGTGATTGACACATTCCCACGTGATTCCCACGTGATTGGCACATGATTCCCACGGGATTCCCTCATGATTCCCTCGTGATTCCCACGTGATTGACACGTGATTCCCATGTGAGTCCCATGTGATTGACACATGATTCCCACGTGATTTACACGTGATTCCCACGTGATTCCCATGTGATTGACAGGTGATTCCCACGTGATTCCCACGTGATTGACACGTGATTCCCACGTGATTCCCACGTGATTCCCATGTGATTGACAGGTGATTCCCACGTGATTCCCACGTGATTGACACGTGATTCCCACGTGATTGACACGTGATTCCCACCTGATTCGCACGTGATTGACACGTGATTCCCTCGTCATTCCCACGTGATTGACACGTGATTCCCACGTGATTTCCACGTGATTTACACGTGATTCCCACGTGCTTCCCACGTGATTCCCATGTGATTGACAGGTGATTCCCACGTGATTCCCACGTGATTGACACGTGATTCCCACATGATTCCCATGTGATTGACAGGTGATTCCCACGTGATTCCCACGTGATTGACAAGTGATTCCCACGGGATTCCCACGTGACTCCCTCGTGATTCCCACGTGATTGACACGTGATTCCCACCTAATTCCCACGTGATTGACACGTGATTCCCACGTGATTCCCACGTGATTGACACGTGATTCCCACGTGAGTCCCATGTGATTGACACATGATTCCCACGTGATTTACACGTGACTCCCTCGTGATTCCCACGTGATTGACACGTGATTCCCACGTGATTCCCACGTGATTGACAAGTGATTCCCACGGGATTCCAACGTGACTCCCTCGTGATTCCCACGTGATTGACACGTGATTCCCACCTAATTCCCACGTGATTGACACGTGATTCCCACGTGATTCCCACATGATTGACACATTCACACGTGATTCCCCCTTGATTGACACGTGATTCCCAAGGGATTCCCACGTGACTCCCTCGTGACACCCACGTGATTGACACGTGATTCCCACCTAATTCCCACGTGATTGACACGTAATTCCCATGTGATTCCCACGTGATTGACACATTCACACGTGATTCCCCCTTGATTGACACGTGATTCCCAAGGGATTCCCACGTGACTCCCTCGTGTTTCCCACGTGATTGACACGTGATTCCCACGTGATTCCCACGTGATTGACACGTGATTCCCTCGTGATTGCCACGTGATTGACACATGATTCCCACGTGAGTCCCATGTGATTGACACATGATTCTCACGTGATTCACACGTGAGTCCCATGTGATTGACACATGATTCCCACGTGATTTACACGTCATTCCCAAGTGATTCCCACGTGATTCCCATGTGATTGACACGTGATTCCCACGTGATTGACACGTGATTCCCACCTAATTCCCACGTGATTGACACGTGATTCTCATGTGATTGACACATACCCACGTGATTACCACATGATTGACACGTGATTCCCACGGGATTCCCACGTGACTCCCTCGTGATTCCCACGTGATTGACAAGTGATTCCCACCTTATCCCCACGTGATTGACACGTGATTCCCACGTGATTCCCACGTGATTGACACGTGATTCCCACGGGATTCCCTCGTGACTCCCTCGTGATTCCCACGTGATTGACACGTGATTCCCACCTAATTCCAACGTGTTTGACACGTGATTCACACCTGATTCCCACGTGATTGACACATTCCCACGTGATTCCCACGTGATTGACACATGATACCCACGGGATTCCCACGTGAGTCCCTCATGATTCCCACGTGATTGACACGTGATTCCCACGTGATTCGCACGTGATTGACACATTCCCACGTGATTCCCACGTGATTGACACGTGATTCCCACGGGATTTCTACGTGACTCACTTGTGATTCCCACGTGATTGACACGTGATTCCCGCGGGATTCCCACGTGACTCCCTCATGATTCCCACGTGATTGACACGTGATTCCCACGTGATTCGCACGTGATTGACACATTCCCACGTGATTCCCACGTGATTGACACGTGATTCCCACGGGATTTCTACGTGACTCACTTGTGATTCCCACGTGATTGACACGTGATTCCCACCTAATTCCCACGTAATTGACAAGTGATTCCCACGTGTTTCTCACGTGATTGACACATTCCAACGTGATTCCCACGTGATTGACACGTGATTCCCACGGGATTCCCACGTGACTCCCTCATGATTCCCACGTGATTGACACGTGATTCCCACGTGATTCGCACGTGATTGAAACATTCCCACGTCATTCCCACGTGATTGACACGTGATTCCCATGGGATTTCTACGTGACTCACTTGTGATTCCCACGAGATTGAAACGTGATTCCCACCTAATTCCCACGTGTTTGACACGTGATTCCCACCTGATTCCCACGTGATTGACACATTCTCTCGTGATTCCCACGTGATTGACACGTGATTCCCACGGGATTCCCACGTGACTCCCTCGTGATTCCCACGTGACTCCCTCATGATTCCCACGTGATTGACACGTGATTCCCACGTGATTCGCACGTGTTTGACACATTCCCACGTGATTCCCACGTGATTGACAAGTGATTCCCCCGGGATTTCTACGTGACTCACTTGTGATTCCCACGTGATTGACACGTGATTCCCACCTAATTCCCACGTGTTTGACACGTGATTCCCACCTGAATCCCACGTGATTGACACATTCCCACGTGATTCCCACGTGATTGACACGTGATTCCCACGGGATTCCCACATGACTCCCTCATGATTCCCACGTGATTGACACGTGATTCCCACGTGATTCGCACGTGATTGACACATTCCCACGTGATTCCCACGTGATTGACACGTGATTCCCACGGGATTTCTACGTGACTCACTTGTGATTCCCACGTGATTGACACGTGATTCCCACCTAATTCCCACGTAATTGACAAGTGATTCCCACGTGTTTCTCACGTGATTGACACATTCCAACGTGATTCCCACGTGATTGACACGTGATTCCCACGGGATTCCCACGTGACTCCCTCATGATTCCCACGTGATTGACACGTGATTCCCACGTGATTCGCACGTGATTGAAACATTCCCACGTCATTCCCACGTGATTGACACGTGATTCCCATGGGATTTCTACGTGACTCACTTGTGATTCCCACGAGATTGAAACGTGATTCCCACCTAATTCCCACGTGTTTGACACGTGATTCCCACCTGATTCCCACGTGATTGACACATTCTCTCGTGATTCCCACGTGATTGACACGTGATTCCCACGGGATTCCCACGTGACTCCCTCGTGATTCCCACGTGACTCCCTCGTGATTCCCACGTGATTAACACGTGATTCCCACGTGATTCCCACGTGTTTGACACCTTCCCACGTGATTCCCACGTGATAGACACGTGATTTCCACGGGATTTCAACGTGACTCCCTCGTGATTCCCACGTGATTGACACGTGATTCCCACCTAATTCCCACGAGATTGACACGTGATTCCCACGTGATTCCCACGTGATTGACACATTCCCATGTGATTCCCACGTGATTGTCACCTGATTCCCACGGGATTCCCACGTGACTCCCTCGTGATTAACACGTGTTTGACACGTGATTCCCACATGATTAAAACGTGATTCCCCTTGATTTCCAAGTGATTGACACCTGATTTCCACGTGATTCCCACGTGATTGACACGTCATTCCCACGTGATTCCCTCGAGATTTCCACATAATTCCCACGTGATTGACACGTGATTCCCACGCGATTAAAACGTGATTTCCCCTTTGTTCCCACGTGATTGACACGTGATTCCCAAGGGATTCCCCCGTGACTCCCTCGTGATTCCCACGTGATTGACACGTGATTCCCACCTAATTCCCACGTGATTGACACGTGATTCCCACGGGATTCCCACGTGACTGACACATTCCCACCTGATTCCCACGTGATTCACAGGTGATTCCCACGGGATTCCCACGTGACTCCCTCGTGATTATCACGTGATTGACACGTGATTCCCACCTAATTCCCACGTGATTGACAAGTGATTCACATGTGATTCCGACGTGATTGACACATTCCCATGTGATTCCCACGTGATTGACACGTGATTCCCACGGGATTCCCACGTGACTCCCTCGTGATTCCCACGTGATTAACACGTGATTCCCACGTGATTCCCACGTGATTGACACGTGATTCCCACGTGATTCCCACGTGATTCCTCGTGATTGACACTTGATTCGCACGTGATTCCCACGGGATTGACACGTGATTCCCACATGATTCCAACGTAATTACCACGTGATTCGAACTTGACTCTCACGTGATTCCCACGTGATTGACACGTCATTCCCATGTGATTCCCTCGAGATTTCCACATAATTCCCACGTGATTGACACGTGATTCCCACGCGATTAAAACGTGATTTCCCCTTTGTTCCCACGTGATTGACACGTGATTCCCAAGGGATTCCCCCGTGACTCCCTCGTGATTCCCACGTGATTGACACGTGATTCCCACCTAATTCCCACGTGATTGACACGTGATTCCCACGGGATTCCCACGTGACTGACACATTCCCACCTGATTCCCACGTGATTCACAGGTGATTCCCACGGGATTCCCACGTGACTCCCTCGTGATTATCACGTGATTGACACGTGATTCCCACCTAATTCCCACGTGATTGACAAGTGATTCACATGTGATTCCGACGTGATTGACACATTTCCACGTGATTCCCACGTGATTGACCCGTGATTCCCACGGGATTCCCACGTGACTCCCTCGTGATTCCCAAGTGATTAACACGTGATTCCCACGTGATTCCCACGTGATTGACACGTGATTCCCACGTGATTCCCACGTGATTCCTCGTGATTGACACTTGATTCGCACGTGATTCCCACGGGATTGACACGTGATTCCCACATGATTCCAACGTAATTACCACGTGATTCGAACTTGACTCTCACGTGATTCCCACGTGATTGACACGTGATTCCCTCGTGATTCCCACGTGATTGACACGTCATTCCCATGTGATTCCCACGTGATTGACACGTGATTCCCACGTGATTCCCATGTGATTCTTACGATATCGACACGTGATTCCCACGTGATTCCCACGTGAGTCCCATGTGATTGACACATGATTCCCACGTGATTTACACGTGATTCCCACGGTATTCCCACGTGACTCCCTCGTGATTCCCACGTGATTGACACTTGATTCCAACCTAATTCCCACGTGATTGACATGTGACTCCCTCGTGATTGCCACGTGATTGACACATGATTCCAACCTAATTCCCACGTGATTGACACGTGATTCCCTCGTGATTCCCACGTGATTCTCACTTGATTCGTACGTGATTGACACGTGATTTCCGCCTAATTCCCACGTGATTGACACGTGATTCTCACGTGATTCCCACGTGATTGACACATTCCCACGTGATTACCACGTGATTGACACGTGATTCCCACGGGATTCCCACGTGACTCCCTCGTGATTACCACGTGATTGACACGTGATTGCCACGTAATTCCCACATGATTGACACATTCCCACGTGATTACCACGTGATTGACACGTGAATCCCACGGGATTCAAACGTGACTCCCTCGTGATTCCCACGTGAGTCCCATGTGATTGACACATGATTCCCACGTGATTTACACGTGATTCCCACGTGATTCCCACGTGATTCTCACGTGATTCACATGTGATTGACTCGTGATTCCCAAGTGATTGACAGGTGATTCCCAAGGGAATCCCAGGTGACTCCCTCGTGATTCCCACGTGATTGACACGTGATTCCCACCTAATTCGCACGTGATTGACACGTGATTCCCACGTGATTCCCACATGATTGACGCATTCCCATGTGATTCCCCCGTGATTGACACATGATTCCCACGGGACTCCCACGTGACTCCCTCGTGATTCCCACGTGATTTACACGTGATTCCCACCTAATTCCCACGTGATTGACACGTGATTCCCACATGATTCCCACGTGATTGACACGTGATTCCCACGTGATTCCCACGTGATTGACCTGTGATTCCCTCGTGATTGCCACGTGAATGACACGTGATTCCCACGTGAGTCCCATGTGATTAACACATGATTCCCACGTGATTCCCACGTGAGTCCAATGTGATTGACACATGATTCCAACGTGATTTACACGTGATTCCCACGTGATTCCCACATGATTCCCACGTGAGTCCAATGTGACTGACACATGATTCCCACGTGATTTACACGTGATTACCACGTGATTCCCACGTGATTCTCACGTGATTCCCATGTGATTGACACGTGATTCCCACGTGATTGACACGTGATTCCCACGTGATTCCCACGTGATTGACACATTCCCACGTGATTACCACGTGATTGACACGTGATTCCCACGGGATTCCCACGTGACTCCCTCGTGATTCCCACGTGATTGACACGTAATTCCCACGTGATTCCCACGTGATTGACACATTCCCACGTGATTCCAACGGGATTGACACGTGATTACCACGGGATTCCCACGTGACTCCCTCGTGATTCCCATGTGATTGACACGTGATTCCCACCTTATTCCCACGTGATTGACACGTGATTGCTACGTGTTTTCCACGTGATTGCCACGTCATTGACACATTCCCACGTGATTCCCACGTGATTGACACGTAATTCCCACGGGATTCTCACGTGACTCCCTCGTGATTCCCATGTGATTGACACGTGATTCCCACCTTATTCCCACGTGATTGACACTTGATTGCTACGTGTTTTCCACGTGATTGCCACGTCATTGACACATTCCCACCTAATTCCCACGTGATTGACACGTGAGTCCCACGTGATTCGCACGTGATTGACACATTCCCACGTGATTCCCACGTGATTGATATGTGATTCCCACGGGATTTGTACGTGACTCACTTGTGATTCCCACGTGATTGACACGTGATTCCCACGGGATTGACAAGTATTCCCACCTAATTCCCACGTGATTGACACGTGATTCCCACGTGATTCCCACGTGATTCCCACGTGATTGACACGTGATTCCCACGGGATTCCCACGTGACTCCCTCGTGATTATCACGTGATTGACACGTGATTCCCACCTAATTCCCACGTGATTGACAAGTGATTCCCATGTGATTCCGACGTGATTGACATATTCCCTCCTGATTCCCACGTGATTCACAGGTGATTCCCACGGGATTCCCACGTGACTCCCTCGTGATTATCACGTGATTGACACGTGATTCCCACCTAATTCCCACGTGATTGACAAGTGATTCCCATGTGATTCCGACGTGATTGACACATTCCCACGTGATTCCCACGTGATTGACACGTGATTCCCACGGGATTCCCACGTGACTCCCTCGTGATTCCCACGTGATTAACACGTGATTCCCACGTGATTCCCACGTGATTGACACGTGATTCCCACGTGATTCCCACGTGATTCCTCGTGATTGACACGTGATTCCCACGTGATTCCCACATGATTGACACGTGACTCCCCCGTGATTCCCACGTGATTAACAGCTGATTCCCACGTGATTTCCACGTGATTACCATGTGATTGACATGTGATTTCCACGTGATTCCCACGTGAATGGCACTTGATTCCCACGTGATTCCCACGTGATTGACAAGTGATTCCCACGTGATTCTCACATGATTTCCTCGTGATTGACACGTGATTCCAACGTGATTCTCACGTGATTGACACGTGATTCCCCCGTGATTCCCACGTGATTGACACGTGGTTCCCACGTGATTCCCACGTTATTGACACGTGATTCCCCCGTGATTCCCACATGATTGACACGTGGTTCCCACGTGATTCCCACGTGATTGACACGTTATCCCCACGTGATTAAAACGTGATTCCCCCTTGATTCCCACGTGAATCACACGTGATTCCCACGTGATTCCCACCTGATTGACACGTGATTCCCACGTGATTGACACGTGATTCCCAAGGGATTCCCACGTGATTGACCCGTGATTCGCACGTGATTGACACCTGATTCCCACGTGATTCCCACGTGATTGACACATTCCCACGTGATTCCCACGTGATTGACACGTGATTCCCACGGGAATCCAACGTGACACCCTCGTGATTCCCACGTGATTGACACGTGATTCCAACCTAATTCCCACGTGATTGACACGTGATTCCCACGTCATTCCCACGTGATTCCCACGTAGATGACAATTGATTCCCACATGATTCCCACGTGATTGACACATTCCCACGTGATTCCCACGTGATTGACACGTGATTCCCACGTGAGTCCAATGTGATTGACACATGATTCCCACGTGATTTACACGTGTTCCCATGTGATTCCCACGTGATTCTCACGTGATTCCCATGTGACTGACACGTGATTCCCACGTGATTGACAGGTGATTTCCACGGGATTCCCAGGTGACTCCCTCGTGATTCCCACGTGATTGACACGTGATTCCCAGCTAATTTCCACGTGATTGACATGTGATTCCCACGTGATTGACACGTGATTCCCACGGGATTCCCACGTGACTCCCTCGTGATTCCCACGTGATTGACACGTGATTCCCACCTATTTCCCACGTGATTGACACGTGATTCCCACGTGATTGACACATTCCCTAGTGATTCCCACGTGATTGACACGTGATTCCCACGGGATTCCCACGTGACTCCCTCGTGATTCCCACGTGAGTGACACGTGATTCCCACCTAATTCCCACGTGTTTGACACGTGATTCCCACGTGATTACCACGTGATTGACACATTCCCACGTGATTCCCACGTGATGGTCACCTGATTCCCACGGGCTTCCCACGTGACTCCCTCATGTTTCCTACGTGATTGACACGTGATTCCCACCTAATTCCTACGTGATTGACACGTGAGTCCCACGGGATTCCCACATGACTCTCTCGTGATTCCCACGTGATTGACACGTGATTCCCACCTATTTCCCACGTGATTGACACGTGATTCCCACGTGATTCCCACGTGATTGACACATTCCCTCGTGATTCCCACGTGATTGACACGTGATTCCCACGGGATTCCCACGTGACTCCCTCGTGATTCCCACGTGATTGACACGTGATTCCCACCAGTTCCCACGTGTTTGACACGTGATCCCACGTGAGTCCCAGGTGATTGACACATGATTCCCACGTGATTTACACGTGATTCCCACGTGATTCCCTCGTGATTCCCACGTGATTCTCACGTGATTCTCATGTCATTGACACGTGATTCCCACGTGATTGACACGTGATTCCCACATAATTCCCACGTGATTGACACGTGATTCCCACGTGATACCCACGTGATTGACACATTCCCACGTGATTCCCCCGTGATTGACACGTGATTCCCACGGGATTCCCACGTGACTCCCTCGTGATTCCCACGTGATTGACACGTGATTCCCAACTAATTCCCACGTTATTGACACGTGATTCCCACGTGATTGACACGTGATTCCCATGTGATTCCCACGTGATTCCCACGTGAATCCCATGTGATTGACACATGATTCCCACGTGTTTCCCACGTGATTGACACATTCCCACGTGATTCCCACGTGATTGACAGGTGATTCCCACGGGATTCCCACGTGAATCCCTCGTGATTCCCACGTGATTGACACGTGATTCCCACCTAATTCCCAAGTGTTTGACACGTGATTCCCACGTGAGTCCCATGTGATTGACACATGATTGCGACGTGATTCCCACGTGATTGACACATTCCCACGTTTTTCCCCCGTGATTGACACGTGATTCCCACGGGATTCCCACGTGACTCCGTCGTGATTCCCACGTGATTGACACGTGATTCCCACCTAATTCCCACGTGATTGACACGTGATTCCCACCTAATTCCCACGTGATTGACACGTGATTCCCACGTGATTCCCACGTGATTGACACGTGACTCCCCCGTGATTCCCACGTGATTAACACCTGATTCCCACGTGATTTCCACGTGATTACCACGTGATTGACACGTGATTTTCACGTGATTCCCATGTGAATGGCACTTGATTCCCACGTGATTCCCACGTGATTGACACGTGATTTTCACGTGATTCCCACGTGATTCCCACCTGATTGACACGTGATTCCCACGTGATTCCCACGTGATTGACACGTGATTCCCAAGGGATTCCCACGTGATTGCCCCGTGATTCGCACGTGATTGACACCTGATTCCCACGTGATTCCCACGTGATTGACACATTCCCACGTATTTCCCACGTGATTGACACGTGATTCCCACGGGAATCCAACGTGACACCCTCGTGATTCCCACGTGATTGACACGTGATTCCAACCTAATTCACACGTGATTGACACGTGATTCCCACGTCATTCCCACGTGATTCCCACGTAAATGACAAGTGATTCCCACATGATTCCCACGTGATTGACACATTCCCACGTGATTCCCACGTGATTGACACGTGATTCCCACGTGAGTCCCATGTGATTGACACATGATTCCCACGTGATTTACCCGTGAATCCCACGTGATTCCCACGTGATTCTCATGTGATTCCCATGTGATTGACACGTGATTCCCACGTGATTGACAGTTGATTTCCACGGGATTCCCAGGTGACTCCCTCGTGATTCCCACGTGATTGACACGTGATTCCCACCTAATTCCCACGTGCTTGACACGTGATTCCCATGTGATTCCCACGTGATTGACACGTGATTCCTACGTGACTCCCATGTGATTGACACATGATTCCCACGTGTTTCCCACGTGATTCACACATTCCCACGTGATTCCCACGTGATTGACACGTGATTCCCACGGGATTCCCACGTGAATCCCTCGTGATTCCCACGTGATTGACACGTGATTCCCACCTAATTCCCACGTGTTTGACACGTGATTCCCACGTGAGCCCCATGTGATTGACACATGAATGCGACGTGATTCCCACGTGATTGACACATTCCCACGTTTTTCCCCCGTGATTGACACGTGATTCCCTCGGGATTCCCACGTGACTCCGTCGTGATTCCCACGTGATTGACACGTGATTCCCACCTAATTCCCACGTGATTGACACGTGATTCCCACCTAATTCCCACATGATTGACACGTGATTCCCACCTAATTCCCACGTGATTGACACGTGATTCCCACGTGATTCCCACGTGATTGACACGTGACTCCCCCGTGATTCCCACGTGATTAACACCTGATTCCCACGTGATTTCCACGTGATTACCACGTGATTGTCAACTGATTCCCACTTGATTCTCACATGATTTCCTCGTCATTGACACGTGATTCCAACGTGATTCTCACGTGATTGACAAGTGATTCCCACGTGATTCTCAAGTGACTCCCACGTGATTCCCACGTGATTGACACGTGATTCCCCCGTGATTCCCACATGATTGACA
Organism: Muntiacus reevesi; assembly: GCF_963930625.1. Taxonomy (NCBI): domain Eukaryota; kingdom Metazoa; phylum Chordata; class Mammalia; order Artiodactyla; family Cervidae; genus Muntiacus; species Muntiacus reevesi. Next base: position 1,912,683 of record NW_027077877.1, read on the forward strand.
CGTGGTTCCCACGTGATTCCCACGTGACTAACACGTTATCCCCACGTGATTAAAACGTGATTCCCCCTTGATTCCCACGTGATTGACACGTGATTCCCACGTGATTCCCACGTGATTGACACGTGATTGACACGTGATTCCCCCGTGATTCCCACATGATTGACACGTGGTTCCCACGTGATTCCCACGTGATTGACACGTGATTCCCCCGTGATTCCCACATGATTGACACGTGGTTCCCACGTGATTCCGACGTGATTAACACGTTATCCCCACGTGATTAAAACGTGATTCCCCCTTGATTCCCACGTGAATCACACGTGATTCCCACGTGATTCCCACATGATTGACACGTGATTCACAAGTGATTCCCACGTGATTGACCCGTGATTAACACGGGATTCCCAGGTGACTCCCTCGTGTTTCCCTCGTGATTGACACGTGATTCCCACCTAATTCCCACGTGATTGACACGTGATTCCCACGTGATTCCCACGTGATTGACACGTGATTCCCACGTGATTCCCACGTGATTGACACGTGATCACGTCGTGATTGCCATGTGATTGACACGTTATTCCTACGTGAGTCCCATGTGATTGACACATGATTCCCACGTGATTCCCACTTGATTGACACATTCCCACGTGATTCCCACGTGATTGACACGTGATTCCCACGGGATTCCCACGTGACTCCCTCGTGATTTCCACGTGAATGACACGTGATTCCCACCTAATTACCCTGTGTTTGACAAGTGATTCCCACGTGATTCCCACGTGATTGACACGTGATTCCCACCTTATTCCCACGTGATTGACACGCGATTTCCACGTGATTCCCAGGTAATTGACACATTCCGACGTGATTCCCACGTGATTGACACGTGATTCCCACGGGATTCACACGTGACTCCCTCGTGATTCCCACGTGATTGACACGTGATTCCCACCTAATTCCCACGTGTTTGACACGTGATTCCCACCTGATTCTCACGTGACTCCCACGTGATTGGCACGTGATTCCCACGGGATTCCCACGTGATTCCCTCGTGATTCCCACGTGATTGACACGTGATTCCCACCTTATTCCCACGTGTTTGACACGTGATTCCCACGTGATTCCCACGTGATTGACACATTCCCACGTGATTCCCACGTGATTGACCCGTGATTCCCAAGGGATTCCCACGTGACTCCCTCGTGATTCCCACGTGATTGACACGTGATTCCAACCTAATTCCCACGTGATTGACACGTGAATCCCAAGTGAATCCCACGTGATTGACACGTGATTCCCACGTGAGTCCCATGTGATTGACACATGATTCCCACTTGATTTACACGTGATTCCCACGGTATTCCCATGTGACTCCCTCGTGATTCCCACGTGATTTACACGTGATTCCAACCTAATTCCCACGTGATTGACATGTGATTCCCTCGTGATTCCAACCTAATTACCACGTGATTGACACGTGATTCCCACGTGATTCCCACGAGATTGACACGTGATTCCCAGGTGATTCCCACGTGATTGACACGTGATTCCCTCGTGATTGCCACGTGACTGACACGTGATTCCCACGTGAGTCCCATGTGATTGACACATGATTCCCACGTGATTTACACGTGATTACCACGTGATTCCCACGTGATTCTCACGTGATTCCCCTGTGATTGACACGTGATTCCCACGTGATTGACAGGTGACTCCCACGGGATTCCAACGTGACTCCCTCGTGATTCCCACGTGATTGATACGTGATTTCCACCTAATTCCCACATGATTCCCACGTGATTGACACATTCCCACGTGATTCCCACGTGATTGACACGTGATTCCCACGTGAGTCCAATGTGATTGACACATGATTCCCACGTGATTTACACGTGTTCCCATGTGATTCCCACGTGATTCTCACGTGATTCCCATGTGATTGACACGTGATTCCCACGTGATTGACAGGTGATTTCCACGGGATTCCCAGGTGACTCCCTCGTGATTCCCACGTGATTGACACGTGATTCCCAGCTAATTCCCACGTGATTGACATGTGATTCCCACGTGATTGACACGTGATTCCCACGGGATTCCCACGTGACTCCCTCGTGATTCCCACGTGATTGACACGTGATTCCCACGGGATTCCCACGTGACTCCCTCGTGATTCCCACGTGAGTGACACGTGATTCCCACCTAATTCCCACGTGTTTGACACGTGATTCCCACGTGATTACCACGTGATTGACACATTCCCACGTGATTCCCACGTGATGGTCACCTGATTCCCACGGGCTTCCCACGTGACTCCCTCATGTTTCCTACGTGATTGACACGTGATTCCCACCTAATTCCTACGTGATTGACACGAGAGTCCCACGGGATTCCCACATGACTCCCTCGTGATTCACACGTGATTGACACGTGATTCCCACCTATTTCCCACGTGATTGACACGTGATTCCCACGTGATTCCCACGTGATTGACACATTCCCTCGTGATTCCCACGTGATTGACACGTGATTCCCACGGGATTCCCACGTGACTCCCTCGTGATTCCCACGTGATTGACACGTGATTCCCACCTAATTCCCACGTGTTTGACACGTGATCCCACGTGAGTCCCAGGTGATTGACACATGATTCCCACGTGATTTACACGTGATTCCCACGTGATTCCCTCGTGATTCCCACGTGATTCTCACGTGATTCTCATGTCATTGACACGTGATTCCCACGTGATTGACACGTGATTCCCACATAATTCCCACGTGATTGACACGTGATTCCCACGTGATACCCACGTGATTGACACATTCCCACGTGATTCCCCCGTGATTGACACGTGATTCCCACGGGATTCCCACTTGACTCCCTCATGATTCCCACGTGATTGACACGTGATTCCCACCTAATTCCCACGTGATTGACACGTGATTCCCACGTGATTGACACGTGATTCCCATGTGATTCCCACGTGATTCCCACGTGAATCCCATGTGATTGACACATGATTCCCACGTGTTTCCCACGTGATTGACACATTCCCAGGTGATTCCCACGTGATTGACACGTGATTCCCACGGGATTCCCACGTGAATCCCTCGTGATTCCCACGTGATTGACACGTGATTCCCACCTAATTCCCAAGTGTTTGACACGTGATTCCCACGTGAGTCCCATGTGATTGACACATGATTGCGACGTGATTCCCACGTGATTGACACATTCCCACGTTTTTCCCCCGTGATTGACACGTGATTCCCACGGGATTCCCACGTGACTCCGTCGTGATTCCCACGTGATTGACACGTGATTCCCACCTAATTCCCACGTGATTGACATGTGATTCCCACCTAATTCCCACGTGATTGACACGTGATTCCCACGTGATTCCCACGTGATTGACACGTGACTCCCCCGTGATTCCCACGTGATTAACACCTGATTCCCACGTGATTTCCACGTGATTACCACGTGATTGACACGTGATTTTCACGTGATTCCCATGTGAATGGCACTTGATTCCCACGTGATTCCCACGTGATTGACACGTGATTTTCACGTGATTCCCACGTGAATCACACGTGATTCCCACGTGATTCCCACCTGATTGACACGTGATTCCCACGTGATTCCCACGTGATTGACACGTGATTCCCAAGGGATTCCCACGTGATTGTCCCGTGATTCGCACGTGATTGACACCTGATTCCCACGTGATTCCCACGTGATTGACACATTCCCACGTGATTCCCACGTGATTGACACGTGATTCCCACGGGAATCCAACGTGACACCCTCGTGATTCCCACGTGATTGACACGTGATTCCCACCTAATTCCCACGTAATTGACAAGTGATTCCCACGTGATTCTCACGTGATTGACACATTCCAACGTGATTCCCACGTGATTGACACGTGATTCCCACGTGACTCCCATGTGATTGACACATGATTCCCACGTGTTTCCCACGTGATTCACACATTCCCACGTGATTCCCACGTGATTGACACGTGATTCCCACGGGATTCCCACGTGAATCCCTCGTGATTCCCACGTGATTGACACGTGATCCCCACCTAATTCCCACGTGTTTGACACGTGATTCCCTCGGGATTCCCACGTGACTCCGTCGTGATTCCCACGTGATTGACACGTGATTCCCACCTAATTCCCACGTGATTGACACGTGATTCCCACCTAATTCCCACATGATTGACACGTGATTCCCACCTAATTCCCACGTGATTGACACGTGATTCCCATGTGATTCCCACGTGATTGACACGTGACTCCCCCGTGATTCCCACGTGATTAACACCTGATTCCCACGTGATTTCCACGTGATTACCACGTGATTGTCAAGTGATTCCCACTTGATTCTCACATGATTTCCTCGACATTGACACGTGATTCCAACGTGATTCTCACGTGATTGACAAGTGATTCCCACGTGATTCTCAAGTGACTCCCACGTGATTCCCACGTGATTGACACGTGATTCCCCCGTGATTCCCACATGATTGACACGTGGTTCCCACGTGATTCCCACGTGACTAACACGTTATCCCCACGTGATTAAAACGTGATTCCCCCTTGATTCCCACGTGATTGACACGTGATTCCCACGTGATTCCCACGTGATTGACACGTGATTCCCCCGTGATTCCCACATGATTGACACGTGGTTCCCACGTGATTCCCACGTGATTGACACGTGATTCCCCCGTGATTCCCACATGATTGGCACGTGGTTCCCACGTGATTCCGACGTGATTAACACGTTATCCCCACGTGATTAAAACGTGATTCCCCCTTGATTCCCACGTGAATCACACGTGATTCCCACGTGATTCCCACCTGATTGACACGTGATTCCCACGTGATTCCCACGTGATTGACACGTGATTACCACGGGATTCCCAGGTGACTCCCTCGTGTTTCCCTCGTGATTGACACGTGATTCCCACCTAATTCCCACGTGATTGACACGTGATTCCCACGTTATTCCCACGTGATTGACACGTGATTCCCACGTGATTCCCACGTGATTGACACGTGATCACGTCGTGATTGCCACGTGATTGACACGTGATTCCCACGTGAGTCCCATGTGATTGACACATGATTCCCACGTGATTCCCACTTGATTGACACATTCCCACGTGATTCCCACGTGATTGACACGTGATTCCCACGGGATTCCCACGTGACTCCCTCGTGATTTCCACGTGAATGACACGTGATTCCCACCTAATTACCCTGTGTTTGACAAGTGATTCCCACGTGATTCCCACGTGATTGACACGTGATTCCCACCTTATTCCCACGTGATTGACACGCGATTTCCACGTGATTCCCAGGTAATTGACACATTCCGACGTGATTCCCACGTGATTGACACGTGATTCCCACGGGATTCACACGTGACTCCCTCGTGATTCCCACGTGATTGACACGTGATTCCCACCTAATTCCCTCGTGTTTGACACGTGATTCCCACCTGATTCTCACGTGACTCCCACGTGATTGGCACGTGATTCCAACGGGATTCCCACGTGATTCCCTCGTGATTCCCACGTGATTGACACGTGATTCACACCTAATTCCCACGTGTTTGACACGTGATTCCCACGTGATTCCCACGTGATTGACACATTCCCACGTGATTCCCACGTGATTGACACGTGATTCCCAAGGGATTCCCACGTGACTCCCTCGTGATTCCCATGTGATTGACACGTGATTCCAACATAATTCCCACGTGATTGACACGTGAATCCCAAGTGAATCCCACGTGATTGACACGTGATTCCCACGTGAGTCCCATGTGATTGACACATGATTCCCACTTGATTTACACGTGATTCCCACGGTATTCCCATGTGACTCCCTCGTGATTCCCACGTGATTGACACTTGATTCCAACCTAATTCCCACGTGATTGACATGTGACTCCCTCGTGATTGCCACGTGATTTACACGTGATTCCAACCTAATTCCCACGTGATTGACATGTGATTCCCTCGTGATTCCAACCTAATTACCACGTGATTGACACGTGATTCCCACGTGATTCCCACGTGATTGACACGTGATTCCCTCGTGATTGCCACGTGACTGACACGTGATTCCCACGTGAGTCCCATGTGATTGACACATGATTCCCACGTGATTTACACGTGATTACCACGTGATTCCCACGTGATTCTCACGTGATTCCCCTGTGATTGACACGTGATTACCACGTGATTAACAGGTGACTCCCACGGGATTCCAACGTGACTCCCTCGTGATTCCCACGTGATTGATACGTGATTTCCACTTAATTCCCACGTGATTGCCACGTGATTCCCACGTGATTCCCACGTGATTGACACATTCCCACGTGATTCCCACGTGATTGACACGTGACTCCCACGAGATTCCCACGTGACTCCCTCGTGATTCCCACGTGATTTACACGTGATTACCCCGTGATTCCCACGTGATTCTCACGTGATTCCCCTGTGATTGACACGTGATTCCCACGTGATTGACAGGTGACTCCCACGGGATTCCCACGTGACTCCCTCGTGATTCCCACGTGATTGACATGTGATTCCCACCTTATTCCCACGTGATTGACACGTGATTCCCACGTGATTCCCACGTAATTGACACATTCCCACGTGATTCCCACGTGATTGACACATGATTCCCACGGGATTCCCACGTGACTCCCTCGTGATTCCCACGTGATTGACACGTGATTCCCACCTAATTAACAAGTGGTTGACACGTGATTCCCACCTGATTCCCACGTGATTGACACATTCCCACGTGATTCCCACGTGATTGACACGTGATTCCCACGGGATTCCCAGGTGACTCCCTCGTGTTTCCCTCGTGATTGACACGTGATTCCCACCTAATTCCCACGTGATTGACACGTGATTCCCACGTGATTCCCACGTGATTGACACGTTATTCCCACGTGATTCCCACGTGATTGACACGTAATTCCCTCGTGATTGCCACGTGATTGCCACGTGATTCCCACGTGAGTTCCATGTGATTGACACATGATTCCCACGTAAATGACAAGTGATTCCCACATGATTCCCACGTGATTGATACATTCCCACGTGATTCCCACGTGATTGACACGTGATCCCACGTGAGTCCCATGTGATTAACACATGATTCCCACGTGATTTACACGTGATTCCCACGTGATTCCCACGTGATTCTCACGTGATTCCAATGTGATTGACACGTGATTCCCACGTGATTGACAGGTGATTCCCACGGGATTCCCATGTGACTCCCTCGTGAGTCCCACGTGATTGACACGGGATTCCCACCTAATTCCCACGTGATTGACACGTGATTCCCACGTGATTCCCACGTGATTGACACATTCCCACGTGATTCCCCCTTGATTGACACGTGATTCCCAAGGGATTCCCACATGACTCCCTCGTGATTCCCACGTGATTGACACGTGGTTCCCACCTAATTTCCACGTGATTGACACGTGATTCCCACGTCATTCCCACGTGATTGACACGTGATTCCCTCGTGATTGCCAAGTGATTGACACATGATTCCCACGTGAGTCCCATGTGATTGACACATGATTCCAACGTGATTCCCACGTGAGTCCCATGTGATTGACACATGATTCCCACGTGATTTACACGTGATTCCCACGTGATTCCCATGTGATTCTCACGTGATTGCCATGTGATTGACCCGTGATTCCCACGTGATTGCCACGTGATTCCCACGTGATTCCCACGTGATTGACACATTCCCACGTGATTCCCACGTGATTGACACGTGATTCCCACGGGATTCCCACGTGACTCCCTCGTGATTCCCACGTGATTAACACGTGATTCCCACGTGATTCCCACGTGATTGACACCTTCCCACGTGATTCCCACGTGATTGACACGTGATTCCCACGGGATTTCAACCTGACTCCCTCGTGATTCCCACGTGATTGACACGTGATTCCCACCTAATTCCCACGTGATTGACATGTGATTCCCACGTGATTCCCACGTGATTGACACGTGATTCCCACGGGATTCCCACGTGACTCCCTCGTGATTCCCACGTTATTGACACGTGATTCCAACCTAATTCCCCCGTGATTGACACGTGATTCCCATGTCATACCCACGTGATTCCCACGTAAATGACAAGTGATTCCCACATGATTCCCACGTGATTGACACATTCCCACGTGATACCCACGTGATTGACACGTGATTCCCACTTGATTGACACGTGATTCCCACGTGATTCCCACGTGATTCCCATGTGATTTCCATGTGATTGCCATGTGATTGACACGTGATTCCCACGTGATACCCACGTGATTGACACGTGATTCCCACTTGATTGACACGTGATTCCCACGTGATTCCCACGTGATTCCCATGTGATTCCCATGTGATTGCCACGTGATTGACACGTGATTCCCACGTGATTCCCACGTGATTGATACGTGATTCCCACGTGAGTCCCATGTGATTGACACATGATTCCCACGTGATTTACACGTGATTCCCACGTGATTCCCACGTGATTCTCACGTGACTCCCATGTGATTGACACGTGATTCCCACGTGATTGACAGGTGATTTCCACGGGATTCCCACGTGACTCCCTCGTGATTCCCATGTGATTCACATGTAATTCCCACCTAATTCACACGTGATTGACACGTGATTCCCACGTGATTCCCACGTGATTGACACATTGCCACGTGATTCCCCCTTGATTGACACGTGATTCCCAAGGGATTCCCATGTGACTCCCTCGTGACTCCCACGTGATTGACACGTGATTTCCACCTAATTCCCACGTGATTGACACGTGATTCCCACGTGATTCCCACGTGATTGACACGTGATTCCCACGTGATTCCCACGTGATTGACACGTGATTCCCTCGTGATTGCCACCTGATTGACACAGGATTCCCACGTGAGTCCCATGTGATTGACACATGATTCCCACGTGATTCCCACGTGATTCTCACGTGATTCCCATGTGATTGACACGTGATTCCCACGTGATTGACAGGTGATTCCCACAGGATTCCCACGTGACCCCGTCGTGATTCCCACGTGATTGACAAGTATTCCCACCTAATTCCGACGTGATTGACACGTGATTCCCACGTGATTCCCAAGTGATTGACACGTGATTCCCTCGTGATTGCCACGTGATTGGCACAGGATTCCCACGTGAGTCCCATGTGATTGACACATGATTCCCACGTGATTCCCACGTGATTCCCACGTGATTCCCACGTGATTCTCACGTGATTGACACATTGCCTCGTGATCCCCCCTTGATTGACTCGTGATTCCCAAGGGATTCCCACGTGACTCCCTCGTGACTCCCACGTGATTGACACGTGATTCCCACCTAATTCCCACGTGATTGACACGTGATTCCCACGTGATTCCCACGTGATTGACACGTGATTCCCACGTGATTCCCACGTGATTGACACGTGATTTCCTCGTGATTGCCACGTGATTGACACATGATTCCCATGTGAGTCCCATGTGATTGATACATGATTCTCACGTGATTCCCACGTGAGTCCCATGTGATTGACACATGCTTCCCACGTGATTCTCACGTGATTCCCACGTGATTCTCACGTGATTCCCATGTGATTGACACGTGATTCCCACGTGATTGACAGGTGATTCCCACAGGATTCCCACGTGACTCCGTCGTGATTGCCACCTGATTGACAAGTATTCCCACCTAATTCCCAAGTGATTGACACTGATTCCCACGTGATTGACACATTCCCACGTGATTCCCACGTGATTGACACGTGATTTCCACGGGATTTCCACGTGATTAACACGTGATTCCCCTGTGACTGACACGTGATTCCCACGTGATTCCCACATGGTTCCTCGTGATTGACACTTGATTCGCACGTGATTCCCACGGGATTGACATGTGATTCCCACGTGATTCCCACGTGATTGACACGTGATTCCCTCGTGATTGCCACGTGATTGACACATGATTCCCACGTGAGTCCCATGTGATTGACACATGATTCTCACGTGATTCCCACATGATTCCCACGTGATTGACACATTCCCACGTGATTCCCATGTGATTGACACGTGATTCACACGGGATTCCCACGTGACTCCCTCATGATTTCCACGTGATTGACACGTGATTCCCACGTCATTCCCACGTGATTCCCCCGTAAATGACAAGTGATTCCCACATGATTCCCACGTGATTGACACATTCCCACGTGATTCCCACGTGATTCTCACGTGATTCCCATGTGATTGACACGTGATTCCCACGTGATTGACAGGTGATTCCCACAGGATTCCCACGTGACTCCGTCGTGATTCCCACGTGATTGACAAGTATTCCCACCTAATTCCGACGTGATTGACACGTGATTCCCACGTGATTGACACATTCCCACGTGATTCCCACGTGATTGACACGTGATTCCCACGGGATTCCCACGTGATTAACACGTGATTCCCACGTGATTCCCACGTGATTGACACGTGATTCCCACCTAATTCCCACGTGATTGACACGTGATTCCCACGTGATTCTCACGTGATTGACACATTCCCACGTGATTCCCACGTGATTGGCACATGATTCCCACGGGATTCCCTCATGATTCCCTCGTGATTCCCACGTGATTGACACGTGATTCCCACCTAATTCCCACGTGTTTGACATGTGATTCCCACGTGATTCCCACGTGATTGACACATTCCCACGTGATTCCCACGTATATAACAAGTGATTCCCACATGATTCCCACGTGATTGACATATTCCCACGTGATTCCCACGTGATTGACACGTGATTCCCACGTGAGTCCCATGTGATTGACACATGATTCCCACGTGATTTACACGTGATTCCCACGTGATTCCCACGTGATTCTCACGTGATTCCCATGTGATTGACACGTGATTCTCACGTGATTGACAGGTGATTCCCACGGGATTCCCACGTGACTTCCTCGTGATTCTCACGTGATTGATACGTGATTCCCACCTAATTCCCACGTGATTGACACGTGATTCCCACGTGATTCCCACGTGATTGACACATTGCCACGTGATTCCCCCTTGATTGACACGTGATTCCCAAGGGATTTCAATGTGACTCCCTCGTGACTCCCACGTGATTGACACGTGATTCCCACCTAATTCCCACGTGATTGACACGTGATTCCCACGTGATTCCCACGTGATTGACACGTTATTCCCTCGTGATTGCCACGTGATTGACACAGGATTCCCACGTGAGACCCATGTGATTGACACATGATTCCCACGTGATTCCCACGTGATTCCCACGTGATTCTCACGTGATTCCCATGTGATTGACACGTGATTCCCACGTGATTGACAGGTGATTCCCACAGGATTCCCACGTGACTCCGTCGTGATTCCCACGTGATTGACAAGTATTCCCACCTAATTCCCACGTGATTGACACATTCCCACGTGATTCCCACGTGATTGACACGTGATTCCCACGGGATTCCCACGTGATTAACACGTGATTCCCACGTGATTCCCACGTGATTGACACGTGATTCCCACCTAATTCCCACGTGATTGACACGTGATTCCCACGTGATTCTCACGTGATTGACACATTCCCACGTGATTCCCACGTGATTGGCACATGATTCCCACGGGATTCCCTCATGATTCCCTCGTGATTCCCACGTGATTGACACGTGATTCCCACCTAATTCCCACGTGTTTGACATGTGATTCCCACGTGATTCCCACGTGATTGACACATTCCCACGTTATTCCCACGTAATTGACACGTGATTCCCACGGGATTCCCACGTGACTCCCTCGTGATTCCCACGTGATTGACACGTGATTCCAACCTAATTTCCACGTGATTGACACGTGATTTCCACGTGATATTCACGTGATTGACACGTGATTCCCACGTGAGTCCCATGTGATTGACACATGATTCCCACGTGATTTACACGTGATTCCCACGGGATTCCCACGTGACTCCCTCGTGATTCCCACGTGATTGACACATGATTCCAACCTAATTCCCACGTGATTGACATGTTACTCCCTAGTGATTGCCACGTGATTGACACGTGACTCCAACCTAATTCCCACGTGATTGACACGTGATTCCCTCGTGATTCCCACGTGATTCTCACGTGATTCTATCGTGATTGACACGTGATTCTCTCGTGATTCCCACGTGATTGACACGTGATTCCCCCGTAATTCCCACGTGATTTACAGGTGATTCCCTCGTGATTCCCACGTGATTGACACGTGATTCCCACGTGATTGACACTTGATTCCCACCTGATTCGCACGTGATTGACATGTGATTCCCTCGTGATTTCCATGTGATTGACACCTGATTCCCACGTGAGTCCCACGTGATTGACACATGATTCCCACGTGATTTCCACGTGATTTACACGTGATTCCCACGTGCTTCCCCCGTGATTCCCATGTGATTGACAGGTTATTCCTACGTGATTTTCACGTGATTGACACGTGATTCCCGCATCATTCCCCCATGATACCCACGTAAATGACAAGTGATTCCCACATGATTCCCACGTGATTGACACATTCCCACGTGATTCCCACGTGATTGACACGTGATTCACACGGGATTCCCACGTGACTCCCTCGTGATTTCCACGTGATTGACACGTGATTCCCACGTCATACCCACGTGATTCCCACGTAAATGACAAGTGATTCCCACATGATTCCCACGTGATTAACACATTCCCACGTGATTCCCACGTGATTGACACGTGATTCCCACGTGAGTCCCATGTGATTGACACATGATTCCCACGTGATTTACAAGTGATTCCCACGTGATTCCCACGTGATTCTCACGTGATTCCCTTGTGATTGACACGTGATTCCCACGTGATTGACAGGTGATTCCCACGGGATTCCCACGTGACTCCCTCGTGATTCCCACCTGATTGACACGTGATCCCCACGTGATTCCCACGTGATTGACACATTGCCTCGTGATCCCCCCTTGATTGACTCGTGATTCCCAAGGGATTCCCACGTGACTCCCTCGTGACTCCCACGTGATTGACACGTGATTCCCACCTAATTCCCACGTGATTGACACGTGATTCCCACGTGATTCCCACGTGATTGACACGTGATTCCCACGTGATTCCCACGTGATTGACACGTGATTTCCTCGTGATTGCCACGTGATTGACACATGATTCCCATGTGAGTCCCATGTGATTGATACATGATTCTCACGTGATTCCCACGTGAGTCCCATGTGATTGACACATGCTTCCCACGTGATTCTCACGTGATTCCCACGTGATTCTCACGTGATTCCCATGTGATTGACACGTGATTCCCACGTGATTGACAGGTGATTCCCACAGGATTCCCACGTGACTCCGTCGTGATTGCCACCTGATTGACAAGTATTCCCACCTAATTCCCAAGTGATTGACACTGATTCCCACGTGATTGACACATTCCCACGTGATTCCCACGTGATTGACACGTGATTTCCACGGGATTTCCACGTGATTAACACGTGATTCCCCTGTGACTGACACGTGATTCCCACGTGATTCCCACATGGTTCCTCGTGATTGACACTTGATTCGCACGTGATTCCCACGGGATTGACATGTGATTCCCACGTGATTCCCACGTGATTGACACGTGATTCCCTCGTGATTGCCACGTGATTGACACATGATTCCCACGTGAGTCCCATGTGATTGACACATGATTCTCACGTGATTCCCACATGATTCCCACGTGATTGACACATTCCCACGTGATTCCCATGTGATTGACACGTGATTCACACGGGATTCCCACGTGACTCCCTCATGATTTCCACGTGATTGACACGTGATTCCCACGTCATTCCCACGTGATTCCCCCGTAAATGACAAGTGATTCCCACATGATTCCCACGTGATTGACACATTCCCACGTGATTCCCACGTGATTGACACGTGATTCCCATGTGAGTCCCATGTGATTGACACATGATTCCCACGTGATTTACACGTGATTCCCACGTGATTCCCACGTGATTCTCACGTGATTCCCATGTGATTGACACGTGATTCCCACGTGATTGACAGGTGATTCCCACGGGATTCCCACGTGACTCCCTCGTGATTCCCACGTGATTGACACGTGATTCCCACCTAATTCCCACGTGATTGACACGTGATTCCCACGTGTTTCCCACATGATTGACACATTCCCACGTTTTTCCCCCTTGATTGACACGTGATTCACAAGGGATTCCCACGTGACTCCCTCGTGAATCCCACGTGTTTGACACGTGATTCCCACCTAATTCCCACGTGATTGACACGTGATTCCCACGTGATTCCCACGTGATTGACACGTGATTCCCAACTAATTCCCACGTGATTGACACATTCCCACGTGATTCCCACGTGATTGGCACATGATTCCCACGGGATTCCCTCATGATTCCCTCGTGATTCCCACGTGATTGACACGTGATTCCCATGTGATTCCCACGTGATTGACACATTCACACGTGATTCCCCCTTGATTGACACGTGATTCCCAAGGGATTCCCACGTGACTCCCTCGTGTTTCCCACGTGATTGACACCTGATTCCCACGTGATTCCCACGTGATTGACACGTGATTCCCTCGTGATTGCCACGTGATTGACACATGATTCCCACGTGAGTCCCATGTGATTGACACATGATTCTCACGTGATTCACACGTGAGTCCCATGTGATTGACACATGATTCCCACGTGATTTACACGTCATTCCCAAGTGATTCCCACGTGATTCCCATGTGATTGACACGTGATTCCCACGTGATTGACACGTGATTCCCACCTAATTCCCACGTGATTGACACGTGATTCTCATGTGATTGACACATACCCACGTGATTACCACATGATTGACACGTGATTCCCACGGGATTCCCACGTGACTCCCTCGTGATTCCCACGTGATTGACAAGTGATTCCCACCTTATCCCCACGTGATTGACACGTGATTCCCACGTGATTCCCACGTGATTGACACGTGATTCCCACGGGATTCCCACGTGACTCCCTCGTGATTCCCACGTGATTGACACGTGATTCCCACCTAATTCCAACGTGTTTGACACGTGATTCACACCTGATTCCCACGTGATTGACACATTCCCACGTGATTCCCACGTGATTGACACGTGATACCCACGGGATTCCCACGTGAGTCCCTCATGATTCCCACGTGATTGACACGTGATTCCCACGTGATTCGCACGTGATTGACACATTCCCACGTGATTCCCACGTGATTGACACGTGATTCCCACGGGATTTCTACGTGACTCACTTGTGATTCCCACGTGATTGACACGTGATTCCCGCGGGATTCCCACGTGACTCCCTCATGATTCCCACGTGATTGACACGTGATTCCCACGTGATTCGCACGTGATTGACACATTCCCACGTGATTCCCACGTGATTGACACGTGATTCCCCCGGGATTTCTACGTGACTCACTTGTGATTCCCACGTGATTGACACGTGATTCCCACGGGATTCCCACGTGACTCCCTCATGATTCCCACGTGATTGACACGTGATTCCCACGTGATTCGCACGTGATTGACACATTCCCACGTGATTCCCACGTGATTGACACGTGATTCCCACGGAATTCCCACGTGACTCCCTCATGATTCCCACGTGATTGACACGTGATTCCCACGTGATTCGCACGTGATTGACACATTCCCACGTGATTCCCACGTGATTGACACGTGATTCCCCCGGGATTCCTACGTGACTCACTTGTGATTCCCACGTGATTGACACGTGATTCCCACCTAATTCCCACGTGTTTGACACGTGATTCCCACCTGAATCCCACGTGATTGACACATTCCCACGTGATTCCCACGTGATTGACACGTGATTCCCACGGGATTCCCACATGACTCCCTCATGATTCCCACGTGATTGACACGTGATTCCCACGTGATTCGCACGTGATTGACACATTCCCACGTGATTCCCACGTGATTGACACGTGATTCCCACGGGATTTCTACGTGACTCACTTGTGATTCCCACGTGATTGACACGTGATTCCCACCTAATTCCCACGTAATTGACAAGTGATTCCCACGTGATTCTCACGTGATTGACACATTCCAACGTGATTCCCACGTGATTGACACGTGATTCCCACGGGATTCCCACGTGATTCTCACGTGATTCCCATGTGATTGACACGTGATTCCCACGTGATTGACAGGTGATTCCCACGGGATTCCCACGTGACTCCCTCGTGATTCCCACGTGATTGACACGTGATTCCCACCTAATTCCCACGTGATTGACACGTGATTCCCACGTGTTTCCCACATGATTGACACATTCCCACGTTTTTCCCCCTTGATTGACACGTGATTCCCAAGGGATTCCCACGTGACTCCCTTGTGAATCCCACGTGATTGACACGTGATTCCCACCTAATTCCCACGTGATTGACACGTGATTCCCACGTGATTCCCACGTGATTGACACGTGATTCCCAACTAATTCCCACGTGATTGACACATTCCCACGTGATTCCCACGTGATTGGCACATGATTCCCACGGGATTCCCTCATGATTCCCTCGTGATTCCCACGTGATTGACACGTGATTCCCATGTGAGTCCCATGTGATTGACACATGATTCCCACGTGATTTACACGTGATTCCCACGTGATTCCCATGTGATTGACAGGTGATTCCCACGTGATTCCCACGTGATTGACACGTGATTCCCACGTGATTCCCACGTGATTCCCATGTGATTGACAGGTGATTCCCACGTGATTCCCACGTGATTGACACGTGATTCCCACGTGATTGACACGTGATTCCCACCTGATTCGCACGTGATTGACACGTGATTCCCTCGTCATTCCCACGTGATTGACACGTGATTCCCACGTGATTTCCACGTGATTTACACGTGATTCCCACGTGCTTCCCACGTGATTCCCATGTGATTGACAGGTGATTCCCACGTGATTCCCACGTGATTGACACGTGATTCCCACATGATTCCCATGTGATTGACAGGTGATTCCCACGTGATTCCCACGTGATTGACAAGTGATTCCCACGGGATTCCCACGTGACTCCCTCGTGATTCCCACGTGATTGACACGTGATTCCCACCTAATTCCCACGTGATTGACACGTGATTCCCACGTGATTCCCACGTGATTGACACGTGATTCCCACGTGAGTCCCATGTGATTGACACATGATTCCCACGTGATTTACACGTGACTCCCTCGTGATTCCCACGTGATTGACACGTGATTCCCACGTGATTCCCACGTGATTGACAAGTGATTCCCACGGGATTCCAACGTGACTCCCTCGTGATTCCCACGTGATTGACACGTGATTCCCACCTAATTCCCACGTGATTGACACGTGATTCCCACGTGATTCCCACATGATTGACACATTCACACGTGATTCCCCCTTGATTGACACGTGATTCCCAAGGGATTCCCACGTGACTCCCTCGTGACACCCACGTGATTGACACGTGATTCCCACCTAATTCCCACGTGATTGACACGTAATTCCCATGTGATTCCCACGTGATTGACACATTCACACGTGATTCCCCCTTGATTGACACGTGATTCCCAAGGGATTCCCACGTGACTCCCTCGTGTTTCCCACGTGATTGACACGTGATTCCCACGTGATTCCCACGTGATTGACACGTGATTCCCTCGTGATTGCCACGTGATTGACACATGATTCCCACGTGAGTCCCATGTGATTGACACATGATTCTCACGTGATTCACACGTGAGTCCCATGTGATTGACACATGATTCCCACGTGATTTACACGTCATTCCCAAGTGATTCCCACGTGATTCCCATGTGATTGACACGTGATTCCCACGTGATTGACACGTGATTCCCACCTAATTCCCACGTGATTGACACGTGATTCTCATGTGATTGACACATACCCACGTGATTACCACATGATTGACACGTGATTCCCACGGGATTCCCACGTGACTCCCTCGTGATTCCCACGTGATTGACAAGTGATTCCCACCTTATCCCCACGTGATTGACACGTGATTCCCACGTGATTCCCACGTGATTGACACGTGATTCCCACGGGATTCCCACGTGACTCCCTCGTGATTCCCACGTGATTGACACGTGATTCCCACCTAATTCCAACGTGTTTGACACGTGATTCACACCTGATTCCCACGTGATTGACACATTCCCACGTGATTCCCACGTGATTGACACATGATACCCACGGGATTCCCACGTGAGTCCCTCATGATTCCCACGTGATTGACACGTGATTCCCACGTGATTCGCACGTGATTGACACATTCCCACGTGATTCCCACGTGATTGACACGTGATTCCCACGGGATTTCTACGTGACTCACTTGTGATTCCCACGTGATTGACACGTGATTCCCGCGGGATTCCCACGTGACTCCCTCATGATTCCCACGTGATTGACACGTGATTCCCACGTGATTCGCACGTGATTGACACATTCCCACGTGATTCCCACGTGATTGACACGTGATTCCCCCGGGATTTCTACGTGACTCACTTGTGATTCCCACGTGATTGACACGTGATTCCCACGGGATTCCCACGTGACTCCCTCATGATTCCCTCGTGATTGACACGTGATTCCCACGTGATTCGCACGTGATTGACACATTCCCACGTGATTCCCACGTGATTGACACGTGATTCCCACGGGATTCCCACGTGACTCCCTCATGATTCCCACGTGATTGACACGTGATTCCCACGTGATTCGCACGTGTTTGACACATTCCCACGTGATTCCCACGTGATTGACAAGTGATTCCCCCGGGATTTCTACGTGACTCACTTGTGATTCCCACGTGATTGACACGTGATTCCCACCTAATTCCCACGTGTTTGACACGTGATTCCCACCTGAATCCCACGTGATTGACACATTCCCACGTGATTCCCACGTGATTGACACGTGATTCCCACGTGATTCGCACGTGATTGACACATTCCCACGTGATTCCCACGTGATTGACACGTGATTCCCACGGGATTTCTACGTGACTCACTTGTGATTCCCACGTGATTGACACGTGATTCCCACCTAATTCCCACGTAATTGACAAGTGATTCCCACGTGTTTCTCACGTGATTGACACATTCCAACGTGATTCCCACGTGATTGACACGTGATTCCCACGGGATTCCCACGTGACTCCCTCATGATTCCCACGTGATTGACACGTGATTCCCACGTGATTCGCACGTGATTGAAACATTCCCACGTCATTCCCACGTGATTGACACGTGATTCCCATGGGATTTCTACGTGACTCACTTGTGATTCCCACGAGATTGAAACGTGATTCCCACCTAATTCCCACGTGTTTGACACGTGATTCCCACCTGATTCCCACGTGATTGACACATTCTCTCGTGATTCCCACGTGATTGACACGTGATTCCCACGGGATTCCCACGTGACTCCCTCGTGATTCCCACGTGACTCCCTCGTGATTCCCACGTGATTAACACGTGATTCCCACGTGATTCCCACGTGTTTGACACCTTCCCACGTGATTCCCACGTGATAGACACGTGATTTCCACGGGATTTCAACGTGACTCCCTCGTGATTCCCACGTGATTGACACGTGATTCCCACCTAATTCCCACGAGATTGACACGTGATTCCCACGTGATTCCCACGTGATTGACACATTCCCATGTGATTCCCACGTGATTGTCACCTGATTCCCACGGGATTCCCACGTGACTCCCTCGTGATTAACACGTGTTTGACACGTGATTCCCACATGATTAAAACGTGATTCCCCTTGATTTCCAAGTGATTGACACCTGATTTCCACGTGATTCCCACGTGATTGACACGTCATTCCCACGTGATTCCCTCGAGATTTCCACATAATTCCCACGTGATTGACACGTGATTCCCACGCGATTAAAACGTGATTTCCCCTTTGTTCCCACGTGATTGACACGTGATTCCCAAGGGATTCCCCCGTGACTCCCTCGTGATTCCCACGTGATTGACACGTGATTCCCACCTAATTCCCACGTGATTGACACGTGATTCCCACGGGATTCCCACGTGACTGACACATTCCCACCTGATTCCCACGTGATTCACAGGTGATTCCCACGGGATTCCCACGTGACTCCCTCGTGATTATCACGTGATTGACACGTGATTCCCACCTAATTCCCACGTGATTGACAAGTGATTCACATGTGATTCCGACGTGATTGACACATTCCCATGTGATTCCCACGTGATTGACACGTGATTCCCACGGGATTCCCACGTGACTCCCTCGTGATTCCCACGTGATTAACACGTGATTCCCACGTGATTCCCACGTGATTGACACGTGATTCCCACGTGATTCCCACGTGATTCCTCGTGATTGACACTTGATTCGCACGTGATTCCCACGGGATTGACACGTGATTCCCACATGATTCCAACGTAATTACCACGTGATTCGAACTTGACTCTCACGTGATTCCCACGTGATTGACACGTCATTCCCATGTGATTCCCTCGAGATTTCCACATAATTCCCACGTGATTGACACGTGATTCCCACGCGATTAAAACGTGATTTCCCCTTTGTTCCCACGTGATTGACACGTGATTCCCAAGGGATTCCCCCGTGACTCCCTCGTGATTCCCACGTGATTGACACGTGATTCCCACCTAATTCCCACGTGATTGACACGTGATTCCCACGGGATTCCCACGTGACTGACACATTCCCACCTGATTCCCACGTGATTCACAGGTGATTCCCACGGGATTCCCACGTGACTCCCTCGTGATTATCACGTGATTGACACGTGATTCCCACCTAATTCCCACGTGATTGACAAGTGATTCACATGTGATTCCGACGTGATTGACACATTTCCACGTGATTCCCACGTGATTGACCCGTGATTCCCACGGGATTCCCACGTGACTCCCTCGTGATTCCCACGTGATTAACACGTGATTCCCACGTGATTCCCACGTGATTGACACGTGATTCCCACGTGATTCCCACGTGATTCCTCGTGATTGACACTTGATTCGCACCTGATTCCCACGGGATTGACACGTGATTCCCACATGATTCCAACGTAATTACCACGTGATTCGAACTTGACTCTCACGTGATTCCCACGTGATTGACACGTGATTCCCTCGTGATTCCCACGTGATTGACACGTCATTCCCATGTGATTCCCACGTGATTGACACGTGATTCCCACGTGATTCCCATGTGATTCTTACGATATCGACACGTGATTCCCACGTGATTCCCACGTGAGTCCCATGTGATTGACACATGATTCCCACGTGATTTACACGTGATTCCCACGGTATTCCCACGTGACTCCCTCGTGATTCCCACGTGATTGACACTTGATTCCAACCTAATTCCCACGTGATTGACATGTGACTCCCTCGTGATTGCCACGTGATTGACACATGATTCCAACCTAATTCCCACGTGATTGACACGTGATTCCCTCGTGATTCCCACGTGATTCTCACTTGATTCGTACGTGATTGACACGTGATTTCCGCCTAATTCCCACGTGATTGACACGTGATTCTCACGTGATTCCCACGTGATTGACACATTCCCACGTGATTACCACGTGATTGACACGTGATTCCCACGGGATTCCCACGTGACTCCCTCGTGATTACCACGTGATTGACACGTGATTGCCACGTAATTCCCACATGATTGACACATTCCCACGTGATTACCACGTGATTGACACGTGAATCCCACGGGATTCAAACGTGACTCCCTCGTGATTCCCACGTGAGTCCCATGTGATTGACACATGATTCCCACGTGATTTACACGTGATTCCCACGTGATTCCCACGTGATTCTCACGTGATTCACATGTGATTGACTCGTGATTCCCAAGTGATTGACAGGTGATTCCCAAGGGAATCCCAGGTGACTCCCTCGTGATTCCCACGTGATTGACACGTGATTCCCACCTAATTCGCACGTGATTGACACGTGATTCCCACGTGATTCCCACATGATTGACGCATTCCCATGTGATTCCCCCGTGATTGACACATGATTCCCACGGGACTCCCACGTGACTCCCTCGTGATTCCCACGTGATTTACACGTGATTCCCACCTAATTCCCACGTGATTGACACGTGATTCCCACATGATTCCCACGTGATTGACACGTGATTCCCACGTGATTCCCACGTGATTGACCTGTGATTCCCTCGTGATTGCCACGTGAATGACACGTGATTCCCACGTGAGTCCCATGTGATTAACACATGATTCCCACGTGATTCCCACGTGAGTCCAATGTGATTGACACATGATTCCAACGTGATTTACACGTGATTCCCACGTGATTCCCACATGATTCCCACGTGAGTCCAATGTGACTGACACATGATTCCCACGTGATTTACACGTGATTACCACGTGATTCCCACGTGATTCTCACGTGATTCCCATGTGATTGACACGTGATTCCCACGTGATTGACACGTGATTCCCACGTGATTCCCACGTGATTGACACATTCCCACGTGATTACCACGTGATTGACACGTGATTCCCACGGGATTCCCACGTGACTCCCTCGTGATTCCCACGTGATTGACACGTAATTCCCACGTGATTCCCACGTGATTGACACATTCCCACGTGATTCCAACGGGATTGACACGTGATTACCACGGGATTCCCACGTGACTCCCTCGTGATTCCCATGTGATTGACACGTGATTCCCACCTTATTCCCACGTGATTGACACGTGATTGCTACGTGTTTTCCACGTGATTGCCACGTCATTGACACATTCCCACGTGATTCGCACGTGATTGACACATTCCCACGTGATTCCCACGTGATTGATATGTGATTCCCACGGGATTTGTACGTGACTCACTTGTGATTCCCACGTGATTGACACGTGATTCCCACGGGATTGACAAGTATTCCCACCTAATTCCCACGTGATTGACACGTGATTCCCACGTGATTCCCACGTGATTCCCACGTGATTGACACGTGATTCCCACGGGATTCCCACGTGACTCCCTCGTGATTATCACGTGATTGACACGTGATTCCCACCTAATTCCCACGTGATTGACAAGTGATTCCCATGTGATTCCGACGTGATTGACACATTCCCTCCTGATTCCCACGTGATTCACAGGTGATTCCCACGGGATTCCCACGTGACTCCCTCGTGATTATCACGTGATTGACACGTGATTCCCACCTAATTCCCACGTGATTGACAAGTGATTCCCATGTGATTCCGACGTGATTGACACATTCCCACGTGATTCCCACGTGATTGACACGTGATTCCCACGGGATTCCCACGTGACTCCCTCGTGATTCCCACGTGATTAACACGTGATTCCCACGTGATTCCCACGTGATTGACACGTGATTCCCACGTGATTCCCACGTGATTCCTCGTGATTGACACGTGATTCCCACGTGATTCCCACGTGATTGACACGTGACTCCCCCGTGATTCCCACGTGATTAACAGCTGATTCCCACGTGATTTCCACGTGATTACCATGTGATTGACATGTGATTTCCACGTGATTCCCACGTGAATGGCACTTGATTCCCACGTGATTCCCACGTGATTGACAAGTGATTCCCACGTGATTCTCACATGATTTCCTCGTGATTGACACGTGATTCCAACGTGATTCTCACGTGATTGACACGTGATTCCCCCGTGATTCCCACGTGATTGACACGTGGTTCCCACGTGATTCCCACGTTATTGACACGTGATTCCCCCGTGATTCCCACATGATTGACACGTGGTTCCCACGTGATTCCCACGTGATTGACACGTTATCCCCACGTGATTAAAACGTGATTCCCCCTTGATTCCCACGTGAATCACACGTGATTCCCACGTGATTCCCACCTGATTGACACGTGATTCCCACGTGATTGACACGTGATTCCCAAGGGATTCCCACGTGATTGACCCGTGATTCGCACGTGATTGACACCTGATTCCCACGTGATTCCCACGTGATTGACACATTCCCACGTGATTCCCACGTGATTGACACGTGATTCCCACGGGAATCCAACGTGACACCCTCGTGATTCCCACGTGATTGACACGTGATTCCAACCTAATTCCCACGTGATTGACACGTGATTCCCACGTCATTCCCACGTGATTCCCACGTAGATGACAATTGATTCCCACATGATTCCCACGTGATTGACACATTCCCACGTGATTCCCACGTGATTGACACGTGATTCCCACGTGAGTCCAATGTGATTGACACATGATTCCCACGTGATTTACACGTGTTCCCATGTGATTCCCACGTGATTCTCACGTGATTCCCATGTGACTGACACGTGATTCCCACGTGATTGACAGGTGATTTCCACGGGATTCCCAGGTGACTCCCTCGTGATTCCCACGTGATTGACACGTGATTCCCAGCTAATTTCCACGTGATTGACATGTGATTCCCACGTGATTGACACGTGATTCCCACGGGATTCCCACGTGACTCCCTCGTGATTCCCACGTGATTGACACGTGATTCCCACCTATTTCCCACGTGATTGACACGTGATTCCCACGTGATTGACACATTCCCTAGTGATTCCCACGTGATTGACACGTGATTCCCACGGGATTCCCACGTGACTCCCTCGTGATTCCCACGTGAGTGACACGTGATTCCCACCTAATTCCCACGTGTTTGACACGTGATTCCCACGTGATTACCACGTGATTGACACATTCCCACGTGATTCCCACGTGATGGTCACCTGATTCCCACGGGCTTCCCACGTGACTCCCTCATGTTTCCTACGTGATTGACACGTGATTCCCACCTAATTCCTACGTGATTGACACGTGAGTCCCACGGGATTCCCACATGACTCTCTCGTGATTCCCACGTGATTGACACGTGATTCCCACCTATTTCCCACGTGATTGACACGTGATTCCCACGTGATTCCCACGTGATTGACACATTCCCTCGTGATTCCCACGTGATTGACACGTGATTCCCACGGGATTCCCACGTGACTCCCTCGTGATTCCCACGTGATTGACACGTGATTCCCACCAGTTCCCACGTGTTTGACACGTGATCCCACGTGAGTCCCAGGTGATTGACACATGATTCCCACGTGATTTACACGTGATTCCCACGTGATTCCCTCGTGATTCCCACGTGATTCTCACGTGATTCTCATGTCATTGACACGTGATTCCCACGTGATTGACACGTGATTCCCACATAATTCCCACGTGATTGACACGTGATTCCCACGTGATACCCACGTGATTGACACATTCCCACGTGATTCCCCCGTGATTGACACGTGATTCCCACGGGATTCCCACGTGACTCCCTCGTGATTCCCACGTGATTGACACGTGATTCCCACCTAATTCCCACGTGATTGACACGTGATTCCCACGTGATTGACACGTGATTCCCATGTGATTCCCACGTGATTCCCACGTGAATCCCATGTGATTGACACATGATTCCCACGTGTTTCCCACGTGATTGACACATTCCCACGTGATTCCCACGTGATTGACAGGTGATTCCCACGGGATTCCCACGTGAATCCCTCGTGATTCCCACGTGATTGACACGTGATTCCCACCTAATTCCCAAGTGTTTGACACGTGATTCCCACGTGAGTCCCATGTGATTGACACATGATTGCGACGTGATTCCCACGTGATTGACACATTCCCACGTTTTTCCCCCGTGATTGACACGTGATTCCCACGGGATTCCCACGTGACTCCGTCGTGATTCCCACGTGATTGACACGTGATTCCCACCTAATTCCCACGTGATTGACACGTGATTCCCACCTAATTCCCACGTGATTGACACGTGATTCCCACGTGATTCCCACGTGATTGACACGTGACTCCCCCGTGATTCCCACGTGATTAACACCTGATTCCCACGTGATTTCCACGTGATTACCACGTGATTGACACGTGATTTTCACGTGATTCCCATGTGAATGGCACTTGATTCCCACGTGATTCCCACGTGATTGACACGTGATTTTCACGTGATTCCCACGTGATTCCCACCTGATTGACACGTGATTCCCACGTGATTCCCACGTGATTGACACGTGATTCCCAAGGGATTCCCACGTGATTGCCCCGTGATTCGCACGTGATTGACACCTGATTCCCACGTGATTCCCACGTGATTGACACATTCCCACGTATTTCCCACGTGATTGACACGTGATTCCCACGGGAATCCAACGTGACACCCTCGTGATTCCCACGTGATTGACACGTGATTCCAACCTAATTCACACGTGATTGACACGTGATTCCCACGTCATTCCCACGTGATTCCCACGTAAATGACAAGTGATTCCCACATGATTCCCACGTGATTGACACATTCCCACGTGATTCCCACGTGATTGACACGTGATTTCCACGTGAGTCCCATGTGATTGACACATGATTCCCACGTGATTTACCCGTGAATCCCACGTGATTCCCACGTGATTCTCATGTGATTCCCATGTGATTGACACGTGATTCCCACGTGATTGACAGTTGATTTCCACGGGATTCCCAGGTGACTCCCTCGTGATTCCCACGTGATTGACACGTGATTCCCACCTAATTCCCACGTGCTTGACACGTGATTCCCATGTGATTCCCACGTGATTGACACGTGATTCCTACGTGACTCCCATGTGATTGACACATGATTCCCACGTGTTTCCCACGTGATTCACACATTCCCACGTGATTCCCACGTGATTGACACGTGATTCCCACGGGATTCCCACGTGAATCCCTCGTGATTCCCACGTGATTGACACGTGATTCCCACCTAATTCCCACGTGTTTGACACGTGATTCCCACGTGAGCCCCATGTGATTGACACATGAATGCGACGTGATTCCCACGTGATTGACACATTCCCACGTTTTTCCCCCGTGATTGACACGTGATTCCCTCGGGATTCCCACGTGACTCCGTCGTGATTCCCACGTGATTGACACGTGATTCCCACCTAATTCCCACGTGATTGACACGTGATTCCCACCTAATTCCCACATGATTGACACGTGATTCCCACCTAATTCCCACGTGATTGACACGTGATTCCCACGTGATTCCCACGTGATTGACACGTGACTCCCCCGTGATTCCCACGTGATTAACACCTGATTCCCACGTGATTTCCACGTGATTACCACGTGATTGTCAACTGATTCCCACTTGATTCTCACATGATTTCCTCGTCATTGACACGTGATTCCAACGTGATTCTCACGTGATTGACAAGTGATTCCCACGTGATTCTCAAGTGACTCCCACGTGATTCCCACGTGATTGACACGTGATTCCCCCGTGATTCCCACATGATTGACACGTGGTTCCCACGTGATTCCCACGTGACTAACACGTTATCCCCACGTGATTAAAACGTGATTCCCCCTTGATTCCCACGTGATTGACACGTGATTCCCACGTGATTCCCACGTGATTGACACGTGATTGACACGTGATTCCCCCGTGATTCCCACATGATTGACACGTGGTTCCCACGTGATTCCCACGTGATTGACACGTGATTCCCCCGTGATTCCCACATGATTGACACGTGGTTCCCACGTGATTCCGACGTGATTAACACGTTATCCCCACGTGATTAAAACGTGATTCCCCCTTGATTCCCACGTGAATCACACGTGATTCCCACGTGATTCCCACATGATTGACACGTGATTCACAAGTGATTCCCACGTGATTGACCCGTGATTAACACGGGATTCCCAGGTGACTCCCTCGTGTTTCCCTCGTGATTGACACGTGATTCCCACCTAATTCCCACGTGATTGACACGTGATTCCCACGTGATTCCCACGTGATTGACACGTGATTCCCACGTGATTCCCACGTGATTGACACGTGATCACGTCGTGATTGCCATGTGATTGACACGTTATTCCTACGTGAGTCCCATGTGATTGACACATGATTCCCACGTGATTCCCACTTGATTGACACATTCCCACGTGATTCCCACGTGATTGACACGTGATTCCCACGGGATTCCCACGTGACTCCCTCGTGATTTCCACGTGAATGACACGTGATTCCCACCTAATTACCCTGTGTTTGACAAGTGATTCCCACGTGATTCCCACGTGATTGACACGTGATTCCCACCTTATTCCCACGTGATTGACACGCGATTTCCACGTGATTCCCAGGTAATTGACACATTCCGACGTGATTCCCACGTGATTGACACGTGATTCCCACGGGATTCACACGTGACTCCCTCGTGATTCCCACGTGATTGACACGTGATTCCCACCTAATTCCCACGTGTTTGACACGTGATTCCCACCTGATTCTAACGTGACTCCCACGTGATTGGCACGTGATTCCCACGGGATTCCCACGTGATTCCCTCGTGATTCCCACGTGATTGACACGTGATTCCCACCTTATTCCCACGTGTTTGACACGTGATTCCCACGTGATTCCCACGTGATTGACACATTCCCACGTGATTCCCACGTGATTGACACGTGATTCCCAAGGGATTCCCACGTGACTCCCTCGTGATTCCCACGTGATTGACACGTGATTCCAACCTAATTCCCACGTGATTGACACGTGAATCCCAAGTGAATCCCACGTGATTGACACGTGATTCCCACGTGAGTCCCATGTGATTGACACATGATTCCCACTTGATTTACACGTGATTCCCACGGTATTCCCATGTGACTCCCTCGTGATTCCCACGTGATTTACACGTGATTCCAACCTAATTCCCACGTGATTGACATGTGATTCCCTCGTGATTCCAACCTAATTACCACGTGATTGACACGTGATTCCCACGTGATTCCCACGAGATTGACACGTGATTCCCAGGTGATTCCCACGTGATTGACACGTGATTCCCTCGTGATTGCCACGTGACTGACACGTGATTCCCACGTGAGTCCCATGTGATTGACACATGATTCCCACGTGATTTACACGTGATTACCACGTGATTCCCACGTGATTCTCACGTGATTCCCCTGTGATTGACACGTGATTCCCACGTGATTGACAGGTGACTCCCACGGGATTCCAACGTGACTCCCTCGTGATTCCCACGTGATTGATACGTGATTTCCACCTAATTCCCACATGATTCCCACGTGATTGACACATTCCCACGTGATTCCCACGTGATTGACACGTGATTCCCACGTGAGTCCAATGTGATTGACACATGATTCCCACGTGATTTACACGTGTTCCCATGTGATTCCCACGTGATTCTCACGTGATTCCCATGTGATTGACACGTGATTCCCACGTGATTGACAGGTGATTTCCACGGGATTCCCAGGTGACTCCCTCGTGATTCCCACGTGATTGACACGTGATTCCCAGCTAATTCCCACGTGATTGACATGTGATTCCCACGTGATTGACACGTGATTCCCACGGGATTCCCACGTGACTCCCTCGTGATTCCCACGTGATTGACACGTGATTCCCACGGGATTCCCACGTGACTCCCTCGTGATTCCCATGTGAGTGACACGTGATTCCCACCTAATTCCCACGTGTTTGACACGTGATTCCCACGTGATTACCACGTGATTGACACATTCCCACGTGATTCCCACGTGATGGTCACCTGATTCCCACGGGCTTCCCACGTGACTCCCTCATGTTTCCTACGTGATTGACACGTGATTCCCACCTAATTCCTACGTGATTGACACGAGAGTCCCACGGGATTCCCACATGACTCCCTCGTGATTCCCACGTGATTGACACGTGATTCCCACCTATTTCCCACGTGATTGACACGTGATTCCCACGTGATTCCCACGTGATTGACACATTCCCTCGTGATTCCCACGTGATTGACACGTGATTCCCACGGGATTCCCACGTGACTCCCTCGTGATTCCCACGTGATTGACACGTGATTCCCACCTAATTCCCACGTGTTTGACACGTGATCCCACGTGAGTCCCAGGTGATTGACACATGATTCCCACGTGATTTACACGTGATTCCCACGTGATTCCCTCGTGATTCCCACGTGATTCTCACGTGATTCTCATGTCATTGACACGTGATTCCCACGTGATTGACACGTGATTCCCACATAATTCCCACGTGATTGACACGTGATTCCCACGTGATACCCACGTGATTGACACATTCCCACGTGATTCCCCCGTGATTGACACGTGATTCCCACGGGATTCCCACTTGACTCCCTCATGATTCCCACGTGATTGACACGTGATTCCCACCTAATTCCCACGTGATTGACACGTGATTCCCACGTGATTGACACGTGATTCCCATGTGATTCCCACGTGATTCCCACGTGAATCCCATGTGATTGACACATGATTCCCACGTGTTTCCCACGTGATTGACACATTCCCAGGTGATTCCCACGTGATTGACACGTGATTCCCACGGGATTCCCACGTGAATCCCTCGTGATTCCCACGTGATTGACACGTGATTCCCACCTAATTCCCAAGTGTTTGACACGTGATTCCCACGTGAGTCCCATGTGATTGACACATGATTGCGACGTGATTCCCACGTGATTGACACATTCCCACGTTTTTCCCCCGTGATTGACACGTGATTCCCACGGGATTCCCACGTGACTCCGTCGTGATTCCCACGTGATTGACACGTGATTCCCACCTAATTCCCACGTGATTGACATGTGATTCCCACCTAATTCCCACGTGATTGACACGTGATTCCCACGTGATTCCCACGTGATTGACACGTGACTCCCCCGTGATTCCCACGTGATTAACACCTGATTCCCACGTGATTTCCACGTGATTACCACGTGATTGACACGTGATTTTCACGTGATTCCCATGTGAATGGCACTTGATTCCCACGTGATTCCCACGTGATTGACACGTGATTTTCACGTGATTCCCACGTGAATCACACGTGATTCCCACGTGATTCCCACCTGATTGACACGTGATTCCCACGTAATTCCCACGTGATTGACACGTGATTCCCAAGGGATTCCCACGTGATTGTCCCGTGATTCGCACGTGATTGACACCTGATTCCCACGTGATTCCCACGTGATTGACACATTCCCACGTGATTCCCACGTGATTGACACGTGATTCCCACGGGAATCCAACGTGACACCCTCGTGATTCCCACGTGATTGACACGTGATTCCAACCTAATTCACACGTGATTGACACGTGATTCCCACGTCATTCCCACGTGATACCCACGTAAATGACAAGTGATTCCCACATGATTCCCACGTGATTGACACATTCCCACGTGATTCCCACGTGATTGACACGTGATTCCCACCTAATTCCCACGTGTTTGACACGTGATTCCCACGTGATTCCCACGTGATTGACACATTCCCACGTGATTCCCACGTGATTGACACGTGATTCCCAAGGGATTCCCACGTGACTCCCTCGTGATTCCCACGTGATTGACACGTGATTCCAACATAATTCCCACGTGATTGACACGTGAATCCCAAGTGAATCCCACGTGATTGACACGTGATTCCCACGTGAGTCCCATGTGATTGACACATGATTCCCACTTGATTTACACGTGATTCCCACGGTATTCCCATGTGACTCCCTCGTGATTCCCACGTGATTGACACTTGATTCCAACCTAATTCCCACGTGATTGACATGTGACTCCCTCGTGATTGCCACGTGATTTACACGTGATTCCAACCTAATTCCCACGTGATTGACATGTGATTCCCTCGTGATTCCAACCTAATTACCACGTGATTGACACGTGATTCCCACGTGATTCCCACGAGATTGACACGTGATTCCCACGTGATTCCCACGTGATTGACACGTGATTCCCTCGTGATTGCCACGTGACTGACACGTGATTCCCACGTGAGTCCCATGTGATTGACACATGATTCCCACGTGATTTACACGTGATTACCACGTGATTCCCACGTGATTCTCACGTGATTCCCCTGTGATTGACACGTGATTACCACGTGATTAACAGGTGACTCCCACGGGATTCCAACGTGACTCCCTCGTGATTCCCACGTGATTGATACGTGATTTCCACCTAATTCCCACGTGATTGCCACGTGATTCCCACGTGATTCCCACGTGATTGACACATTCCCACGTGATTCCCACGTGATTGACACGTGACTCCCACGAGATTCCCACGTGACTCCCTCGTGATTCCCACGTGATTTACACGGGATTACCCCGTGATTCCCACGTGATTCTCACGTGATTCCCCTGTGATTGACACGTGATTCCCACGTGATTGACAGGTGACTCCCACGGGATTCCCACGTGACTCCCTCGTGATTCCCACGTGATTGACACGTGATTCCCACCTTATTCCCACGTGATTGACACGTGATTCCCACGTGATTCCCACGTAATTGACACATTCCCACGTGATTCCCACGTGATTGACACGTGATTCCCACGGGATTCCCACGTGACTCCCTCGTGATTCCCACGTGATTGACACGTGATTCCCACCTAATTAACAAGTGGTTGACACGTGATTCCCACCTGATTCCCACGTGATTGACACATTCCCACGTGATTCCCACGTGATTGACACGTGATTCCCACGGGATTCCCAGGTGACTCCCTCGTGTTTCCCTCGTGATTGACACGTGATTCCCACCTAATTCCCACGTGATTGACACGTGATTCCCACGTGATTCCCACGTGATTGACACGTTATTCCCACGTGATTCCCACGTGATTGACACGTAATTCCCTCGTGATTGCCACGTGATTGCCACGTGATTCCCACGTGAGTTCCATGTGATTGACACATAATTCCCACGTAAATGACAAGTGATTCCCACATGATTCCCACGTGATTGATACATTCCCACGTGATTCCCACGTGATTGACACGTGATCCCACGTGAGTCCCATGTGATTAACACATGATTCCCACGTGATTTACACGTGATTCCCACGTGATTCCCACGTGATTCTCACGTGATTCCAATGTGATTGACACGTGATTCCCACGTGATTGACAGGTGATTCCCACGGGATTCCCATGTGACTCCCTCGTGAGTCCCACGTGATTGACACGGGATTCCCACCTAATTCCCACGTGATTGACACGTGATTCCCACGTGATTCCCACGTGATTGACACATTCCCACGTGATTCCCCCTTGATTGACTCGTGATTCCCAAGGGATTCCCACATGACTCCCTCGTGATTCCCACGTGATTGACACGTGGTTCCCACCTAATTTCCACGTGATTGACACGTGATTCCCACGTGATTCCCACGTGATTGACACGTGATTCCCTCGTGATTGCCAAGTGATTGACACATGATTCCCACGTGAGTCCCATGTGATTGACACATGATTCCAACGTGATTCCCACGTGAGTCCCATGTGATTGACACATGATTCCCACGTGATTTACACGTGATTCCCACGTGATTCCCATGTGATTCTCACGTGATTGCCATGTGATTGACCCGTGATTCCCACGTGATTGCCACGTGATTCCCACGTGATTCCCACGTGATTGACACATTCCCACGTGATTCCCACGTGATTGACACGTGATTCCCACGGGATTCCCACGTGACTCCCTCGTGATTCCCACGTGATTAACACGTGATTCCCACGTGATTCCCACGTGATTGACACCTTCCCACGTGATTCCCACGTGATTGACACGTGATTCCCAAGGGATTTCAACGTGACTCCCTCGTGATTCCCACGTGATTGACACGTGATTCCCACCTAATTCCCACGTGATTGACACGTGATTCCCACGTGATTCCCACGTGATTGACACGTGATTCCCACGGGATTCCCACGTGACTCCCTCGTGATTCCCACGTTATTGACACGTGATTCCAACCTAATTCCCCCGTGATTGACACGTGATTCCCATGTCATACCCACGTGATTCCCACGTAAATGACAAGTGATTCCCACATGATTCCCACGTGATTGACACATTCCCACGTGATACCCACGTGATTGACACGTGATTCCCACTTGATTGACACGTGATTCCCACGTGATTCCCACGTGATTCCCATGTGATTTCCATGTGATTGCCATGTGATTGACACGTGATTCCCACGTTATACCCACGTGATTGACACGTGATTCCCACTTGATTGACACGTGATTCCCACGTGATTCCCACGTGATTCCCATGTGATTCCCATGTGATTGCCACGTGATTGACACGTGATTCCCACGTGATTCCCACGTGATTGATACGTGATTCCCACGTGAGTCCCATGTGATTGACACATGATTCCCACGTGATTTACACGTGATTCCCACGTGATTCCCACGTGATTCTCACGTGACTCCCATGTGATTGACACGTGATTCCCACGTGATTGACAGGTGATTTCCACGGGATTCCCACGTGACTCCCTCGTGATTCCCATGTGATTGACATGTGATTCCCACCTAATTCCCACGTGATTGACACGTGATTCCCACGTGATTCCCACGTGATTGACACATTGCCACGTGATTCCCCCTTGATTGACACGTGATTCCCAAGGGATTCCCATGTGACTCCCTCGTGACTCCCACGTGATTGACACGTGATTTCCACCTAATTCCCACGTGATTGACACGTGATTCCCACGTGATTCACACGTGATTCCCACGTGATTCCCACGTGATTGACACGTGATTCCCTCGTGATTGCCACCTGATTGACACAGGATTCCCACGTGAGTCCCATGTGATTGACACATGATTCCCACGTGATTCCCACGTGATTCTCACGTGATTCCCATGTGATTGACACGTGATTCCCACGTGATTGACAGGTGATTCCCACAGGATTCCCACGTGACTCCGTCGTGATTCCCACGTGATTGACAAGTATTCCCACCTAATTCCGACGTGATTGACACGTGATTCCCACGTGATTGACACATTCCCACGTGATTCCCACGTGATTGACACGTGATTCCCACGGGATTCCCACGTGATTAACACGTGATTCCCACGTGATTCCCACGTGATTGACACGTGATTCCCACCTAATTCCCACGTGATTGACACGTGATTCCCACGTGATTCTCACGTGATTGACACATTCCCACGTGATTCCCACGTGATTGGCACATGATTCCCACGGGATTCCCTCATGATTCCCTCGTGATTCCCACGTGATTGACACGTGATTCCCACCTAATTCCCACGTGTTTGACATGTGATTCCCACGTGATTCCCACGTGATTGACACATTCCCACGTGATTCCCACGTATATAACAAGTGATTCCCACATGATTCCCACGTGATTGACATATTCCCACGTGATTCCCACGTGATTGACACGTGATTCCCACGTGAGTCCCATGTGATTGACACATGATTCCCACGTGATTTACACGTGATTCCCACGTGATTCCCACGTGATTCTCACGTGATTCCCATGTGATTGACACGTGATTCTCACGTGATTGACAGGTGATTCCCACGGGATTCCCACGTGACTTCCTCGTGATTCCCACGTGATTGATACGTGATTCCCACCTAATTCCCACGTGATTGACACGTGATTCCCACGTGATTCCCACGTGATTGACACATTGCCACGTGATTCCCCCTTGATTGACACGTGATTCCCAAGGGATTTCAATGTGACTCCCTCGTGACTCCCACGTGATTGACACGTGATTCCCACCTAATTCCCACGTGATTGACACGTGATTCCCACGTGATTCCCACGTGATTGACACGTGATTCCCACGTGATTCCCACGTGATTGACACGTTATTCCCTCGTGATTGCCACGTGATTGACACAGGATTCCCACGTGAGTCCCATGTGATTGACACATGATTCCCACGTGATTCCCACGTGATTCCCACGTGATTCCCACGTGATTCTCACGTGATTCCCATGTGATTGACACGTGATTCCCACGTGATTGACAGGTGATTCCCACAGGATTCCCACGTGACTCCGTCGTGATTCCCACGTGATTGACAAGTATTCCCACCTAATTCCCACGTGATTGACACATTCCCACGTGATTCCCACGTGATTGACACGTGATTCCCACGGGATTCCCACGTGATTAACACGTGATTCCCACGTGATTCCCACGTGATTGACACGTGATTCCCACCTAATTCCCACGTGATTGACACGTGATTCCCACGTGATTCTCACGTGATTGACACATTCCCACGTGATTCCCACGTGATTGGCACATGATTCCCACGGGATTCCCTCATGATTCCCTCGTGATTCCCACGTGATTGACACGTGATTCCCACCTAATTCCCACGTGTTTGACATGTGATTCCCACGTGATTCCCACGTGATTGACACATTCCCACGTTATTCCCACGTAATTGACACGTGATTCCCACGGGATTCCCACGTGACTCCCTCGTGATTCCCACGTGATTGACACGTGATTCCAACCTAATTTCCACGTGATTGACACGTGATTTCCACGTGATATTCACGTGATTGACACGTGATTCCCACGTGAGTCCCATGTGATTGACACATGATTCCCACGTGATTTACACGTGATTCCCACGGGATTCCCACGTGACTCCCTCGTGATTCCCACGTGATTGACACATGATTCCAACCTAATTCCCACGTGATTGACATGTTACTCCCTCGTGTTTGCCACGTGATTGACACGTGACTCCAACCTAATTCCCACGTGATTGACACGTGATTCCCTCGTGATTCCCACGTGATTCTCACGTGATTCCAACGTGATTGACACGTGATTCTCTCGTGATTCCCACGTGATTGAAACGTGATTCCCCCGTAATTCCCACGTGATTTACAGGTGATTCCCTCGTGATTCCCACGTGATTGACACGTGATTCCCACGTGATTGACACTTGATTCCCACCTGATTCGCACGTGATTGACACGTGATTCCCTCGTGATTTCCATGTGATTGACACCTGATTCCCACGTGAGTCCCAAGTGATTGACACATGATTCCCACGTGATTTCCACGTGATTTACACGTGATTCCCACGTGCTTCCCCCGTGATTCCCATGTGATTGACAGGTTATTCCTACGTGATTTTCACGTGATTGACACGTGATTCCCGCATCATTCCCCCATGATACCCACGTAAATGACAAGTGATTCCCACATGATTCCCACGTGATTGACACATTCCCACGTGATTCCCACGTGATTGACACGTGATTCACACGGGATTCCCACGTGACTCCCTCGTGATTTCCACGTGATTGACACGTGATTCCCACGTCATACCCACGTGATTCCCACGTAAATGACAAGTGATTCCCACATGATTCCCACGTGATTAACACATTCCCACGTGATTCCCACGTGATTGACACGTGATTCCCACGTGAGTCCCATGTGATTGACACATGATTCCCACGTGATTTACAAGTGATTCCCACGTGATTCCCACGTGATTCTCACGTGATTCCCATGTGATTGACACGTGATTCCCACGTGATTGACAGGTGATTCCCACGGGATTCCCACGTGACTCCCTCGTGATTCCCACCTGATTGACACGTGATCCCCACGTGATTCCCACGTGATTGACACATTGCCTCGTGATCCCCCCTTGATTGACTCGTGATTCCCAAGGGATTCCCAGGTGACTCCCTCGTGACTCCCACGTGATTGACACGTGATTCCCACCTAATTCCCACGTGATTGACACGTGATTCCCACGTGATTCCCACGTGATTGACACGTGATTCCCACGTGATTCCCACGTGATTGACACGTGATTTCCTCGTGATTGCCACGTGATTGACACATGATTCCCATGTGAGTCCCATGTGATTGATACATGATTCTCACGTGATTCCCACGTGAGTCCCATGTGATTGACACATGCTTCCCACGTGATTCTCACGTGATTCCCACGTGATTCTCATGTGATTCCCATGTGATTGACACGTGATTCCCACGTGATTGACAGGTGATTCCCACAGGATTCCCACGTGACTCCGTCGTGATTGCCACCTGATTGACAAGTATTCCCACCTAATTCCCAAGTGATTGACACTGATTCCCACGTGATTGACACATTCCCACGTGATTCCCACGTGATTGACACGTGATTTCCACGGGATTTCCACGTGATTAACACGTGATTCCCCTGTGACTGACACGTGATTCCCACGTGATTCCCACATGGTTCCTCGTGATTGACACTTGATTCGCACGTGATTCCCACGGGATTGACATGTGATTCCCACGTGATTCCCACGTGATTGACACGTGATTCCCTCGTGATTGCCACGTGATTGACACATGATTCCCACGTGAGTCCCATGTGATTGACACATGATTCTCACGTGATTCCCACATGATTCCCACGTGATTGACACATTCCCACGTGATTCCCATGTGATTGACACGTGATTCACACGGGATTCCCACGTGACTCCCTCATGATTTCCACGTGATTGACACGTGATTCCCACGTCATTCCCACGTGATTCCCCCGTAAATGACAAGTGATTCCCACATGATTCCCACGTGATTGACACATTCCCACGTGATTCCCACGTGATTGACACGTGATTCCCATGTGAGTCCCATGTGATTGACACATGATTCCCACGTGATTTACACGTGATTCCCACGTGATTCCCACGTGATTCTCACGTGATTCCCATGTGATTGACACGTGATTCCCACGTGATTGACAGGTGATTCCCACGGGATTCCCACGTGACTCCCTCGTGATTCCCACGTGATTGACACGTGATTCCCACCTAATTCCCACGTGATTGACACGTGATTCCCACGTGTTTCCCACATGATTGACACATTCCCACGTTTTTCCCCCTTGATTGACACGTGATTCCCAAGGGATTCCCACGTGACTCCCTCGTGAATCCCACGTGATTGACACGTGATTCCCACCTAATTCCCACGTGATTGACACGTGATTCCCACGTGATTCCCACGTGATTGACACGTGATTCCCAACTAATTCCCACGTGATTGACACATTCCCACGTGATTCCCACGTGATTGGCACATGATTCCCACGGGATTCCCTCATGATTCCCTCGTGATTCCCACGTGATTGACACGTGATTCCCATGTGAGTCCCATGTGATTGACACATGATTCCCACGTGATTTACACGTGATTCCCACGTGATTCCCATGTGATTGACAGGTGATTCCCACGTGATTCCCACGTGATTGACACGTGATTCCCACGTGATTCCCACGTGATTCCCATGTGATTGACAGGTGATTCCCACGTGATTCCCACGTGATTGACACGTGATTCCCACGTGATTGACACGTGATTCCCACCTGATTCGCACGTGATTGACACGTGATTCCCTCGTCATTCCCACGTGATTGACACGTGATTCCCACGTGATTTCCACGTGATTTACACGTGATTCCCACGTGCTTCCCACGTGATTCCCATGTGATTGACAGGTGATTCCCACGTGATTCCTACGTGATTGACACGTGATTCCCACGTGATTCCCACGTGATTCCCATGTGATTGACAGGTGATTCCCACGTGATTCCCACGTGATTGACAAGTGATTCCCACGGGATTCCCACGTGACTCCCTCGTGATTCCCACGTGATTGACACGTGATTCCCACCTAATTCCCACGTGATTGACACGTGATTCCCACGTGATTCCCACGTGATTGACACGTGATTCCCACGTGAGTCCCATGTGATTGACACATGATTCCCACGTGATTTACACGTGACTCCCTCGTGATTCCCACGTGATTGACACGTGATTCCCACGTGATTCCCACGTGATTGACAAGTGATTCCCACGGGATTCCCACGTGACTCCCTCGTGATTCCCACGTGATTGACACGTGATTCCCACCTAATTCCCACATGATTGACACGTGATTCCCACGTGATTCCCACGTGATTGACACATTCACACGTGATTCCCCCTTGATTGACACGTGATTCCCAAGGGATTCCCACGTGACTCCCTCGTGACACCCACGTGATTGACACGTTATTCCCACCTAATGCCCACGTGATTGACACGTAATTCCCATGTGATTCCCACGTGATTGACACATTCACACGTGATTCCCCCTTGATTGACACGTGATTCCCAAGGGATTCCCACGTGACTCCCTCGTGTTTCCCACGTGATTGACACGTGATTCCAACGTGATTCCCACGTGATTGACACGTGATTCCCTCGTGATTGCCACGTGATTGACACATGATTCCCACGTGAGTCCCATGTGATTGACACATGATTCTCACGTGATTCACACGTGAGTCCCATGTGATTGACACATGATTCCCACGTGATTTACACGTCATTCCCAAGTGATTCCCACGTGATTCCCATGTGATTGACACGTGATTCCCACGTGATTGACACGTGATTCCCACCTAATTCCCACGTGATTGACACGTGATTCTCATGTGATTGACACATACCCACGTGATTACCACATGATTGACACGTGATTCCCACGGGATTCCCACGTGACTCCCTCGTGATTCCCACGTGATTGACAAGTGATTCCCACCTTATCCCCACGTGATTGACACGTGATTCCCACGTGATTCCCACGTGATTGACACGTGATTCCCACGGGATTCCCACGTGACTCCCTCGTGATTCCCACGTGATTGACACGTGATTCCCACCTAATTCCAACGTGTTTGACACGTGATTCACACCTGATTCCCACGTGATTGACACATTCCCACGTGATTCCCACTTGATTGCCACGTGATACCCACGGGATTCCCACGTGAGTCCCTCATGATTCCCACGTGATTGACACGTGATTCCCACATGATTCGCACGTGATTGACACATTCCCACGTGATTCCCACGTGATTGACACGTGATTCCCACGGGATTTCTACGTGACTCACTTGTGATTCCCACGTGATTGACACGTGATTCCCGCGGGATTCCCACGTGACTCCCTCATGATTCCCACGTGATTGACACGTGATTCCCACGTGATTCGCACGTGATTGACACATTCCCACGTGATTCCCACGTGATTGACACGTGATTCCCCCGGGATTTCTACGTGACTCACTTGTGATTCCCACGTGATTGACACGTGATTCCCACGGGATTCCCACGTGACTCCCTCATGATTCCCACGTGATTGACACGTGATTCCCACGTGATTCGCACGTGATTGACACATTCCCACGTGATTCCCACGTGATTGACACGTGATTCCCACGGAATTCCCACGTGACTCCCTCATGATTCCCACGTGATTGACACGTGATTCCCACGTGATTCGCACGTGATTGACACATTCCCACGTGATTCCCACGTGATTGACACGTGATTCCCCCGGGATTCCTACGTGACTCACTTGTGATTCCCACGTGATTGACACGTGATTCCCACCTAATTCCCACGTGTTTGACACGTGATTCCCACCTGAATCCCACGTGATTGACACATTCCCACGTGATTCCCACGTGATTGACACGTGATTCCCACGGGATTCCCACATGACTCCCTCATGATTCCCACGTGATTGACACGTGATTCCCACGTGATTCGCACGTGATTGACACATTCCCACGTGATTCCCACGTGATTGACACGTGATTCCCACGGGATTTCTACGTGACTCACTTGTGATTCCCACGTGATTGACACGTGATTCCCACCTAATTCCCACGTAATTGACAAGTGATTCCCACGTGATTCTCACGTGACTGACACATTCCAACGTGATTCCCACGTGATTGACACGTGATTCCCACGGGATTCCCACGTGATTCTCACGTGATTCCCATGTGATTGACACGTGATTCCCACGTGATTGACAGGTGATTCCCACGGGATTCCCACGTGACTCCCTCGTGATTCCCACGTGATTGACACGTGATTCCCACCTAATTCCCACGTGATTGACACGTGATTCCCACGTGTTTCCCACATGATTGACACATTCCCACGTTTTTCCCCCTTGATTGACACGTGATTCCCAAGGGATTCCCACGTGACTCCCTCGTGAATCCCACGTGATTGACACGTGATTCCCACCTAATTCCCACGTGATTGACACGTGATTCCCACGTGATTCCCACGTGATTGACACGTGATTCCCAACTAATTCCCACGTGATTGACACATTCCCACGTGATTCCCACGTGATTGGCACATGATTCCCACGGGATTCCCTCATGATTCCCTCGTGATTCCCATGTGATTGACACGTGATTCCCATGTGAGTCCCATGTGATTGACACATGATTCCCACGTGATTTACACGTGATTCCCACGTGATTCCCATGTGATTGACAGGTGATTCCCACGTGATTCCCACGTGATTGACACGTGATTCCCACGTGATTCCCACGTGATTCCCATGTGATTGACAGGTGATTCCCACGTGATTCCCACGTGATTGACACGTGATTCCCACGTGATTGACACGTGATTCCCACCTGATTCGCACGTGATTGACACGTGATTCCCTCGTCATTCCCACGTGATTGACACGTGATTCCCACGTGATTTCCACGTGATTTACACGTGATTCCCACGTGCTTCCCACGTGATTCCCATGTGATTGACAGGTGATTCCCACGTGATTCCCACGTGATTGACACGTGATTCCCACGTGATTCCCACGTGATTCCCATGTGATTGACAGGTGATTCCCACGTGATTCCCACGTGATTGACAAGTGATTCCCACGGGATTCCCACGTGACTCCCTCGTGATTCCCACGTGATTGACACGTGATTCCCACCTAATTCCCACATGATTGACACGTGATTCCCACGTGATTCCCACGTGATTGACACGTGATTCCCACGTGAGTCCCATGTGATTGACACATGATTCCCACGTGATTTACACGTGACTCCCTCGTGATTCCCACGTGATTGACACGTGATTCCCACGTGATTCCCACGTGATTGACAAGTGATTCCCACGGGATTCCCACGTGACTCCCTCGTGATTCCCACGTGATTGACACGTGATTCCCACCTAATTCCCACGTGATTGACACGTGATTCCCACGTGATTCCCACGTGATTGACACATTCACACGTGATTCCCCCTTGATTGACACGTGATTCCCAAGGGATTCCCACGTGACTCCCTCGTGACACCCACGTGATTGACACGTGATTCCCACCTAATTCCCACGTGATTGACACGTAATTCCCATGTGATTCCCACGTGATTGACACATTCACACGTGACTCCCCCTTGATTGACACGTGATTCCCAAGGGATTCCCACGTGACTCCCTCGTGTTTCCCACGTGATTGACACGTGATTCCCACGTGATTCCCACGTGATTGACACGTGATTCCCTCGTGATTGCCACGTGATTGACACATGATTCCCACGTGAGTCCCATGTGATTGACACATGATTCTCACGTGATTCACACGTGAGTCCCATGTGATTGACACATGATTCCCACGTGATTTACACGTCATTCCCAAGTGATTCCCACGTGATTCCCATGTGATTGACACGTGATTCCCACGTGATTGACACGTGATTCCCACCTAATTCCCACGTGATTGACACGTGATTCTCATGTGATTGACACATACCCACGTGATTACCACATGATTGACACGTGATTCCCACGGGATTCCCACGTGACTCCCTCGTGATTCCCACGTGATTGACAAGTGATTCCCACCTTATCCCCACGTGATTGACACGTGATTCCCTCGTGATTCCCACGTGATTGACACGTGATTCCCACGGGATTCCCACGTGATTGACACGTGATTCCCACGGGATTCCCACGTGACTCCCTCGTGATTCCCACCTGATTGACACGTGATTCCCACCTAATTCCAACGTGTTTGACACGTGATTCACACCTGATTCCCACGTGATTGACACATTCCCACGTGATTCCCACGTGATTGACACATGATACCCACGGGATTCCCACGTGACTCCCTCGTGATTCCCACGTGATTGACACGTGATTCCCACCTAATTCCAACGTGTTTGACACGTGATTCACACCTGATTCCCACGTGATTGACACATTCCCACGTGATTCCCACTTGATTGCCACGTGATACCCACGGGATTCCCACGTGAGTCCCTCATGATTCCCACGTGATTGACACGTGATTCCCACATGATTCGCACGTGATTGACACATTCCCACGTGATTCCCACGTGATTGACACGTGATTCCCACGGGATTTCTACGTGACTCACTTGTGATTCCCACGTGATTGACACGTGATTCCCGCGGGATTCCCACGTGACTCCCTCATGATTCCCACGTGATTGACACGTGATTCCCACGTGATTCGCACGTGATTGACACATTCCCACGTGATTCCCACGTGATTGACACGTGATTCCCCCGGGATTTCTACGTGACTCACTTGTGATTCCCACGTGATTGACACGTGATTCCCACGGGATTCCCACGTGACTCCCTCATGATTCCCACGTGAT
Organism: Muntiacus reevesi; assembly: GCF_963930625.1. NCBI lineage: Eukaryota > Metazoa > Chordata > Mammalia > Artiodactyla > Cervidae > Muntiacus > Muntiacus reevesi. The sequence goes on from NW_027077877.1 coordinate 1,957,434, forward strand.
TGACACGTGATTCCCACGTGATTCGCACGTGATTGACACATTCCCACGTGATTCCCACGTGATTGACACATGATTCCCACGGAATTCCCACGTGACTCCCTCATGATTCCCACGTGATTGACACGTGATTCCCACGTGATTCGCACGTGATTGACACATTCCCACGTGATTCCCACGTGATTGACACGTGATTCCCCCGGGATTCCTACGTGACTCACTTGTGATTCCCACGTGATTGACACGTGATTCCCACCTAATTCCCACGTGTTTGACACGTGATTCCCACCTGAATCCCACGTGATTGACACATTCCCACGTGATTCCCACGTGATTGACACGTGATTCCCACGGGATTCCCACATGACTCCCTCATGATTCCCACGTGATTGACACGTGATTCCCACGTGATTCGCACGTGATTGACACATTCCCACGTGATTCCCACGTGATTGACACGTGATTCCCACGGGATTTCTACGTGACTCACTTGTGATTCCCACGTGATTGACACGTGATTCCCACCTAATTCCCACGTAATTGACAAGTGATTCCCACGTGATTCTCACGTGATTGACACATTCCAACGTGATTCCCACGTGATTGACACGTGATTCCCACGGGATTCCCACGTGATTCTCACGTGATTCCCATGTGATTGACACGTGATTCCCACGTGATTGACAGGTGATTCCCACGGGATTCCCACGTGACTCCCTCGTGATTCCCACGTGATTGACACGTGATTCCCACCTAATTCCCACGTGATTGACACGTGATTCCCACGTGTTTCCCACATGATTGACACATTCCCACGTTTTTCCCCCTTGATTGACACGTGATTCCCAAGGGATTCCCACGTGACTCCCTCGTGAATCCCACGTGATTGACACGTGATTCCCACCTAATTCCCACGTGATTGACACGTGATTCCCATGTGATTCCCACGTGATTGACACGTGATTCCCAACTAATTCCCACGTGATTGACACATTCCCACGTGATTCCCACGTGATTGGCACATGATTCCCACGGGATTCCCTCATGATTCCCTCGTGATTCCCATGTGATTGACACGTGATTCCCATGTGAGTCCCATGTGATTGACACATGATTCCCACGTGATTTACACGTGATTCCCACGTGATTCCCATGTGATTGACAGGTGATTCCCACGTGATTCCCACGTGATTGACACGTGATTCCCACGTGATTCCCACGTGATTCCCATGTGATTGACAGGTGATTCCCACGTGATTCCCACGTGATTGACACGTGATTCCCACGTGATTGACACGTGATTCCCACCTGATTCGCACGTGATTGACACGTGATTCCCTCGTCATTCCCACGTGATTGACACGTGATTCCCACGTGATTTCCACGTGATTTACACGTGATTCCCACGTGCTTCCCACGTGATTCCCATGTGATTGACAGGTGATTCCCACGTGATTCCCACGTGATTGACACGTGATTCCCACGTGATTCCCACGTGATTCCCATGTGATTGACAGGTGATTCCCACGTGATTCCCACGTGATTGACAAGTGATTCCCACGGGATTCCCACGTGACTCCCTCGTGATTCCCACGTGATTGACACGTGATTCCCACCTAATTCCCACATGATTGACACGTGATTCCCACGTGATTCCCACGTGATTGACACGTGATTCCCACGTGAGTCCCATGTGATTGACACATGATTCCCACGTGATTTACACGTGACTCCCTCGTGATTCCCACGTGATTGACACGTGATTCCCACGTGATTCCCACGTGATTGACAAGTGATTCCCACGGGATTCCCACGTGACTCCCTCGTGATTCCCACGTGATTGACACGTGATTCCCACCTAATTCCCACGTGATTGACACGTGATTCCCACGTGATTCCCACGTGATTGACACATTCACACGTGATTCCCCCTTGATTGACACGTGATTCCCAAGGGATTCCCACGTGACTCCCTCGTGACACCCACGTGATTGACACGTGATTCCCACCTAATTCCCACGTGATTGACACGTAATTCCCATGTGATACCCACGTGATTGACACATTCACACGTGACTCCCCCTTGATTGACACGTGATTCCCAAGGGATTCCCACGTGACTCCCTCGTGTTTCCCACGTGATTGACACGTGATTCCCACGTGATTCCCACGTGATTGACACGTGATTCCCTCGTGATTGCCACGTGATTGACACATGATTCCCACGTGAGTCCCATGTGATTGACACATGATTCTCACGTGATTCACACGTGAGTCCCATGTGATTGACACATGATTCCCACGTGATTTACACGTCATTCCCAAGTGATTCCCACGTGATTCCCATGTGATTGACACGTGATTCCCACGTGATTGACACGTGATTCCCACCTAATTCCCACGTGATTGACACGTGATTCTCATGTGATTGACACATACCCACGTGATTACCACATGATTGACACGTGATTCCCACGGGATTCCCACGTGACTCCCTCGTGATTCCCACGTGATTGACAAGTGATTCCCACCTTATCCCCACGTGATTGACACGTGATTCCCTCGTGATTCCCACGTGATTGACACGTGATTCCCACGGGATTCCCACGTGATTGACACGTGATTCCCACGGGATTCCCACGTGACTCCCTCGTGATTCCCACCTGATTGACACGTGATTCCCACCTAATTCCAACGTGTTTGACACGTGATTCACACCTGATTCCCACGTGATTGACACATTCCCACGTGATTCCCACGTGATTGACACATGATACCCACGGGATTCCCACGTGAGTCCCTCATGATTCCCACGTGATTGACACGTGATTCCCACGTGATTCGCACGTGATTGACACATTCCCACGTGATTCCCACGTGATTGACACGTGATTCCCACGGGATTTCTACGTGACTCACTTGTGATTCCCACGTGATTGACACGTGATTCCCGCGGGATTCCCACGTGACTCCCTCATGATTCCCACGTGATTGACACGTGATTCCCACGTGATTCGCACGTGATTGACACATTCCCACGTGATTCCCACGTGATTGACACGTGATTCCCCCGGGATTTCTACGTGACTCACTTGTGATTCCCACGTGATTGACACGTGATTCCCACGCGATTCCCACGTGACTCCCTCATGATTCCCTCGTGATTGACACGTGATTCCCACGTGATTCGCACGTGATTGACACATTCCCACGTGATTCCCACGTGATTGACACGTGATTCCCACGGGATTCCCACGTGACTCCCTCATGATTCCCACGTGATTGACACGTGATTCCCACGTGATTCGCACGTGTTTGACACATTCCCACGTGATTCCCACGTGATTGACACGTGATTCCCCCGGGATTTCTACGTGACTCACTTGTGATTCCCACGTGATTGACACGTGATTCCCACCTAATTCCCACGTGTTTGACACGTGATTCCCACCTGAATCCCACGTGATTGACACATTCCCACGTGATTCCCACGTGATTGACACGTGATTCCCACGGGATTCCCACATGACTCCCTCATGATTCCCACGTGATTGACACGTGATTCCCACGTGATTCGCACGTGATTGACACATTCCCACGTGATTCCCACGTGATTGACACGTGATTCCCACGGGATTTCTACGTGACTCACTTGTGATTCCCACGTGATTGACACGTGATTCCCACCTAATTCCCACGTGATTGACACGTGATTCCCATGTGATTCCCACGTGATTGACACGTGATTCCCAACTAATTCCCACGTGATTGACACATTCCCACGTGATTCCCACGTGATTGGCACATGATTCCCACGGGATTCCCTCATGATTCCCTCGTGATTCCCATGTGATTGACACGTGATTCCCATGTGAGTCCCATGTGATTGACACATGATTCCCACGTGATTTACACGTGATTCCCACGTGATTCCCATGTGATTGACAGGTGATTCCCACGTGATTCCCACGTGATTGACACGTGATTCCCACGTGATTCCCACGTGATTCCCATGTGATTGACAGGTGATTCCCACGTGATTCCCACGTGATTGACACGTGATTCCCACGTGATTGACACGTGATTCCCACCTGATTCGCACGTGATTGACACGTGATTCCCTCGTCATTCCCACGTGATTGACACGTGATTCCCACGTGATTTCCACGTGATTTACACGTGATTCCCACGTGCTTCCCACGTGATTCCCATGTGATTGACAGGTGATTCCCACGTGATTCCCACGTGATTGACACGTGATTCCCACGTGATTCCCACGTGATTCCCATGTGATTGACAGGTGATTCCCACGTGATTCCCACGTGATTGACAAGTGATTCCCACGGGATTCCCACGTGACTCCCTCGTGATTCCCACGTGATTGACACGTGATTCCCACCTAATTCCCACATGATTGACACGTGATTCCCACGTGATTCCCACGTGATTGACACGTGATTCCCACGTGAGTCCCATGTGATTGACACATGATTCCCACGTGATTTACACGTGACTCCCTCGTGATTCCCACGTGATTGACACGTGATTCCCACGTGATTCCCACGTGATTGACAAGTGATTCCCACGGGATTCCCACGTGACTCCCTCGTGATTCCCACGTGATTGACACGTGATTCCCACCTAATTCCCACGTGATTGACACGTGATTCCCACGTGATTCCCACGTGATTGACACATTCACACGTGATTCCCCCTTGATTGACACGTGATTCCCAAGGGATTCCCACGTGACTCCCTCGTGACACCCACGTGATTGACACGTGATTCCCACCTAATTCCCACGTGATTGACACGTAATTCCCATGTGATACCCACGTGATTGACACATTCACACGTGACTCCCCCTTGATTGACACGTGATTCCCAAGGGATTCCCACGTGACTCCCTCGTGTTTCCCACGTGATTGACACGTGATTCCCACGTGATTCCCACGTGATTGACACGTGATTCCCTCGTGATTGCCACGTGATTGACACATGATTCCCACGTGAGTCCCATGTGATTGACACATGATTCTCACGTGATTCACACGTGAGTCCCATGTGATTGACACATGATTCCCACGTGATTTACACGTCATTCCCAAGTGATTCCCACGTGATTCCCATGTGATTGACACGTGATTCCCACGTGATTGACACGTGATTCCCACCTAATTCCCACGTGATTGACACGTGATTCTCATGTGATTGACACATACCCACGTGATTACCACATGATTGACACGTGATTCCCACGGGATTCCCACGTGACTCCCTCGTGATTCCCACGTGATTGACAAGTGATTCCCACCTTATCCCCACGTGATTGACACGTGATTCCCTCGTGATTCCCACGTGATTGACACGTGATTCCCACGGGATTCCCACGTGATTGACACGTGATTCCCACGGGATTCCCACGTGACTCCCTCGTGATTCCCACCTGATTGACACGTGATTCCCACCTAATTCCAACGTGTTTGACACGTGATTCACACCTGATTCCCACGTGATTGACACATTCCCACGTGATTCCCACGTGATTGACACATGATACCCACGGGATTCCCACGTGAGTCCCTCATGATTCCCACGTGATTGACACGTGATTCCCACGTGATTCGCACGTGATTGACACATTCCCACGTGATTCCCACGTGATTGACACGTGATTCCCACGGGATTTCTACGTGACTCACTTGTGATTCCCACGTGATTGACACGTGATTCCCGCGGGATTCCCACGTGACTCCCTCATGATTCCCACGTGATTGACACGTGATTCCCACGTGATTCGCACGTGATTGACACATTCCCACGTGATTCCCACGTGATTGACACGTGATTCCCCCGGGATTTCTACGTGACTCACTTGTGATTCCCACGTGATTGACACGTGATTCCCACGCGATTCCCACGTGACTCCCTCATGATTCCCTCGTGATTGACACGTGATTCCCACGTGATTCGCACGTGATTGACACATTCCCACGTGATTCCCACGTGATTGACACGTGATTCCCACGGGATTCCCACGTGACTCCCTCATGATTCCCACGTGATTGACACGTGATTCCCACGTGATTCGCACGTGTTTGACACATTCCCACGTGATTCCCACGTGATTGACACGTGATTCCCCCGGGATTTCTACGTGACTCACTTGTGATTCCCACGTGATTGACACGTGATTCCCACCTAATTCCCACGTGTTTGACACGTGATTCCCACCTGAATCCCACGTGATTGACACATTCCCACGTGATTCCCACGTGATTGACACGTGATTCCCACGGGATTCCCACATGACTCCCTCATGATTCCCACGTGATTGACACGTGATTCCCACGTGATTCGCACGTGATTGACACATTCCCACGTGATTCCCACGTGATTGACACGTGATTCCCACGGGATTTCTACGTGACTCACTTGTGATTCCCACGTGATTGACACGTGATTCCCACCTAATTCCCACGTAATTGACAAGTGATTCCCACGTGATTCTCACGTGATTGACACATTCCAACGTGATTCCCACGTGATTGACACGTGATTCCCACGGGATTCCCACGTGACTCCCTCATGATTCCCACGTGATTGACACGTGATTCCCACGTGATTCGCACGTGATTGAAACATTCCCACGTCATTCCCACGTGATTGACACGTGATTCCCACGGGATTTCTACGTGACTCACTTGTGATTCCCACGAGATTGAAACGTGATTCCCACCTAATTCCCACGTGTTTGACACGTGATTCCCACCTGATTCCCACGTGATTGACACATTCTCTCGTGATTCCCACGTGATTGACACGTGATTCCCACGGGATTCCCACGTGACTCCCTCGTGATTCCCACGTGACTCCCTCGTGATTCCCACGTGATTAACACGTGATTCCCACGTGATTCCCACGTGTTTGACACCTTCCCACGTGATTCCCACGTGATAGACACGTGATTTCCACGGGATTTCAACGTGACTCCCTCGTGATTCCCACGTGATTGACACGTGATTCCCACCTAATTCCCACGAGATTGACACGTGATTCCCACGTGATTCCCACGTGATTGACACATTCCCATGTGATTCCCACGTGATTGTCACCTGATTCCCACGGGATTCCCACGTGACTCCCTCGTGATTAACACGTGTTTGACACGTGATTCCCACATGATTAAAACGTGATTCCCCTTGATTTCCAAGTGATTGACACCTGATTTCCACGTGATTCCCACGTGATTGACACGTCATTCCCACGTGATTCCCTCGAGATTTCCACATAATTCCCACGTGATTGACACGTGATTCCCACGTGATTAAAACGTGATTTCCCCTTTGTTCCCACGTGATTGACACGTGATTCCCAAGGGATTCCCCCGTGACTCCCTCGTGATTCCCACGTGATTGACACGTGATTCCCACCTAATTCCCACGTGATTGACACGTGATTCCCACGGGATTCCCACGTGACTGACACATTCCCACCTGATTCCCACGTGATTCACAGGTGATTCCCACGGGATTCCCACGTGACTCCCTCGTGATTATCACGTGATTGACACGTGATTCCCACCTAATTCCCACGTGATTGACAAGTGATTCACATGTGATTCCGACGTGATTGACACATTCCCACGTGATTCCCACGTGATTGACACGTGATTCCCACGGGATTCCCACGTGACTCCCTCGTGATTCCCACGTGATTAACACGTGATTCCCACGTGATTCCCACGTGATTGACACGTGATTCCCACGTGATTCCCACGTGATTCCTCGTGATTGACACTTGATTCGCACGTGATTCCCACGGGATTGACACGTGATTCCCACATGATTCCAACGTAATTACCACGTGATTCGAACTTGACTCTCACGTGATTCCCACGTGATTGACACGTGATTCCCTCGTGATTCCCACGTGATTGACACGTCATTCCCATGTGATTCCCACGTGATTGACACGTGATTCCCATGTGATTGACACATGATTCCCACGTGATTTACACGTGATTCCCACGGTATTCCCACGTGACTCCCTCGTGATTCCCACGTGATTGACACTTGATTCCAACCTAATTCCCACGTGATTGACATGTGACTCCCTCGTGATTGACACGTGATTGACACATGATTCCAACCTAATTCCCACGTGATTGACTCGTGATTCCCTCGTGATTCCCACGTGATTCTCACTTGATTCCTACGTGATTGACACGTGATTTCCGCCTAATTCCCACGTGATTGACACGTGATTCTCACGTGATTCCCACGTGATTGACACATTCCCACATGATTACCACATGATTGACACGTGATTCCCACGGGATTCCCACGTGACTCCCTCGTGATTACCACGTGATTGACACGTGATTGCCACGTAATTCCCACATGATTGACACATTCCCATGTGATTACCACGTGATTGACACGTGAATCCCACGGGATTCAAACGTGACTCCCTCGTGATTCCCACGTGAGTCCCATGTGATTGACACATGATTCCCACGTGATTTACACGTGATTCCCACGTGATTCCCACGTGATTCTCACGTGATTCACATGTGATTGACTCGTGATTCCCAAGTGATTGACAGGTGATTCCCAAGGGAATCCCAGGTGACTCCCTCGTGATTCCCACGTGATTGACACGTGATTCCCACCTAATTCGCACGTGATTGACACGTGATTCCCACGTGATTCCCACATGATTGACGCATTCCCATGTGATTCCCCCGTGATTGACACATGATTCCCACGGGACTCCCACGTGACTCCCTCGTGATTCCCACGTGATTTACACGTGATTCCCACCTAATTCCCACGTGATTGACACGTGATTCCCACGTGATTCCCACGTGATTGACACGTGATTCCCACGTGATTCCCACGTGATTGACCTGTGATTCCCTCGTGATTGCCACGTGAATGACACGTGATTCCCACGTGAGTCCCATGTGATTAACACATGATTCCCACGTGATTCCCACGTGAGTCCAATGTGATTGACACGTGATTCCCACGTGATTCCCACGTGATTCCCACGTGATTCTTACGATATCGACACGTGATTCCCACGTGATTCCCACGTGAGTCCCATGTGATTGACACATGATTCCCACGTGATTTACACGTGATTCCCACGGTATTCCCACGTGACTCCCTCGTGATTCCCACGTGATTGACACTTGATTCCAACCTAATTCCCACGTGATTGACATGTGACTCCCTCGTGATTGCCACGTGATTGACACATGATTCCAACCTAATTCCCACGTGATTGACTCGTGATTCCCTCGTGATTGCCACGTGATTCTCACTTGATTCCTACGTGATTGACACGTGATTTCCGCCTAATTCCCACGTGATTGACACGTGATTCTCACGTGATTCCCACGTGATTGACACATTCCCACATGATTACCACATGATTGACACGTGATTCCCACGGGATTCCCACGTGACTCCCTCGTGATTACCACGTGATTGACACGTGATTGCCACGTAATTCCCACATGATTGACACATTCCCACGTGATTACCACGTGATTGACACGTGAATCCCACGGGATTCAAACGTGACTCCCTCGTGATTCCCACGTGAGTCCCATGTGATTGACACATGATTCCCACGTGATTTACACGTGATTCCCACGTGATTCCCACGTGATTCTCACGTGATTCACATGTGATTGACTCGTGATTCCCAAGTGATTGACAGGTGATTCCCAAGGGAATCCCAGGTGACTCCCTCGTGATTCCCACGTGATTGACACGTGATTCCCACCTAATTCGCACGTGATTGACACGTGATTCCCACGTGATTCCCACATGATTGACGCATTCCCATGTGATTCCCCCGTGATTGACACATGATTCCCACGGGACTCCCACGTGACTCCCTCGTGATTCCCACGTGATTTACACGTGATTCCCACCTAATTCCCACGTGATTGACACGTGATTCCCACGTGATTCCCACGTGATTGACACGTGATTCCCACGTGATTCCCACGTGATTGACCTGTGATTCCCTCGTGATTGCCACGTGAATGACACGTGATTCCCACGTGAGTCCCATGTGATTAACACATGATTCCCACGTGATTCCCACGTGAGTCCAATGTGATTGACACATGATTCCAACGTGATTTACACGTGATTCCCACGTGATTCCCACATTATTCCCACGTGAGTCCAATGTGACTGACACATGATTCCCACGTGATTTACACGTGATTACCACGTGATTGACCTGTGATTCCCTCGTGATTGCCACGTGAATGACACGTGATTCCCACGTGAGTCCCATGTGATTAACACATGATTCCCACGTGATTCCCACGTGAGTCCAATGTGATTGACACATGATTCCAACGTGATTTACACGTGATTCCCACGTGATTCCCACATGATTCCCACGTGAGTCCAATGTGACTGACACATGATTCCCACGTGATTTACACGTGATTACCACGTGATTCCCACGTGATTCTCACGTGATTCCCATGTGATTGACACGTGATTCCCACGTGATTCGCACGTGATTGAAACATTCCCACGTCATTCCCACGTGATTGACACGTGATTCCCACGGGATTTCTACGTGACTCACTTGTGATTCCCACGAGATTGAAACGTGATTCCCACCTAATTCCCACGTGTTTGACACGTGATTCCCACCTGATTCCCACGTGATTGACACATTCTCTCGTGATTCCCACGTGATTGACACGTGATTCCCACGGGATTCCCACGTGACTCCCTCGTGATTCCCACGTGACTCCCTCGTGATTCCCACGTGATTAACACGTGATTCCCATGTGATTCCCACGTGTTTGACACCTTCCCACGTGATTCCCACGTGATAGACACTTGATTTCCACGGGATTTCAACGTGACTCCCTCGTGATTCCCACGTGATTGACACGTGATTCCCACCTAATTCCCACGAGATTGACACGTGATTCCCACGTGATTCCCACGTGATTGACACATTCCCATGTGATTCCCACGTGATTGTCACCTGATTCCCACGGGATTCCCACGTGACTCCCTCGTGATTAACACGTGTTTGACACGTGATTCCCACATGATTAAAACGTGATTCCCCTTGATTTCCAAGTGATTGACACCTGATTTCCACGTGATTCCCACGTGATTGACACGTCATTCCCACGTGATTCCCTCGAGATTTCCACATAATTCCCACGTGATTGACACGTGATTCCCACGTGATTAAAACGTGATTTCCCCTTTGTTCCCACGTGATTGACACGTGATTCCCAAGGGATTCCCCCGTGACTCCCTCGTGATTCCCACGTGATTGACACGTGATTCCCACCTAATTCCCACGTGATTGACACGTGATTCCCACGGGATTCCCACGTGACTGACACATTCCCACCTGATTCCCACGTGATTCACAGGTGATTACCACGGGATTCCCACGTGACTCCCTCGTGATTATCACGTGATTGACACGTGATTCCCACCTAATTCCCACGTGATTGACAAGTGATTCACATGTGATTCCGACGTGATTGACACATTCCCACGTGATTCCCACGTGATTGACACGTGATTCCCACGGGATTCCCACGTGACTCCCTCGTGATTCCCACGTGATTAACACGTGATTCCCACGTGATTCCCACGTGATTGACACGTGATTCCCACGTGATTCCCACGTGATTCCTCGTGATTGACACTTGATTCGCACGTGATTCCCACGGGATTGACACGTGATTCCCACATGATTCCAACGTAATTACCACGTGATTCGAACTTGACTCTCACGTGATTCCCACGTGATTGACACGTGATTCCCTCGTGATTCCCACGTGATTGACACGTCATTCCCATGTGATTCCCACGTGATTGACACGTGATTCCCATGTGATTGACACATGATTCCCACGTGATTTACACGTGATTCCCACGGTATTCCCACGTGACTCCCTCGTGATTCCCACGTGATTGACACTTGATTCCAACCTAATTCCCACGTGATTGACATGTGACTCCCTCGTGATTGCCACGTGATTGACACATGATTCCAACCTAATTCCCACGTGATTGACTCGTGATTCCCTCGTGATTCCCACGTGATTCTCACTTGATTCCTACGTGATGGACACGTGATTTCCGCCTAATTCCCACGTGATTGACACGTGATTCTCACGTGATTCCCACGTGATTGACACATTCCCACATGATTACCACATGATTGACACGTGATTCCCACGTGATTCCCACGTGATTGACCTGTGATTCCCTCGTGATTGCCACGTGAATGACACGTGATTCCCACGTGAGTCCCATGTGATTAACACATGATTCCCACGTGATTCCCACGTGAGTCCAATGTGATTGACACATGATTCCAACGTGATTTACACGTGATTCCCACGTGATTCCCACATGATTCCCACGTGAGTCCAATGTGACTGACACATGATTCCCACGTGATTTACACGTGATTACCACGTGATTCCCACGTGATTCTCACGTGATTCCCATGTGATTGACACGTGATTCCCACGTGATTCGCACGTGATTGAAACATTCCCACGTCATTCCCACGTGATTGACACGTGATTCCCACGGGATTTCTACGTGACTCACTTGTGATTCCCACGAGATTGAAACGTGATTCCCACCTAATTCCCACGTGTTTGACACGTGATTCCCACCTGATTCCCACGTGATTGACACATTCTCTCGTGATTCCCACGTGATTGACAGGTGATTCCCACGGGATTCCCACGTGACTCCCTCGTGATTCCCACGTGACTCCCTCGTGATTCCCACGTGATTAACACGTGATTCCCACGTGATTCCCACGTGTTTGACACCTTCCCACGTGATTCCCACGTGATAGACACGTGATTTCCACGGGATTTCAACGTGACTCCCTCGTGATTCCCACGTGATTGACACGTGATTCCCACCTAATTCCCACGAGATTGACACGTGATTCCCACGTGATTCCCACGTGATTGACACATTCCCATGTGATTCCCACGTGATTGTCACCTGATTCCCACGGGATTCCCACGTGACTCCCTCGTGATTAACACGTGTTTGACACGTGATTCCCACATGATTAAAACGTGATTCCCCTTGATTTCCAAGTGATTGACACCTGATTTCCACGTGATTCCCACGTGATTGACACGTCATTCCCACGTGATTACCTCGAGATTTCCACATAATTCCCACGTGATTGACACGTGATTCCCACGTGATTAAAACGTGATTTCCCCTTTGTTCCCACGTGATTGACACGTGATTCCCAAGGGATTCCCCCGTGACTCCCTCGTGATTCCCACGTGATTGACACGTGATTCCCACCTAATTCCCACGTGATTGACACGTGATTCCCACGGGATTCCCACGTGACTGACACATTCCCACCTGATTCCCACGTGATTCACAGGTGATTCCCACGGGATTCCCACGTGACTCCCTCGTGATTATCACGTGATTGACACGTGATTCCCACCTAATTCCCACGTGATTGACAAGTGATTCACATGTGATTCCGACGTGATTGACACATTCCCACGTGATTCCCACGTGATTGACACGTGATTCCCACGGGATTCCCACGTGACTCCCTCGTGATTCCCACGTGATTAACACGTGATTCCCACGTGATTCCCACGTGATTGACACGTGATTCCCACGTGATTCCCACGTGATTCCTCGTGATTGACACTTGATTCGCACGTGATTCCCACGGGATTGACACGTGATTCCCACATGATTCCAACGTAATTACCACGTGATTCGAACTTGACTCTCACGTGATTCCCACGTGATTGACACGTGATTCCCTCGTGATTCCCACGTGATTGACACGTCATTCCCATGTGATTCCCACGTGATTGACACGTGATTCCCATGTGATTGACACATGATTCCCACGTGATTTACACGTGATTCCCACGGTATTCCCACGTGACTCCCTCGTGATTCCCACGTGATTGACACTTGATTCCAACCTAATTCCCACGTGATTGACATGTGACTCCCTCGTGATTGCCACGTGATTGACACATGATTCCAACCTAATTCCCACGTGATTGACTCGTGATTCCCTCGTGATTCCCACGTGATTCTCACTTGATTCCTACGTGATTGACACGTGATTTCCGCCTAATTCCCACGTGATTGACACGTGATTCTCACGTGATTCCCACGTGATTGACACATTCCCACATGATTACCACATGATTGACACGTGATTCCCACGGGATTCCCACGTGACTCCCTCGTGATTACCACGTGATTGACACGTGATTGCCACGTAATTCCCACATGATTGACACATTCCCACGTGATTACCACGTGATTGACACGTGAATCCCACGGGATTCAAACGTGACTCCCTCGTGATTCCCACGTGAGTCCCATGTGATTGACACATGATTCCCACGTGATTTACACGTGATTCCCACGTGATTCCCACGTGATTCTCACGTGATTCACATGTGATTGACTCGTGATTCCCAAGTGATTGACAGGTGATTCCCAAGGGAATCCCAGGTGACTCCCTCGTGATTCCCACGTGATTGACACGTGATTCCCACCTAATTCGCACGTGATTGACACGTGATTCCCACGTGATTCCCACATGATTGACGCATTCCCATGTGATTCCCCCGTGATTGACACATGATTCCCACGGGACTCCCACGTGACTCCCTCGTGATTCCCACGTGATTTACACGTGATTCCCACCTAATTCCCACGTGATTGACACGTGATTCCCACGTGATTCCCACGTGATTGACACGTGATTCCCACGTGATTCCCACGTGATTGACCTGTGATTCCCTCGTGATTGCCACGTGAATGACACGTGATTCCCACGTGAGTCCCATGTGATTAACACATGATTCCCACGTGATTCCCACGTGAGTCCAATGTGATTGACACATGATTCCAACGTGATTTACACGTGATTCCCACGTGATTCCCACGTGATTCTCACGTGATTCCCATGTGATTGACACGTGATTCCCACGTGATTGACACGTGATTCCCACGTGATTCCCACGTGAGTCCAATGTGACTGACACATGATTCCCACGTGATTTACACGTGATTACCACGTGATTCCCACGTGATTCTCACGTGATTCCCATGTGATTGACACGTGATTCCCACGTGATTCTCACGTGATTCCCATGTGATTGACACGTGATTCCCACGTGATTAACACATGATTCCCACGTGATTCCCACGTGAGTCCAATGTGACTGACACATGATTCCCACGTGATTTACACGTGATTACCACGTGATTCCCACGTGATTCTCACGTGATTCCCATGTGATTGACACGTGATTCCCACGTGATTGACACGTGATTCCCACGTGATTCCCACGTGATTGACACATTCCCACGTGATTACCACGTGATTGACACGTGATTCCCACGGGATTCCCACGTGACTCCCTCGTGATTCCCACGTGATTGACACGTAATTCCCACGTGATTCCCACGTGATTGACACATTCCCACGTGATTCCAACGGGATTGACACGTGATTACCACGGGATTCCCACGTGACTCCCTCGTGATTCCCATGTGATTGACACGTGATTCCCACCTTATTCCCACGTGATTGACACGTGATTGCTACGTGTTTTCCACGTGATTGCCACGTCATTGACACATTCCCACGTGATTCCCACGTGATTGACACGTAATTCCCACGGGATTCTCACGTGACTCCCTCGTGATTCCCACGTGATTGACACGTGATTCCCACGTGATTCCCACGTGATTGAAACATTCCCACGTGATTCCCACGTGATTGACACGTGATTCCCACGGGATTCCCACGTGACTCCCTCGTGATTCCCATGTGATTGACACGTGATTCCCACCTTATTCCCACGTGATTGACACGTGATTCCTACGTGTTTTCCACGTGATTCCCACGTTGTTGACACGTGATTCCCACATGAATCCCACGTGATTACCACGTGATGGACACGTGATTCCCACGGGATTCCCACGTGACTCCCTCATGATTCCCACGTGATTGACACGTGAGTCCCACGTGATTCGCACGTGATTGACACATTCCCACGTGATTCCCACGTGATTGACATGTGATTCCCACGGGATTTGTACGTGACTCACTTGTGATTCCCACGTGATTGACACGTGATTCCCACGGGATTGACAAGTATTCCCACCTAATTCCCACGTGATTGACACGTGATTCCCACGTGATTCCCACGTGATTGACACGTGATTCCCACGGGATTCCCACGTGACTCCCTCGTGATTATCACGTGATTGACAAGTGATTCCCACCTAATTCCCACGTGATTGACAAGTGATTCCCATGTGATTCCGACGTGATTGACACATTCCCACCTGATTCCCACGTGATTCACAGGTGATTCCCACGGGATTCCCACGTGACTCCCTCGTGATTATCACGTGATTGACACGTGATTCCCACCTAATTCCCACGTGATTGACAAGTGATTCCCATGTGATTCCGACGTGATTGACACATTCCCACGTGATTCCCACGTGATTGACACGTGATTCCCACGGGATTCCCACGTGACTCCCTCGTGATTCCCACGTGATTAACACGTGATTCCCACGTGATTCCCACGTGATTGACACGTGATTCCCACGTGATTCCCACGTGATTGACACGTGACTCCCCCGTGATTCCCACGTGATTAACAGCTGATTCCCACGTGATTTCCACGTGATTACCATGTGATTGACATGTGATTTCCACGTGATTCCCACGTGAATGGCACTTGATTCCCACGTGATTCCCACGTGATTGACAAGTGATTCCCACGTGATTCTCACATGATTTCCTCGTGATTGACACGTGATTCCAACGTGATTCTCACGTGATTGACACGTGATTCCCCCGTGATTCCCACGTGATTGACACGTGGTTCCCACGTGATTCCCACGTTATTGACACGTGATTCCCCCGTGATTCCCACATGATTGACACGTGGTTCCCACGTGATTCCCACGTGATTGACACGTTATCCCCACGTGATTAAAACGTGATTCCCCCTTGATTCCCACGTGAATCACACGTGATTCCCACGTGATTCCCACCTGATTGACACGTGATTCCCACGTGATTGACACGTGATTCCCAAGGGATTCCCACGTGATTGACCCGTGATTCGCACGTGATTGACACCTGATTCCCACGTGATTCCCACGTGATTGACACATTCCCACGTGATTCCCACGTGATTGACACGTGATTCCCACGGGAATCCAACGTGACACCCTCGTGATTCCCACGTGATTGACACGTGATTCCAACCTAATTCCCACGTGATTGACACGTGATTCCCACGTCATTCCCACGTGATTCCCAGGTAAATGACAATTGATTCCCACATGATTCCCACGTGATTGACACATTCCCACGTGATTCCCACGTGATTGACACGTGATTCCCACGTGAGTCCAATGTGATTGACACATGATTCCCACGTGATTTACACGTGTTCCCATGTGATTCCCACGTGATTCTCACGTGATTCCCATGTGATTGACACGTGATTCCCACGTGATTGACAGGTGATTTCCACGGGATTCCCAGGTGACTCCCTCGTGATTCCCACGTGATTGACACGTGATTCCCAGCTAATTCCCACGTGATTGACATGTGATTCCCACGTGATTGACACGTGATTCCCACGGGATTCCCACGTGACTCCCTCGTGATTCCCACGTGATTGACACGTGATTCCCACCTATTTCCCACGTGATTGACACGTGATTCCCACGTGATTGACACGTGATTCCCACGGGATTCCCACGTGACTCCCTCGTGATTCCCACGTGAGTGACACGTGATTCCCACCTAATTCCCACGTGTTTGACACGTGATTCCCACGTGATTACCACGTGATTGACACATTCCCACGTGATTCCCACGTGATGGTCACCTGATTCCCACGGGCTTCCCACGTGACTCCCTCATGTTTCCTACGTGATTGACACGTGATTCCCACCTAATTCCTACATGATTGACACGTGAGTCCCACGGGATTCCCACATGACTCTCTCGTGATTCCCACGTGATTGACACGTGATTCCCACCTATTTCCCACGTGATTGACACGTGATTCCCACGTGATTCCCACGTGATTGACACATTCCCTCGTGATTCCCACGTGATTGACACGTGATTCCCACAGGATTCCCACGTGACTCCCTCGTGATTCCCACGTGATTGACACGTGATTCCCACCAGTTCCCACGTGTTTGACACGTGATCCCACGTGAGTCCCAGGTGATTGACACATGATTCCCACGTGATTTACACGTGATTCCCACGTGATTCCCTCGTGATTCCCACGTGATTCTCACGTGATTCTCATGTCATTGACACGTGATTCCCACGTGATTGACACGTGATTCCCACATAATTCCCACGTGATTGACACGTGATTCCCACGTGATACCCACGTGATTGACACATTCCCACGTGATTCCCCCGTGATTGACACGTGATTCCCACGGGATTCCCACGTGACTCCCTCGTGATTCCCACGTGATTGACACGTGATTCCCACCTAATTCCCACGTGATTGACACGTGATTCCCACGTGATTGACACGTGATTCCCATGTGATTCCCACGTGATTCCCACGTGAATCCCATGTGATTGACACATGATTCCCACGTGTTTCCCACGTGATTGACACATTCCCACGTGATTCCCACGTGATTGACACGTGATTCCCACGGGATTCCCACGTGAATCCCTCGTGATTCCCACGTGATTGACACGTGATTCCCACCTAATTCCCAAGTGTTTGACACGTGATTCCCACGTGAATCCCATGTGATTGACACATGATTGCGACGTGATTCCCACGTGATTGACACATTCCCACGTTTTTCCCCCGTGATTGACACGTGATTCCCACGGGATTCCCACGTGACTCCGTCGTGATTCCCACGTGATTGACACGTGATTCCCACCTAATTCCCACGTGATTGACACGTGATTCCCACCTAATTCGCACGTGATTGACACGTGATTCCCACGTGATTCCCACGTGATTGACACGTGACTCCCCCGTGATTCCCACGTGATTAACACCTGATTCCCACGTGATTTCCACGTGATTACCACGTGATTGACACGTGATTTTCACGTGATTTCCATGTGAATGGCACTTGATTCCCACGTGATTCCCACGTGATTGACACGTGATTTTCACGTGATTCCCACGTGATTCCCACCTGATTGACACGTGATTCCCACGTGATTCCCACGTGATTGACACGTGATTCCCAAGGGATTCCCACGTGATTGTCCCGTGATTCGCACGTGATTGACACCTGATTCCCACGTGATTCCCACGTGATTGACACATTCCCACGTGATTCCCACGTGATTGACACGTGATTCCCACGGGAATCCAACGTGACACCCTCGTGATTCCCACGTGATTGACACGTGATTCCAACCTAATTCACACGTGATTGACACGTGATTCCCACGTCATTCCCACGTGATTCCCACGTAAATGACAAGTGATTCCCACATGATTCCCACGTGATTGACACATTCCCACGTGATTCCCACGTGATTGACACGTGATTCCCATGTGAGTCCCATGTGATTGACACATGATTCCCACGTGATTTTCCCGTGAATCCCACGTGATTCCCACGTGATTCTCATGTGATTCCCATGTGATTGACACGTGATTCCCACGTGATTGACAGTTGATTTCCACGGGATTCCCAGGTGACTCCCTCGTGATTCCCACGTGATTGACACGTGATTCCCACCTAATTCCCACGTGCTTGACACGTGATTAACATGTGATTCCCACGTGATTGACACGTGATTCCCACGTGACTCCCATGTGATTGACACATGATTCCCACGTGTTTCCCACGTGATTCACACATTCCCACGTGATTCCCACGTGATTGACACGTGATTCCCACGGGATTCCCACGTGAATCCCTCGTGATTCCCACGTGATTGACACGTGATCCCCACCTAATTCCCACGTGTTTGACACGTGATTCCCACGTGAGCCCCATGTGATTGACACATGAATGCGACGTGATTCCCACGTGATTGACACATTCCCACGTTTTTCCCCCGTGATTGACACGTGATTCCCTCGGGATTCCCACGTGACTCCGTCGTGATTCCCACGTGATTGACACGTGATTCCCACCTAATTCCCACGTGATTGACACGTGATTCCCACCTAATTCCCACATGATTGACACGTGATTCCCACCTAATTCCCACGTGATTGACACGTGATTCCCACGTGATTCCCACGTGATTGACACGTGACTCCCCCGTGATTCCCACGTGATTAACACCTGATTCCCACGTGATTTCCACGTGATTACCACGTGATTGTCAAGTGATTCCCACTTGATTCTCACATGATTTCCTCGTCATTGACACGTGATTCCAACGTGATTCTCACGTGATTGACAAGTGATTCCCACGTGATTCTCAAGTGACTCCCACGTGATTCCCACGTGATTGACACGTGATTCCCCCGTGATTCCCACATGATTGACACGTGGTTCCCACGTGATTCCCAGGTGACTAACACGTTTTCCCCACGTGATTAAAACGTGATTCCCCCTTGATTCCCACGTGATTGACACGTGATTCCCACATGATTGACACGTGGTTCCCACGTGATTCCCACGTGATTGACACGTGATTCCCCCGTGATTCCCACATGATTGACAAGTGGTTCCCACGTGATTCCGACGTGATTAACACGTTATCCCCACGTGATTAAAACGTGATTCCCCCTTGATTCCCACGTGAATCACACGTGATTCCCACGTGATTCCCACCTGATTGACACGTGATTCCCACGTGATTCCCACGTGATTGACACGTGATTACCACGGGATTCCCAGGTGACTCCCTCGTGTTTCCCTCGTGATTGACACGTGATTCCCACCTAATTCCCACGTGATTGACACGTGATTCCCACGTGATTCCCACGTGATTGACACGTGATTCCCACGTGATTCCCACGTGATTGACACGTGATCACGTCGTGATTGCCACGTGATTGACACGTGATTCCCACGTGAGTCCCATGTGATTGACACATGATTCCCACGTGATTCCCACTTGATTGACACATTCCCACGTGATTCCCACGTGATTGACACGTGATTCCCACGGGATTCCCACGTGACTCCCTCGTGATTTCCACGTGAATGACACGTGATTCCCACCTAATTACCCTGTGTTTGACAAGTGATTCCCACGTGATTCCCACGTGATTGACACGTGATTCCCACCTTATTCCCACGTGATTGACACGCGATTTCCACGTGATTCCCAGGTAATTGACACATTCCGACGTGATTCCCACGTGATTGACACGTGATTCCCACGGGATTCACACGTGACTCCCTCGTGATTCCCACGTGATTGACACGTGATTCCCACCTAATTCCCACGTGTTTGACACGTGATTCCCACCTGATTCTCACGTGACTCCCACGTGATTGGCACGTGATTCCCACGGGATTCCCACGTGATTCCCTCGTGATTCCCACGTGATTGACACGTGATTCCCACCTAATTCCCACGTGTTTGACACGTGATTCCCACGTGATTCCCACGTGATTGACACATTCCCACGTGATTCCCACGTGATTGACACGTGATTCCCAAGGGATTCCCACGTGACTCCCTCGTGATTCCCACGTGATTGACACGTGATTCCAACCTAATTCCCACGTGATTGACACGTGAATCCCAAGTGAATCCCACGTGATTGACACGTGATTCCCACGTGAGTCCCATGTGATTGACACATGATTCCCACTTGATTTACACGTGATTCCCACGGTATTCCCATGTGACTCCCTCGTGATTCCCACGTGATTTACACGTGATTCCAACCTAATTCCCACGTGATTGACATGTGATTCCCTCGTGATTCCAACCTAATTACCACGTGATTGACACGTGATTCCCACGTGATTCCCACGAGATTGACACGTGATTCCCACGTGATTCCCACGTGATTGACACGTGATTCCCTCGTGATTGCCACGTGAGTGACACGTGATTCCCACGTGAGTCCCATGTGATTGACACATGATTCCCACGTGATTTACACGTGATTACCACGTGATTCCCACGTGATTCTCACGTGATTCCCCTGTGATTGACACGTGATTCCCACGTGATTGACAGGTGACTCCCACGGGATTCCAACGTGACTCCCTCGTGATTCCCACGTGATTGATACGTGATTTCCAGCTAATTCCCACGTGATTGCCACGTGATTCCCACGTGATTCCCACGTGATTGACACATTCCCACGTGATTCCCACGTGATTGACACGTGACTCCCACGAGATTCCCACGTGACTCCCTCGTGATTCCCACGTGATTTACACGTGATTACCCCGTGATTCCCACGTGATTCTCACGTGATTCCCCTGTGATTGACACGTGATTCCCACGTGATTGACAGGTGACTCCCACGGGATTCCCACGTGACTCCCTCGTGATTCCCACGTGATTGACACGTGATTCCCACCTTATTCCCACGTGATTGACACGTGATTCCCAGGTGATTCCCACGTAATTGACACATTCCCACGTGATTCCCACGTGATTGACACGTGATTCCCACGGGATTCCCACGTGACTCCCTCGTGATTCCCACGTGATTGACACGTGATTCCCACCTAATTAACAAGTGGTTGACACGTGATTCCCACCTGATTCCCACGTGATTGACACATTCCCACGTGATTCCCATGTGATTGACACGTGATTCCCACGGGATTCCCAGGTGACTCCCTCGTGTTTCCCTCGTGATTGACACGTGATTCCCACCTAATTCCCACGTGATTGACACGTGATTCCCAGGTGATTGACACGTTATTCCCACGTGATTCCCACGTGATTGACACGTAATTCCCTCGTGATTGCCACGTGATTGCCACGTGATTCCCACGTGAGTTCCATGTGATTGACACATGATTCCCACGTAAATGACAAGTGATTCCCACATGATTCCCACGTGATTGATACATTCCCACGTGATTCCCACGTGATTGACACGTGATCCCACGTGAGTCCCATGTGATTAACACATGATTCCCACGTGATTTACACGTGATTCCCACGTGATTCCCACGTGATTCTCACGTGATTCCAATGTGATTGACACGTGATTCCCACGTGATTGACAGGTGATTCCCACGGGATTCCCATGTGACTCCCTCGTGAGTCCCACGTGATTGACAGGGGATTCCCACCTAATTCCCACGTGATTGACACGTGATTCCCACGTGATTCCCACGTGATTGACACATTTCCACGTGATTCCCCCTTGATTGACACGTGATTCCCAAGGGATTCCCACATGACTCCCTCGTGATTCCCACGTGATTGACACGTGGTTCCCACCTAATTTCCACGTGATTGACACGTGATTCCCACGTGATTCCCACGTGATTGACACGTGATTCCCTCGTGATTGCCAAGTGATTGACACATGATTCCCACGTGAGTCCCATGTGATTGACACATGATTCCAACGTGATTCCCACGTGAGTCCCATGTGATTGACACATGATTCCCACGTGATTTACACGTGATTCCCACGTGATTCCCATGTGATTCTCACGTGATTGCCATGTGATTGACCCGTGATTCCCACGTGATTGCCACGTGATTGCCACGTGATTCCCACGTGATTGACACATTCCCACGTGATTCCCACGTGATTGACACGTGATTCCCACGGGATTCCCACGTGACTCCCTCGTGATTCCCACGTGATTAACACGTGATTCCCACGTGATTCCCACGTGATTGACACCTTCCCACGTGATTCCCACGTGATTGACACGTGATTCCCACGGGATTTCAACGTGACTCCCTCGTGATTCCCACGTGATTGACACGTGATTCCCACCTAATTCCCACGTGATTGACACGTGATTCCCACGTGATTGACACGTGATTCCCACGGGATTCCCACGTGACTCCCTCGTGATTCCCACGTTATTGACACGTGATTCCAACCTAATTCCCCCGTGATTGACACGTGATTCCCATGTCATACCCACGTGATTCCCACGTAAATGACAAGTGATTCCCACATGATTCCCACGTGATTGACACATTCCCACGTGATACCCACGTGATTGACACGTGATTCCCACTTGATTGACACGTGATTCCCACGTGATTCCCACGTGATTCCCATGTGATTTCCATGTGATTGCCATGTGATTGACACGTGATTCCCACGTGATACCCACGTGATTGACACGTGATTCCCACTTGATTGACACGTGATTCCCACGTGATTCCCACGTGATTCCCATGTGATTCCCATGTGATTGCCACGTGATTGACACGTGATTCCCACGTGATTCCCACGTGATTGATACGTGATTCCCACGTGAGTCCCATGTGATTGACACATGATTCCCACGTGATTTACACGTGATTCCCACGTGATTCCCCCGTGATTCTCACGTGACTCCCATGTGATTGACACGTGATTCCCACGTGATTGACAGGTGATTTCCACGGGATTCCCACGTGACTCCCTCGTGATTCCCATGTGATT
This sequence comes from Muntiacus reevesi, assembly GCF_963930625.1. Classification (NCBI taxonomy): domain Eukaryota; kingdom Metazoa; phylum Chordata; class Mammalia; order Artiodactyla; family Cervidae; genus Muntiacus; species Muntiacus reevesi. The sequence goes on from NW_027077877.1 coordinate 1,982,092, forward strand.
GACACGTGATTCCCACCTAATTCCCACGTGATTGACACGTGATTCCCACGTGATTCCCACGTGATTGACACATTGCCACGTGATTCCCCCTTGATTGACACGTGATTCCCAAGGGATTCCCATGTGACTCCCTCGTGACTCCCACGTGATTGACACGTGATTTCCACCTAATTCCCACGTGATTGACACGTGATTCCCACGTGATTCCCACGTGATTGACACGTGATTCCCACGTGATTCCCAAGTGATTGACACGTGATTCCCTCGTGATTGCCACCTTATTGACACAGGATTCCCACGTGAGTCCCATGTGATTGACACATGATTCCCACGTGATTCCCACGTGATTCTCACGTGATTCCCATGTGATTGACACGTGATTCCCACGTGATTGACAGGTGATTCCCACAGGATTCCCACGTGACTCCGTCGTGATTCCCACATGATTGACAAGTATGCCCACCTAATTCCGACGTGATTGACACGTGATTCCCACGTGATTGACACATTCCCACGTGATTCCCACGTGATTGACACGTGATTCCCACGGGATTCCCACGTGACTCCCTCGTGATTTCCACGTGAATGACACGTGATTCCCACCTAATTACCCTGTGTTTGACAAGTGATTCCCACGTGATTCCCACGTGATTGACACGTGATTCCCACCTTATTCCCACGTGATTGACACGCGATTTCCACGTGATTCCCAGGTAATTGACACATTCCGACGTGATTCCCACGTGATTGACACGTGATTCCCACGGGATTCACACGTGACTCCCTCGTGATTCCCACGTGATTGACACGTGATTCCCACCTAATTCCCACGTGTTTGACATGTGATTCCCACCTGATTCTCACGTGACTCCCACGTGATTGGCACGTGATTCCCACGGGATTCCCACGTGATTCCCTCGTGATTCCCACGTGATTGACACGTGATTCCCACCTAATTCCCACGTGTTTGACACGTGATTCCCACGTGATTCCCACGTGATTGACACATTCCCACGTGATTCCCACGTGATTGACACGTGATTCCCAAGGGATTCCCACGTGACTCCCTCGTGATTCCCACGTGAGTCCCATGTGATTGACACATGATTCCCACTTGATTTACACGTGATTCCCACGGTATTCCCATGTGACTCCCTCGTGATTCCCACGTGATTGACACTTGATTCCAAGCTAATTCCCACGTGATTGACATGTGACTCCCTCGTGATTGCCACGTGATTTACACGTGATTCCAACCTAATTCCCACGTGATTGACATGTGATTCCCTCGTGATTCCAACCTAATTACCACGTGATTGACACGTGATTCCCACGTGATTCCCACGAGATTGACACGTGATTCCCACGTGATTCCCACGTGATTGACACGTGATTCCCTCGTGATTGCCACGTGACTGACACGTGATTCCCACGTGAGTCCCATGTGATTGACACATGATTCCCACGTGATTTACACGTGATTACCACGTGATTCCCACGTGATTCTCACGTGATTCCCCTGTGATTGACACGTGATTACCACGTGATTGACAGGTGACTCCCACGGGATTCCAACGTGACTCCCTCGTGATTCCCAGGTGATTGATACGTGATTTCCACCTAATTCCCACGTGATTGCCACGTGATTCCCACGTGATTCCCACGTGATTGACACATTCCCACGTGATTCCCACGTGATTGACACGTGACTCCCACGAGATTCCCACGTGACTCCCTCGTGATTCCCACGTGATTTACACGTGATTACCCCGTGATTCCCACGTGATTCTCACGTGATTCCCCTGTGATTGACACGTGATTCCCACGTGATTGACAGGTGACTCCCACGGGATTCCCACGTGACTCCCTCGTGATTCCCACGTGATTGACACGTGATTCCCACCTTATTCCCACGTGATTGACACGTGATTCCCAGGTGATTCCCACGTAATTGACACATTCCCACGTGATTCCCACGTGATTGACACGTGATTCCCACGGGATTCCCACGTGACTCCCTCGTGATTCCCACGTGATTGACACGTGATTCCCACCTAATTAACAAGTGGTTGACACGTGATTCCCACCTGATTCCCACGTGATTGACACATTCCCACGTGATTCCCATGTGATTGACACGTGATTCCCACGGGATTCCCAGGTGACTCCCTCGTGTTTCCCTCGTGATTGACACGTGATTCCCACCTAATTCCCACGTGATTTACACGTGATTCCCACGTGATTGACACGTTATTCCCACGTGATTCCCACGTGATTGACACGTAATTCCCTCGTGATTGCCACGTGATTGCCACGTGATTCCCACGTGAGTTCCATGTGATTGACACATGATTCCCACGTAAATGACAAGTGATTCCCACATGATTCCCACGTGATTGATACATTCCCACGTGATTCCCACGTGATTGACACGTGATCCCACGTGAGTCCCATGTGATTAACACATGATTCCCACGTGATTTACACGTGATTCCCACGTGATTCCCACGTGATTCTCACGTGATTCCAATGTGATTGACACGTGATTCCCACGTGATTGACAGGTGATTCCCACGGGATTCCCATGTGACTCCCTCGTGAGTCCCACGTGATTGACAGGGGATTCCCACCTAATTCCCACGTGATTGACACGTGATTCCCACGTGATTCCCACGTGATTGACACATTTCCACGTGATTCCCCCTTGATTGACACGTGATTCCCAAGGGATTCCCACATGACTCCCTCGTGATTCCCACGTGATTGACACGTGGTTCCCACCTAATTTCCACGTGATTGACACGTGATTCCCACGTGATTCCCACGTGATTGACACGTGATTCCCTCGTGATTGCCAAGTGATTGACACATGATTCCCACGTGAGTCCCATGTGATTGACACATGATTCCAACGTGATTCCCACGTGAGTCCCATGTGATTGACACATGATTCCCACGTGATTTACACGTGATTCCCACGTGATTCCCATGTGATTTTCACGTGATTGCCATGTGATTGACCCGTGATTCCCACGTGATTGCCACGTGATTGCCACGTGATTCCCACGTGATTGACACATTCCCACGTGATTCCCACGTGATTGACACGTGATTCCCACGGGATTCCCACGTGACTCCCTCGTGATTCCCACGTGATTAACACGTGATTCCCACGTGATTCCCACGTGATTGACACCTTCCCACGTGATTCCCACGTGATTGACACGTGATTCCCACGGGATTTCAACGTGACTCCCTCGTGATTCCCACGTGATTGACACGTGATTCCCACCTAATTCCCACGTGATTGACACGTGATTCCCACGTGATTCCCACGTGATTGACACGTGATTCCCACGGGATTCCCACGTGACTCCCTCGTGATTCCCACGTTATTGACACGTGATTCCAACCTAATTCCCCCGTGATTGACATGTGATTCCCATGTCATACCCACGTGATTCCCACGTAAATGACAAGTGATTCCCACATGATTCCCACGTGATTGACACATTCCCACGTGATACCCACGTGATTGACACGTGATTCCCACTTGATTGACACGTGATTCCCACGTGATTCCCACGTGATTCCCATGTGATTTCCATGTGATTGCCATGTGATTGACACGTGATTCCCACGTGATACCCACGTGATTGACACGTGATTCCCACTTGATTGACACGTGATTCCCACGTGATTCCCACGTGATTCCCATGTGATTCCCATGTGATTGCCACGTGATTGACACGTGATTCCCACGTGATTCCCACGTGATTGATACGTGATTCCCACGTGAGTCCCATGTGATTGACACATGATTCCCACGTGATTTACACGTGATTCCCACGTGATTCCCACGTGATTCTCACGTGACTCCCATGTGATTGACACGTGATTCCCACGTGATTGACAGGTGATTTCCACGGGATTCCCACGTGACTCCCTCGTGATTCCCATGTGATTGACACGTGATTCCCACCTAATTCCCACGTGATTGACACGTGATTCCCACGTGATTCCCACGTGATTGACACATTGCCACGTGATTCCCCCTTGATTGACACGTGATTCCCAAGGGATTCCCATGTGACTCCCTCGTGACTCCCACGTGATTGACACGTGATTTCCACCTAATTCCCACGTGATTGACACGTGATTCCCACGTGATTCCCATGTGATTGACACGTGATTCCCACGTGATTCCCACGTGATTGACACGTGATTCCCTCGTGATTGCCACCTGATTGACACAGGATTCCCACGTGAGTCCCATGTGATTGACACATGATTCCCACGTGATTCCCACGTGATTCTCACGTGATTCCCATGTGATTGACACGTGATTCCCACGTGATTGACAGGTGATTCCCACAGGATTCCCACGTGACTCCGTCGTGATTCCCACGTGATTGACAAGTATTCCCACCTAATTCCGACGTGATTGACACGTGATTCCCACGTGATTGACACATTCCCAAGTGATTCCCACGTGATTGACACGTGATTCCCACGGGATTCCCACGTGATTAACACGTGATTCCCACGTGATTCCCACGTGATTGACACGTGATTCCCACCTAATTCCCACGTGATTGACACGTGATTCCCACGTGATTCTCACGTGATTGACACATTCCCACGTGATTCCCACGTGATTGGCACATGATTCTCACGGGATTCCCTCATGATTCCCTCGTGATTCCCACGTGATTGACACGTGATTCCCACCTAATTCCCACGTGTTTGACATGTGATTCCCACGTGATTCCCACGTGATTGACACATTCCCACGTGATTCCCACGTATATAACAAGTGATTCCCACATGATTCCCACGTGATTGACATATTCCCACGTGATTCCCACGTGATTGACACGTGATTCCCACGTGAGTCCCATGTGATTGACACATGATTCCCACGTGATTTACACGTGATTCCCACGTGATTCCCACGTGATTCTCACGTGATTCCCATGTGATTGACACGTGATTCTCACGTGATTGACAGGTGATTCCCACGGGATTCCCACGTGACTTCCTCGTGATTCCCACGTGATTGATACGTGATTCACACCTAATTCCCACGTGATTGACACGTGATTCCCACGTGATTCCCACGTGATTGACACATTGCCACGTGATTCCCCCTTGATTGACACGTGATTCCCAAGGGATTCCAATGTGACTCCCTCGTGACTCCCACGTGATTGACACGTGATTCCCACCTAATTCCCACGTGATTGACACGTGATTCCCACGTGATTCCCACGTGATTGACACGTGATTCCCACGTGATTCCCACGTGATTGACACGTTATTCCCTCGTGATTGCCACGTGATTGACACAGGATTCCCACGTGAGTCCCATGTGATTGACACATGATTCCCACGTGATTCCCACGTGATTCCCACGTGATTCCCACGTGATTCTCACGTGATTCCCATGTGATTGACACGTGATTCCCACGTGATTGACAGGTGATTCCCACAGGATTCCCACGTGACTCCGTCGTGATTCCCACGTGATTGACAAGTATTCCCACCTAATTCCCACGTGATTGACACATTCCCACGTGATTCCCACGTGATTGACACGTGATTCCCACGGGATTCCCACGTGATTAACACGTGATTCCCACGTGATTCCCACGTGATTGACACGTGATTCCCACCTAATTCCCACGTGATTGACACGTGATTCCCACGTGATTCTCACGTGATTGACACATTCCCACGTGATTCCCACGTGATTGGCACATGATTCCCACGGGATTCCCTCATGATTCCCTCGTGATTCCCACGTGATTGACACGTGATTCCCACCTAATTCCCACGTGTTTGACATGTGATTCCCACGTGATTCCCACGTGATTGACACATTCCCACGTTATTCCCACGTAATTGACACGTGATTCCCACGGGATTCCCACGTGACTCCCTCGTGATTCCCACGTGATTGACACGTGATTCCAACCTAATTTCCACGTGATTGACACGTGATTTCCACGTGATATTCGCGTGATTGACACGTGATTCCCACGTGAGTCCCATGTGATTGACACATGATTCCCACGTGATTTACACGTGATTCCCACGGGATTCCCACGTGACTCCCTCGTGATTCCCACGTGATTGACACATGATTCCAACCTAATTCCCACGTGATTGACATGTTACTCCCTCGTGATTGCCACGTGATTGACACGTGACTCCAACCTAATTCCCACGTGATTGACACGTGATTCCCTCGTGATTCCCACGTGATTCTCACGTGATTCCAACGTGATTGACACGTGATTCTCTCGTGATTCCCACGTGATTGACACGTGATTCCCCCGTAATTCCCACGTGATTTACAGGTGATTCCCTCGTGATTCCCACGTGATTGACACGTGATTCCCACGTGATTGACACTTGATTCCCACCTGATTCGCACGTGATTGACACGTGATTCCCTCGTGATTTCCATGTGATTGACACCTGATTCCCACGTGAGTCCCACGTGATTGACAAGTGATTCCCACGTGATTTCCACGTGATTTACACGTGATTCCCACGTGCTTCCCCCGTGATTCCCATGTGATTGACAGGTTATTCCTACGTGATTTTCACGTGATTGACACGTGATTCCCGCATCATTCCCCCATGATACCCACGTAAATTTCAAGTGATTCCCACATGATTCCCACGTGATTGACACATTCCCACGTGATTCCCACGTGATTGACACGTGATTCACACGGGATTCCCACGTGACTCCCTCGTGATTTCCACGTGATTGACACGTGATTCCCACGTCATACCCACGTGATTCACACGTAAATGACAAGTGATTCCCACATGATTCCCACGTGATTAACACATTCCCACGTGATTCCCACGTGATTGACACGTGATTCCCACGTGAGTCCCATGTGATTGACACATGATTCCCACGTGATTTACAAGTGATTCCCACGTGATTCCCACGTGATTCTCACGTGATTCCCATGTGATTGACACGTGATTCCCACGTGATTGACAGGTGATTCCCACGGGATTCCCACGTGACTCCCTCGTGATTCCCACCTGATTGACACGTGATCCCCACGTGATTCCCACGTGATTTACACATTGCCTCGTGATCCCCCCTTGATTGACTCGTGATTCCCAAGGGATTCCCACGTGACTCCCTCGTGACTCCCACGTGATTGACACGTGATTCCCACCTAATTCCCACGTGATTGACACCTGATTCCCACGTGATTCCCACGTGATTGACACGTGATTCCCACGTGATTCCCACGTGATTGACACGTGATTTCCTCATGATTGCCACGTGATTGACACATGATTCCCATGTGAGTCCCATGTGATTGATACATGATTCTCACGTGATTCCCACGTGAGTCCCATGTGATTGACACATGATTCCCACGTGATTCTCACGTGATTCCCACGTGATTCTCACGTGATTCCCATGTGATTGACACGTGATTCCCACGTGATTGACAGGTGATTCCCACAGGATTCCCACGTGACTCCGTCGTGATTGCCACCTGATTGACAAGTATTCCCACCTAATTCCCAAGTGATTGACACTGATTCCCACGTGATTGACACATTCCCACGTGATTCCCACGTGATTGACACGTGATTTCCACGGGATTTCCACGTGATTAACACGTGATTCCCCTGTGACTGACACGTGATTCCCACGTGATTCCCACATGGTTCCTCGTGATTGACACTTGATTCGCACGTGATTCCCACGGGATTGACATGTGATTCCCACGTGATTCCCACGTGATTGACACGTGATTCCCTCGTGATTGCCACGTGAATGACACATGATTCCCACGTGAGTCCCATGTGATTGACACATGATTCTCACGTGATTCCCACATGATTCCCACGTGATTGACACATTCCCACGTGATTCCCATGTGATTGACACGTGATTCACACGGGATTCCCACGTGACTCCCTCATGATTTCCACGTGATTGACACGTGATTCCCACGTCATTCCCACGTGATTCCCCCGTAAATGACAAGTGATTCCCACATGATTCCCACGTGATTGACACATTCCCACGTGATTCCCACGTGATTGACACGTGATTCCCATGTGAGTCCCATGTGATTGACACATGATTCCCACGTGATTTACACGTGATTCCCACGTGATTCCCACGTGATTCTCACGTGATTCCCATGTGATTGACACGTGATTCCCACGTGATTGACAGGTGATTCCCACGGGATTCCCACGTGACTCCCTCGTGATTCCCACGTGATTGACACGTGATTCCCACGTGATTGACACGTGATTCCCACCTGATTCGCACGTGATTGACACGTGATTCCCTCGTCATTCCCACGTGATTGACACGTGATTCCCACGTGATTTCCACGTGATTTACACGTGATTCCCACGTGCTTCCCACGTGATTCCCATGTGATTGACAGGTGATTCCCACGTGATTCCCACGTGATTGACACGTGATTCCCACGTGATTCCCACGTGATTCCCATGTGATTGACAGGTGATTCCCACGTGATTCCCACGTGATTGACAAGTGATTCCCACGTGCTTCCCACGTGATTCCCATGTGATTGACAGGTGATTCCCACGTGCTTCCCACGTGATTCCCACGTGATTGACACGTGATTCCCACGTGATTCCCATGTGATTGACAGGTGATTCCCACGTGATTCCCACGTGATTCCCATGTGATTGACACGTGATTCCCACGTGATTGACACGTGATTCCCACCTGATTCGCACGTGATTGACACGTGATTCCCACCTAATTCCCACGTGATTGACACGTGATTCCCACGTGATTCCCACGTGATTGACACGTGATTCCCACGTGAGTCCCATGTGATTGACACATGATTCCCACGTGATTCCCACTTGATTGACACATTCCCACGTGATTCCCACGTGATTGACACGTGATTCCCACGGGATTCCCACGTGACTCCCTCGTGATTTCCACGTGAATGACACGTGATTCCCACCTAATTACCCTGTGTTTGACAAGTGATTCCCACGTGATTCCCACGTGATTGACAAGTGATTCCCACCTTATTCCCACGTGATTGACACGCGATTTCCACGTGATTCCCAGGTAATTGACACATTCAGACGTGATTCCCACGTGATTGACCCGTGATTCCCACGGGATTCACACGTGACTCCCTCGTGATTCCCACGTGATTCCCACCTAATTCCCACGTGTTTGACACGTGATTCCCACCTGATTCTCACGTGACTCCCACGTGATTGGCACGTGATTCCCACGGGATTCCCACGTGATTCCCTCGTGATTCCCACGTGATTGACACGTGATTCCCACCTAATTCCCACGTGTTTGACACGTGATTCCCACGTGATTCCCACGTGATTGACACATTCCCACGTGATTCCCACGTGATTGACACGTGATTCCCAAGGGATTCCCACGTGACTCCCTCGTGATTCCCATGTGATTGACACGTGATTCCAACATAATTCCCACGTGATTGACACGTGAATCCCAAGTGAATCCCACGTGATTGACACGTGATTCCCACGTGAGTCCCATGTGATTGACACATGATTCCCACTTGATTTACACGTGATTCCCACGGTATTCCCATGTGACTCCCTCGTGATTCCCACGTGATTGACACTTGATTCCAACCTAATTCCCACGTGATTGACATGTGACTCCCTCGTGATTGCCACGTGATTTACACGTGATTCCAACCTAATTCCCACGTGATTGACATGTGATTCCCTCGTGATTCCAACCTAATTACCACGTGATTGACACGTGATTCCCACGTGATTCCCACGAGATTGACACGTGATTCCCACGTGATTCCCACGTGATTGACACGTGATTCCCTCGTGATTGCCACGTGACTGACACGTGATTCCCACGTGAGTCCCATGTGATTGACACATGATTCCCACGTGATTTAAACGTGATTACCACGTGATTCCCACGTGATTCTCACGTGATTCCCCTGTGATTGACACGTGATTACCACGTGATTGACAGGTGACTCCCACGGGATTCCAACGTGACTCCCTCGTGATTCCCACGTGATTGATACGTGATTTCCACCTAATTCCCACGTGATTGCCACGTGATTCCCACGTGATTCCCACGTGATTGACACATTCCCACGTGATTCCCACGTGATTGACACGTGACTCCCACGAGATTCCCACGTGACTCCCTCGTGATTCCCACGTGATTTACACGTGATTACCCCGTGATTCCCACGTGATTCTCACGTGATTCCCCTGTGATTGACACGTGATTCCCACGTGATTGACAGGTGACTCCCACGGGATTCCCACGTGACTCCCTCGTGATTCCCACGTGATTGACACGTGATTCCCACCTTATTCCCACGTGATTGACACGTGATTCCCACGTGATTCCCACGTAATTGACACATTCCCACGTGATTCCCACGTGATTGACACGTGATTCCCACGGGATTCCCACGTGACTCCCTCGTGATTCCCACGTGATTGACACGTGATTCCCACCTAATTAACAAGTGGTTGACACGTGATTCCCACCTGATTCCCACGTGATTGACACATTCCCACGTGATTCCCACGTGATTGACACGTGATTCCCACGGGATTCCCAGGTGACTACCTCGTGTTTCCCTCGTGATTGACACATGATTCCCACCTAATTCCCACGTGATTGACACGTGATTCCCACGTGATTCCCACGTGATTGACACGTTATTCCCACGTGATTCCCACGTGATTGACACGTAATTCCCTCGTGATTGCCACGTGATTGCCACGTGATTCCCACGTGAGTTCCATGTGATTGACACATGATTCCCACGTAAATGACAAGTGATTCCCACATGATTCCCACGTGATTGATACATGGGAATCATGTGAGAATCACGTGGGAATCACGTGGGAATGTGTCAATCACGTGCGAATCACGTGGGAATCACGTGTCAATCACGTGGGAATCATGAGGGAGTCACGTGGGAATCCCGTGGGTATCACGTGTCAATCACGTGGGAATCACGTGGGAATGTGTCAATCACGAGGGAATCAGGTGTGAATCACGTGTCAAACACGTTGGAATTAGGTGGGAATCACGTGTCAATCACGTGGGAATCACGAGGGAGTCACGTGGGAATCCCGTGGGAATCACGTGTCAATCACGTGGGAATCATGTTGGAATGTGTCAATTACGTGGGAATCACGTGGGAATCACGTGTCAATCACGTGGGGATAAGGTGGGAATCACTTGTCAATCACGTGGGAATCACGAGGGAGTCACGTGGGAATCCCGTGGGAATCACGTGTCAATCATGTGGTAATCACGTGGGTATGTGTCAATCACATGGGAATCACGTGTCAATCACGTGGGAATTAGGTGGGAATCACGTGTCAATCACGTGGGAATCACGTGTCAATCACATGGGAATCACGTGGGAATCACTTGGGAATGACGTGTAAATCACGTGGGAATCATGTGTCAATCACATGGGACTCACGTGTGAATCACGTGAGAATCATGTGTCAATCACATGGGACTCACGTGGGAATCATGTGTCAATCACGTGGCAATCACGAGGGAATAACGTGTCAATCACGTGGGAATCACGTGTCAATCACGTGGGAAACACGAGGGAGTCACGTGGGAATCCCTTGGGAATCACGTGTCAATCAAGGGGGAATCACGTGTGAATGTGTCAATCACGTGGGAATCACATGGGAATTACGTGTCAATCACGTGGGAATTAGGTGGGAATCACGTGTCAATCACGTGGGAGTCACGAGGGAGTCACGTGGGAATCCCTTGGGAATCACGTGTCAATCAAGGGGGAATCACGTGTGAATGTGTCAATCACGTGGGAATCACGTGGGAATCACGTGTCAATCACGTGGGAGTCACGAGGGAGTCACGTGGGAATCCCTTGGGAATCACGTGTCAATCAAGGGGGAATCACGTGTGAATGTGTCAATCACGTGGGAATCACGTGGAAATCACTTGTCAATCACATGGGAATCACCTGTCAATCACATGGGAATCACGTGGGAAGCACGTGGGAATCACGTGTAAATCACGTGGAAATCACGTGGGAATCACTTGTCAATCACGTGGGAATGACGAGGGAATCACGTGTCAATCACGTGCGAATCAGGTGGGAATCACGTGGAAATCACGTGGGAATCACGTGTCAATCACGTGGGAATCACCTGTCAATCACATGGGAATCACGTGGGAATCACGTGGGAATCACGTGTCAATCACGTGGGAATCACGTGGGAATCACCTGTCAATCACATGGGAATCACGTGGGAATCACGTGTCAATAACGTGGGACTCACGTGGGAATCACGTGTCAATCACGTGGGAATGACGAGGGAATCACGTGTCAATCACGTGCGAATCAGGTGGGAATCACGTGTCAATCACGTGGGAATCACGTGTCAGTCACGTGGGAATCACGTGGGAATCACCTGTCAATCACATGGGAATCACGTGGGAAGCACGTGGGAATCACGTGTCAATCACGTGGGAATTAGTTGGGAATCACGTGTCAATCACGTTGGAATCACTTGAGAATCACGTGGGAATCACGAGGGAATCACGTGTCAATCACGTGGGTATTAGGTTGGAATCACGTGTCAATCACGTGGCAATCACGAGGGAGTCACATGTCAATCACGTGGGAACTAGGTTGGAATCACGTGTCAATCACGTGGGAATCACGAGGGAGTCACTTGGGAATCCCGTGGCAATCACGTGTCAATCACGTGGGAATCACGTGGGAATGTGTCAATCACGTGGGAACCACATGGGAATCACGTGTCAAACACGTGGGAATTAGGTGGGTGTCACGTGGGAATCCCGTGGGTATCACGTGTCAATCACGTGGGGATCACGAGGGAATCACGTGGGAATCCCGTGGGAATCACGTGTCAATCACGTGGGAATCACGTGGGAATGTGTCAATCACGTGGGAATCACGTGGCAATCACGTGTCAATCACGTGGGAATCACAAGGGAGTCACGTGGGAATCCCGAGGGAATCACTTGTCAATCACGTGGTAATCACGTGGGAATGTGTCAATCACGTGGGAATCACGTGGGAATCACGTGTCAATCACGTGGGAATCACAAGGGAGTCACGTGGGAATCCCGTGGGAATCACGTGTCAATCACGTGGTAATCACGTGGGAATGTGTCAATCACATGGGACTCACGTGGGAATCACGTGTCAAACACGTGGGAATTAGGTGGGAATCACGTGTCAATCACGTGGGAATCACGAGGGAGTCACGTGGGAATCCCGTGGGAATCACGTGTCAATCAAGGGGGAAAAACGTGGGAATGTGTCAATCACGTGGGAATCACGTGTCAATCCCGTGGGAATCACGTGCGAATCAAGTGTCAATCACGAGGAACCATGTGGGAATCACGTGGGAATCACGTGTCAATCACGGGGGAATCACGTGTTAATCACGTGGAAATCCCGTGGAAATCACCTGTCAATCACGTGGGAATCACGTGAGAATGTGTCAATCACGTGGGAATCACGTGTCAATCACTTGGGAATTAGGTGGGAATACTTGTCAATCAGGTGGGAATCACGACGGAGTCACGTGGGAATCCTGTGGGAATCACCTGTCAATCACGTGGGAATCACGTGTCAATCACATGGGACTCACGTGAGAATCACGTGGGAATCATGTGAGAATCACGTGGGAATCATGTGTCAATCACATGGGACTCACGTGGGAATCACGTGAGAATCATGTGTCAATCACATGGGACTCACATGGGAATCATGTGTCAATCACGTGGCAATCAAGAGGGAATCACGTGTCAATCACGTGGGAATCACGTGGGAATCACGTGTCAATCACGTGGGAATCACGTGGGAATCACGTGTCAATCACGTTGGAATTAGGTGGGAATCACGTGTCAATCACGTGGGAGTCACGAGGGAGTCACGTGGGAATCCCTTGGGAATCACGGGTCAATCAAGGGGGAATCACGAGGCAATGTGTCAATCACGTGGGAGTCACGTGGGGATCACGTGTCAATCACGTGGAAATTAGGTGGGAATCACGTGTCAATCACGTGGGAATCACGAGGGACTCACGTGGGAATCCCGTGGGAATCACCTGTCAATCACGTGGGAATCACGTGTCAATCACATGGGAATCACGTGAGAATCACGTGGGAATCACGTGGGAATCACTTGTAAATCACGTGGGAATCATGTGTCAATCACATGGGACTCACGTGGGAATCACGTGTCAATCACGTGGGAATCACGTGGGAATGTGTTAATCACGTGGGAATCATGTGGGAATCACTTGTCATTTACGTGGGAATCACGTGGGTATGACGTGGGAATCACGTGTCAATCACGTGGAAATCACGAGGGAGTCACGTGGGAATCCCGTGTGAATCACGTGTCAATTACGTGGTAATCACATGGAAATGTGTCAATCACGTGGGAATCATGTGGGAATCACTTGTCATTTACGTGGGTATCACGGGGGAATGATGTGGGAATCACGTGTCAATCACGTGAAAATCACGTGGGAATAACCTGTCAATCACATGGGAATCACGCGGGAAGCACGTGGGAATCACGTGTAAATCACGTGGAAATCACGTGGGAATCATGTGTCAATCACGTGGGACTCACGTGGGAATCAGGTGTCAATCACATGGAAATCACGAGGGAATCACGTGTCAATCACGTGCGAATCAGGTGGGAATCACGTGTCAATCACGTGGGAATCACGTGTCAATCACGTGGGAATCACGAGGGAATCACCTGTAAATCACGTGGGAATTACGGGGGAATCACGTGTCAATCACGTGGGAATCACGAGGGAATCACGTGTCAATCACGTTGGAATCACGTGAGAATCACGTGGGAATCACGAGGGAATCACGTGTCAATCACGTGGGAATTAGGTTGGAGTCACGTGTCAATCACGTGGCAATCACGAGGGAGTAACATGTCAATCACGTGGGAATTAGGTTGGAATCATGTGTCAATCACGTGGGAAACACGAGGGAGTCACGTGGGAATCCCGTGGGAATCACGTGTAAATCACGTGGGAATCATGTGTCAATCACATGGGACTCACGTGGGAATCACGTGTCAATCACGTGAATATCACGTGGAAATCACGTGTCAATCACGTGGAAATTAGGTTGGAATCACGTGTCAATCACGTGGGAATCACGAGGGAGTCACGTGGGAATCCCATGGGAATCACGTGTCAATTACGTGGGAATAACGTGGGAATGTGTCAATCACGTGGGAATCACGTGGGAATCACGTGTCAAACACGTGGGAATTAGGTGGGAATCACGTGTCAATCACATGGGAATCACGAGGGAATCATGAGGGAATCCCGTGGGAATCATGTCCCAATCACGTGGGAATCACGTGGGAATGTGTCAATCACGTGAGAATCACGTGGGAATCACGTGTCAATCACGTGGGAATTAGGTGGGAATCACGTGTCAATCACGTGGGAATCACGTGGGAATCACGTGTTAATCACGTGGGAATCCCGTGGGAATCACGTGTCAATCACGTGGGAATCACGTGGGAATGTGTCAATCACGTGGGAATTAGGTGGGAATACTTGTCAATCACGTGGGAATCACGACGGAGTCACGTGGGAATCCTGTGGGAATCACCTGTCAATCACGTGGGAATCACGTGTCAATCACATGGGAATCACGTGAGAATCACGTGGGAATCACGTGGGAATCACGTGGGAATCACGTGGGAATCATGTGTCAATCACATTGGACTCACGTGGGAATCCTGTGTCAATCACGTGGCAATCACGAGGGAATCACGTGTCAATCACGTGGGAATCACGTGGGAATCACGTGTCAATCACGTGGGAATCACGTGGGAATCACGTGTCAATCACGTGGGAATTAGGTGGGAATCACGTGTCAATCACGTGGGAGTCACGAGGGAGTCACATTGGAATCCCTTGGGAATCACGTGTCAATCAAGGGGGAATCATGTGGCAATGTGTCAATCACGTGGGAATCACGTGGGAATCACGTGTCAATCACGTGGGAATTAGGTGGGAATCACGTGTCAATCACGTGGGAATCACGAGGGAGTCACGTGGGAATCCCGTGGGAATCACCTGTCAATCACGTGGGAATCACGTGTCAATCACATGGGAATCATGTGAGAATCACGTGGGAATCACGTGGGAATCACGTGTAAATCACGTGGGAATCATGTGTCAATCACATGGGACTCACGTGGGAATCACGTGTCAATCACGTGGGAATCACGTGGGAATATGTCAATCACGTGGGAATCATGTGGGAATCACTTGTTATATACGTGGGAATCACGTGGGAATGTGTCAATCACGTGGGAATCACGTGGGAATCACGTGTCAAACACGTGGGAATTAGGTGGGAATCACGTGTCAATCACGTGGGAATCACGAGGGAATCATGAGGGAAACCCGTGGGAATCATGTGCCAATCACGTGGGAATCACGTGGGAATGTGTCAATCACGTGAGAATCACGTGGGAATCACGTGTCAATCACGTGGGAATTAAGTGGGAATCACGTGTCAATCACGTGGGAATCACGTGTTAATCACGTGGGAATCACGTGGGAATCACTTGTCAATCACGTGGGAATCACGTGGGAATGTGTCAATCACGTGGGAATCACGTGTCAATCACGTCGGAATTAGGAGAGAATACTTGTCAATCACGTGGGAATCACGACGGAGTCACGTGGGAATCCTGTGGGAATCACCTGTCAATCACGTGGGAATCACGTGTCAATCACATGGGAATCACGTGAGAATCACGTGGGAATCACGTGGGAATCACGTGGGAATCACGTGGGAATCATGTGTCAATCACATGGGACTCACGTGGGAATCCTGTGTCAATCAGGTGGCAATCACGAGGGAATCACGTGTCAATCACGTGGGAATCACGTGGGAATCACGTGTCAATCACGTGGGAATCACGTGGGAATCACGTGTCAATCACATGGGAATTAGGTGGAAATCACGTGTCAATCACGTGGGAGTCACGAGGGAGTCACATGGGAATCCCTTGGGAATCACGTGTCAATCAAGGGGGAATCACGTGGCAATGTGTCAATCACGTGGGAATCACGTGGGAATCACGTGTCAATCACGTGGGAATTAGGTGGGAATCACGTGTCAATCACGTGGGAATCACGAGGGAGTCACGTGGGAATCCCGTGGGAATCACCTGTCAATCACGTGGGAATCACGTGTCAATCACATGGGAATCACGTGAGAATCACGTGGGAATCACGTGGGAATCAGGTGTAAATCACGTGGGAATCATGTGTTAATCACATGGGACTCACGTGGGAATCACGTGTCAATCACGTGGGAATCACGTGGGAATAATTCAATCACGTGGGAATCATGTGGGAATCACTTGGCATATACGTGGGAATCACGTGGGAATGACGTGGGAATCTCGTGTCAATCACGTGGAAATCACGAGGGAATCACGTGGGAATCCCGTGTGAATCACGTGTCAATCACGTGGGAATCACGTGGGAATGTGTCAAACACGAGGGAATCATGTGGGAATCACTTGTCATTTACGTGGGTATCACGTGGGAATGACGCGGGAATCACGTGTCAGTCACGTGAAAATCACGTGGGAATAACCTGTCAATCACATGGGAATCACGGGGGAAGCACGTGGGAATCACGTGGAAATCACGTGGGAATCATGTGTCAATCACGTGGGACTCACGTGGGAATCACGTGTCAATCACATGGGAATCACGAGGGAATCACGTGTCAATTACGTGCGAATCAGGTGGGAATCACGTGTCAATCACGTGGGAATCACGTGTCAATCACGTGGGAATCACGAGGGAATCACCTGTAAATCACGTGGGAATCACGGGGGAATCACGTGTCAATCACGTGGGAATCACGAGGGAATCACGTGTCAATCACGTTGGAATCACGTGAGAATCACGTGGGAATCACGAGGGAATCACGTGTCAATCACGTGGGAATCAGGTTGGAGTCACGTGTCAATCACGTGGCAATCACGAGGGAGTCACCATGTCAATCACGTGGGAATTAGGTTGGAATCACGTGTCAATCACGTGGGAAACACGAGGGAGTCTCGTGGGAATCCCTTGGGAATCACGGGTCAATCAAGGGGGAATCACGAGGCAATGTGTCAATCACGTGGGAGTCACGTGGTGATCACGTGTCAATCACGTGGAAATTAGGTGGGAATCACGTGTCAATCACGTGGGAATCACGAGGGAGTCACGTGGGAATCCCGTGGGAATCACCTGTCAATCACGTGGGAATCACGTGTCAATCACATGGGAATCACGTGAGAATCACGTGGGAATCACGTGGGAATCACTTGTAAATCACGTGGGAATCATGTGTCAATCACATGGGACTCACGTGGGAATCACGTGTCAATCACGTGGGAATCACGTGGGAATGTGTTAATCACGTGGGAATCATGTGGGAATCACTTGTCATTTACGTGGGAATCACGTGGGTATGACGTGTGAATCACGTGTCAATCACGTGGAAATCACGAGGGAGTCACGTGGGAATCCCGTGTGAATCACGTGTCAATCACGTGGGAATCACGTGGAAATGTGTCAATCACGTGGGAATCATGTGGGAATCACTTGTCATTTACGTGGGTATCACGGGGGAATGATGTGGGAATCACGTGTCAATCACGTGAAAATCACGTGGGAATAACCTGTCAATCACATGGGAATCACGGGGGAAGCACGTGGGAATCACGTGTAAATCACGTGGAAATCACGTGGGAATCATGTGTCAATCACGTGGGACTCACGTGGGAATCAGGTGTCAATCACATGGAAATCACGAGGGAATCACGTGTCAATCACGTGCGAATCAGGTGGGAATCACGTGTCAATCACGTGGGAATCACGTGTCAATCACGTGGGAATCACGAGGGAATCACCTGTAAATCACGTGGGAATTACGGGGGAATCACGTGTCAATCACGTGGGAATCACGAGGGAATCACGTGTCAATCACGTTGGAATCACGTGAGAATCACGTGGGAATCACGAGGGAATCACGTGTCAATCACGTGGGAATTAGTTTGGAGTCACGTGTCAATCACGTGGCAATCACGAGGGAGTAACATGTAAATCACGTGGGAATTAGGTTGGAATCATGTGTCAATCACGTGGGAAACACGAGGGAGTCACGTGGGAATCCCGTGGGAATCACGTGTAAATCACGTGGGAATCATGTGTCAATCACATGGGACTCACGTGGGAATCACGTGTCAATCACGTGAATATCACGTGGAAATCACGTGTCAATCACGTGGAAATTAGGTTGGAATCACGTGTCAATCACGTGGGAATCACGAGGGAGTCACGTGTGAATCCCGTGGGAATCAGGTGTCAATTACGTGGGAATAACGTGGGAATGTGTCAATCACGTGGGAATCACGTGGGAATCACGTGTCAAACACGTGGGAATTAGGTGGGAATCACGTGTCAATCACATGGGAATCACGAGGGAATCATGAGGGAATCCCGTGGGAATCATGTCCCAATCACGTGGTAATCACGTGGGAATGTGTCAATCACGTGAGAATCACGTGGGAATCACGTGTCAATCACGTGGGAATTAGGTGGGAATCACGTGTCAATCATGTGGGAATCACGTGGGAATCACGTGTTAATCACGTGCGAATCAGGTGGGAATCACGTGTCAATCACATGGAAATCACGAGGGAATCACGTGTCAATCACGTGCGAATCAGGTGGGAATCACGTGTCAATCATGTGGGAATCACGTGTCAATCACGTGGGAATCACGAGGGAATCACCTGTAAATCACGTGGGAATTACGGGGGAATCACGTGTTAATCACGTGCGAATCAGGTGGGAATCACGTGTCAATCACATGGAAATCACGAGGGAATCACGTGTCAATCACGTGCGAATCAGGTGGGAATCACGTGTCAATCACGTGGGAATCACGTGTCAATCACGTGGGAATCACGAGGGAATCACCTGTAAATCACGTGGGAATTACGGGGGAATCACGTGTCAATCACGTGGGAATCACGAGGGAATCACGTGTCAATCACGTTGGAATCACGTGAGAATCACGTGGGAATCACGAGGGAATCACCTGTCAATCACGTGGGAATTAGGTTGGAGTCACGTGTCAATCACGTGGGAATTAAGTTGGAATCATGTGTCAATCACGTGGGAATCACGTGGGAATGTGTCAATTACGTGGGAATCACGTGGGAATCACGTGTCAATCACGTGGGGATAAGGTGGGAATGTGTCAATCACGTGGGAATCACGTGGCAATCACGTGTCAATCACATGGGACTCACGTGGGAATCACGTGTCAATCACGTGGGAATCACGTGGGAATGTGTCAATTACGTGGGAATCACGTGGGAATCACGTGTCAATCACGTGGGGATAAGGTGGGAATCACTTGTCAATCATGTGGGAATCACGAGGGAGTCACGTGGGAATCCCGTGGGAATCACGTGTCAATCACGTAGGAATCACGTGGGAATGTGTCAATCACGTGGGAATCCCATGGGAATCACGTGTCAATCACGTGGTAATCACGTGGGAATGTGTCAATCACGTGGGAATCACGTGGCAATCACGTGTCAATCACGTGGGAATCACGAGGGAGTCACGTGGGAATCCCGTGGGAATCACGTGTCAATCACGTGTCAATCACGTGGGAATTAGATGGAAATCACGTGTCAATCACGTGGAAATCACGTGAGAATCACGTGGGAATCACGAGGGAATCACGTGTCAATCACGTGGGAATTAGGTTGGAATCACGTGTCAATCACGAGGCAATCACGAGGGAGTCACATGTCAATCACGTGGGAATTAGGTTGGAATCAAGTGTCAATCACGTGGGAATCACGAGGGCGTCACGTGGGAATCCTGTGGGAATCACGTGTAAATCACGTGGGAATCATGTGTCAGTCACATGGGACTCACGTGGGAATCATGTGTCAATCACGTGGGAATCACGTGGGAATCACGTGTCAATCACGTGGGAATTAGGTTGGAATCACGTGTTAATCACGTGGGAATCACGAGGGAGTCACGTGGGAATCCCGTGGGAATCACGTGTCAATCACGTGGGAATCACGTGGGAATGTGTCAATCACGTGGGAATCATGTGGGAATCACTTGTCATTTACGTGGGAATCACGTGGGTATGACATGGGAATCACGTGGGAATCACGTGGGAATCACGTGGGAATCACGTGTCAATCAAGTGGGAATCACGTGTCAATCACGTGGGTATCACGTGGGAATGTGTCAATCACGTGGGAATCATGTGGGAATCACTTGTCATTTACGTGGGAATCACGTGGGTATGACATGGGAATCACGTGTCAATCACGGGGGAATTAGGTTGGAATCACGTGTCAATCACGTGGGAATTATTGGGAATCACGTTTCAATCACGTGGGAATCACGAGGGAGTCACGTTGAAATCCCGTGGGAATCATGTGTCAATCACGTGGGAATCACGTGGGAAGGTGTCAATCACGTGGGAATCTCGTGGGAATCACGTGTTAATCACGTGGGAATCACGAGGGAGTCACGTGGGAATCCCGTGGGAATCAAGTGTCAATCACGTGGGAATCACGTGGGAATGTGTCAATCACGTGGGAATCACGTGGGAATCACGTGGCAATCACGTGGGAATTAGGTGGGAATCACGTGTCAATCACGTGGGAATCACAAGAGAGTCACGTGGGAATCCTGTGGGAATCACCTGTCAATCACGTGGGAATCACGGGTCAATCACAAGGGAATCACGTGAGAATCACATGGGAATCACGTGGGAATCACGTGTAAATCACGTGGGAAACATGTGTCAATCACATGGGACTCACGTGGGAATCACGTATGAATCATATGTTAATCACATGGGACTCACGTGGGAATCATGTGTCAATCACGTGGCAATCACGAGGGAATCACGTGTCAATCACGTGGGAATCACGTGGGAATCACGTGTCAATCACGTGGGAATTAGGTGGGAACCACGTGTCAATCACGTGGGAATCACGAGGGAGTCACGTGGGAATCCCTTGGGAATCACGTGTCAATCAAGGGGGAATCACGTGGGAATGTGTCAATCACGTGGTAATCACATGGGAATCACGTGTCAATCACGTGGGAATTAGGTGGGAATCACGTATCAATCACGTGGTACTCACGAGGGAGTCACGTGGGAATCCCGTGGGAATCACCTGTCAATCACGTGGGAATCACGTGTCAATCACATTGGAATCACGTGAGAATCACGTGGGAATCACGTGGGAATCACGTGTAAATCACGTGGGAATCATGTGTCAATCACATGGGACTCACGTGGGATCACGTGTCAATCACGTGGGAATCACGTGGGAATGTATCAATCACGTGGGAATCATGTGGGAATCACTTGTCATTTACGTGGGAATCACGTGGGAATGACGTGGGAATCACGTGTGAATCACGTGGAAATCACGAGGGAGTCACGTGGGAATCCCATGTGAATCACGTGTCAATCACGTGGGAATCACGTGGGAATGTGTCAATCACGTGGGAATCATGTGGGAATCACTTGTCATTTACGTGGGTATCACATGGGAATGACGTGGGAATCATGTGTCAATCACGTGGAAATCACGTGGGAATCACCTGTCAATCACATGGGAATCACGTGGGAAGCACGTGGGAATCACGTGTCAATCACGTGCGAATCAGGTGGGAATCACGTGTCAATCCCGTGGGAATCACGTGTCAATCACGTGGGAATCACGAGGGAATCACGTGTCAATCACGTGGGAATCCCGAGGGAATCACGTGTAAATCACGTGGGAATCACGTGGGAATCACGTGTCAATCACGTGGGAATTAGTTGGAAATCACGTGTTAATCACGTTGGAATCACGTGAGAATCACCTGGGAATCACGAGGGAATCACGTGTCAATCATGTGGGAATTAGGTTGGAATCACGTGTCAATCACGTGGCAATCACGAGGGAGTCACATGTCAATCACGTGGGAATTAGGTTGGAATCACGTGTCAATCACGTGGGAATCACGAGGGAGTCACGTGGGAATCCCGTGGGAATCACGTGTAAATCACGTGGGAATCATGTGTCAATCACATGGGACTCACGAGGGAATCACGTGTCAATCACGTGAAAATCACGTGGGAATCACGTGTCAAACACGTGGGAATTAGGTGGGAATCACGTGTCAATCACGTGGGAATCACGAGGGAATCACGTGGGAATCCCGTGGGAATCACGTGTCAATCACGTGGGAATCACGAGGGAGTCACGTGGGAATCCCGTGGGAGTCACCTGTCAATAACGTGGGAATCACGTGTCAATCACAGGGGAATCACCTGAGAATCACGTGGGAATCACGTGGTAATCACGTGTAAATCACGTGGGAATCACGAGGGAGTCACATGGGAATCTCGTGGGAGTCACGTGTCAATCACGTGGGAATCACGTGGGAATGTGTCAATCACGTGGGAATCACGTGGGAATCACGTGGCAATCACGTGGGAATTAGGTGGAAATCACGTATCAATCACGTTGGAATCACGAGGGAGTCACGTTGGAATCCCGTGGGAGTCACCGGTCAATGACGTGGGAATCACGTGTCAATCACAGGTGAATCACGTGAGAATTACGTGGGAATCACGTGGTAATCACGTGTAAATCACGTGGGAATCATGTGTCAATCACATGGGACTCACGTGGGAATCACGTGTAAGTCACGTGGCAATCACGAGGGAATCACGTCTCAATCACGTGGGAATCACGTGGGAATGTGTTAATCACGTGGGAATCATGTGGGAATCACTTGTCATTTACGTGGGAATCACGTGGGTATGACGTGGGAATCACGTGTCAATCACGTGGAAATCACGAGGGAGTCACGTGGGAATCCCGTGTGAATCACGTGTCAATTACGTGGTAATCACGTGGAAATGTGTCAATCACGTGGGAATCATGTGGGAATCACTTGTCATTTACGTGGGTATCACGGGGGAATGATGTGGGAATCACGTGTCAATCACGTGAAAATCACGTGGGAATAACCTGTCAATCACATGGGAATCACGCGGGAAGCACGTGGGAATCACGTGTAAATCACGTGGAAATCACGTGGGAATCATGTGTCAATCACGTGGGACTCACGTGGGAATCAGGTGTCAATCACATGGAAATCACGAGGGAATCACGTGTCAATCACGTGCGAATCAGGTGGGAATCACGTGTCAATCACGTGGGAATCACGTGTCAATCACGTGGGAATCACGAGGGAATCACCTGTAAATCACGTGGGAATTACGGGGGAATCACGTGTCAATCACGTGGGAATCACGAGGGAATCACGTGTCAATCACGTTGGAATCACGTGAGAATCACGTGGGAATCACGAGGGAATCACGTGTCAATCACGTGGGAATTAGGTTGGAGTCACGTGTCAATCACGTGGCAATCACGAGGGAGTAACATGTCAATCACGTGGGAATTAGGTTGGAATCATGTGTCAATCACGTGGGAAACACGAGGGAGTCACGTGGGAATCCCGTGGGAATCACGTGTAAATCACGTGGGAATCATGTGTCAATCACATGGGACTCACGTGGGAATCACGTGTCAATCACGTGAATATCACGTGGAAATCACGTGTCAATCACGTGGAAATTAGGTTGGAATCACGTGTCAATCACGTGGGAATCACGAGGGAGTCACGTGGGAATCCCGTGGGAATCACGTGTCAATTACGTGGGAATAACGTGGGAATGTGTCAATCACGTGGGAATCACGTGGGAATCACGTGTCAAACACGTGGGAATTAGGTGGGAATCACGTGTCAATCACATGGGAATCACGAGGGAATCATGAGGGAATCCCGTGGGAATCATGTCCCAATCACGTGGGAATCACGTGGGAATGTGTCAATCACGTGAGAATCACGTGGGAATCACGTGTCAATCACGTGGGAATTAGGTGGGAATCACGTGTCAATCACGTGGGAATCACGTGGGAATCACGTGTTAATCACGTGGGAATCCCGTGGGAATCACGTGTCAATCACGTGGGAATCACGTGGGAATGTGTCAATCACGTGGGAATTAGGTGGGAATACTTGTCAATCACGTGGGAATCACGACGGAGTCACGTGGGAATCCTTTGGGAATCACCTGTCAATCACGTGGGAATCACGTGTCAATCACATGGGAATCACGTGAGAATCACGTGGGAATCACGTGGGAATCACGTGGGAATCACGTGGGAATCATGTGTCAATCACATGGGACTCACGTGGGAATCCTGTGTCAATCACGTGGCAATCACGAGGGAATCACGTGTCAATCACGTGGGAATCACGTGGGAATCACGTGTCAATCACGTGGGAATCACGTGGGAATCACGTGTCAATCACGTGGGAATTAGGTGGGAATCACGTGTCAATCACGTGGGAGTCACGAGGGAGTCACATTGGAATCCCTTGGGAATCACGTGTCAATCAAGGGGGAATCATGTGGCAATGTGTCAATCACGTGGGAATCACGTGGGAATCACGTGTCAATCACGTGGGAATTAGGTGGGAATCACGTGTCAATCACGTGGGAATCACGAGGGAGTCACGTGGGAATCCCGTGGGAATCACCTGTCAATCACGTGGGAATCACGTGTCAATCACATGGGAATCATGTGAGAATCACGTGGGAATCACGTGGGAATCACGTGTAAATCACGTGGGAATCATGTGTCAATCACATGGGACTCACGTGGGAATCACGTGTCAATCACGTGGGAATCACGTGGGAATATGTCAATCACGTGGGAATCATGTGGGAATCACTTGTTATATACGTGGGAATCACGTGGGAATGTGTCAATCACGTGGGAATCACGTGGGAATCACGTGTCAAACACGTGGGAATTAGGTGGGAATCACGTGTCAATCACGTGGGAATCACGAGGGAATCATGAGGGAAACCCGTGGGAATCATGTGCCAATCACGTGGGAATCACGTGGGAATGTGTCAATCACGTGAGAATCACGTGGGAATCACGTGTCAATCACGTGGGAATTAAGTGGGAATCACGTGTCAATCACGTGGGAATCACGTGTTAATCACGTGGGAATCACGTGGGAATCACTTGTCAATCACGTGGGAATCACGTGGGAATGTGTCAATCACGTGGGAATCACGTGTCAATCACGTCGGAATTAGGAGAGAATACTTGTCAATCACGTGGGAATCACGACGGAGTCACGTGGGAATCCTGTGGGAATCACCTGTCAATCACGTGGGAATCACGTGTCAATCACATGGGAATCACGTGAGAATCACGTGGGAATCACGTGGGAATCACGTGGGAATCACGTGGGAATCATGTGTCAATCACATGGGACTCACGTGGGAATCCTGTGTCAATCAGGTGGCAATCACGAGGGAATCACGTGTCAATCACGTGGGAATCACGTGGGAATCACGTGTCAATCACGTGGGAATCACGTGGGAATCACGTGTCAATCACATGGGAATTAGGTGGAAATCACGTGTCAATCACGTGGGAGTCACGAGGGAGTCACATGGGAATCCCTTGGGAATCACGTGTCAATCAAGGGGGAATCACGTGGCAATGTGTCAATCACGTGGGAATCACGTGGGAATCACGTGTCAATCACGTGGGAATTAGGTGGGAATCACGTGTCAATCACGTGGGAATCACGAGGGAGTCACGTGGGAATCCCGTGGGAATCACCTGTCAATCACGTGGGAATCACGTGTCAATCACATGGGAATCACGTGAGAATCACGTGGGAATCACGTGGGAATCAGGTGTAAATCACGTGGGAATCATGTGTCAATCACATGGGACTCACGTGGGAATCACGTGTCAATCACGTGGGAATCACGTGGGAATAATTCAATCACGTGGGAATCATGTGGGAATCACTTGGCATATACGTGGGAATCACGTGGGAATGACGTGGGAATCTCGTGTCAATCACGTGGAAATCACGAGGGAATCACGTGGGAATCCCGTGTGAATCACGTGTCAATCACGTGGGAATCACGTGGGAATGTGTCAAACACGAGGGAATCATGTGGGAATCACTTGTCATTTACGTGGGTATCACGTGGGAATGACGCGGGAATCACGTGTCAGTCACGTGAAAATCACGTGGGAATAACCTGTCAATCACATGGGAATCACGGGGGAAGCACGTGGGAATCACGTGGAAATCACGTGGGAATCATGTGTCAATCACGTGGGACTCACGTGGGAATCACGTGTCAATCACATGGGAATCACGAGGGAATCACGTGTCAATTACGTGCGAATCAGGTGGGAATCACGTGTCAATCACGTGGGAATCACGTGACAATCACGTGGGAATCACGAGGGAATCACCTGTAAATCACGTGGGAATCACGGGGGAATCACGTGTCAATCACGTGGGAATCACGAGGGAATCACGTGTCAATCACGTTGGAATCACGTGAGAATCACGTGGGAATCACGAGGGAATCACGTGTCAATCACGTGGGAATCAGGTTGGAGTCACGTGTCAATCACGTGGCAATCACGAGGGAGTCACCATGTCAATCACGTGGGAATTAGGTTGGAATCACGTGTCAATCACGTGGGAAACACGAGGGAGTCTCGTGGGAATCCCTTGGGAATCACGGGTCAATCAAGGGGGAATCACGAGGCAATGTGTCAATCACGTGGGAGTCACGTGGTGATCACGTGTCAATCACGTGGAAATTAGGTGGGAATCACGTGTCAATCACGTGGGAATCACGAGGGAGTCACGTGGGAATCCCGTGGGAATCACCTGTCAATCACGTGGGAATCACGTGTCAATCACATGGGAATCACGTGAGAATCACGTGGGAATCACGTGGGAATCACTTGTAAATCACGTGGGAATCATGTGTCAATCACATGGGACTCACGTGGGAATCACGTGTCAATCACGTGGGAATCACGTGGGAATGTGTTAATCACGTGGGAATCATGTGGGAATCACTTGTCATTTACGTGGGAATCACGTGGGTATGACGTGGGAATCACGTGTCAATCACGTGGAAATCACGAGGGAGTCACGTGGGAATCCCGTGTGAATCACGTGTCAATCACGTGGGAATCACGTGGAAATGTGTCAATCACGTGGGAATCATGTGGGAATCACTTGTCATTTACGTGGGTATCACGGGGGAATGATGTGGGAATCACGTGTCAATCACGTGAAAATCACGTGGGAATAACCTGTCAATCACATGGGAATCACGGGGGAAGCACGTGGGAATCACGTGTAAATCACGTGGAAATCACGTGGGAATCATGTGTCAATCACGTGGGACTCACGTGGGAATCAGGTGTCAATCACATGGAAATCACGAGGGAATCACGTGTCAATCACGTGCGAATCAGGTGGGAATCACGTGTCAATCACGTGGGAATCACGTGTCAATCACGTGGGAATCACGAGGGAATCACCTGTAAATCACGTGGGAATTACGGGGGAATCACGTGTCAATCACGTGGGAATCACGAGGGAATCACGTGTCAATCACGTTGGAATCACGTGAGAATCACGTGGGAATCACGAGGGAATCACGTGTCAATCACGTGGGAATTAGTTTGGAGTCACGTGTCAATCACGTGGCAATCACGAGGGAGTAACATGTAAATCACGTGGGAATTAGGTTGGAATCATGTGTCAATCACGTGGGAAACACGAGGGAGTCACGTGGGAATCCCGTGGGAATCACGTGTAAATCACGTGGGAATCATGTGTCAATCACATGGGACTCACGTGGGAATCACGTGTCAATCACGTGAATATCACGTGGAAATCACGTGTCAATCACGTGGAAATTAGGTTGGAATCACGTGTCAATCACGTGGGAATCACGAGGGAGTCACGTGTGAATCCCGTGGGAATCAGGTGTCAATTACGTGGGAATAACGTGGGAATGTGTCAATCACGTGGGAATCACGTGGGAATCACGTGTCAAACACGTGGGAATTAGGTGGGAATCACGTGTCAATCACATGGGAATCACGAGGGAATCATGAGGGAATCCCGTGGGAATCATGTCCCAATCACGTGGGAATCACGTGGGAATGTGTCAATCACGTGAGAATCACGTGGGAATCACGTGTCAATCACGTGGGAATTAGGTGGGAATCACGTGTCAATCATGTGGGAATCACGTGGGAATCACGTGTTAATCACGTGCGAATCAGGTGGGAATCACGTGTCAATCACATGGAAATCACGAGGGAATCACGTGTCAATCACGTGCGAATCAGGTGGGAATCACGTGTCAATCATGTGGGAATCACGTGTCAATCACGTGGGAATCACGAGGGAATCACCTGTAAATCACGTGGGAATTACGGGGGAATCACGTGTTAATCACGTGCGAATCAGGTGGGAATCACGTGTCAATCACATGGAAATCACGAGGGAATCACGTGTCAATCACGTGCGAATCAGGTGGGAATCACGTGTCAATCACGTGGGAATCACGTGTCAATCACGTGGGAATCACGAGGGAATCACCTGTAAATCACGTGGGAATTACGGGGGAATCACGTGTCAATCACGTGGGAATCACGAGGGAATCACGTGTCAATCACGTTGGAATCACGTGAGAATCACGTGGGAATCACGAGGGAATCACCTGTCAATCACGTGGGAATTAGGTTGGAGTCACGTGTCAATCACGTGGCAATCACGAGGGAGTAACATGTCAATCACGTGGGAATTAAGTTGGAATCATGTGTCAATCACGTGGGAAACACGAGGGAGTCACGTGGGAAATCGTGGGAATCACGTGTAAATCACGTGGGAATCATGTGTCAATCACATGGGACTCACGTGGGAATCACGTGTCAATCACGTGGGAATCACGTGGGAATGTGTCAATTACGTGGGAATCACGTGGGAATCACGTGTCAATCACGTGGGGATAAGGTGGGAATCACTTGTCAATCATGTGGGAATCACGAGGGAGTCACGTGGGAATCCCGTGGGAATCACGTGTCAATCACGTAGGAATCACGTGGGAATGTGTCAATCACGTGGGAATCCCGTGGGAATCACGTGTCAATCACGTGGTAATCACGTGGGAATGTGTCAATCACGTGGGAATCACGTGGCAATCACGTGTCAATCACGTGGGAATCACGAGGGAGTCACGTGGGAATCCCGTGGGAATCACGTGTCAATCACGTGTCAATCACGTGGGAATTAGATGGAAATCACGTGTCAATCACGTGGAAATCACGTGAGAATCACGTGGGAATCACGAGGGAATCACGTGTCAATCACGTGGGAATTAGGTTGGAATCACGTGTCAATCACGAGGCAATCACGAGGGAGTCACATGTCAATCACGTGGGAATTAGGTTGGAATCAAGTGTCAATCACGTGGGAATCACGAGGGCGTCACGTGGGAATCCTGTGGGAATCACGTGTAAATCACGTGGGAATCATGTGTCAGTCACATGGGACTCACGTGGGAATCATGTGTCAATCACGTGGGAATCACGTGGGAATCACGTGTCAATCACGTGGGAATTAGGTTGGAATCACGTGTTAATCACGTGGGAATCACGAGGGAGTCACGTGGGAATCCCGTGGGAATCACGTGTCAATCACGTGGGAATCACGTGGGAATGTGTCAATCACGTGGGAATCATGTGGGAATCACTTGTCATTTACGTGGGAATCACGTGGGTATGACATGGGAATCACGTGGGAATCACGTGGGAATCACGTGGGAATCACGTGTCAATCAAGTGGGAATCACGTGTCAATCACGTGGGTATCACGTGGGAATGTGTCAATCACGTGGGAATCATGTGGGAATCACTTGTCATTTACGTGGGAATCACGTGGGTATGACATGGGAATCACGTGTCAATCACGGGGGAATTAGGTTGGAATCACGTGTCAATCACGTGGGAATTATTGGGAATCACGTTTCAATCACGTGGGAATCACGAGGGAGTCACGTTGAAATCCCGTGGGAATCATGTGTCAATCACGTGGGAATCACGTGGGAAGGTGTCAATCACGTGGGAATCTCGTGGGAATCACGTGTTAATCACGTGGGAATCACGAGGGAGTCACGTGGGAATCCCGTGGGTATCAAGTGTCAATCACGTGGGAATCACGTGGGAATGTGTCAATCACGTGGGAATCACGTGGGAATCACGTGGCAATCACGTGGGAATTAGGTGGGAATCACGTGTCAATCACGTGGGAATCACAAGAGAGTCACGTGGGAATCCTGTGGGAATCACCTGTCAATCACGTGGGAATCACGGGTCAATCACAAGGGAATCACGTGAGAATCACATGGGAATCACGTGGGAATCACGTGTAAATCACGTGGGAAACATGTGTCAATCACATGGGACTCACGTGGGAATCACGTATGAATCATATGTTAATCACATGGGACTCACGTGGGAATCATGTGTCAATCACGTGGCAATCACGAGGGAATCACGTGTCAATCACGTGGGAATCACGTGGGAATCACGTGTCAATCACGTGGGAATTAGGTGGGAACCACGTGTCAATCACGTGGGAATCACGAGGGAGTCACGTGGGAATCCCTTGGGAATCACGTGTCAATCAAGGGGGAATCACGTGGGAATGTGTCAATCACGTGGTAATCACATGGGAATCACGTGTCAATCACGTGGGAATTAGGTGGGAATCACGTATCAATCACGTGGTACTCACGAGGGAGTCACGTGGGAATCCCGTGGGAATCACCTGTCAATCACGTGGGAATCACGTGTCAATCACATTGGAATCACGTGAGAATCACGTGGGAATCACGTGGGAATCACGTGTAAATCACGTGGGAATCATGTGTCAATCACATGGGACTCACGTGGGATCACGTGTCAATCACGTGGGAATCACGTGGGAATGTATCAATCACGTGGGAATCATGTGGGAATCACTTGTCATTTACGTGGGAATCACGTGGGAATGACGTGGGAATCACGTGTGAATCACGTGGAAATCACGAGGGAGTCACGTGGGAATCCCATGTGAATCACGTGTCAATCACGTGGGAATCACGTGGGAATGTGTCAATCACGTGGGAATCATGTGGGAATCACTTGTCATTTACGTGGGTATCACATGGGAATGACGTGGGAATCATGTGTCAATCACGTGGAAATCACGTGGGAATCACCTGTCAATCACATGGGAATCACGTGGGAAGCACGTGGGAATCACGTGTCAATCACGTGCGAATCAGGTGGGAATCACGTGTCAATCCCGTGGGAATCACGTGTCAATCACGTGGGAATCACGAGGGAATCACGTGTCAATCACGTGGGAATCCCGAGGGAATCACGTGTAAATCACGTGGGAATCACGTGGGAATCACGTGTCAATCACGTGGGAATTAGTTGGAAATCACGTGTTAATCACGTTGGAATCACGTGAGAATCACCTGGGAATCACGAGGGAATCACGTGTCAATCATGTGGGAATTAGGTTGGAATCACGTGTCAATCACGTGGCAATCACGAGGGAGTCACATGTCAATCACGTGGGAATTAGGTTGGAATCACGTGTCAATCACGTGGGAATCACGAGGGAGTCACGTGGGAATCCCGTGGGAATCACGTGTAAATCACGTGGGAATCATGTGTCAATCACATGGGACTCACGAGGGAATCACGTGTCAATCACGTGAAAATCACGTGGGAATCACGTGTCAAACACGTGGGAATTAGGTGGGAATCACGTGTCAATCACGTGGGAATCACGAGGGAATCACGTGGGAATCCCGTGGGAATCACGTGTCAATCACGTGGGAATCACGAGGGAGTCACGTGGGAATCCCGTGGGAGTCACCTGTCAATAACGTGGGAATCACGTGTCAATCACAGGGGAATCACCTGAGAATCACGTGGGAATCACGTGGTAATCACGTGTAAATCACGTGGGAATCACGAGGGAGTCACATGGGAATCTCGTGGGAGTCACGTGTCAATCACGTGGGAATCACGTGGGAATGTGTCAATCACGTGGGAATCACGTGGGAATCACGTGGCAATCACGTGGGAATTAGGTGGAAATCACGTATCAATCACGTTGGAATCACGAGGGAGTCACGTTGGAATCCCGTGGGAGTCACCGGTCAATGACGTGGGAATCACGTGTCAATCACAGGTGAATCACGTGAGAATTACGTGGGAATCACGTGGTAATCACGTGTAAATCACGTGGGAATCATGTGTCAATCACATGGGACTCACGTGGGAATCACGTGTAAGTCACGTGGCAATCACGAGGGAATCACGTCTCAATCACGTGGGAATCACGTGGGAATGTGTTAATCACGTGGGAATCATGTGGGAATCACTTGTCATTTACGTGGGAATCACGTGGGTATGACGTGGGAATCACGTGTCAATCACGTGGAAATCACGAGGGAGTCACGTGGGAATCCCGTGTGAATCACGTGTCAATTACGTGGTAATCACGTGGAAATGTGTCAATCACGTGGGAATCATGTGGGAATCACTTGTCATTTACGTGGGTATCACGGGGGAATGATGTGGGAATCACGTGTCAATCACGTGAAAATCACGTGGGAATAACCTGTCAATCACATGGGAATCACGCGGGAAGCACGTGGGAATCACGTGTAAATCACGTGGAAATCACGTGGGAATCATGTGTCAATCACGTGGGACTCACGTGGGAATCAGGTGTCAATCACATGGAAATCACGAGGGAATCACGTGTCAATCACGTGCGAATCAGGTGGGAATCACGTGTCAATCACGTGGGAATCACGTGTCAATCACGTGGGAATCACGAGGGAATCACCTGTAAATCACGTGGGAATTACGGGGGAATCACGTGTCAATCACGTGGGAATCACGAGGGAATCACGTGTCAATCACGTTGGAATCACGTGAGAATCACGTGGGAATCACGAGGGAATCACGTGTCAATCACGTGGGAATTAGGTTGGAGTCACGTGTCAATCACGTGGCAATCACGAGGGAGTAACATGTCAATCACGTGGGAATTAGGTTGGAATCATGTGTCAATCACGTGGGAAACACGAGGGAGTCACGTGGGAATCCCGTGGGAATCACGTGTAAATCACGTGGGAATCATGTGTCAATCACATGGGACTCACGTGGGAATCACGTGTCAATCACGTGAATATCACGTGGAAATCACGTGTCAATCACGTGGAAATTAGGTTGGAATCACGTGTCAATCACGTGGGAATCACGAGGGAGTCACGTGGGAATCCCGTGGGAATCACGTGTCAATTACGTGGGAATAACGTGGGAATGTGTCAATCACGTGGGAATCACGTGGGAATCACGTGTCAAACACGTGGGAATTAGGTGGGAATCACGTGTCAATCACATGGGAATCACGAGGGAATCATGAGGGAATCCCGTGGGAATCATGTCCCAATCACGTGGGAATCACGTGGGAATGTGTCAATCACGTGAGAATCACGTGGGAATCACGTGTCAATCACGTGGGAATTAGGTGGGAATCACGTGTCAATCACGTGGGAATCACGTGGGAATCACGTGTTAATCACGTGGGAATCCCGTGGGAATCACGTGTCAATCACGTGGGAATCACGTGGGAATGTGTCAATCACGTGGGAATTAGGTGGGAATACTTGTCAATCACGTGGGAATCACGACGGAGTCACGTGGGAATCCTTTGGGAATCACCTGTCAATCACGTGGGAATCACGTGTCAATCACATGGGAATCACGTGAGAATCACGTGGGAATCACGTGGGAATCACGTGGGAATCACGTGGGAATCATGTGTCAATCACATGGGACTCACGTGGGAATCCTGTGTCAATCACGTGGCAATCACGAGGGAATCACGTGTCAATCACGTGGGAATCACGTGGGAATCACGTGTCAATCACGTGGGAATCACGTGGGAATCACGTGTCAATCACGTGGGAATTAGGTGGGAATCACGTGTCAATCACGTGGGAGTCACGAGGGAGTCACATTGGAATCCCTTGGGAATCACGTGTCAATCAAGGGGGAATCATGTGGCAATGTGTCAATCACGTGGGAATCACGTGGGAATCACGTGTCAATCACGTGGGAATTAGGTGGGAATCACGTGTCAATCACGTGGGAATCACGAGGGAGTCACGTGGGAATCCCGTGGGAATCACCTGTCAATCACGTGGGAATCACGTGTCAATCACATGGGAATCATGTGAGAATCACGTGGGAATCACGTGGGAATCACGTGTAAATCACGTGGGAATCATGTGTCAATCACATGGGACTCACGTGGGAATCACGTGTCAATCACGTGGGAATCACGTGGGAATATGTCAATCACGTGGGAATCATGTGGGAATCACTTGTTATATACGTGGGAATCACGTGGGAATGTGTCAATCACGTGGGAATCACGTGGGAATCACGTGTCAAACACGTGGGAATTAGGTGGGAATCACGTGTCAATCACGTGGGAATCACGAGGGAATCATGAGGGAAACCCGTGGGAATCATGTGCCAATCACGTGGGAATCACGTGGGAATGTGTCAATCACGTGAGAATCACGTGGGAATCACGTGTCAATCACGTGGGAATTAAGTGGGAATCACGTGTCAATCACGTGGGAATCACGTGTTAATCACGTGGGAATCACGTGGGAATCACTTGTCAATCACGTGGGAATCACGTGGGAATGTGTCAATCACGTGGGAATCACGTGTCAATCACGTCGGAATTAGGAGAGAATACTTGTCAATCACGTGGGAATCACGACGGAGTCACGTGGGAATCCTGTGGGAATCACCTGTCAATCACGTGGGAATCACGTGTCAATCACATGGGAATCACGTGAGAATCACGTGGGAATCACGTGGGAATCACGTGGGAATCACGTGGGAATCATGTGTCAATCACATGGGACTCACGTGGGAATCCTGTGTCAATCAGGTGGCAATCACGAGGGAATCACGTGTCAATCACGTGGGAATCACGTGGGAATCACGTGTCAATCACGTGGGAATCACGTGGGAATCACGTGTCAATCACATGGGAATTAGGTGGAAATCACGTGTCAATCACGTGGGAGTCACGAGGGAGTCACATGGGAATCCCTTGGGAATCACGTGTCAATCAAGGGGGAATCACGTGGCAATGTGTCAATCACGTGGGAATCACGTGGGAATCACGTGTCAATCACGTGGGAATTAGGTGGGAATCACGTGTCAATCACGTGGGAATCACGAGGGAGTCACGTGGGAATCCCGTGGGAATCACCTGTCAATCACGTGGGAATCACGTGTCAATCACATGGGAATCACGTGAGAATCACGTGGGAATCACGTGGGAATCAGGTGTAAATCACGTGGGAATCATGTGTCAATCACATGGGACTCACGTGGGAATCACGTGTCAATCACGTGGGAATCACGTGGGAATAATTCAATCACGTGGGAATCATGTGGGAATCACTTGGCATATACGTGGGAATCACGTGGGAATGACGTGGGAATCTCGTGTCAATCACGTGGAAATCACGAGGGAATCACGTGGGAATCCCGTGTGAATCACGTGTCAATCACGTGGGAATCACGTGGGAATGTGTCAAACACGAGGGAATCATGTGGGAATCACTTGTCATTTACGTGGGTATCACGTGGGAATGACGCGGGAATCACGTGTCAGTCACGTGAAAATCACGTGGGAATAACCTGTCAATCACATGGGAATCACGGGGGAAGCACGTGGGAATCACGTGGAAATCACGTGGGAATCATGTGTCAATCACGTGGGACTCACGTGGGAATCACGTGTCAATCACATGGGAATCACGAGGGAATCACGTGTCAATTACGTGCGAATCAGGTGGGAATCACGTGTCAATCACGTGGGAATCACGTGACAATCACGTGGGAATCACGAGGGAATCACCTGTAAATCACGTGGGAATCACGGGGGAATCACGTGTCAATCACGTGGGAATCACGAGGGAATCACGTGTCAATCACGTTGGAATCACGTGAGAATCACGTGGGAATCACGAGGGAATCACGTGTCAATCACGTGGGAATCAGGTTGGAGTCACGTGTCAATCACGTGGCAATCACGAGGGAGTCACCATGTCAATCACGTGGGAATTAGGTTGGAATCACGTGTCAATCACGTGGGAAACACGAGGGAGTCTCGTGGGAATCCCTTGGGAATCACGGGTCAATCAAGGGGGAATCACGAGGCAATGTGTCAATCACGTGGGAGTCACGTGGTGATCACGTGTCAATCACGTGGAAATTAGGTGGGAATCACGTGTCAATCACGTGGGAATCACGAGGGAGTCACGTGGGAATCCCGTGGGAATCACCTGTCAATCACGTGGGAATCACGTGTCAATCACATGGGAATCACGTGAGAATCACGTGGGAATCACGTGGGAATCACTTGTAAATCACGTGGGAATCATGTGTCAATCACATGGGACTCACGTGGGAATCACGTGTCAATCACGTGGGAATCACGTGGGAATGTGTTAATCACGTGGGAATCATGTGGGAATCACTTGTCATTTACGTGGGAATCACGTGGGTATGACGTGGGAATCACGTGTCAATCACGTGGAAATCACGAGGGAGTCACGTGGGAATCCCGTGTGAATCACGTGTCAATCACGTGGGAATCACGTGGAAATGTGTCAATCACGTGGGAATCATGTGGGAATCACTTGTCATTTACGTGGGTATCACGGGGGAATGATGTGGGAATCACGTGTCAATCACGTGAAAATCACGTGGGAATAACCTGTCAATCACATGGGAATCACGGGGGAAGCACGTGGGAATCACGTGTAAATCACGTGGAAATCACGTGGGAATCATGTGTCAATCACGTGGGACTCACGTGGGAATCAGGTGTCAATCACATGGAAATCACGAGGGAATCACGTGTCAATCACGTGCGAATCAGGTGGGAATCACGTGTCAATCACGTGGGAATCACGTGTCAATCACGTGGGAATCACGAGGGAATCACCTGTAAATCACGTGGGAATTACGGGGGAATCACGTGTCAATCACGTGGGAATCACGAGGGAATCACGTGTCAATCACGTTGGAATCACGTGAGAATCACGTGGGAATCACGAGGGAATCACGTGTCAATCACGTGGGAATTAGTTTGGAGTCACGTGTCAATCACGTGGCAATCACGAGGGAGTAACATGTAAATCACGTGGGAATTAGGTTGGAATCATGTGTCAATCACGTGGGAAACACGAGGGAGTCACGTGGGAATCCCGTGGGAATCACGTGTAAATCACGTGGGAATCATGTGTCAATCACATGGGACTCACGTGGGAATCACGTGTCAATCACGTGAATATCACGTGGAAATCACGTGTCAATCACGTGGAAATTAGGTTGGAATCACGTGTCAATCACGTGGGAATCACGAGGGAGTCACGTGTGAATCCCGTGGGAATCAGGTGTCAATTACGTGGGAATAACGTGGGAATGTGTCAATCACGTGGGAATCACGTGGGAATCACGTGTCAAACACGTGGGAATTAGGTGGGAATCACGTGTCAATCACATGGGAATCACGAGGGAATCATGAGGGAATCCCGTGGGAATCATGTCCCAATCACGTGGGAATCACGTGGGAATGTGTCAATCACGTGAGAATCACGTGGGAATCACGTGTCAATCACGTGGGAATTAGGTGGGAATCACGTGTCAATCATGTGGGAATCACGTGGGAATCACGTGTTAATCACGTGCGAATCAGGTGGGAATCACGTGTCAATCACATGGAAATCACGAGGGAATCACGTGTCAATCACGTGCGAATCAGGTGGGAATCACGTGTCAATCATGTGGGAATCACGTGTCAATCACGTGGGAATCACGAGGGAATCACCTGTAAATCACGTGGGAATTACGGGGGAATCACGTGTTAATCACGTGCGAATCAGGTGGGAATCACGTGTCAATCACATGGAAATCACGAGGGAATCACGTGTCAATCACGTGCGAATCAGGTGGGAATCACGTGTCAATCACGTGGGAATCACGTGTCAATCACGTGGGAATCACGAGGGAATCACCTGTAAATCACGTGGGAATTACGGGGGAATCACGTGTCAATCACGTGGGAATCACGAGGGAATCACGTGTCAATCACGTTGGAATCACGTGAGAATCACGTGGGAATCACGAGGGAATCACCTGTCAATCACGTGGGAATTAGGTTGGAGTCACGTGTCAATCACGTGGCAATCACGAGGGAGTAACATGTCAATCACGTGGGAATTAAGTTGGAATCATGTGTCAATCACGTGGGAAACACGAGGGAGTCACGTGGGAATCCCGTGGGAATCACGTGTAAATCACGTGGGAATCATGTGTCAATCACATGGGACTCACGTGGGAATCACGTGTCAATCACGTGGGAATCACGTGGGAATGTGTCAATTACGTGGGAATCACGTGGGAATCACGTGTCAATCACGTGGGGATAAGGTGGGAATCACTTGTCAATCATGTGGGAATCACGAGGGAGTCACGTGGGAATCCCGTGGGAATCACGTGTCAATCACGTAGGAATCACGTGGGAATGTGTCAATCACGTGGGAATCCCGTGGGAATCACGTGTCAATCACGTGGTAATCACGTGGGAATGTGTCAATCACGTGGGAATCACGTGGCAATCACGTGTCAATCACGTGGGAATCACGAGGGAGTCACGTGGGAATCCCGTGGGAATCACGTGTCAATCACGTGTCAATCACGTGGGAATTAGATGGAAATCACGTGTCAATCACGTGGAAATCACGTGAGAATCACGTGGGAATCACGAGGGAATCACGTGTCAATCACGTGGGAATTAGGTTGGAATCACGTGTCAATCACGAGGCAATCACGAGGGAGTCACATGTCAATCACGTGGGAATTAGGTTGGAATCAAGTGTCAATCACGTGGGAATCACGAGGGCGTCACGTGGGAATCCTGTGGGAATCACGTGTAAATCACGTGGGAATCATGTGTCAGTCACATGGGACTCACGTGGGAATCATGTGTCAATCACGTGGGAATCACGTGGGAATCACGTGTCAATCACGTGGGAATTAGGTTGGAATCACGTGTTAATCACGTGGGAATCACGAGGGAGTCACGTGGGAATCCCGTGGGAATCACGTGTCAATCACGTGGGAATCACGTGGGAATGTGTCAATCACGTGGGAATCATGTGGGAATCACTTGTCATTTACGTGGGAATCACGTGGGTATGACATGGGAATCACGTGGGAATCATGTGGGAATCACGTGGGAATCACGTGTCAATCAAGTGGGAATCACGTGTCAATCACGTGGGTATCACGTGGGAATGTGTCAATCACGTGGGAATCATGTGGGAATCACTTGTCATTTACGTGGGAATCACGTGGGTATGACATGGGAATCACGTGTCAATCACGGGGGAATTAGGTTGGAATCACGTGTCAATCACGTGGGAATTATTGGGAATCACGTTTCAATCACGTGGGAATCACGAGGGAGTCACGTTGAAATCCCGTGGGAATCATGTGTCAATCACGTGGGAATCACGTGGGAAGGTGTCAATCACGTGGGAATCTCGTGGGAATCACGTGTTAATCACGTGGGAATCAC
Source organism: Muntiacus reevesi (assembly GCF_963930625.1). NCBI lineage: Eukaryota > Metazoa > Chordata > Mammalia > Artiodactyla > Cervidae > Muntiacus > Muntiacus reevesi. The sequence goes on from NW_027077877.1 coordinate 2,022,958, forward strand.
GAGGGAGTCACGTGGGAATCCCGTGGGAATCAAGTGTCAATCACGTGGGAATCACGTGGGAATGTGTCAATCACGTGGGAATCACGTGGGAATCACGTGGCAATCACGTGGGAATTAGGTGGGAATCACGTGTCAATCACGTGGGAATCACAAGAGAGTCACGTGGGAATCCTGTGGGAATCACCTGTCAATCACGTGGGAATCACGGGTCAATCACAAGGGAATCACGTGAGAATCACATGGGAATCACGTGGGAATCACGTGTAAATCACGTGGGAAACATGTGTCAATCACATGGGACTCACGTGGGAATCACGTATGAATCATATGTTAATCACATGGGACTCACGTGGGAATCATGTGTCAATCACGTGGCAATCACGAGGGAATCACGTGTCAATCACGTGGGAATCACGTGGGAATCACGTGTCAATCACGTGGGAATTAGGTGGGAACCACGTGTCAATCACGTGGGAATCACGAGGGAGTCACGTGGGAATCCCTTGGGAATCACGTGTCAATCAAGGGGGAATCACGTGGGAATGTGTCAATCACGTGGTAATCACATGGGAATCACGTGTCAATCACGTGGGAATTAGGTGGGAATCACGTATCAATCACGTGGGACTCACGAAGGAGTCACGTGGGAATCCCGTGGGAATCACCTGTCAATCACGTGGGAATCACGTGTCAATCACATTGGAATCACGTGAGAATCACGTGGGAATCACGTGGGAATCACGTGTAAATCACGTGGGAATCATGTGTCAATCACATGGGACTCACGTGGGATCACGTGTCAATCACGTGGGAATCACGTGGGAATGTATCAATCACGTGGGAATCATGTGGGAATCACTTGTCATTTACGTGGGAATCACGTGGGAATGACGTGGGAATCACGTGTGAATCACGTGGAAATCACGAGGGAGTCACGTGGGAATCCCATGTGAATCACGTGTCAATCACGTGGGAATCACGTGGGAATGTGTCAATCACGTGGGAATCATGTGGGAATCACTTGTCATTTACGTGGGTATCACATGGGAATGACGTGGGAATCATGTGTCAATCACGTGGAAATCACGTGGGAATCACCTGTCAATCACATGGGAAACACGTGGGAAGCACGTGGGAATCACGTGTCAATCACGTGCGAATCAGGTGGGAATCACGTGTCAATCCCGTGGGAATCACGTGTCAATCACGTGGGAATCACGAGGGAATCACGTGTCAATCACGTGGGAATCCCGAGGGAATCACGTGTAAATCACGTGGGAATCACGTGGGAATCACGTGTCAATCACGTGCGAATCAGGTGGGAATCACGTGTCAATCCCGTGGGAATCACGTGTCAATCACGTGGGAATCACGAGGGAATCACGTGTCAATCACGTGGGAATCCCGAGGGAATCACGTGTAAATCACGTGAGAATCACCTGGGAATCACGAGGGAATCACGTGTCAATCATGTGGGAATTAGGTTGGAATCACGTGTCAATCACGTGGCAATCACGAGGGAGTCACATGTCAATCACGTGGGAATTAGGTTGGAATCACGTGTCAATCACGTGGGAATCACGAGGGAGTCACGTGGGAATCCCGTGGGAATCACGTGTAAATCACGTGGGAATCATGTGTCAATCACATGGGACTCACGAGGGAATCACGTGTCAATCACGTGAAAATCACGTGGGAATCACGTGTCAAACACGTGGGAATTAGGTGGGAATCACGTGTCAATCACGTGGGAATCACGAGGGAATCACGTGGGAATCCCGTGGGAATCACGTGTCAATCACGTGGGAATCACGAGGGAGTCACGTGGGAATCCCGTGGGAGTCACCTGTCAATAACGTGGGAATCACGTGTCAATCACAGGGGAATCACCTGAGAATCACGTGGGAATCACGTGGTAATCACGTGTAAATCACGTGGGAATCACGAGGGAGTCACATGGGAATCTCGTGGGAGTCACGTGTCAATCACGTGGGAATCACGTGGGAATGTGTCAATCACGTGGGAATCACGTGGGAATCACGTGGCAATCACGTGGGAATTAGGTGGAAATCACGTATCAATCACATTGGAATCACGAGGGAGTCACGTTGGAATCCCGTGGGAGTCACCGGTCAATGACGTGGGAATCACGTGTCAATCACAGGTGAATCACGTGAGAATTACGTGGGAATCACGTGGTAATCACGTGTAAATCACGTGGGAATCATGTGTCAATCACATGGGACTCACGTGGGAATCACGTGTAAGTCACGTGGCAATCACGAGGGAATCACGTCTCAATCACGTGGGAATCACGTGGGAATCACGTGTCAATCTCGTGGGAATCACGTGGGAATCACGTGTCAATCACGTGGTAATTAGGTTGGAATCACGAGGGAATCACATGTCAATCACGTGGGAATTAGGTTGGAATCATGTGTCAATCACGTGGTACTCACGTGGGAATCACGTGTCAATCACGTGGGAATCACGAGGGAGTCACGTGGGAATCCCGTGGGAATCACGTGTAAATCACGTGGGAATCATGTGTCAATCACATGGGACTCACGTGGGAATCACGTGTCAATCACGTGGGAATCACGAGGGAGTCACGTGGGAATCCCATGGGAATCACGTGTCAATCACGTGGGAATCACGTGGGAATGTGTCAATCACGTGGGAATCACGTGGGAATCACGTGTCAAACACGTGGGAATTAGGTGGGAATCACGTGTCAATCACGTGGGAATCACGAGGGAATCACGTGGGAATCCCGTGGGAATCACGTGCCAATCACGTGGGAATCACGTGAGAATCAGGTGGGAATCACGTGTCAAACACGTGGGAATTAGGTAGGAATCACCTGTCAATCACGTGGGAATCACGTGGGAATCACTTGTCAAACACATGGGAATTAGGTGGGAATCACGTGTCAATCACGTGGAAATCACGAGGGAGTCACGTGGGAATCCCGTGGGAATCACATGTCAATCACGTGGGAATCACGTGGGAATGTGTCAATTACCTGGGAATCACGTGGAAATCGCGTGTCAATCACGTGGGAATAAGGTGGGAATCACGTGTCAATCACGTGGGAATCACGTGGGAATCACTTGTCAAACACATGGGAATCAGGTGGGAATCACGTGTCAATCACGTGGAAATCACGAGGGAGTCACGTGGGAATCCCGTGGGAATCACGTGTCAATCACGTGGGAATCACGTGGGAATGTGTCAATCAAGTGGGAATCACGTGGGAATCATGTGTCAATCACATGGGACTCACGTGGGAATCACGTGTCAATCACGTGGCAATCACGACGTAATCACGTGTCAATCACGTGGGAATCACGTGGGAATCACGTGTCAATCACGTGGGAATCACGTGGGATTGTGTCAATTACCTGGGAATCACGTGGAAATCGCGTGTCAATCACGTGGGAATAAGGTGGGAATCACGTGTCAATCACGTGGCAATCACGACGTAATCACGTGTCAATCACGTGGGAATCACGTGGGAATCATGTGTCAATCACGTGGGAATCACGTGGGAATCACGTGTCAATCACGTGGGAATTAGGTGGGAATCACGTGTCAATCACGAGGGAAACACGAGGGAGTCACCTGGGAATCCCGTGGGAATCACGTGTCAATCACGTGGGAATCACGTGGGAATGTGTCAGTCACGTGGGAATCAGGTGGGAATCACGTGTCAAATACGTGGTAATTAGGTGGGAATCACGTGTCAATCACGTGGGAATCACGAGGGAGTCACGTGGAATCCCGTGGGAATCACGTGTCAATCACGTGGGAATAAGGTGGGAATCACGTGTCAATCACGTGGGAATCACGAGGGAGTCACGTGGGAATCCCGTGGGAATCACGTGTCAATCACGTGGGAATCACGTGGAAATGTGTCAATCACGTGGGAATCACGTGGGAATCACGTGTCAATCACGTGGGAATCACGAGGGAGTCACGTGGGAATCCCGTGGGAATCACGTGTCAATCATGTGGGAACCACGTGGGAATGTGTCAATCACGTGGGAATCACGTGGGAATCACGTGTCAATCACGTGGGAATAAGGTGGGAATCACGTGTCAATCACGTGGGAATCACGAGGGAGTCACGTGGGAATCCCGTGGGAATCACGTGTCAATCACGTGGGAATCACGTGGGAATGTGTCAATCACGTGGGAATCACGTGGGAGTCACGTGGCAATCATGTGGGAATTAGGTGGAAATCACGTATCAATAACGTGGGAATCACGAGGGAGTCACGTTGGAATCCCGTGGGAGTCACCTGTCAATCACGTGGGAATAACGTGTCAATCACAGGGGAATCACGTGAGAATCACGTGGGAATCACGTGGTAATCACGTGTAAATCACGTGGGAATCATGTGTCAGTCACATGGGACTCACGTGGGAATCACGTGTCAGTCACGTGGCAATCACGAGGGAATCACGTGTCAATCACGTGGGAATCACGTGGGAATCACGTGTCAATCACGTGGGAATCACGTGGGAATCACGTGGGAATCACTTGTCAATCACGTGGGAATTAGGTGGGAATGACGTGTCAATCACGTGGGAATCACGAGGGAGTCACGTGGGAATCCCGTGGGAGTCACGTGTCAATCACGTGGGAATCACGTGGGAATGTGTCAATCACGTGGGAATCACGTGGGAATCACGTGGCAATCACGTGGGAATTAGGTGGAAATCACGTATCAATCACGTGGGAATCACGAGGGAGTCACGTTGGAATCCCGTGGGAGTCACTTGTCAATCACGTGGGAATCACGTGTCAATCACAGGGGAATCACGTGAGAGTCACGTGGGAATCACGTGGTAATCACGTGTAAATAACGTGGGAATCATGTGTCAGTCACATGGGACTCACGTGGGAATCACGTGTCAGTCACGTGGCAATCACGAGGGAATCACGTGTCAATCACGTGGGAATCACGTGGGAATCACGTGTCAATCACGTGGGAATCACGTGGGAATCACGTGTCAATCACGTGGGAATTAGGTGGGAATGACGTGTCAATCACGTGGGAATCACGAGGGAGTCACATGGGAATCCCGCGAGAATCACGTGTCAATCACGGGGAAATCACGTGTCAATCACGTGGGAATTAGGTTGGAATCACGTGTCAATCACGTGGCAATCACGAGGGAGTCACATGTCAATCACGTGGGAATTAGGTTGGAATCAAGTGTCATATCACGTGGGAATCACGAGGGAGTCACGTGGGAATCCCGTGGGATTCACGTGTAAATCACGTGGGAATCATGTGTCAATCACATAGGACTCACGTGGGAATAATGTGTCAATCACGTGGGAATCACTTGGGATTCACGTGTCAATCACGTGTGAATTAGGTGGGAATGACGTGTCAATCACGTGGGAATCACGAGGGAGTCACGTGGGAATCCCGTGGGAATCACGTGTCAAACACGTGGGAATCACGTGGGAATGTGTCAATCACGTGGGAATCACGTGGGAATCACGTGTCAATCACGTGGGAATCACGTGGGAATGTGTCAATCACGTGGGAATCACGTGGCCATCACGTGTCAATCACGTGGGTATCACGAGGAAGTCACGTGGGTATCCCGTGGGAATCACGTGTCAATCACGTGGGAATCACGTGGGAATGTGTCAATTACGTGGGATTCACGTGGGAATCACGTGTCAATCACGTGGGTATAAGGTGGGAATCACTTGTCAATGACGTGGGAATCACGAGGGAGTCACGTGGGAATCCCGTGGGAATCACGTGTCAATCACGTGGGAATCACGTGGGAATGTGTCAATCACGTGGGAATCCCGTGGGAATCACGTGTCAATCACGTGGGAATCACGTGGGAATGTGTCAATCACGTGGGAATCACGTGGCAATCACGTGTCAATCACGTGGGAATCACGAGGGAGTCACGTGGGAATCCCGTGGGAATCACGTGTTAATCACGTGGTAATCACGGGGGAATGTGTCAATCACGTGGGAATCACGTGGGAATCACGTGTCAATCACGTGGGAATTAGGTGGAAATCACGTGTCAATCACGTGGGAATCACGTGAGAATCACGTGGGAATCACGAGGGAATCACGTGTCAATCACGTGGGAATTAGGTTGGAATCACGTGTCAATCACGTGGCAATCACGAGGGAGTCACATGTCAATCACGTGGGAATTAGGTTGGAATCAAGTGTCAATCACGTGGGAATCACGAGGGCGTCACGTGGGAATCCCGTGGGAATCACGTGTAAATCACGTGGGAATCATGTGTTAGTCACATGGGACTCACGTGGGAATCATGTGTCAATCACGTGGGAATCACGTGGGAATCACGTGTCAATCACGTGGGAATTAGGTTGGAATCACGTGTTAAACACGTGGGAATCACGAGGGAGTCACGTGGGAATCCCGTGGGAATCACATGTCAATCACGTGGGAATCACGTGGGAATGTGTCAATCACGTGGGAATCATGTGGGAATCACTTGTCATTTACTTGGGAATCACGTGGGTATGAGATGGGAATCACGTGTCAATCACGTGGGAATTAGGTGGGAATCACGTGTCAATCACGTGGAACTCACGAGGGAGTCACGTGGGAATCCCGTGGGAATCACCTGTCAATCACGTGGGAATCACGTGTCAATCACATTGGAATCACGTGAGAATCACGTGGGAATCACGTGGGAATCATGTGTAAATCACGTGGGAATCATGTGTCAATCACATGGGACTCTCGTGGGATCACGTGTCAATCACGTGGGAATCACGTGGGAATGTATCAATCACGTGGGAATCATGTGGGAATCATTTGTCATTTACGTGGGAATCACGTGGGAATGACGTGGGAATCACGTGTGAATCACGTGGAAATCACGAGGGAGTCACGTGGGAATCCCATGTGAATCACGTGTCAATCACGTGGGAATCACGTGGGAATGTGTCAATCACGTGGGAATCATGTGGGAATCACTTGTCATTTACGTGGGTATCACGTGGGAATGACGTGGGAATCACGTGTCAATCACGTGGAAATCACGTGGAAATCACCTGTCAATCACATGGGAATCACGTGGGAAGCACGTGGGAATCACGTGTCAATCACGTGCGAATCAGGTGGGAATCACGTGTCAATCCCGTGGGAATCACGTGTCAATCACGTGGGAATCACGAGGGAATCACGTGTCAATCACGTGTGAATCACGAGGGAATCACGTGGGAATCACGTGGGAATCACGTGGGAATCAGGTGTAAATCACGTGGGAATTAGTTGGAAATCACGTGTTAATCACGTTGGAATCACGTGAGAATCACGTTGGAATCACGAGGGAATCACGTGTCAATCACGTGGGAATTAGGTTGGAATCACGTGTCAATCACGTGGCAATCACGTGGGAATCACGTGTCAAACACGTGGGAATTAGGTGGGAATCACGTGTCAATCACGTGGGAATCACGAGGGAATCACGTGGGAATCCCGTGGGAATCACGTGCCAATCACGTGGGAATCACGTGGGAATGTGTCAATCACGTGAGAATCACGTGGGAATCACGTGTCAATTACGTGGGAATTAGGTGGGAATCACGTGTCAATCACGTGGGAATCACAAGTGAGTCATGTAGAAATCCCGTGGGAATCACGTGTCAATCACGTGGGAATCACGTGGGAATGTGTCAATCACGTGCGAATCACGTGGGAATCACGTGTCAATCACGTGGGAATCATGAGGGAGTCACGTGGGAATCCCGTGGGAATCACGTGGGAATCACGTGTAAATCACGTGGGAATCACGTGGGAATGTGTCAATCACGTCGGAATCACATGGGAATCACTTGTCAATCACGTGGGAATTAGGTGGGAATCACGTGTCAATCACGTGATAATCACGAGGGAGTCACGTGGGAATCCCGTGGGAATCACCTGTGAATCACGTGGGAATCAGGTGGGAATGTGTCATTCACGTGGGAATCCCGTGGGAATCACGTGTCAATCACGTGGGAATTAGGTGGAAATCACGTGTCAATCACGTAGGAATCACGAGGGAGTCACGGGGGAATCCCTTGGGAATCACGTGTCAATCACGTGGGAACAAAGGGGAAATCACGTTTTAATCCCGTGGGAATCACGTGTCAATCACGTGGGAATTATGTGGAAATCTCGAGGGAATCACGTGGGAATGACGTGTCAATCAGGTGGGAATCACGTGGGAATCACGTGTCAATCACGTGGGAATCACGTGGGAATCTCGTGTCAATCACGTGGGAATTAGGTGGGAATGACGTGTCAATCACGTGGGAATCACGAGGGAGTCACATGGGAATCCCGCGAGAATCACGTGTCAATCACGGGGAAATCACGTGTCAATCACGTGGGAATTAGGTTGGAAACACGTGTCAATCACGTGGCAATCACGAGGGAGTCACATGTCAATCACGTGGGAATTAGGTTGGAATCAAGTGTCAATCACGTGGGAATCACGAGGGAGTCACGTGGGAATCCCGTGGGAATCACGTGACAATCATGTGGGAATCACGAGGGAGTCACGTGGGAATCCCGTGGAAATCACCTGTCAATCACGTGGGAATCACGTGTCAATCACATGGGAGTCACGTGAGAATCACGTGTCAATCACGTGGGAATCACGTGGGAATCACGTGTCAATCACGTGGCAATCACATGGGAATCACATGGGAATCACGTGGGAATCACGTGGGAATCACGTGGGAATCACGTGTCAATCAAGTGGAAATCACGTGTCAATCACGTGGGTATCACGTGGGAATCACGTGTCAATCACGTGGCAATCACATGGGAATCACATGGGAATCACGTGGGAATCACGTGGGAATCACGTGGGAATCACGTGTCAATCAAGTGGGAATCACGTGTCAATCACGTGGGTATCACGTGGGAATGTGTCAATCACGTGGGAATCATGTGGGAATCACTTGTCATTTACGTGGGAATCACGTGTGTATGACATGGGAATCACGTGTCAATCACGGGGGAATTAGGTTGGAATCACGTGTCAATCACGTGGGAATCACGAGGGAGTCACGTGGGAATCCCGTGGGGATCACGTGTCAATCACGTGGGAATCACGTGGGAATCACGTGTCAATCACGTGGGAATTAGGTGGGAATCACGTGTCAATCACTTGGGAATCACGAGGGAGTCACGTTGGAATCCCGTGAAATCACGTGTCAATCACGTGGGAATCAGGTGGGAAGGTGTCAATCACGTGGGAATCACGTGGGAATCACGTGTTAATCTCGTGGGAATCACGAGGGAGTCACGTGGGAATCCCGTGGGAATCACGTGTCAATCACGTGGGAATCACGTGGGAATCACGTGGCAATCACGTGGGAATTAGGTGGGAATCACGTGTCAATCACGTGGGAATCACGAGGGAGTCACGTGGGAATCCCTTGGGAATCACGTGTCAATCAAGGGGGAATCACGTGGGAATGTGTCAATCACGTGGGAATCACGTGGGAATCACGTGTCAATCACGTGGGAATTAGGTGGGAACCACGTGTCAATCACGTGGGAATCACGAGGGAGTCACGTGGGAATCCCTTGGGAATCACGTGTCAATCAAGGGGGAATCACGTGGGAATGTGTCAATCACGTGGGAATCACGTGGGAATCACGTGTCAATCACGTGGGAATTAGGTGGGAATCACGTGTCAATCACGTGGAACTCACGAGGGAGTCACGTGGGAATCCCGTGGGAATCACCTGTCAATCACGTGGGAATCACGTGTCAATCACATTGGAATCACGTGAGAATCACGTGGGAATCACGTGGGAATCATGTGTAAATCACGTGGGAATCATGTGTCAATCACATGGGACTCTCGTGGGATCACGTGTCTATCACGTGGGAATCACGTGGGAATGTATCAATCACGTGGGAATCATGTGGGAATCATTTGTCATTTACGTGGGAATCACGAGGGAATGACGTGTGAATCACGTGTGAATCACGTGGAAATCACGAGGGAGTCACGTGGGAATCCCATGTGAATCACGTGTCAATCACGTGGGAATCACGTGGGAATGTGTCAATCACGTGGGAATCATGTGGGAATCACTTGTCATTTACGTGGGTATCACGTGGGAATGACGTGGGAATCACGTGTCAATCACGTGGAAATCACGTGGAAATCACCTGTCAATCACATGGGAATCACGTGGGAAGCACGTGGGAATCACGTGTCAATCACGTGCGAATCAGGTGGGAATCACGTGTCAATCCCGTGGGAATCACGTGTCAATAACGTGGGAATCACGAGGGAATCACGTGTCAATCACGTGGGAATCACGAGGGAATCACGTGTAAATCACGTGGGAATCACGTGGGAATCACGTGTAAATCACGTGGGAATTAGTTGGAAATCACGTGTTAATCACGTTGGAATCACGTGAGAATCACGTTGGAATCACGAGGGAATCACGTGTCAATCACGTGGGAATTAGGTTGGAATCACGTGTCAATCACGTGGCAATCACGAGGGAGTCACATGTCAATCACGTGGGAATTAGGTTGGAATCAAGTGTCAATCACGTGGGAATCACGAGGGAGTCACGTGGGAATCCCGTGGGAATCACGTGTAAATCACGTGGGAATCATGTGTCAATCACATGGGACTCACGTGGGAATCACGTGTCAATCACGTGAAAATCACGTGGGAATCACGTGTCAATCACGTGGGAATTAGGTTGGAATCACGTGTCAATCACGTGGGAATCACGAGGGAGTCACGTGGGAATCCCGTGGGAATCACGTGTCAATCACGTGGGAGTCACGTGGGAACGTGTCAATCACGTGGTAATCACGTGGGAATCACGTGTCAAACACGTGGGAATTAGGTGGGAATCTCGTGTCAATCACGTGGGAATCACGAGGGAATCACGTGGGAATCCCGTGGGAATCACGTGCCAATCACGTGGGAATCACGTGGGAATGTGTCAATCACGTGATAATCACGTGGGAATCACGTGTCAATTACGTGGGAATTAGGTGGGAATCACGTGTCAATCACGTGGGAATCACAAGTGAGTCATGTAGAAATCCCGTGGGAATCACGTGTCAATCACGTGGGAATCACGTGGGAATGTGTCAATCACGTGCGAATCACGTGGGAATCACGTGTCAATCACGTGGGAATCATGAGGGAGTCACGTGGGAATCCCGTGGGAATCACGTGGGAATCAGGTGTAAATCATGTGGGAATCATGTGTCAATCACATTGGACTCACGTGGGAATCACGTGGGAATCATGTGTTAATCACATGGGTCTCACGTGGGAATCACGTGTCATTCACGTGGCAATCACGAGGGAATCACAGGTCAATCACGTGGGAATCACGTGGGAATCACGTGTCAATCACGTGGGAATCACGTGGGAATCACGTGTCAATCACGTGGGAATTAGGTGGGAATCACGTGTAAATCACATGGGAATCACGAGGGAGTCACGTGGGAGTCCCGTGGAATCATGTGTCAATCACGGGGGAATCACATGGGAATGCGTCAATCATGTGGGAATCACGTGGGAATCACGTGTCAATCACGTGCGAATTAGGTGGGAATCACGTGTCAATCACGTGGGAATCACGAGGGAGTCACCTGGGATTCCCTTGGGAATCACCTGTCAATCACTTGGGAATCACGAGTCAATCACATGGGAATCACGTGAGAATCACGTGGGAATCACGTGGGAATCACGTGTAAATCACGTGGGAATCATGTGTCAATCACATGGGACTCACGTGGGAATCACGAGGGAGTCACGTTTGAATCCCGTGGGAATCACGTGTCAATCACGTGGTAATCACGTGGGAATGTGTCAATCATGTGGGAATTACGTGGCAATCAAGTGTCAATCACGTGGTAATCACGAGGGAGTCACGTGGTTATCCCGTGGGAATCACGTGTCAATCACGTGGTAATCACGTGGCAATGTGTCAATCACGTGGGAATCACGTGGGAATCACGTGTCAATCACGTGGGAATTAGGCGGAAATCACGTGTCAATCACGTAGGAATCACGTGAGAATCACGTGGGAATCACGAGGGAATCACGTGTCAATCACGTGGGAATTAGGTTGGAATCACATGTCAATCACGTGGCAATCACGAGGGAGTCACATGTCAATCACGTGGGAATTAGGTTGGAATCAAGTGTCAATCACGTGGGAATCACGAGGGAGTCACGTGGGAATACCGTGGGAATCACGTGTAAATCACGTGGGAATCATGTGTCAATCACATGGGACTCACGTGGGAATCACGTGGGAATCACGTGTCGATATCGTGAGAATCACGTGGGAATCACGTGGGAATCACGTGTCAATCACGTGGGAATCACATGGGAATGACGTGTCAATCACGTGGGAATCACGAGGGAATCACGTGTCAATCACGTGGGAATCACGTGAGAGTCAAGTTCGAATCACGTGGTATTTACGTTGGAATCATCTGGGAATCACGTGTCAATCCCGTGGGAATCACGTGCGAATCAAGTGTCAATCACGAGGAATCACGTGGGAATCACGTGGGAATCACGTGTCAATCACGTGGGAATCACGTGGGAATCACGTGTTAATCACGTGGGAATCACGAGGGAGTCACGTGGGAATCCCGTGGGAATCACGTGTCAATCACGTGGGAATCACGTGGGAATGTGTCAATCACGTCGGAAACACATGGGAATCACTTGTCAATCACGTGGGAATTAGGTGGGAATCACGTGTAAATCACGTGATAATCACGAGGGAGTCACGTGGGAATCCCGTGGGAATCACCTGTGAATCACGTGGGAATCAGGTGGGAATGCGTCATTCACGTGGGAATCCCGTGGGAATCACGTGTCAATCACGTGGGAATTAGGTGGAAATCACGTGTCAATCACGTAGGAATCACGAGGGAGTCACGGGGGAATCCCTTGGGAATCACGTGTCAATCACGTGGGAACAAAGGGGAAATCACGTTTTAATCCCGTGGGAATCACGTGTCAATCACGTGGGAATTATGTGGAAATCTCGAGGGAATCACGTGGGAATGACGTGTCAATCAGGTGGGAATCACGTGGGAATCACGTGTCAATCACGTGGGAATCACGTGGGAATCTCGTGTCAATCACGTGGGAATTAGGTGGGAATGACGTGTCAATCACGTGGGAATCACGAGGGAGTCACATGGGAATCCCGCGAGAATCACGTGTCAATCACGGGGAAATCACGTGTCAATCACGTGGGAATTAGGTTGGAAACACGTGTCAATCACGTGGCAATCACGAGGGAGTCACATGTCAATCACGTGGGAATTAGGTTGGAATCAAGTGTCAATCACGTGGGAATCACGAGGGAGTCACGTGGGAATCCCGTGGGAATCACGTGACAATCATGTGGGAATCACGAGGGAGTCACGTGGGAATCCCGTGGAAATCACCTGTCAATCACGTGGGAATCACGTGTCAATCACATGGGAGTCACGTGAGAATCACGTGTCAATCACGTGGGAATCACGTGGGAATCACGTGTCAATCACGTGGCAATCACATGGGAATCACATGGGAATCACGTGGGAATCACGTGGGAATCACGTGGGAATCACGTGTCAATCAAGTGGAAATCACGTGTCAATCACGTGGGTATCACGTGGGAATCACGTGTCAATCACGTGGCAATCACATGGGAATCACATGGGAATCACGTGGGAATCACGTGGGAATCACGTGGGAATCACGTGTCAATCAAGTGGGAATCACGTGTCAATCACGTGGGTATCACGTGGGAATGTGTCAATCACGTGGGAATCATGTGGGAATCACTTGTCATTTACGTGGGAATCACGTGTGTATGACATGGGAATCACGTGTCAATCACGGGGGAATTAGGTTGGAATCACGTGTCAATCACGTGGGAATCACGAGGGAGTCACGTGGGAATCCCGTGGGGATCACGTGTCAATCACGTGGGAATCACGTGGGAATCACGTGTCAATCACGTGGGAATTAGGTGGGAATCACGTGTCAATCACGTGGGAATCACGAGGGAGTCACGTTGGAATCCCGTGAAATCACATGTCAATCACGTGGGAATCAGGTGGGAAGGTGTCAATCACGTGGGAATCACGTGGGAATCACGTGTTAATCTCGTGGGAATCACGAGGGAGTCACGTGGGAATCCCGTGGGAATCACGTGTCAATCACGTGGGAATCACGTGGGAATCACGTGGCAATCACGTGGGAATTAGGTGGGAATCACGTGTCAATCACGTGGGAATCACGAGGGAGTCACGTGGGAATCCCTTGGGAATCACGTGTCAATCAAGGGGGAATCACGTGGGAATGTGTCAATCACGTGGGAATCACGTGGGAATCACGTGTCAATCACGTGGGAATTAGGTGGGAACCACGTGTCAATCACGTGGGAATCACGAGGGAGTCACGTGGGAATCCCTTGGGAATCACGTGTCACTCAAGGGGGAATCACGTGGGAATGTGTCAATCACGTGGGAATCACGTGGGAATCACGTGTCAATCACGTGGGAATTAGGTGGGAATCACGTGTCAATCACGTGGAACTCACGAGGGAGTCACGTGGGAATCCCGTGGGAATCACCTGTCAATCACGTGGGAATCACGTGTCAATCACATTGGAATCACGTGAGAATCACGTGGGAATCACGTGGGAATCATGTGTAAATCACGTGGGAATCATGTGTCAATCACATGGGACTCTCGTGGGATCACGTGTCTATCACGTGGGAATCACGTGGGAATGTATCAATCACGTGGGAATCATGTGGGAATCATTTGTCATTTACGTGGGAATCACGAGGGAATGACGTGGGAATCACGTGTGAATCACGTGGAAATCACGAGGGAGTCACGTGGGAATCCCATGTGAATCACGTGTCAATCACGTGGGAATCACGTGGGAATGTGTCAATCACGTGGGAATCATGTGGGAATCACTTGTCATTTACGTGGGTATCACGTGGGAATGACGTGGGAATCACGTGTCAATCACGTGGAAATCACGTGGAAATCACCTGTCAATCACATGGGAATCACGTGGGAAGCACGTGGGAATCACGTGTCAATCACGTGCGAATCAGGTGGGAATCACGTGTCAATCCCGTGGGAATCACGTGTCAATAACGTGGGAATCACGAGGGAATCACGTGTCAATCACGTGGGAATCACGAGGGAATCACGTGTAAATCACGTGGGAATCACGTGGGAATCACGTGTAAATCACGTGGGAATTAGTTGGAAATCACGTGTTAATCACGTTGGAATCACGTGAGAATCACGTTGGAATCACGAGGGAATCACGTGTCAATCACGTGGGAATTAGGTTGGAATCACGTGTCAATCACGTGGCAATCACGAGGGAGTCACATGTCAATCACGTGGGAATTAGGTTGGAATCAAGTGTCAATCACGTGGGAATCACGAGGGAGTCACGTGGGAATCCCGTGGGAATCACGTGTAAATCACGTGGGAATCATGTGTCAATCACATGGGACTCACGTGGGAATCACGTGTCAATCACGTGAAAATCACGTGGGAATCACGTGTCAATCACGTGGGAATTAGGTTGGAATCACGTGTCAATCACGTGGGAATCACGAGGGAGTCACGTGGGAATCCCGTGGGAATCACGTGTCAATCACGTGGGAGTCACGTGGGAACGTGTCAATCACGTGGTAATCACGTGGGAATCACGTGTCAAACACGTGGGAATTAGGTGGGAATCTCGTGTCAATCACGTGGGAATCACGAGGGAATCACGTGGGAATCCCGTGGGAATCACGTGCCAATCACGTGGGAATCACGTGGGAATGTGTCAATCACGTGATAATCACGTGGGAATCACGTGTCAATTACGTGGGAATTAGGTGGGAATCACGTGTCAATCACGTGGGAATCACAAGTGAGTCATGTAGAAATCCCGTGGGAATCACGTGTCAATCACGTGGGAATCACGTGGGAATGTGTCAATCACGTGCGAATCACGTGGGAATCACGTGTCAATCACGTGGGAATCATGAGGGAGTCACGTGGGAATCCCGTGGGAATCACGTGGGAATCAGGTGTAAATCATGTGGGAATCATGTGTCAATCACATTGGACTCACGTGGGAATCACGTGGGAATCATGTGTTAATCACATGGGTCTCACGTGGGAATCACGTGTCATTCACGTGGCAATCACGAGGGAATCACAGGTCAATCACGTGGGAATCACGTGGGAATCACGTGTCAATCACGTGGGAATCACGTGGGAATCACGTGTCAATCACGTGGGAATTAGGTGGGAATCACGTGTAAATCACATGGGAATCACGAGGGAGTCACGTGGGAGTCCCGTGGAATCATGTGTCAATCACGGGGGAATCACATGGGAATGCGTCAATCATGTGGGAATCACGTGGGAATCACGTGTCAATCACGTGCGAATTAGGTGGGAATCACGTGTCAATCACGTGGGAATCACGAGGGAGTCACCTGGGATTCCCTTGGGAATCACCTGTCAATCACTTGGGAATCACGAGTCAATCACATGGGAATCACGTGAGAATCACGTGGGAATCACGTGGGAATCACGTGTAAATCACGTGGGAATCATGTGTCAATCACATGGGACTCACGTGGGAATCACGAGGGAGTCACGTTTGAATCCCGTGGGAATCACGTGTCAATCACGTGGTAATCACGTGGGAATGTGTCAATCATGTGGGAATTACGTGGCAATCAAGTGTCAATCACGTGGTAATCACGAGGGAGTCACGTGGTTATCCCGTGGGAATCACGTGTCAATCACGTGGTAATCACGTGGCAATGTGTCAATCACGTGGGAATCACGTGGGAATCACGTGTCAATCACGTGGGAATTAGGCGGAAATCACGTGTCAATCACGTAGGAATCACGTGAGAATCACGTGGGAATCACGAGGGAATCACGTGTCAATCACGTGGGAATTAGGTTGGAATCACATGTCAATCACGTGGCAATCACGAGGGAGTCACATGTCAATCACGTGGGAATTAGGTTGGAATCAAGTGTCAATCACGTGGGAATCACGAGGGAGTCACGTGGGAATACCGTGGGAATCACGTGTAAATCACGTGGGAATCATGTGTCAATCACATGGGACTCACGTGGGAATCACGTGGGAATCACGTGTCGATATCGTGAGAATCACGTGGGAATCACGTGGGAATCACGTGTCAATCACGTGGGAATCACATGGGAATGACGTGTCAATCACGTGGGAATCACGAGGGAATCACGTGTCAATCACGTGGGAATCACGTGAGAGTCAAGTTCGAATCACGTGGTATTTACGTTGGAATCATCTGGGAATCACGTGTCAATCCCGTGGGAATCACGTGCGAATCAAGTGTCAATCACGAGGAATCACGTGGGAATCACGTGGGAATCACGTGTCAATCACGTGGGAATCACGTGGGAATCACGTGTTAATCACGTGGGAATCACGAGGGAGTCACGTGGGAATCCCGTGGGAATCACGTGTCAATCACGTGGGAATCACGTGGGAATGTGTCAATCACGTCGGAAACACATGGGAATCACTTGTCAATCACGTGGGAATTAGGTGGGAATCACGTGTCAATCACGTGATAATCACGAGGGAGTCACGTGGGAATCCCGTGGGAATCACCTGTGAATCACGTGGGAATCAGGTGGGAATGCGTCATTCACGTGGGAATCCCGTGGGAATCACGTGTCAATCACGTGGGAATTAGGTGGAAATCACGTGTCAATCACGTAGGAATCACGAGGGAGTCACGGGGGAATCCCTTGGGAATCACGTGTCAATCACGTGGGAACAAAGGGGAAATCACGTTTTAATCCCGTGGGAATCACGTGTCAATCACGTGGGAATTATGTGGAAATCTCGAGGGAATCACGTGGGAATGACGTGTCAATCAGGTGGGAATCACGTGGGAATCACGTGTCAATCACGTGGGAATCACGTGGGAATCTCGTGTCAATCACGTGGGAATTAGGTGGGAATGACGTGTCAATCACGTGGGAATCACGAGGGAGTCACATGGGAATCCCGCGAGAATCACGTGTCAATCACGGGGAAATCACGTGTCAATCACGTGGGAATTAGGTTGGAAACACGTGTCAATCACGTGGCAATCACGAGGGAGTCACATGTCAATCACGTGGGAATTAGGTTGGAATCAAGTGTCAATCACGTGGGAATCACGAGGGAGTCACGTGGGAATCCCGTGGGAATCACGTGACAATCATGTGGGAATCACGAGGGAGTCACGTGGGAATCCCGTGGAAATCACCTGTCAATCACGTGGGAATCACGTGTCAATCACATGGGAGTCACGTGAGAATCACGTGTCAATCACGTGGGAATCACGTGGGAATCACGTGTCAATCACGTGGCAATCACATGGGAATCACATGGGAATCACGTGGGAATCACGTGGGAATCACGTGGGAATCACGTGTCAATCAAGTGGAAATCACGTGTCAATCACGTGGGTATCACGTGGGAATCACGTGTCAATCACGTGGCAATCACATGGGAATCACATGGGAATCACGTGGGAATCACGTGGGAATCACGTGGGAATCACGTGTCAATCAAGTGGGAATCACGTGTCAATCACGTGGGTATCACGTGGGAATGTGTCAATCACGTGGGAATCATGTGGGAATCACTTGTCATTTACGTGGGAATCACGTGTGTATGACATGGGAATCACGTGTCAATCACGGGGGAATTAGGTTGGAATCACGTGTCAATCACGTGGGAATCACGAGGGAGTCACGTGGGAATCCCGTGGGGATCACGTGTCAATCACGTGGGAATCACGTGGGAATCACGTGTCAATCACGTGGGAATTAGGTGGGAATCACGTGTCAATCACGTGGGAATCACGAGGGAGTCACGTTGGAATCCCGTGAAATCACATGTCAATCACGTGGGAATCAGGTGGGAAGGTGTCAATCACGTGGGAATCACGTGGGAATCACGTGTTAATCTCGTGGGAATCACGAGGGAGTCACGTGGGAATCCCGTGGGAATCACGTGTCAATCACGTGGGAATCACGTGGGAATCACGTGGCAATCACGTGGGAATTAGGTGGGAATCACGTGTCAATCACGTGGGAATCACGAGGGAGTCACGTGGGAATCCCTTGGGAATCACGTGTCAATCAAGGGGGAATCACGTGGGAATGTGTCAATCACGTGGGAATCACGTGGGAATCACGTGTCAATCACGTGGGAATTAGGTGGGAACCACGTGTCAATCACGTGGGAATCACGAGGGAGTCACGTGGGAATCCCTTGGGAATCACGTGTCACTCAAGGGGGAATCACGTGGGAATGTGTCAATCACGTGGGAATCACGTGGGAATCACGTGTCAATCACGTGGGAATTAGGTGGGAATCACGTGTCAATCACGTGGAACTCACGAGGGAGTCACGTGGGAATCCCGTGGGAATCACCTGTCAATCACGTGGGAATCACGTGTCAATCACATTGGAATCACGTGAGAATCACGTGGGAATCACGTGGGAATCATGTGTAAATCACGTGGGAATCATGTGTCAATCACATGGGACTCTCGTGGGATCACGTGTCTATCACGTGGGAATCACGTGGGAATGTATCAATCACGTGGGAATCATGTGGGAATCATTTGTCATTTACGTGGGAATCACGAGGGAATGACGTGGGAATCACGTGTGAATCACGTGGAAATCACGAGGGAGTCACGTGGGAATCCCATGTGAATCACGTGTCAATCACGTGGGAATCACGTGGGAATGTGTCAATCACGTGGGAATCATGTGGGAATCACTTGTCATTTACGTGGGTATCACGTGGGAATGACGTGGGAATCACGTGTCAATCACGTGGAAATCACGTGGAAATCACCTGTCAATCACATGGGAATCACGTGGGAAGCACGTGGGAATCACGTGTCAATCACGTGCGAATCAGGTGGGAATCACGTGTCAATCCCGTGGGAATCACGTGTCAATAACGTGGGAATCACGAGGGAATCACGTGTCAATCACGTGGGAATCACGAGGGAATCACGTGTAAATCACGTGGGAATCACGTGGGAATCACGTGTAAATCACGTGGGAATTAGTTGGAAATCACGTGTTAATCACGTTGGAATCACGTGAGAATCACGTTGGAATCACGAGGGAATCACGTGTCAATCACGTGGGAATTAGGTTGGAATCACGTGTCAATCACGTGGCAATCACGAGGGAGTCACATGTCAATCACGTGGGAATTAGGTTGGAATCAAGTGTCAATCACGTGGGAATCACGAGGGAGTCACGTGGGAATCCCGTGGGAATCACGTGTAAATCACGTGGGAATCATGTGTCAATCACATGGGACTCACGTGGGAATCACGTGTCAATCACGTGAAAATCACGTGGGAATCACGTGTCAATCACGTGGGAATTAGGTTGGAATCACGTGTCAATCACGTGGGAATCACGAGGGAGTCACGTGGGAATCCCGTGGGAATCACGTGTCAATCACGTGGGAGTCACGTGGGAACGTGTCAATCACGTGGTAATCACGTGGGAATCACGTGTCAAACACGTGGGAATTAGGTGGGAATCTCGTGTCAATCACGTGGGAATCACGAGGGAATCACGTGGGAATCCCGTGGGAATCACGTGCCAATCACGTGGGAATCACGTGGGAATGTGTCAATCACGTGATAATCACGTGGGAATCACGTGTCAATTACGTGGGAATTAGGTGGGAATCACGTGTCAATCACGTGGGAATCACAAGTGAGTCATGTAGAAATCCCGTGGGAATCACGTGTCAATCACGTGGGAATCACGTGGGAATGTGTCAATCACGTGCGAATCACGTGGGAATCACGTGTCAATCACGTGGGAATCATGAGGGAGTCACGTGGGAATCCCGTGGGAATCACGTGGGAATCAGGTGTAAATCATGTGGGAATCATGTGTCAATCACATTGGACTCACGTGGGAATCACGTGGGAATCATGTGTTAATCACATGGGTCTCACGTGGGAATCACGTGTCATTCACGTGGCAATCACGAGGGAATCACAGGTCAATCACGTGGGAATCACGTGGGAATCACGTGTCAATCACGTGGGAATCACGTGGGAATCACGTGTCAATCACGTGGGAATTAGGTGGGAATCACGTGTAAATCACATGGGAATCACGAGGGAGTCACGTGGGAGTCCCGTGGAATCATGTGTCAATCACGGGGGAATCACATGGGAATGCGTCAATCATGTGGGAATCACGTGGGAATCACGTGTCAATCACGTGCGAATTAGGTGGGAATCACGTGTCAATCACGTGGGAATCACGAGGGAGTCACCTGGGATTCCCTTGGGAATCACCTGTCAATCACTTGGGAATCACGAGTCAATCACATGGGAATCACGTGAGAATCACGTGGGAATCACGTGGGAATCACGTGTAAATCACGTGGGAATCATGTGTCAATCACATGGGACTCACGTGGGAATCACGAGGGAGTCACGTTTGAATCCCGTGGGAATCACGTGTCAATCACGTGGTAATCACGTGGGAATGTGTCAATCATGTGGGAATTACGTGGCAATCAAGTGTCAATCACGTGGTAATCACGAGGGAGTCACGTGGTTATCCCGTGGGAATCACGTGTCAATCACGTGGTAATCACGTGGCAATGTGTCAATCACGTGGGAATCACGTGTCAATCACGTGGGAATTAGGCGGAAATCACGTGTCAATCACGTAGGAATCACGTGAGAATCACGTGGGAATCACGAGGGAATCACGTGTCAATCACGTGGGAATTAGGTTGGAATCACATGTCAATCACGTGGCAATCACGAGGGAGTCACATGTCAATCACGTGGGAATTAGGTTGGAATCAAGTGTCAATCACGTGGGAATCACGAGGGAGTCACGTGGGAATACCGTGGGAATCACGTGTAAATCACGTGGGAATCATGTGTCAATCACATGGGACTCACGTGGGAATCACGTGGGAATCACGTGTCGATATCGTGAGAATCACGTGGGAATCACGTGGGAATCACGTGTCAATCACGTGGGAATCACATGGGAATGACGTGTCAATCACGTGGGAATCACGAGGGAATCACGTGTCAATCATGTGGGAATCACGTGAGAGTCAAGTTCGAATCACGTGGTATTTACGTTGGAATCATCTGGGAATCACGTGTCAATCCCGTGGGAATCACGTGCGAATCAAGTGTCAATCACGAGGAATCACGTGGGAATCACGTGGGAATCACGTGTCAATCACGTGGGAATCACGTGGGAATCACGTGTTAATCACGTGGGAATCACGAGGGAGTCACGTGGGAATCCCGTGGGAATCACGTGTCAATCACGTGGGAATCACGTGGGAATGTGTCAATCACGTCGGAAACACATGGGAATCACTTGTCAATCACGTGGGAATTAGGTGGGAATCACGTGTCAATCACGTGATAATCACGAGGGAGTCACGTGGGAATCCCGTGGGAATCACCTGTGAATCACGTGGGAATCAGGTGGGAATGCGTCATTCACGTGGGAATCCCGTGGGAATCACGTGTCAATCACGTGGGAATTAGGTGGGAATCACGTGTCAATCACGTGGGAATCACGAGGGAGTCACGGGGGAATCCCTTGGGAATCACGTGTCAATCACGTGGGAACAAAGGGGAAATCACGTTTTAATCCCGTGGGAATCACGTGTCAATCACGTGGGAATTATGTGGAAATCTCGAGGGAATCACGTGGGAATGACGTGTCAATCAGGTGGGAATCACGTGGAAATCAGGTGTCAATCACTTGGAAATCAAGGGGAATCACGTTTTAATCATGTGGGAATCACGTGTCAAACACGTGGGAATTAGGTGGGAATCACGTGTCAATCACGTGTTAATCACGAGGGAGTCACGTGGGAATCCCGTGGGAAGCAGGTGACAATCACGTGGGAATCACATGGGAATGTGTCAATCACGTGGGAATCACGTGGGAATCACGTGTCAATCTCGTGGGAATTAGGTGGGAATCACGTGTCAATCACGTGGGAATCACGAGGGAGTCACGTTGAAATCCCATGGGAATCACGTGTCAATCACGTGGGAATCACGTGGGAAGGTGTCAAACACGTGGGAATCACGTGTTAATCACGTGGGAATCACGAGGGAGTCACGTGGGAATCCCGTGGGAATCACGGGTCAATCACGTGGGAATCACGTGAGAATGTGTCAATCACGTGGGAATCAGGTGGGAATCATGTGTCAAACACGTGGGAATTAGGTGGGAATCACGTTTCAATCTCGTGGGAATCACAAGTGAGTCACGTAGAAATCCCGTGGGAATCACGTGTCAATCACGTGGGAATGACGTGGGAATGTTTCAATCACGTGCGAATCACGTGGGAATCACGTGTCAATCACGTGGGAATCATGAGGGAGTCACGTGGGAATCCCGTGGGAATCACGTGTCAATCACGTGGGAATCACGTGGGAATGTGTCAATCACGTGAGAATCACGAGGGAATCACTTGTCAATTACGTGGGAATTAGGTGGGAATCACGTGTCAATCACGTGGGAATCACAAGTGAGTCACGTAGAAATCCCGTGGGAATCACGTGTCAATCACGTGGGAATCACGTGGGAATGTGTCAATCACGTGCGAATCACGTGGGAATCACGTGTCAATCACGTGGAAATCATGAGGGAGTCATGTGGGAATCCGGTGGGAATCACGTGTCAATCACGTGGGAATCACGTGGCAATGTGTCAATCACTGGGATTCAGGCGGGAATCACGTGTCAAACACGTGGGAATTAGGTGGGAATCACGTGTCAATCACGTGGGAATCTCAAGTGAGTCACGTAGAAATCCCGGGGGAATCACGTGTCAATCATGTGGGAATCACGTGGGAATGTGTCAATCACGTGCGAATCCCGTGGGAATCACGTGTCAATCACGTGGGAATCACTTGGGAATGTGTCAATCACGTGCGAATCACGTGGGAATCACGTGTCAATCACGTGGGAATCATGAGGGAGTCACGTGGGAATCCCGTGGGAATCACGTGTCAATCACGTGGCAATCACAAGTGAGTCACGTAGAAATCCCGTGGGAATCACGTGTCAATCACGTGGGAATCACGTGGGAATGTGTCAATCACGTGCGAATCACGTGGGAATCACGTGTCAATCACGTGGGAATCATGAGGGTGTCACGTTGGAATCCCGGTGGGTATCACGTGTCAATCACGTGGGAATCACGTGGGAATGTGTCAATCACGTGGGAATCAGGTGTGAATCACGTGTCAAACACGTTGGAATAAGGTGGGAATCACGTGTCAATCACGTGGGAATCACGAGGGAGTCACGTGGGAATCCCGTGGGAATCACGTGTCAATCACGTGGGAATCATGTGGGAATGTGTCAATTACGTGGGAATCACGTGTCAATCATGTGGGGATAAGGTGGGAATCACTTGTCAATCACGTGGGAATCACGAGGGAGTCACGTGGGAATCCCATGGGAATCACGTGTCAATCATGTGGTAATCACGTGGGTATGTGTCAATCACATGGGAATCACGGGTCAATCACGTGGGAATTAGGTGGGAATCACGTGTCAATCACGTGGGAATCACGTGTCAATCACATGGGAATCACGTGGGAATCACTTGGGAATGACGTGTAAATCACGTGTCAATCACATGGGACTCACGTGTGAATCACGTGAGAATCATGTGTCAATCACATGGGACTCACGTGGGAATCATGTGTCAATCACGTGGCAATCACGAGGGAATCACGTGTCAATCACGTGGGAATCACGTGGGAATCACGTGTCAATCACGTGGGAATCACGAGGGAGTCACGTGGGAATCCCTTGGGAATCATGTGTCAATCAAGGGGGAATCACGTGTGAATGTGTCAATCACGTGGGAATCACATGGGAATTACGTGTCAATCACGTGGGAATTAGGTGGGAATCACGTGTCAATCACGTGGGAGTCACGAGGGAGTCACGTGGGAATCCCTTGGGAATCACGTGTCAATCAAGGGGGAATCACGTGTGAATGTGTCAATCACGTGGGAATCACGTGGGAATCACGTGTCAATCACGTGGGAATTAGGTGGGAATCACGTGTCAATCACGTGGGAATCACGAGGGAGTCACGTGGGAATCCCGTGGGAATCACTTGTCAATCACGTGGGAATCACGTGGGAATCACCTGTCAATCACATTGGAATCACGTGGGAATCACGTGGGAATCACGTGTCAATCACGTGGGAATCACGTGGGAATCACCTGTCAATCACATGGGAATCACGTGGGAAGCACGTGGGAATCACGTGTAAATCACGTGGAAATCACGTGGGAATCACGTGTCAATCACGTGGGAATGACGAGGGAATCACGTGTCAATCACGTGCGAATCACGTGGGAATCACGTGTCAATCACGTGGGAATCACGTGTCAATCACGTGGGAATCACGTGGGAATCACCTGTCAATCACATGGGAATCATGTGGGAATCACGTGGGAATCACGTGTCAATCACGTGGGAATCACATGGGAATCACCTGTCAATCACGTGGGAATCACGTGGGAATCACGTGTCAATCACGTGGGACTCACGTGGGAATCACGTGTCAATCACGTGGGAATGACGAGGGAATCACGTGTCAATCACGTGCGAATCAGGTGGGAATCACGTGGCAATCACGTGGGAATCACGTGTCAATCACGTGGGAATCACGAGGGAATCACCTGTCAATCACATGGGAATCACGTGGGAATCACGTGGGAATCACGTGTCAATCACGTGGGAATTAGTTGGGAATCACGTGTCAATCACGTTGGAATCACTTGAGAATCACGTGGGAATCACGAGGGAATCACGTGTAAATCACGTGGGAATTAGGTTGGAATCACGTGGCAATCACGTGGCAATCACGAGGGAGTCACATGTCAATCACGTGGGAACTAGGTTGGAATCACGTGTCAATCACGTGGGAATCCCGAGGGAATCACTTGTCAATCACGTGGTAATCACGTGGGAATGTGTCAATCACGTGGGAATCACGTGGGAATCACGTGTCAATCACGTGGGAATCACAAGGGAGTCACGTGGGAATCCGTGGGAATCACGTGTCAATCACGTGGTAATCACGTGGGAATGTGTCAATCACATGGGACTCACGTGGGAATCACGTGTCAAACACGTGGGAATTAGGTGGGAATCACGTGTCAATCACGTGGGAATCACGAGGGAGTCACGTGGGAATCCGGTGGGAATCACGTGTCAATCAAGGGGGAAAAACGTGGGAATGTGTCAATCACGTGGGAATCACGTGGGAATCACGTGTCAATCACGGGGGAATCACGTGTTAATCACCCGGAAATCCCGTGGAAATCACGTGTCAATCACGTGGGAATCACGTGTCAATCACGTGGGAATTAGGTGGGAATCACGTGTCAATCACGTGGGAGTTACGAGGGAGTCACGTGGGAATCCCTTGGGAATCACGTGTCAATCAAGGGGGAAAAACGTGGGAATGTGTCAATCACGTGGGAATCACGTGGGAATCACGTGTCAATCACGTGGGAATTAGGTGGGAATCACGTGTCAATCACGTGGGAATCACGAGGGAGTCACGTGGGAATCCCGTGGGAATCACCTGTCAATCACGTGGGAATCACGTGTCAATCACATGGGAATCACGTGAGAATCACGTGGGAATCACGTGGAAATCACGTGTAAATCACGTGGGAATCATGTGTCAATCACATGGGACTCACATGGGAATCACGTGTCAATCACGTGGGAATCACGTGGGAATGTGTCAATCACGTGGGAATCATGAGGGAGTCACGTGGGAATCCCGTGTGAATCACGTGTCAATCACGTGGGAATCACGTGGGAATGTGTCAATCACGTGGGAATCATGTGGGAATCACGTGAGAATCACGTGGGAATCATGTGTCAATCACATGGGACTCACGTGGGAATCACGTGAGAATCATGTGTCAATCACATGGGACTCACATGGGAATCATGTGTCAATCACGTGGCAATCATGAGGGAATCACGTGTCAATCCCGTGGGAATCACGTGCGAATCAAGTGTCAATCACGAGGAACCATGTGGGAATCACGTGGGAATCACGTGTCAATCACGGGGGAATCACGTGTTAATCACGTGGAAATCCCGTGGAAATCACGTGTCAATCACGTGGGAATCACGTGAGAATGTGTCAATCACTTGGGAATTAGGTGGGAATACTTGTCAATCAGGTGGGAATCACGACGGAGTCACGTGGGAATCCTGTGGGAATCACCTGTCAATCACGTGGGAATCACGTGTCAATCACATGGGAATCACGTGAGAATCACGTGGGAATCACGTGAGAATCACGTGGGAATCATGTGTCAATCACATGGGACTCACGTGGGAATCACGTGAGAATCATGTGTCAATCACATGGGACTCACATGGGAATCATGTGTCAATCACGTGGCAATCACGAGGGAATCACGTGTCAATCACGTGGGAATGACGAGGGAATCACGTGTCAATCACGTGCGAATCAGGTGGGAATCACGTGGCAATCACGTGGGAATCACGTGTCAATCACGTGGGAATCACGTGGGAATCACCTGTCAATCACATGGGAATCACGTGGGAAGCACGTGGGAATCACGTGTCAATCACGTGGGAATTAGTTGGGAATCACGTGTCAATCACGTTGGAATCACTTGAGAATCACGTGGGAATCACGAGGGAATCACGTGTAAATCACGTGGGAATTAGGTTGGAATCACGTGGCAATCACGTGGCAATCACGAGGGAGTCACATGTCAATCACGTGGGAACTAGGTTGGAATCACGTGTCAATCACGTGGGAATCCCGAGGGAATCACTTGTCAATCACGTGGTAATCACGTGGGAATGTGTCAATCACGTGGGAATCACGTGGGAATCACGTGTCAATCACGTGGGAATCACAAGGGAGTCACGTGGGAATCCGTGGGAATCACGTGTCAATCACGTGGTAATCACGTGGGAATGTGTCAATCACATGGGACTCACGTGGGAATCACGTGTCAAACACGTGGGAATTAGGTGGGAATCACGTGTCAATCACGTGGGAATCACGAGGGAGTCACGTGGGAATCCGGTGGGAATCACGTGTCAATCAAGGGGGAATCACGAGGCAATGTGTCAATCACGTGGGAATCACGTGGGGATCACGTGTCAATCACGTGGAAATTAGGTGGGAATCACGTGTCAATCACGTGGGAATCACGAGGGAGTCACGTGGGAATCCCGTGGGAATCACCTGTCAATCACGTGGGAATCACGTGTCAATCACATGGGAATCACGTGAGAATCACATGGGAATCACGTGGGAATCACTTGTAAATCACGTGGGAATCATGTGTCAATCACATGGGACTCACGTGGGAATCACGTGTCAATCACGTGGGAATCACGTGGGAATGTGTTAATCACGTGGGAATCATGTGGGAATCACTTGTCATTTACGTGGGAATCACGTGGGTATGACGTGGGAATCACGTGTCAATCACGTGGAAATCACGAGGGAGTCACGTGGGAATCCCGTGTGAATCACGTGTCAATCACGTGGGAATCACGTGGAAATGTGTCAATCACGTGGGAATCATGTGGGAATCACTTGTCATTTACGTGGGTATCACGGGGGAATGATGTGGGAATCACGTGTCAATCACGTGAAAATCACGTGGGAATAACCTGTCAATCACATGGGAATCACGGGGGAAGCACGTGGGAATCACGTGTAAATCATGTGGAAATCACGTGGGAATCATGTGTCAATCACGTGGGACTCACGTGGGAATCAGGTGTCAATCACATGGAAATCACGAGGGAATCACGTGTCAATCACTTGCGAATCAGGTGGGAATCACGTGTCAACCACGTGGCAATCACGTGTCAATCACGTGGGAATCACGAGGGAATCACCTGTAAATCACGTGGGAATAACGGGGGAATCACGTGTCAATCACGTGGGAATCACGAGGGAATCACGTGTCAATCACGTTGGAATCACGTGACAATCACGTGGGAATCACGAGGGAATCACGTGTCAATCACGTGGGAATTAGGTTGGAGTCACGTGTCAATCACGTGGCAATCACGAGGGAGTAACATGTCAATCACGTGGGAATTAGGTTGGAATCATGTGTCAATCACGTGGGAATCATGAGGGAGTCACGTGGGAATCCCGTGGGAATCACGTGTAAATCACGTGGGAATTATGTGTCAATCACATGGGACTCACGTGGGAATCACGTGTCAATCACGTGAATATCACGTGGAAATCACGTGTCAATCACGTG
Source organism: Muntiacus reevesi (assembly GCF_963930625.1). Classification (NCBI taxonomy): domain Eukaryota; kingdom Metazoa; phylum Chordata; class Mammalia; order Artiodactyla; family Cervidae; genus Muntiacus; species Muntiacus reevesi. Next base: position 2,052,453 of record NW_027077877.1, read on the forward strand.
GAAATTAGGTTGGAATCACGTGTCAATCACGTGGGAATCACGAGGGAGTCACGTGGGAATCCCGTGGGAATCACGTGTCAATTACGTGGGAATAACGTGGGAATGTGTCAATCACGTGGGAATCACGTGGGAATCACGTGTCAAACACGTGGGAATTAGGTGGGAATCACGTGTCAATCACGTGGGAATCACGAGGGAATCATGAGGGAATCCCGTGGGAATCATGTGCCAATCACGTGGGAATCACGTGGGAATGTGTCAATCACGTGAGAATCACGTGGGAATCACGTGTCAATCACGTGGGAATCACGTGTCAATCACATGGGAATCACGTGAGAATCACGTGGGAATCACGTGGGAATCACTTGTAAATCACGTGGGAATCATGTGTCAATCACATGGGACTCACGTGGGAATCACGTGTCAATCACGTGGGAATCACGTGGGAATGTGTTAATCACGTGGGAATCATGTGGGAATCACTTGTCATTTACGTGGGAATCACGTGGGTATGACGTGGGAATCACGTGTCAATCACGTGGAAATCACGAGGGAGTCACGTGGGAATCCCGTGTGAATCACGTGTCAATCACGTGGGAATCACGTGGAAATGTGTCAATCACGTGGGAATCATGTGGGAATCACTTGTCATTTACGTGGGTATCACGGGGGAATGATGTGGGAATCACGTGTCAATCACGTGAAAATCACGTGGGAATAACCTGTCAATCACATGGGAATCACGGGGGAAGCACGTGGGAATCACGTGTAAATCATGTGGAAATCACGTGGGAATCATGTGTCAATCACGTGGGACTCACGTGGGAATCAGGTGTCAATCACATGGAAATCACGAGGGAATCACGTGTCAATCACGTGCGAATCAGGTGGGAATCACGTGTCAACCACGTGGGAATCACGTGTCAATCACGTGGGAATCACGAGGGAATCACCTGTAAATCACGTGGGAATTACGGGGGAATCACGTGTCAATCACGTGGGAATCACGAGGGAATCACGTGTCAATCACGTTGGAATCACGTGAGAATCACGTGGGAATCACGAGGGAATCACGTGTCAATCACGTGGGAATTAGGTTGGAGTCACGTGTCAATCACGTGGCAATCACGAGGGAGTAACATGTCAATCACGTGGGAATTAGGTTGGAATCATGTGTCAATCACGTGGGAATCACGAGGGAGTCACGTGGGAATCCCGTGGGAATCACGTGTAAATCACGTGGGATTTATGTGTCAATCACATGGGACTCACGTGGGAATCACGTGTCAATCACGTGAATATCACGTGGAAATCACGTGTCAATCACGTGGAAATTAGGTTGGAATCACGTGTCAATCACGTGGGAATCACGAGGGAGTCACGTGGGAATCCCGTGGGAATCACGTGTCAATTACGTGGGAATAACGTGGGAATGTGTCAATCACGTGGGAATCACGTGGGAATCACGTGTCAAACACGTGGGAATTAGGTGGGAATCACGTGTTAATCACATGGGAATCACGAGGGAATCATGAGGGAATCCCGTGGGAATCATGTTCCAATCACGTGGGAATCACGTGGGAATGTGTCAATCACCTGAGAATCACGTGGGAATCACGTGTCAATCACGTGGGGATTAGGTGGGAATCACGTGTCAATCACGTGGGAATCACGAGGGAATCACGTGTCAATCACGTGGGAATCACGTGGGAATGTGTCAATCACGTGGGAATTAGGTGGGAATACTTGTCAATCACGTGGGAATCACGACGGAGTCACGTGGGAATCCTGTGGGAATCACCTGTCAATCACGTGGGAATCACGTGTCAATCACATGGGAATCACGTGAGAATCACGTGGGAATCACGTGGGAATCACGTGGGAATCACGTGGGAATCATGTGTCAATCACATGGGACTCACGTGGGAATCCAGTGTCAATCACGTGGCAATCACGAGGGAATCACGTGTCAATCACGTGGGAATCACGTGGAAATCACGTGTCAATCACGTGGGAATCACGTGGGAATCACGTGTCAATCACGTGGGAATTAGGTGGGAATCACGTGTCAATCACGTGGGAGTCACGAGGGAGTCACATTGGAATCCCTTGGGAATCACGTGTCAATCAAGGGGGAATCATGTGGCAATGTGTCAATCACGTGGTAATCACGTGGGAATCACGTGTCAATCACGTGGGAATTAGGTGGGAATCACGTGTCAATCACGTGGAAATCACGAGGGAGTCACGTGGGAATCCCGTGGGAATCACCTGTCAATCACGTGGGAATCACGTGTCAATCACATGGGAATCACGTGAGAATCACGTGGGAATCACGTGGGAATCACGTGTAAATCACGTGGCAATCATGTGTCAATCACATGGGACTCACGTGGGGATCACGTGTCAATCACGTGGGAATCACGTTGGAATATGTCAATCACGTGGGAATCATGTGGGAATCACTCGTTATATACGTGGGAATCACGTGGGAATGTGTCAATCACGTGGGAATCACGTGGGAATCACGTGTCAAACACGTGGGAATTAGGTGGGAATCACGTGTCAATCACGTGGGAATCACGAGGGAATCATGAGGGAATCCCGTGGGAATCATGTGCCAATCACGTGGGAATCACGTGGGAATGTGTCAATCACGTGAGAATCACGTGGGATTCACGTGTCAATCACGTGGGAATCACGTGGGAATGTGTCAATCACGTGGGAATCAGATGTGAATCACGTGTCAAACACGTTGGAATTAGGTGGGAATCACGTGTCAATCACGTGGGAATCACGAGGGAGTCACGTGGGAATCCCGTGGGAATCACGTGTCAATCACGTGGGAATCATGTGGGAATGTGTCAATAACGTGGGAATTACGTGGGAATCACGTGTCAATCACGTGGGGATAAGGTGGGAATCACTTGTCAATCACGTGGGAATCACGAGGGAGTCACATGGGAATCCCGTGGGAATCACGTGTCAATCATGTGGTAATCACGTGGGTATGTGTCAATCACATGGGAATCACGTGTCAATCACGTGGGAATTAGGTGGGAATCACGTGTCAATCACGTGGGAGTCACGAGGGAGTCACGTGGGAATCCCTTGGGAATCACGGGCCAATCAAGGGGGAATCACGAGGCAATGTGTCAATCACGTGGGAATCACGTGGGGATCACGTGTCAATCATGTGGAAATTAGGTGGGAATCACGTGTCAATCACGTGGGAATCACGAGGGAGTCACGTTTGAATCCCGTGGGAATCACCTGTCAATCACGTGGGAATCACGTGTCAATCACATGGGAATCACGTGAGAATCACGTGGGAATCACGTGGGAATCACTTGTAAATCACGTGGGAATCATGTGTCAATCACATGGGACTCACGTGGGAATCACGTGTCAATCACGTGGGAATCACGTGGGAATGTGTTAATCACGTGGGAATCATGTGGGAATCACTTGTCATTTACGTGGGAATCACGTGGGTATGACGTGGGAATCACGTGTCAATCACGTGGAAATCACGAGGGAGTCACGTGGGAATCCCGTGTGAATCACGTGTCAATCACGTGGGAATCACGTGGAAATGTGTCAATCACGTGGGAATCATGTGGGAATCACTTGTCATTTACGTGGGTATCACAGGGGAATGATGTGGGAATCACGTGTCAATCACGTGAAAATCACGTGGGAATAACCTGTCAATCACATGGGAATCACGGGGGAAGCACGTGGGAATCACGTGTAAATCACGTGGAAATCACGTGGGAATCATGTGTCAATCACGTGGGACTCACGTGGGAATCAGGTGTCAATCACATGGAAATCACGAGGGAATCACGTGTCAATCACGTGCGAATCAGGTGGGAATCACGTGTCAACCACGTGGGAATCACGTGTCAATCACGTGGGAATCACGAGGGAATCACCTGTAAATCACGTGGAAATTACGGGGGAATCACGTGTCAATCACGTGGGAATCACGAGGGAATCACGTGTCAATCACGTTGGAATCACGTGAGAATCACGTGGGAATCACGAGGGAATCACGTGTCAATCACGTGGGAATTAGGTTGGAGTCACGTGTCAATCACGTGGCAATCACGAGGGAGTAACATGTCAATCACGTGGGAATTAGGTTGGAATCATGTGTCAATCACGTGGGAATCATGAGGGAGTCACGTGGGAATCCCGTGGGAATCACGTGTAAATCACGTGGGAATCATGTGTCAATCACATGGGACTCACGTGGGAATCACGTGTCAATCACGTGAATATCACGTGGAAATCACGTGTCAATCACGTGGAAATTAGGTTGGAATCACGTGTCAATCACGTGGGAATCACGAGGGAGTCACGTGGGAATCCCGTGGGAATCACGTGTCAATTACGTGGGAATAACGTGGGAATGTGTCAATCACGTGGGAATCACGTGGGAATCACGTGTCAAACACGTGGGAATTAGGTGGGAATCACGTGTCAATCACGTGGGAATCACGAGGGAATCATGAGGGAATCCCGTGGGAATCATGTGCCAATCACGTGGGAATCACATGGGAATGTGTCAATCACGTGAGAATCACGTGGGAATCACGTGTCAATCACGTGGGAATTAGGTGGGAATCACGTGTCAATCACGTGGGAATCACGTGGGAATCACGTGTTAATCACGTGGGAATCACGTGTCAATCACATGGGAATCACGAGAGAATCACGTGGTAATCACGTGGGAATCATGTGGGAATCACGTGGGAATCATGTGTCAATCAAATGGGACTCACGTGGGTATCCTGTGTCAATCAGGTGGCAATCACGAGGGAATCACGTGTCAATCACGTGGGAATCACGTGGGAATCACGTGTCAATCACGTGGGAATCACGTGGGAATCACGTGTCAATCACGTGGGAATTAGGTGGAAATCACGTGTCAATCACGTGGGAGTCACGAGGGAGTCACATGGGAATCCCTTGGGAATCACGTGTCAATCAAGGGGGAATCACGTGGCAATGTGTCAATCACGTGGGAATCACGTGGGAATCACGTGTCAATCACGTGGGAATTAGGTGGGAATCACGTGTCAATCACGTGGGAATCACGAGGGAGTCACGTGGGAATCCCGTGGGAATCACCTGTCAATCACGTGGGAATCACGTGTCAATCACATGGGAATCACGTGAGAATCACGTGGGAATCACGTGGGAATCACGTGTCAATCACGTGGGAATCACGACGGAGTCACGTGGGAATCCTGTGGGAATCACCTGTCAATCACGTGGGAATCACGTGTCAATCACATGGGAATCACGTGAGAATCACGTGGGAATCACGTGGGAATCACGTGGGAATCACGTGGGAATCATGTGTCAATCACATGGGACTCACGTGGGAATCCTGTGTCAATCACGTGGCAATCACGAGGGAATCACGTGTCAATCACGTGGGAATCACGTGGGAATCACGTGTCAATCACGTGGGAATCACGTGGGAATCACGTGTCAATCACGTGGGAATTAGGTGGGAATCACGTGTCAATCACGTGGGAGTCACGAGGGAGTCACATGGGAATCCCTTGGGAATCACGTGTCAATCAAGGGGGAATCATGTGGCAATGTGTCAATCACGTGGTAATCACGTGGGAATCACGTGTCAATCACGTGGGAATTAGGTGGGAATCACGTGTCAATCACGTGGAAATCACGAGGGAGTCACGTGGGAATCCCGTGGGAATCACCTGTCAATCACGTGGGAATCACGTGTCAATCACATGGGAATCACGTGAGAATCACGTGGGAATCACGTGGGAATCACGTGTAAATCACGTGGGAATCATGTGTCAATCACATGGGACTCACGTGGGGATCACGTGTCAATCACGTGGGAATCACGTTGGAATATGTCAATCACGTGGGAATCATGTGGGAATCACTCGTTATATACGTGGGAATCACGTGGGAATGTGTCAATCACGTGAGAATCACGTGGGAATCACGTGTCAATCACGTGGGAATCACGTGGGAATGTGTCAATCACGTGGGAATCAGGTGTGAATCACGTGTCAAACACGTTGGAATTAGGTGGGAATCACGTGTCAATCACGTGGGAATCACGAGGGAGTCACGTGGGAATCCCGTGGGAATCACGTGTCAATCACGTGGGAATCATGTGGGAATGTGTCAATAACGTGGGAATTACGTGGGAATCACGTGTCAATCACGTGGGGATAAGGTGGGAATCACTTGTCAATCACGTGGGAATCACGAGGGAGTCACATGGGAATCCCGTGGGAATCACGTGTCAATCATGTGGTAATCACGTGGGTATGTGTCAATCACATGGGAATCACGTGTCAATCACGTGGGAATTAGGTGGGAATCACGTGTCAATCACGTGGGAGTCACGTGTCAATCACATGTGAATCACGTGGGAATCACTTGGGAATGACGTGTAAATCACGTGGGAATCATGTGTCAATCACATGGGACTCACGTGTGAATCACGTGAGAATCATGTGTCAATCACATGGGACTCACGTGGGAATCATGTGTCAATCACGTGGCAATCACGAGGGAATCACGTGTCAATCACGTGGGAATCACGTGGGAATCACGTGTCAATCACGTGGGAATCACGAGGGAGTCACGTGGGAATCCCTTGGGAATCATGTGTCAATCAAGCGGGAATCACGTGTGATTGTGTCAATCACGTGGGAATCACATGGGAATTACGTGTCAATCACGTGGGAATTAGGTGGGAATCACGTGTCAATCACGTGGGAATCACGAGGGAATCATGAGTGAATCCCGTGGGAATCATGTGCCAATCACGTGGGAATCACATGGGAATGTGTCAATCACGTGAGAATCACGTGGGAATCACGTGTCAATCACGTGGGAATCACGTGGGAATGTGTCAATCATGTGGGAATCAGGTGTGAATCACGTGTCAAACACGTTGGAATTAGGTGGGAATCACGTGTCAATCACGTGGGAATCACGAGGGAGTCACGTGGGAATCCCGTGGGAATCACGTGTCAATCACGTGGGAATCATGTGGGAATGTGTCAATAACGTGGGAATTACGTGGGAATCACGTGTCAATCACGTGGGGATAAGGTGGGAATCACTTGTCAATCACGTGGGAATCACGAGGGAGTCACGTGGGAATCCCGTGGGAATCACGTGTCAATCATGTGGTAATCACGTGGGTATGTGTCAATCACATGGGAATCACGTGTCAATCACGTGGGAATTAGGTGGGAATCACGTGTCAATCACGTGGGAGTCACGTGTCAATCACATGGGAATCACGTGGGAATCACTTGGGAATGACGTGTAAATCACGTGGGAATCATGTGTCAATCACATGGGACTCACGTGTGAATCACGTGAGAATCATGTGTCAATCACATGGGACTCACGTGGGAATCACGTGTCAATCACGTGGCAATCACGAGGGAATCACGTGTCAATCACGTGGGAATCACGTGGGAATCACGTGTCAATCACGTGGGAATCACGAGGGAGTCACGTGGGAATCCCTTGGGAATCATGTGTCAATCAAGCGGGAATCACGTGTGAATGTGTCAATCACGTGGGAATCACATGGGAATTACGTGTCAATCACGTGGGAATTAGGTGGGAATCACGTGTCAATCACGTGGGAGTCACGAGGGAGTCACGTGGGAATACCTTGGGAATCACGTGTCAATCAAGGGGGAATCACGTGTGAATGTGTCAATCACGTGGGAATCACGTGGGAATCACGTGTCAATCACGTGGGAATTAGGTGGGAATCACGTGTCAATCACGTGGGAATCACGAGGGAGTCACGTGGGAATCCCGTGGGAATCACTTGTCAATCACATGTGAATCACGTGGGAATCACCTGTCAATCACATGGGAATCACGTGGGAATCACGTGGGAATCACGTGTCAATCACGTGGGAATCACGTGGGAATCACCTGTCAATCACATGGGAATCACATGGGAAGCACGTGGGAATCACGTGTAAATCACGTGGAAATCACGTGGGAATCACGTGTCAATCACGTGGGAATGACGAGGGAATCACGTGTCAATCACGTGCGAATCAGGTGGGAATCACGTGTCAATCACGTGGGAATCACGTGTCAATCACGTGGGAATCACGTGGGAATCACCTGTCAATCACATGGGAATCACGTGGGAATCACGTGGGAATCACGTGTCAATCACGTGGGAATCACGTGGGAATCACCTGTCAATCACATGGGAATCACGTGGGAATCACGTGTCAATCACGTGGGACTCACGTGGGAATCACGTGTCAATCACGTGGGAATGACGAGGGAATCACGTGTCAATCACGTGCGAATCAGGTGGGAATCACGTGTCAATCACGTGGGAATCACGTGTCAATCACGTGGGAATCACGTGGGAATCACCTGTCAATCACATGGGAATCACGTGGGAAGCACGTGGGAATCACGTGTCAATCACGTGGGAATTAGTTGGGAATCACGTGTCAATCACGTTGGAATCACTTGAGAATCACGTGGGAATCACGAGGGAATCACGTGTCAATCACGTGGGAATTAGGTTGGAATCACGTGTCAATCACGTGGCAATCACGAGGGAGTCACATGTCAATCACGTGGGAACTAGGTTGGAATCACGTGTCAATCACATGGGAATCACCTGAGAATCACGTGGGAATCACGTGGGAATCACGTGTAAATCACGTGGGAATCATGTGTCAATCACATGGGACTCACATGGGAATCACGTGTCAATCACGTGGGAATCACTTGGGAATGTGTCAATCACGTGGGAATCATGTGGGAATCACTTGTCATTTACGGGGGAATCACGTGGGAATGACGTGGGAATCACGTGTCAATCACGTGGAAATCATGAGGGAGTCACGTGGGAATCCCGTGTGAATCACGTGTCAATCACGTGGGAATCACGTGGGAATGTGTCAATCACGTGGGAATCATGTGGGAATCACGTGAGTATCATGTGTCAATCACATGGGACTCACGTGGGAATCATGTGTCAATCACGTGGCAATCACGAGGGAATCACGTGTCAATCACGTGGGAATCACGTGGGAATCACGTGTCAATCCCGTGGGAATCACGTGCGAATCAAGTGTCAATCACGAGGAACCATGTGGGAATCACGTGGGAATCACGTGTCAATCACGGGGGAATCACGTGTTAATCACCCGGAAATCCCGTGGAAATCACGTGTCAATCACGTGGGAATCACATGTCAATCACGTGGGAATTAGGTGGGAATCACGTGTCAATCACGTGGGAGTCACGAGGGAGTCATGTGGGAATCCCTTGTGAATCACGTGTCAATCAAGGGGGAAAAACGTGGGAATGTGTCAATCACGTGGGAATCACGTGGGAATCACGTGTCAATCACGTGGGAATTAGGTGGGAATCACGTGTCAATCACGTGGGAATCACGAGGGAGTCACGTGGGAATCCCGTGGGAATCACCTGTCAATCACGTGGGAATCACGTGTCAATCACATGGGAATCACGTGAGAATCACGTGGGAATCACGTGGAAATCACGTGTAAATCACGTGGGAATCATGTGTCAATCACATGGGACTCACATGGGAATCACGTGTCAATCACGTGGGAATCACGTGGGAATGTGTCACTCACGTGGGAATCATGTGGAAGTCACTTGTCATTTATGGGGGAATCACGTGGGAATGACGTGGGAATCACGTGTCAATCACGTGGAAATCATGACGGAGTCACGTGGGAATCCCGTGTGAATCACGTGTCAATCACGTGGGAATCACGTGGGAATGTGTCAATCACGTGGGAATCATGTGGGAATCACGTGAGAATCATGTGTCAATCACATGGGACTCACGTGGGAATCATGTGTCAATCACGTGGCAATCATGAGGGAATCACGTGTCAATCACGTGGGAATCACGTGGGAATCACGTGTCAATCCCGTGGGAATCACGTGCGAATCACGTGTCAAAAACGAGGAACCATGTGGGAATCACGTGGGAATCACGTGTCAATCACGGGGGAATCACGTGTTAATCACGTGGAAATCCCGTGGAAATCACGTGTCAAACACGTGGGAATCACGTGAGAATGTGTCAATCACGTGGAAATCACGTGTCAATCACTTGGGAATTAGGTGGGAATACTTGTCAATCAGGTGGGAATCACGACGGAGTCACGTGGGAATCCTGTGGGAATCACCTGTCAATCACGTGGGAATCACGTGTCAATCACATGGGAATCACGTGAGAATCACGTGGGAATCACGTGAGAATCACGTGGGAATCATGTGTCAATCACATGGGACTCACGTGGGAATCACGTGAGAATCATGTGTCAATCACATGGGACTCACATGGGAATCATGTGTCAATCACGTGGCAATCACGAGGGAATCACGTGTCAATCACGTGGGAATCACGTGGGAATCACGTGTCAATCACGTGGGAATCACGTGGGAATCACGTGTCAATCACGTGGGAATTAGGTGGGAATCACGTGTCAATCACGTGGGAGTCACGAGGGAGTCACGTGGGAATCCCTTGGGAATCACGGGCCAATCAAGGGGGAATCACGAGGCAATGTGTCAATCACGTGGGAATCACGTGGGGATCACGTGTCAATCATGTGGAAATTAGGTGGGAATCACGTGTCAATCACGTGGGAATCACGAGGGAGTCACGTTTGAATCCCGTGGGAATCACCTGTCAATCACGTGGGAATCACGTGTCAATCACATGGGAATCACGTGAGAATCACGTGGGAATCACGTGGGAATCACTTGTAAATCACGTGGGAATCATGTGTCAATCACATGGGACTCACGTGGGAATCACGTGTCAATCACGTGGGAATCACGTGGGAATGTGTTAATCACGTGGGAATCATGTGGGAATCACTTGTCATTTACGTGGGAATCACGTGGGTATGACGTGGGAATCATGTGTCAATCACGTGGGAATCATGAGGGAGTCACGTGGGAATCCCGTGGGAATCACGTGTAAATCACGTGGGAATCATGTGTCAATCACATGGGACTCACGTGGGAATCACGTGTCAATCACGTGAATATCACGTGGAAATCACGTGTCAATCACGTGGAAATTAGGTTGGAATCACGTGTCAATCACGTGGGAATCACGAGGGAGTCACGTGGGAATCCCGTGGGAATCACGTGTCAATTACGTGGGAATAACGTGGGAATGTGTCAATCACGTGGGAATCACGTGGGAATCACGTGTCAAACACGTGGGAATTAGGTGGGAATCACGTGTCAATCACGTGGGAATCACGAGGGAATCATGAGGGAATCCCGTGGGAATCATGTGCCAATCACGTGGGAATCACATGGGAATGTGTCAATCACGTGAGAATCACGTGGGAATCACGTGTCAATCACGTGGGAATTAGGTGGGAATCACGTGTCAATCACGTGGGAATCACGTGGGAATCACGTGTTAATCACGTGGGAATCACGTGTCAATCACATGGGAATCACGAGAGAATCACGTGGTAATCACGTGGGAATCATGTGGGAATCACGTGGGAATCATGTGTCAATCAAATGGGACTCACGTGGGTATCCTGTGTCAATCAGGTGGCAATCACGAGGGAATCACGTGTCAATCACGTGGGAATCACGTGGGAATCACGTGTCAATCACGTGGGAATCACGTGGGAATCACGTGTCAATCACGTGGGAATTAGGTGGAAATCACGTGTCAATCACGTGGGAGTCACGAGGGAGTCACATGGGAATCCCTTGGGAATCACGTGTCAATCAAGGGGGAATCACGTGGCAATGTGTCAATCACGTGGGAATCACGTGGGAATCACGTGTCAATCACGTGGGAATTAGGTGGGAATCACGTGTCAATCACGTGGGAATCACGAGGGAGTCACGTGGGAATCCCGTGGGAATCACCTGTCAATCACGTGGGAATCACGTGTCAATCACATGGGAATCACGTGAGAATCACGTGGGAATCACGTGGGAATCACGTGTCAATGACGTGGGAATCACGACGGAGTCACGTGGGAATCCTGTGGGAATCACCTGTCAATCACGTGGGAATCACGTGTCAATCACATGGGAATCACGTGAGAATCACGTGGGAATCACGTGGGAATCACGTGGGAATCACGTGGGAATCATGTGTCAATCACATGGGACTCACGTGGGAATCCTGTGTCAATCACGTGGCAATCACGAGGGAATCACGTGTCAATCACGTGGGAATCACGTGGGAATCACGTGTCAATCACGTGGGAATCACGTGGGAATCACGTGTCAATCACGTGGGAATTAGGTGGGAATCACGTGTCAATCACGTGGGAGTCACGAGGGAGTCACATGGGAATCCCTTGGGAATCACGTGTCAATCAAGGGGGAATCATGTGGCAATGTGTCAATCACGTGGTAATCACGTGGGAATCACGTGTCAATCACGTGGGAATTAGGTGGGAATCACGTGTCAATCACGTGGAAATCACGAGGGAGTCACGTGGGAATCCCGTGGGAATCACCTGTCAATCACGTGGGAATCACGTGTCAATCACATGGGAATCACGTGAGAATCACGTGGGAATCACGTGGGAATCACGTGTAAATCACGTGGGAATCATGTGTCAATCACATGGGACTCACGTGGGGATCACGTGTCAATCACGTGGGAATCACGTTGGAATATGTCAATCACGTGGGAATCATGTGGGAATCACTCGTTATATACGTGGGAATCACGTGGGAATGTGTCAATCACGTGAGAATCACGTGGGAATCACGTGTCAATCACGTGGGTATCACGTGGGAATGTGTCAATCACGTGGGAATCAGGTGTGAATCACGTGTCAAACACGTTGGAATTAGGTGGGAATCACGTGTCAATCACGTGGGAATCACGAGGGAGTCACGTGGGAATCCCGTGGGAATCACGTGTCAATCACGTGGGAATCATGTGGGAATGTGTCAATAACGTGGGAATTACGTGGGAATCACGTGTCAATCACGTGGGGATAAGGTGGGAATCACTTGTCAATCACGTGGGAATCACGAGGGAGTCACATGGGAATCCCGTGGGAATCACGTGTCAATCATGTGGTAATCACGTGGGTATGTGTCAATCACATGGGAATCACGTGTCAATCACGTGGGAATTAGGTGGGAATCACGTGTCAATCACGTGGGAGTCACGTGTCAATCACATGTGAATCACGTGGGAATCACTTGGGAATGACGTGTAAATCACGTGGGAATCATGTGTCAATCACATGGGACTCACGTGTGAATCACGTGAGAATCATGTGTCAATCACATGGGACTCACGTGGGAATCATGTGTCAATCACATGGCAATCACGAGGGAATCACGTGTCAATCACGTGGGAATCACGTGGGAATCACGTGTCAATCACGTGGGAATCACGAGGGAGTCACGTGGGAATCCCTTGGGAATCATGTGTCAATCAAGCGGGAATCACGTGTGATTGTGTCAATCACGTGGGAATCACATGGGAATTACGTGTCAATCACGTGGGAATTAGGTGGGAATCACGTGTCAATCACGTGGGAATCATGAGGGAATCATGAGTGAATCCCGTGGGAATCATGTGCCAATCACGTGGGAATCACGTGGGAATGTGTCAATCACGTGAGAATCACGTGGGAATCACGTGTCAATCACGTGGGAATCACGTGGGAATGTGTCAATCATGTGGGAATCAGGTGTGAATCACGTGTCAAACACGTTGGAATTAGGTGGGAATCACGTGTCAATCACGTGGGAATCACGAGGGAGTCACGTGGGAATCTCGTGGGAATCACGTGTCAATCACGTGGGAATCATGTGGGAATGTGTCAATAACGTGGGAATTACGTGGGAATCACGTGTCAATCACGTGGGGATAAGGTGGGAATCACTTGTCAATCACGTGGGAATCACGAGGGAGTCACGTGGGAATCCCGTGGGAATCACGTGTCAATCATGTGGTAATCACGTGGGTATGTGTCAATCACATGGGAATCACGTGTCAATCACGTGGGAATTAGGTGGGAATCACGTGTCAATCACGTGGGAGTCACGTGTCAATCACATGGGAATCACGTGGGAATCACTTGGGAATGACGTGTAAATCACGTGGGAATCATGTGTCAATCACATGGGACTCACGTGTGAATCACGTGAGAATCATGTGTCAATCACATGGGACTCACGTGGGAATCATGTGTCAATCACGTGGCAATCACGAGGGAATCACGTGTCAATCACGTGGGAATCACGTGGGAATCACGTGTCAATCACGTGGGAATCACGAGGGAGTCACGTGGGAATCCCTTGGGAATCATGTGTCAATCAAGCGGGAATCACGTGTGAATGTGTCAATCACGTGGGAATCACATGGGAATTACGTGTCAATCACGTGGGAATTAGGTGGGAATCACGTGTCAATCACGTGGGAGTCACGAGGGAGTCACGTGGGGATACCTTGGGAATCACGTGTCAATCAAGGGGGAATCACGTGTGAATGTGTCAATCACGTGGGAATCACGTGGGAATCACGTGTCAATCACGTGGGAATTAGGTGGGAATCACGTGTCAATCACGTGGGAATCACGAGGGAGTCACGTGGGAATCCCGTGGGAATCACTTGTCAATCACATGTGAATCACGTGGGAATCACCTGTCAATCACATGGGAATCACGTGGGAATCACGTGGGAATCACGTGTCAATCACGTGGGAATCACGTGGGAATCACCTGTCAATCACATGGGAATCACATGGGAAGCACGTGGGAATCACGTGTAAATCACGTGGAAATCACGTGGGAATCACGTGTCAATCACGTGGGAATGACGAGGGAATCACGTGTCAATCACGTGCGAATCAGGTGGGAATCACGTGTCAATCACGTGGGAATCACGTGTCAATCACGTGGGAATCACGTGGGAATCACCTGTCAATCACATGGGAATCACGTGGGAATCACGTGGGAATCACGTGTCAATCACGTGGGAATCACGTGGGAATCACCTGTCAATCACATGGGAATCACGTGGGAATCACGTGTCAATCACGTGGGACTCACGTGGGAATCACGTGTCAATCACGTGGGAATGACGAGGGAATCACGTGTCAATCACGTGCGAATCAGGTGGGAATCACGTGTCAATCACGTGAGAATCACGTGTCAATCACGTGGGAATCACGTGGGAATCACCTGTCAATCACATGGGAATCACGTGGGAAGCACGTGGGAATCACGTGTCAATCACGTGGGAATTAGTTGGGAATCACGTGTCAATCACGTTGGAATCACTTGAGAATCACGTGGGAATCACGAGGGAATCACGTGTCAATCACGTGGGAATTAGGTTGGAATCACGTGTCAATCACGTGGCAATCACGAGGGAGTCACATGTCAATCACGTGGGAACTAGGTTGGAATCACGTGTCAATCACATGGGAATCACCTGAGAATCACGTGGGAAGCACGTGGGAATCACGTGTAAATCACGTGGGAATC
Organism: Muntiacus reevesi; assembly: GCF_963930625.1. Taxonomy (NCBI): domain Eukaryota; kingdom Metazoa; phylum Chordata; class Mammalia; order Artiodactyla; family Cervidae; genus Muntiacus; species Muntiacus reevesi. The sequence continues at coordinate 2,068,014 of NW_027077877.1, forward strand.
ATGTGTCAATCACATGGGACTCACATGGGAATCACGTGTCAATCACGTGGGAATCACTTGGGAATGTGTCAATCACGTGGGAATCATGTGGGAATCACTTGTCATTTACGGGGGAATCACGTGGGAATGACGTGGGAATCACGTGTCAATCACGTGGAAATCATGAGGGAGTCACGTGGGAATCCCGTGTGAATCACGTGTCAATCACGTGGGAATCACGTGGGAATGTGTCAATCACGTGGGAATCATGTGGGAATCACGTGAGTATCATGTGTCAATCACATGGGACTCACGTGGGAATCATGTGTCAATCACGTGGCAATCACGAGGGAATCACGTGTCAATCACGTGGGAATCACGTGGGAATCACGTGTCAATCCCGTGGGAATCACGTGCGAATCAAGTGTCAATCACGAGGAACCATGTGGGAATCACGTGGGAATCACGTGTCAATCACGGGGGAATCACGTGTTAATCACCCGGAAATCCCGTGGAAATCACGTGTCAATCACGTGGGAATCACATGTCAATCACGTGGGAATTAGGTGGGAATCACGTGTCAATCACGTGGGAGTCACGAGGGAGTCATGTGGGAATCCCTTGTGAATCACGTGTCAATCAAGGGGGAAAAACGTGGGAATGTGTCAATCACGTGGGAATCACGTGGGAATCACGTGTCAATCACGTGGGAATTAGGTGGGAATCACGTGTCAATCACGTGGGAATCACGAGGGAGTCACGTGGGAATCCCGTGGGAATCACCTGTCAATCACGTGGGAATCACGTGTCAATCACATGGGAATCACGTGAGAATCACGTGGGAATCACGTGGAAATCACGTGTAAATCACGTGGGAATCATGTGTCAATCACATGGGACTCACATGGGAATCACGTGTCAATCACGTGGGAATCACGTGGGAATGTGTCACTCACGTGGGAATCATGTGGGAGTCACTTGTCATTTATGGGGGAATCACGTGGGAATGACGTGGGAATCACGTGTCAATCACGTGGAAATCATGACGGAGTCACGTGGGAATCCCGTGTGAATCACGTGTCAATCACGTGGGAATCACGTGGGAATGTGTCAATCACGTGGGAATCATGTGGGAATCACGTGAGAATCATGTGTCAATCACATGGGACTCACGTGGGAATCATGTGTCAATCACGTGGCAATCATGAGGGAATCACGTGTCAATCACGTGGGAATCACGTGGGAATCACGTGTCAATCCCGTGGGAATCACGTGCGAATCACGTGTCAATCACGAGGAACCATGTGGGAATCACGTGGGAATCACGTGTCAATCACGGGGGAATCACGTGTTAATCACGTGGAAATCCCGTGGAAATCACGTGTCAAACACGTGGGAATCACGTGAGAATGTGTCAATCACGTGGAAATCACGTGTCAATCACTTGGGAATTAGGTGGGAATACTTGTCAATCAGGTGGGAATCACGACGGAGTCACGTGGGAATCCTGTGGGAATCACCTGTCAATCACGTGGGAATCACGTGTCAATCACATGGGAATCACGTGAGAATCACGTGGGAATCACGTGAGAATCACGTGGGAATCATGTGTCAATCACATGGGACTCACGTGGGAATCACGTGAGAATCATGTGTCAATCACATGGGACTCACATGGGAATCATGTGTCAATCACGTGGCAATCACGAGGGAATCACGTGTCAATCACGTGGGAATCACGTGGGAATCACGTGTCAATCACGTGGGAATCACGTGGGAATCACGTGTCAATCACGTGGGAATTAGGTGGGAATCACGTGTCAATCACGTGGGAGTCACGAGGGAGTCACGTGGGAATCCCTTGGGAATCACGGGCCAATCAAGGGGGAATCACGAGGCAATGTGTCAATCACGTGGGAATCACGTGGGGATCACGTGTCAATCATGTGGAAATTAGGTGGGAATCACGTGTCAATCACGTGGGAATCACGAGGGAGTCATGTTTGAATCCCGTGGGAATCACCTGTCAATCACGTGGGAATCACGTGTCAATCACATGGGAATCACGTGAGAATCACGTGGGAATCACGTGGGAATCACTTGTAAATCACGTGGGAATCATGTGTCAATCACATGGGACTCACGTGGGAATCACGTGTCAATCACGTGGGAATCACGTGGGAATGTGTTAATCACGTGGGAATCATGTGGGAATCACTTGTCATTTACGTGGGAATCACGTGGGTATGACGTGGGAATCACGTGTCAATCACGTGGAAATCACGAGGGAGTCACGTGGGAATCCCGTGTGAATCACGTGTCAATCACGTGGGAATCACGTGGAAATGTGTCAATCACGTGGGAATCATGTGGGAATCACTTGTCATTTACGTGGGTATCACAGGGGAATGATGTGGGAATCACGTGTCAATCACGTGAAAATCACGTGGGAATAACCTGTCAATCACATGGGAATCACGGGGGAAGCACGTGGGAATCACGTGTAAATCACGTGGAAATCACGTGGGAATCATGTGTCAATCACGTGGGAATCACGTGGGAATCAGGTGTCAATCACATGGAAATCACGAGGGAATCACGTGTCAATCACGTGCGAATCAGGTGGGAATCACGTGTCAACCACGTGGGAATCACGTGTCAATCACGTGGGAATCACGAGGGAATCACCTGTAAATCACGTGGGAATTACGGGGGAATCACGTGTCAATCACGTGGGAATCACGAGGGAATCACGTGTCAATCACGTTGGAATCACGTGAGAATCACGTGGGAATCACGAGGGAATCACGTGTCAATCACGTGGGAATTAGGTTGGAGTCACGTGTCAATCACGTGGCAATCACGAGGGAGTAACATGTCAATCACGTGGGAATTAGGTTGGAATCATGTGTCAATCACGTGGGAATCACGAGGGAGTCACGTGGGAATCCCGTGGGAATCACGTGTAAATCACGTGGGAATCATGTGTCAATCACATGGGACTCACGTGGGAATCACGTGTCAATCACGTGAATATCACGTGGAAATCACGTGTCAATCACGTGGAAATTAGGTTGGAATCACGTGTCAATCACGTGGGAATCACGAGGGAGTCACGTGGGAATCCCGTGGGAATCACGTGTCAATTACGTGGGAATAACGTGGGAATGTGTCAATCACGTGGGAATCACGTGGGAATCACGTGTCAAACACGTGGGAATTAGGTGGGAATCACGTGTCAATCACGTGGGAATCACGAGGGAATCATGAGGGAATCCCGTGGGAATCATGTGCCAATCACGTGGGAATCACATGGGAATGTGTCAATCACGTGAGAATCACGTGGGAATCACGTGTCAATCACGTGGGAATTAGGTGGGAATCACGTGACAATCACGTGGGAATCACGTGGGAATCACGTGTTAATCACGTGGGAATCACGTGTCAATCACATGGGAATCACGAGAGAATCACGTGGTAATCACGTGGGAATCACGTGGGAATCACGTGGGAATCATGTGTCAATCAAATGGGACTCACGTGGGTATCCTGTGTCAATCAGGTGGCAATCACGAGGGAATCACGTGTCAATCACGTGGGAATCACGTGGGAATCACGTGTCAATCACGTGGGAATCACGTGGGAATCACGTGTCAATCACGTGGGAATTAGGTGGAAATCACGTGTCAATCACGTGGGAGTCACGAGGGAGTCACATGGGAATCCCTTGGGAATCACGTGTCAATCAAGGGGGAATCACGTGGCAATGTGTCAATCACGTGGGAATCACGTGGGAATCACGTGTCAATCACGTGGGAATTAGGTGGGAATCACGTGTCAATCACGTGGGAATCACGAGGGAGTCACGTGGGAATCCCGTGGGAATCACCTGTCAATCACGTGGGAATCACGTGTCAATCACATGGGAATCACGTGAGAATCACGTGGGAATCACGTGGGAATCACGTGTCAATCACGTGGGAATCACGACGGAGTCACGTGGGAATCCTGTGGGAATCACCTGTCAATCACGTGGGAATCACGTGTCAATCACATGGGAATCACGTGAGAATCACGTGGGAATCACGTGGGAATCACGTGGGAATCACGTGGGAATCATGTGTCAATCACATGGGACTCACGTGGGAATCCTGTGTCAATCACGTGGCAATCACGAGGGAATCACGTGTCAATCACGTGGGAATCACGTGGGAATCACGTGTCAATCACGTGGGAATCACGTGGGAATCACGTGTCAATCACGTGGGAATTAGGTGGGAATCACGTGTCAATCACGTGGGAGTCATGAGGGAGTCACATGGGAATCCCTTGGGAATCACGTGTCAATCAAGGGGGAATCATGTGGCAATGTGTCAATCACGTGGTAATCACGTGGGAATCACGTGTCAATCACGTGGGAATTAGGTGGGAATCACGTGTCAATCACGTGGAAATCACGAGGGAGTCACGTGGGAATCCCGTGGGAATCACCTGTCAATCACGTGGGAATCACGTGTCAATCACATGGGAATCACGTGAGAATCACGTGGGAATCACGTGGGAATCACGTGTAAATCACGTGGGAATCATGTGTCAATCACATGGGACTCACGTGGGGATCACGTGTCAATCACGTGGGAATCACGTTGGAATATGTCAATCACGTGGGAATCATGTGGGAATCACTCGTTATATACGTGGGAATCACGTGGGAATGTGTCAATCACGTGAGAATCACGTGGGAATCACGTGTCAATCACGTGGGAATCACGTGGGAATGTGTCAATCACGTGGGAATCAGGTGTGAATCACGTGTCAAACACGTTGGAATTAGGTGGGAATCACGTGTCAATCACGTGGGAATCACGAGGGAGTCACGTGGGAATCCCGTGGGAATCACGTGTCAATCACGTGGGAATCATGTGGGAATGTGTCAATAACGTGGGAATTACGTGGGAATCACGTGTCAATCACGTGGGGATAAGGTGGGAATCACTTGTCAATCACGTGGGAATCACGAGGGAGTCACATGGGAATCCCGTGGGAATCACGTGTCAATCATGTGGTAATCACGTGGGTATGTGTCAATCACATGGGAATCACGTGTCAATCACGTGGGAATTAGGTGGGAATCACGTGTCAATCACGTGGGAGTCACGTGTCAATCACATGTGAATCACGTGGGAATCACTTGGGAATGACGTGTAAATCACGTGGGAATCATGTGTCAATCACATGGGACTCACGTGTGAATCACGTGAGAATCATGTGTCAATCACATGGGACTCACGTGGGAATCATGTGTCAATCACGTGGCAATCACGAGGGAATCACGTGTCAATCACGTGGGAATCACGTGGGAATCACGTGTCAATCACGTGGGAATCACGAGGGAGTCACGTGGGAATCCCTTGGGAATCATGTGTCAATCAAGCGGGAATCACGTGTGATTGTGTCAATCACGTGGGAATCACATGGGAATTACGTGTCAATCACGTGGGAATTAGGTGGGAATCACGTGTCAATCACGTGGGAGTCACGAGGGAGTCACGTGGGAATCCCTTGGGAATCACGTGTCAATCAAGGGGGAATCACGTGTGAATGTGTCAATCACGTGGGAATCACGTGGGAATCACGTGTCAATCACATGGGAATTAGGTGGGAATCACGTGTCAATCACGTGGGAATCACGAGGGAGTCACGTGGGAATCCCGTGGGAATCACTTGTCAATCACATGGGAATCACGTGGGAATCACCTGTCAATCACATGGGAATCACGTGGGAATCACGTGGGAATCACGTGTCAATCACGTGGGAATCACGTGGGAATCACCTGTCAATCACATGGGAATCACATGGGAAGCACGTGGGAATCACGTGTAAATCACGTGGAAATCACGTGGGAATCACGTGTCAATCACGTGGGAATGACGAGGGAATCACGTGTCAATCACGTGCGAATCAGGTGGGAATCACGTGTCAATCACGTGGGAATCACGTGTCAATCACGTGGGAATCACGTGGGAATCACCTGTCAATCACATGGGAATCACGTGGGAATCACGTGGGAATCACGTGTCAATCACGTGGGAATCACGTGGGAATCACCTGTCAATCACATGGGAATCACGTGGGAATCACGTGTCAATCACGTGGGACTCACGTGGGAATCACGTGTCAATCACGTGGGAATGACGAGGGAATCACGTGTCAATCACGTGCGAATCAGGTGGGAATCACGTGTCAATCACGTGGGAATCACGTGTCAATCACGTGGGAATCACGTGGGAATCACCTGTAAATCACATGGGAATCACGTGGGAAGCACGTGGGAATCACGTGTCAATCACGTGGGAATTAGTTGGGAATCACGTGTCAATCACGTTGGAATCACTTGAGAATCACGTGGGAATCACGAGGGAATCACGTGTCAATCACGTGGGAATTAGGTTGGAATCACGTGTCAATCACGTGGCAATCACGAGGGAGTCACATGTCAATCACGTGGGAACTAGGTTGGAATCACGTGTCAATCACGTGGGAATCACGAGGGAGTCACGTGGGAATCCCGTGGGAATCACGTGTCAATCACGTGGGAATCACGTGGGAATGTGTCAATCACGTGGGAACCACATGGGAATCAGGTGTCAAACACGTGGGAATTAGGTGGGTGTCACGTGGGAATCCCGTGGGTATCACGTGTCAATCACGTGGGGATCACGACGGAGTCACGTGGGAATCCCGTGGGAATCACCTGTCAATCACGTGGGAATCACGTGGGAATGTGTCAATCACGTAGGAATCACGTGGCAATCACGTGTCAATCACGTGGGAATCACAAGGGAGTCACGTGGGAATCCCAAGGGAATCACTTGTCAATCACGTGGTAATCACGTGGGAATGTGTCAATCACGTGGGAATCACGTGGGAATCACGTGTCAATCACGTGGGAATCACAAGGGAGTCACGTGGGAATCCCGTGGGAATCACGTGTCAATCACGTGGTAATCACGTGGGAATGTGTCAATCACATGGGACTCACGTGGGAATCACGTGTCAAACACGTGGGAATTAGGTGGGAATCACGTGTCAATCACGTGGGAATCACGAGGGAGTCACGTGGGAATCCCGTGGGAATCACGTGTCAATCAAGGGGGAAAAACGTGGGAATGTGTCAATCACGTTCGAATCACGTGGGAATCACGTGTCAATCACGTGGGAATTAGGTGGGAATCACGTGTCAATCACGGGGGAATCACGAGGGAGTCACGTGGGAATCCCGTGGGAATCACCTGTCAATCACGTGGGAATCACGTGTCAATCACATGGGAATCACCTGAGAATCACGTGGGAATCACGTGGGAATCACGTGTAAATCACGTGGGAATCATGTGTCAATCACATGGGACTCACATGGGAATCACGTGTCAATCACGTGGGAATCACGTGGGAATGTGTCAATCACGTGGGAATCATGTGGGAATAACTTGTCATTTACGGGGGAATCACGTGGGAATGACGTGGGAATCACGTGTCAATCACGTGGAAATCATGAGGGAGTCACGTGGGAATCCTGTGTGAAATACGTGTCAATCACGTGGCAATCACGTGGGAATGTGTCAATCACGTGGGAATCATGTGGGAATCACGTGAGTATCATGTGTCAATCACATGGGACTCACGTGGGAATCATGTGTCAATCACGTGGCAATCACGAGGGAATCACGTGTCAATCACGTGGGAATCACGTGGGAATCACGTGTCAATCCCGTGGGAATCACGTGCGAATCAAGTGTCAATCACGAGGAACCATGTGGGAATCACGTGGGAATCACGTGTCAATCACGGGGGAATCACGTGTTAATCACCCGGAAATCCCGTGGAAATCACGTGTCAATCACGTGGGAATCACGTGTCAATCACGTGGGAATTAGGTGGGAATCACGTGTCAATCACGTGGGAGTCACGAGGGAGTCACGTGGGAATCCCTTGTGAATCACGTGTCAATCAAGGGGGAAAAACGTGGGAATGTGTCAATCACGTGGGAATCACGTGGGAATCACGTGTCAATCACGTGGGAATTAGGTGGGAATCACGTGTCAATCACGTGGGAATCACGAGGGAGTCACGTGGGAATCCCGTGGGAATCACCTGTCAATCACGTGGGAATCACGTGTCAATCACATGGGAATCACGTGAGAATCACGTGGGAATCACGTGGAAATCACGTGTAAATCACGTGGGAATCATGTGTCAATCACATGGGACTCACATGGGAATCAGGTGTCAATCACGTGGGAATCACGTGGGAATGTGTCACTCACGTGGGAATCATGTGGGAATCACTTGTTATTTATGGGGGAATCACGTGGGAATGACGTGGGAATCACGTGTCAATCACGTGGAAATCATGACGGAGTCACGTGGGAATCCCGTGTGAATCACGTGTCAATCACGTGGGAATCACGTGGGAATGTGTCAATCACGTGGGAATCATGTGGGAATCACGTGAGAATCATGTGTCAATCACATGGGACTCACGTGGGAATCATGTGTCTATCACGTGGCAATCATGAGGGAATCACGTGTCAATCACGTGGGAATCACGTGGGAATCACGTGTCAATCCCGTGGGAATCACGTGCGAATCACGTGTCAATCACGAGGAACCATGTGGGAATCACGTGGGAATCACGTGTCAATCACGGGGGAATCACGTGTTAATCACGTGGAAATCCCGTGGAAATCACGTGTCAATCACGTGGGAATCACGTGAGAATGTGTCAATCACGTGGAAATCACGTGTCAATCACTTGGGAATTAGGTGGGAATACTTGTCAATCAGGTGGGAATCACGACGGAGTCACGTGGGAATCCTGTGGGAATCACCTGTCAACCACGTGGGAATCACGTGTCAATCACATGGGAATCACGTGAGAATCACGTGGGAATCACGTGAGAATCACGTGGGAATCATGTGTCAATCACGTGGCAATCACGAGGGAATCACGTGTCAATCACGTGGGAATCACGTGGGAATCACGTGTCAATCACGTGGGAATCACGTGGGAATCACGTGTCAATCACGTGGGAATTAGGTGGGAATCACGTGTCAATCACGTGGGAGTCACGAGGGAGTCACGTGGGAATCCCTTGGGAATCACGGGTCAATCAAGGGGGAATCACGAGGCAATGTGTCAATCACGTGGGAATCACGTGGGGATCACGTGTCAATCACGTGGAAATTAGGTGGGAATCACGTCTCAATCACGTGGGAATCACGAGGGAGTCACGTTTGAATCCCGTGGGAATCACCTGTCAATCACGTGGGAATCACGTGTCAATCACATGGGAATCACGTGAGAATCACGTGGGAATCACGTGGGAATCACTTGTAAATCACGTGGGAATCATGTGTCAATCACATGGGACTCACGTGGGAATCACGTGTCAATCACGTGGGAATCACGTGGGAATGTGTTAATCACGTGGGAATCATGTGGGAATCACTTGTCATTTACGTGGGAATCACGTGGGTATGACGTGGGAATCACGTGTCAATCACGTGGAAATCACGAGGGAGTCACGTGGGAATCCCGTGTGAATCACGTGTCAATCACGTGGGAATCACGTGGAAATGTGTCAATCACGTGGGAATCATGTGGGAATCACTTGTCATTTACGTGGGTATCACAGGGGAATGATGTGGGAATCACGTGTCAATCACGTGAAAATCACGTGGGAATAACCTGTCAATCACATGGGAATCACGGGGAAGCACGTGGGAATCACGTGTAAATCACGTGGAAATCACGTGGGAATCATGTGTCAATCACGTGGGACTCACGTGGGAATCAGGTGTCAATCACATGGAAATCACGAGGGAATCACGTGTCAATCACGTGCGAATCAGGTGGGAATCACGTGTCAACCACGTGGGAATCACGTGTCAATCACGTGGGAATCACGAGGGAATCACCTGTAAATCACGTGGGAATTACGGGGGAATCACGTGTCAATCACGTGGGAATCACGAGGGAATCACGTGTCAATCACGTTGGAATCACGTGAGAATCACGTGGGAATCACGAGGGAATCACGTGTCAATCACGTGGGAATTAGGTTGGAGTCACGTGTCAATCACGTGGCAATCACGAGGGAGTAACATGTCAATCACGTGGGAGTTAGGTTGGAATCATGTGTCAATCACGTGGGAATCACGAGGGAGTCACGTGGGAATCCCGTGGGAATCACGTGTAAATCACGTGGGAATCATGTGTCAATCACATGGGACTCACGTGGGAATCACGTGTCAATCACGTGAATATCACGTGGAAATCACGTGTCAATCACGTGGGGATTAGGTTGGAATCACGTGTCAATCACGTGGGAATCACGAGGGAGTCACGTGGGAATCCCGTGGGAATCACGTTCAATCACGTTGGAATAACGTGGGAATGTGTCAATCACGTGGGAATCACGTGGGAATCACGTGTCAAACACGTGGGAATTAGGTGGGAATCACGTGTCAATCACGTGGGAATCACGAGGGAATCATGAGGGAATCCCGTGGGAATCACGTGCCAATCACGTGGGAATCACGGGGGAATGTGTCAATCACGTGAGAATCACGTGGGAATCACGTGTCAATCACGTGGGAATTAGGTGGGAATCACGTGTCAATCACGTGGGAGTCACAAGTGAGTCACGTGGAAATCCCGTGGGAATCACGTGTCAATCACGTGGGAATCACGTGGGAATGTGTCAATCACGTGCGAATCACGTGGGAATCACGTGTCAATCACGTGGGAATCATGAGGGAGTCACGTGGGAATCCCGTGGGAATCACGTGTCAATCACGTGGGAATGACGTGGGAATGTGTCAATCACGTGGGAATCAGGTGGGAATCACGTGTCAAACACGTGGGTATTAGGTGGGAATCACATGTCAATCACGTGGGAATCACGAGGGAGTCACGTGGGAATCCCGTGGGAATCACGTGTCAATCACGTGGCAATCACGTGGGAATGTGTCAATTACGTGGTAATCACGTGGGAATCACGTGTCAATCACGTGGGGATAAGGTGGGAATCACTTGTCAATCACGTGGGAATCACGAGGGAGTCACGTGGGAAACCCGTGGGAATCACGTGTCAATCACGTGGGAATCACGTGGGAATGTGTCAATCACGTGGGAATCACGTGGGAATCACGTGTCAATCACGTGGGAATCACGTGGGAATGTGTCAATCACGTGGGAATCACGTGGAAATCACGTGTCAATCACGAGGGAATCACGAGGAAGTCACGTGGGTGTCCCGTGGGAATCACGTGTCAATCACGTGGGAATCACGTGGGAATGTGTCAATTACGTGGGAATCACGTGGGAATCACGTGTCAATCACGTGGGGATAAGGTGGGAATCACTTGTCAATCATGTGGGAATCACGAGGGAGTCACGTGGGAATCCCGTGGGAATCACGTGTCAATCACGTGGGAATCACGTGGGAATGTGTCAATCACGTGGGAATCCCGTGGGAATCACGTGTCAATCACGTGGTAATCACGTGGGAATGTGTCAATCACGTGGGAATCACGTGGCAATCACGTGTCAATCACGTGGGTATCACGAGGGAGTCACGTGGGAATCCCGTGGGAATCACGTGTCAATCACGTGGTAATCATGGGGGAATGTGTCAATCACGTGGGAATCACGTGGGAATCACGTGTCAATCACGTGGGAATTAGGTGGAAATCACGGGTCAATCACGTGGGAATCACGTGATAATCACGTGGGAATCACGAGGGAATCACGTGTCAATCACGTGGGAATTAGGTTGGAATCACGTGTCAATCACGTGGCAATCACGAGGGAATCACATGTCAATCACGTGGGAATTAGGTTGGAATCAAGTGTCAATCACGTGGGAATCACGAGGGCGTCACGTGGGAATCCCGTTGGAATCACGTGTAAATCACGTGGGAGTCATGTGTCAGTCACATGGGACTCACGTGGGAATCATGTGTCAATCACGTGGGAATCACGTGGGAAACACGTGTCAATCACGTGGGAATTAGGTTGGAATCACGTGTTAATCACGTGGGAATCACGAGGGAGTCACGTGGGAATCCCGTGGGAATCACGTGTCAATCACATGGGAATCACGTGGGAATGTGTCAATCACGTGGGAATCATGTGGGAATCACTTGTCATTTACGTGGGAATCACGTGGGTATGAGATGGGAATCACGTGTCAATCACGTGGGAATTAGGTTGGAATCACGTGACAATCACGCGGGAATCACGAGGGAGTCACGTGGGAATCCCGTGGAAATCACCTGTCAATCACGTGGGAATCACGTGTCAATCACATGGTTGTCACGTGAGAATCACGTAGGAATCACGTGGGAATCACGTGTAAATCACGTGGGAATCCTGTGTCAATCACATGGGACTCACGTGGGAATCACGTGTCAATCACGTGGGAATCACGTGGGAATCACGTGTCAATCACGTGGCAATCACATGGGAATCACATGGGAATCACGTGGGAATCACGTGGGAATCACGTGTCAATCAAGTGGGAATCACGTGTCAATCACGTGGGTATCACGTGGGAATCACGTGTGAATCACATGGCAATCACATGGAAATCACATGGGAATCACGTGGGAATCACGTGGGAATCACGTGGGAATCACGTGTCAATCAAGTGGGAATCACGTGTCAATCACGTGGGTATCACATGGGAATGTGTCAATCACGTGGGAATCATGTGGGAATCACTTGTCATTTACGTGGGAATCACGTGGGTATGACATGGGAATCACGTGTCAATCACGTGGGAATTAGGTGGGAATCACGTGTCAATCACGTGGGAATCACGAGGGAGTCACGTTGAAATCCCGTGGGAATCATGTGTCAATCACGTGGGAATCACGTGGGAAGGTGTCAATCACGTGGGAATCTCGTGGGAATCACGTGTTAATCACGTGGGAATCACGAGGGAGTCACGTGGGAATCCCGTGGGAATCACGTGTCAATCACGTGGGAATCACGTGGGAATGTGTCAATCACGTGGGAATCACGTGGGAATCACGTGGCAATCACGTGGGAATTAGGTGGGAATCACGTGTCAATCACGTGGGAATCACAAGAGAGTCACGTGGGAATCCTGTGGGAATCACCTGTCAATCACGTGGGAATCACGGGTCAATCACATGGGAATCACGTGAGAATCACATGGGAATCACGTGGGAATCACGTGTAAATCACGTGGGAATCATGTGTCAATCACATGGGACTCACGTGGGAATCACGTTGGAATCATGTGTTAATCACATGGGACTCACGTGGGAATCATGTGTCAATCACGTGGCAATCACGTGGGAATCACGTGTCAATCACATGGGAATCACGTGGGAATCACGTGTCAATCACGTGGGAATTAGGTGGGAACCACGTGTCAATCACGTGGGAATCACGAGGTAGTCACGTGGGAATCCCTTGGGAATCACGTGTCAATCAAGGGGGAATCACGTGGGAATGTGTCAATCACGTGGGAATCACATGGGAATCACGTGTCAATCACGTGGGAATTAGGTGGGAATCACGTGTCAATCACGTGGGACTCACGAGGGAGTCACGTGGGAATCCCGTGGGAATCACCTGTCAATCACGTGGGAATCACGTGTCAATCACATTGGAATCACGTGAGAATCACGTGGGAATGTATCAATCACGTGGGAATCATGTGGGAATCACATGGGACTCACGTGGGATCACGTGTCAATCACGTGGGAATCACGTGGGAATGTATCAATCACGTGGGAATCATGTGGGAATCACTTGTCATTTACGTGGGAATCACGTGGGAATGACGTGGGAATCACGTGTGAATCACGTGGAAATCACGAGGGAGTCACGTGGGAATCCCATGTGAATCACGTGTCAATCACGTGGGAATCACGTGGGAATGTGTCAATCACGTGGGAATCATGTGGGAATCACTTGTCATTTACGTGGGTATCACGTGGTAATGACGAGGGAATCACGTGTCAATCACGTGGAAATCACATGGGAATCACCTGTCAATCACATGGGAATCACGTGGGAAGCACGTGGGAATCACGTGTCAATCACGTGCGAATCAGGTGGGAATCACGTGTCAATCCCGTGGGAATCACGTGTCAATCACGTGGGAATCACAAGGGAATCACGTGTCAATCACGTGGGAATCACGAGGGAATCACGTGTAAATCACGTGGGAATCACGTGGGAATCACGTGTCAATCACGTGGGAATTAGTTGGAAATCACGTGTTAATCACGTTGGAATCACGTGAGAATTACCTGGGAATCACGAGGGAATCACGTGTCAATCACGTGGGAATTAGGTTGGAATCACGTGTCAATCACGTGGCAATCACGAGGGAGTCACATGTCAATCACGTGGGAATTAGGTTGGAATCACGTGTCAATCACATGGGAATCACGAGGGAGTCACGTGGGAATCCCGTGGGAATCACGTGTAAATCACGTGGGAATCATGTGTCCATCACATGGGACTCACGTGGGAATCACGTGTCAATCACGTGTAAATCACGTGGGAATCACGTGTCAATCACGTGGGAATTAGGTTGGAATCACGTGTCAATCACGTGGGAATCATGAGGGAGTCACGTGGGAATCCCGTGGGAATCACGTGTCAATCACGTGGGAATCACGTGGGAACGTGTCAATCACGTGGTAATCACGTGGGAATCACGTGTCAAACACGTGGGAATTAGGTGGGAATCACGTGTCAATCACGTGGGAATCACGAGGGAATCAGGTGGGAATCCCGTGGGAATCACGTGCCAATCACGTGGGAATCACGTGGGAATGTGTCAATCACGTGAGAATCACGTGGGAATCACGTGTCAATTACGTGGGAATTAGGTGAGAATCACGTGTCAATCACGTGGGAATCACAAGTGAGTCATGTAGAAATCCCGTGGGAATCACGTGTCAATCACGTGGGAATCACGTGGGAATGTGTCAATCACGTGCGAATCACGTGGGAATCACGTGTCAATCACGTGGGAATCGTGAGGGAGTCACGTGGGAATCCCGTGGGAATCACTTGTCAATCACGTGGAAATCACGTGGGAATGTGTCAATCACGTGGGAATCAGGTGGTAATCACGTGTCAAATATGTGGGAATTAGGTGGGAATCACGTGTCAATCACGTGGGAATCACGAGGGAGTCACATGGGAATCCCGTGGGAATAACGTGTCAATCACGTGGGAATCACGTGGGAATGTGTCAATTACGTGGGAATCACGTGAGAATCACGTGTCAATCACGTGGGGATAAGGTGGGAATCACTTGTCAATCACGTGTGAATCACGAGGGAGTAACGTGGGAATCCCGTGTGAATCACGTGTCAATCACGTGGGAATCACGTGGGAATGTGTCAATCACGTGGGAATCACGTGGGAATCACGTGTCAATCACGTGGGAATCACGAGGGAGTCATGTGGGAATCCCGTGGGAATCACGTGTCAGTCACGTGGTAATCACGTGGGAATGTGTCAATCACGTGGGAATCACGTGGCAATCACGTGTCAATCACGTAGGAATCACGAGGGAGTCACGTGGGAATCCCGTGGGAATCACGTGTCAATCACGTGGTAATCACGTGGGAGTGTCTGAATCACGTGGGAATCACATGTCAATCACGTGGGAATTAGGCGGAAATCACGTGTAAATCACGTGGGAATCACGTGAGAATCACATGGGAATCACGAGGGAATCACGTGTCAATCACGTGGGAATTAGGTGGGAATCACGTGTCAATCACGTGGGAGTCACAAGTGAGTCACGTGGAAATCCCGTGGGAATCACGTGTCAATCACGTGGGAATCACGTGGGAATGTGTCAATCACGTGCGAATCACGTGGGAATCACGTGTCAATCACGTGGGAATCATGAGGGAGTCACGTGGGAATCCCGTGGGAATCACGTGTCAATCATGTGGGAATGACGTGGGAATGTGTCAATCACGTGGGAATCAGGTGGGAATCACGTGTCAAACACGTGGGTATTAGGTGGGAATCACATGTCAATCACGTGGGAATCACGAGGGAGTCACGTGGGAATCCCGTGGGAATCACGTGTCAATCACGTGGGAATCACGTGGGAATGTGTCAATTACGTGGGAATCACGTGGGAATCACGTGTCAATCACGTGGGGATAAGGTGGGAATCACTTGTCAATCACGTGGGAATCACGAGGGAGTCACGTGGGAAACCCGTGGGAATCACGTGTCAATCACGTGGGAATCACGTGGGAATGTGTCAATCACGTGGGAATCACGTGGGAATCACGTGTCAATCACGTGGGAATCACGTGGGAATGTGTCAATCACGTGGGAATCACGTGGAAATCACGTGTCAATCACGAGGGAATCACGAGGAAGTCACGTGGGTGTCCCGTGGGAATCACGTGTCAATCACGTGGGAATCACGTGGGAATGTGTCAATTACGTGGGAATCACGTGGGAATCACGTGTCAATCACGTGGGGATAAGGTGGGAATCACTTGTCAATCATGTGGGAATCACGAGGGAGTCACGTGGGAATCCCGTGGGAATCACGTGTCAATCACGTGGGAATCACGTGGGAATGTGTCAATCACGTGGGAATCCCGTGGGAATCACGTGTCAATCACGTGGTAATCACGTGGAAATGTGTCAATCACGTGGGAATCACGTGGCAATCACGTGTCAATCACGTGGGTATCACGAGGGAGTCACGTGGGAATCCCGTGGGAATCACGTGTCAATCACGTGGTAATCATGGGGGAATGTGTCAATCACGTGGGAATCACGTGGGAATCACGTGTCAATCACGTGGGAATTAGGTGGAAATCACGTGTCAATCACGTGGGAATCACGTGATAATCACGTGGGAATCACGAGGGAATCACGTGTCAATCACGTGGGAATTAGGTTGGAATCAAGTGTCAATCACGTGGAAATCACGAGGGAATCACATGTCAATCACGTGGGAATTAGGTTGGAATCAAGTGTCAATCACGTGGGAATCACGAGGGCGTCACGTGGGAATCCCGTTGGAATCACGTGTAAATCACGTGGGAGTCATGTGTCAGTCACATGGGACTCACGTGGGAATCATGTGTCAATCACGTGGGAATCACGTGGGAAACACGTGTCAATCACGTGGGAATTAGGTTGGAATCACGTGTTAATCACGTGGGAATCACGAGGGAGTCACGTGGGAATCCCGTGGGAATCACGTGTCAATCACATGGGAATCACGTGGGAATGTGTCAATCACGTGGGAATCATGTGGGAATCACTTGTCATTTACGTGGGAATCACGTGGGTATGAGATGGGAATCACGTGTCAATCACGTGGGAATTAGGTTGGAATCACGTGACAATCACGCGGGAATCACGAGGGAGTCACGTGGGAATCCCGTGGAAATCACCTGTCAATCACGTAGGAATCACGTGTCAATCACATGGTTGTCACGTGAGAATCACGTAGGAATCACGTGGGAATCACGTGTAAATCACGTGGGAATCCTGTGTCAATCACATGGGACTCACGTGGGAATCACGTGTCAATCACGTGGGAATCACGTGGGAATCACGTGTCAATCACGTGGCAATCACATGGGAATCACATGGGAATCACGTGGGAATCACGTGGGAATCACGTGGGAATCACGTGTCAATCAAGTGGGAATCACGTGTCAATCACGTGGGTATCACGTGGGAATCACGTGTGAATCACATGGCAATCACATGGAAATCACGTGGGAATCACGTGGGAATCACGTGGGAATCACGTGGGAATCACGTGTCAATCAAGTGGGAATCACGTGTCAATCACGTGGGTATCACGTGGGAATGTGTCAATCACGTGGGAATCATGTGGGAATCACTTGTCATTTACGTGGGAATCACGTGGGTATGACATGGGAATCACGTGTCAATCACGGGGGAATCACGAGGGAGTCACGTGGGAATCCCGTGGGAATCACGGGTCAATCAAGTGGGAATCACGTGGGAATCACGTGTCAATCACGTGGGAATTAGGTGGGAATCACGTGTCAATCACGTGGGAATCACGAGGGAGTCACGTTGAAATCCCGTGGGAATCATGTGTCAATCACGTGGGAATCACGTGGGAAGGTGTCAATCACGTGGGAATCTCGTGGGAATCACGTGTTAATCACGTGGGAATCACGAGGGAGTCACGTGGGAATCCCGTGGGAATCACGTGTCAATCACGTGGGAATCACGTGGGAATGTGTCAATCACGTGGGAATCACGTGGGAATCACGTGGCAATCACGTGGGAATTAGGTGGGAATCACGTGTCAATCACGTGGGAATCACAAGAGAGTCACGTGGGAATCCTGTGGGAATCACCTGTCAATCACGTGGGAATCACGGGTCAATCACATGGGAATCACGTGAGAATCACATGGGAATCACGTGGGAATAACGTGTAAATCACGTGGGAATCATGTGTCAATCACATGGGACTCACGTGGGAATCACGTTGGAATCATGTGTTAATCACATGGGACTCACGTGGGAATCATGTGTCAATCACGTGGCAATCACGTGGGAATCACGTGTCAATCACGTGGGAATCACGTGGGAATCACGTGTCAATCACGTGGGAATTAGGTGGGAACCACGTGTCAATCACGTGGGAATCACGAGGTAGTCACGTGGGAATCCCTTGGGAATCACGTGTCAATCAAGGGGGAATCACGTGGGAATGTGTCAATCACGTGGGAATCACATGGGAATCACGTGTCAATCACGTGGGTATTAGGTGGGAATCACGTGTCAATCACGTGGGACTCACGAGGGAGTCACGTGGGAATCCCGTGGGAATCACCTGTCAATCACGTGGGAATCACGTGTCAATCACATTGGAATCACGTGAGAATCACGTGGGAATCACGTGGGAATCACGTGTAAATCACGTGGGAATCATGTGTCAATCACATGGGACTCACGTGGGATCACGTGTCAATCACGTGGGAATCACGTGGGAATGTATCAATCACGTGGGAATCATGTGGGAATCACTTGTCATTTACGTGGGAATCACGTGGGAATGACGTGGGAATCACGTGTGAATCACGTGGAAATCACGAGGGAGTCACGTGGGAATCCCATGTGAATCACGTGTCAATCACGTGGGAATCACGTGGGAATGTGTCAATCACGTGGGAATCATGTGGGAATCACTTGTCATTTACGTGGGTATCACGTGGTAATGACGTGGGAATCACGTGTCAATCACGTGGAAATCACATGGGAATCACCTGTCAATCACATGGGAATCACGTGGGAAGCACGTGGGAATCACGTGTAAATCACGTGGGAGTCATGTGTCAGTCACATGGGACTCACGTGGGAATCATGTGTCAATCACGTGGGAATCACGTGGGAAACACGTGTCAATCACGTGGGAATTAGGTTGGAATCACGTGTTAATCACGTGGGAATCACGAGGGAGTCACGTGGGAATCCCGTGGGAATCACGTGTCAATCACATGGGAATCACGTGGGAATGTGTCAATCACGTGGGAATCATGTGGGAATCACTTGTCATTTACGTGGGAATCACGTGGGTATGAGATGGGAATCACGTGTCAATCACGTGGGAATTAGGTTGGAATCACGTGACAATCACGCGGGAATCACGAGGGAGTCACGTGGGAATCCCGTGGAAATCACCTGTCAATCACGTGGGAATCACGTGTCAATCACATGGTTGTCACGTGAGAATCACGTAGGAATCACGTGGGAATCACGTGTAAATCACGTGGGAATCCTGTGTCAATCACATGGGACTCACGTGGGAATCACGTGTCAATCACGTGGGAATCACGTGGGAATCACGTGTCAATCACGTGGCAATCACATGGGAATCACATGGGAATCACGTGGGAATCACGTGGGAATCACGTGTCAATCAAGTGGGAATCACGTGTCAATCACGTGGGTATCA
This sequence comes from Muntiacus reevesi, assembly GCF_963930625.1. Taxonomy (NCBI): domain Eukaryota; kingdom Metazoa; phylum Chordata; class Mammalia; order Artiodactyla; family Cervidae; genus Muntiacus; species Muntiacus reevesi. Next base: position 2,088,044 of record NW_027077877.1, read on the forward strand.
CGTGGGAATCACGTGTGAATCACATGGCAATCACATGGAAATCACATGGGAATCACGTGGGAATCACGTGGGAATCACGTGGGAATCACGTGTCAATCAAGTGGGAATCACGTGTCAATCACGTGGGTATCACATGGGAATGTGTCAATCACGTGGGAATCATGTGGGAATCACTTGTCATTTACGTGGGAATCACGTGGGTATGACATGGGAATCACGTGTCAATCACGTGGGAATTAGGTGGGAATCACGTGTCAATCACGTGGGAATCACGAGGGAGTCACGTTGAAATCCCGTGGGAATCATGTGTCAATCACGTGGGAATCACGTGGGAAGGTGTCAATCACGTGGGAATCTCGTGGGAATCACGTGTTAATCACGTGGGAATCACGAGGGAGTCACGTGGGAATCCCGTGGGAATCACGTGTCAATCACGTGGGAATCACGTGGGAATGTGTCAATCACGTGGGAATCACGTGGGAATCACGTGGCAATCACGTGGGAATTAGGTGGGAATCACGTGTCAATCACGTGGGAATCACAAGAGAGTCACGTGGGAATCCTGTGGGAATCACCTGTCAATCACGTGGGAATCACGGGTCAATCACATGGGAATCACGTGAGAATCACATGGGAATCACGTGGGAATCACGTGTAAATCACGTGGGAATCATGTGTCAATCACATGGGACTCACGTGGGAATCACGTTGGAATCATGTGTTAATCACATGGGACTCACGTGGGAATCATGTGTCAATCACGTGGCAATCACGTGGGAATCACGTGTCAATCACATGGGAATCACGTGGGAATCACGTGTCAATCACGTGGGAATTAGGTGGGAACCACGTGTCAATCACGTGGGAATCACGAGGTAGTCACGTGGGAATCCCTTGGGAATCACGTGTCAATCAAGGGGGAATCACGTGGGAATGTGTCAATCACGTGGGAATCACATGGGAATCACGTGTCAATCACGTGGGAATTAGGTGGGAATCACGTGTCAATCACGTGGGACTCACGAGGGAGTCACGTGGGAATCCCGTGGGAATCACCTGTCAATCACGTGGGAATCACGTGTCAATCACATTGGAATCACGTGAGAATCACGTGGGAATGTATCAATCACGTGGGAATCATGTGGGAATCACATGGGACTCACGTGGGATCACGTGTCAATCACGTGGGAATCACGTGGGAATGTATCAATCACGTGGGAATCATGTGGGAATCACTTGTCATTTACGTGGGAATCACGTGGGAATGACGTGGGAATCACGTGTGAATCACGTGGAAATCACGAGGGAGTCACGTGGGAATCCCATGTGAATCACGTGTCAATCACGTGGGAATCACGTGGGAATGTGTCAATCACGTGGGAATCATGTGGGAATCACTTGTCATTTACGTGGGTATCACGTGGTAATGACGAGGGAATCACGTGTCAATCACGTGGAAATCACATGGGAATCACCTGTCAATCACATGGGAATCACGTGGGAAGCACGTGGGAATCACGTGTCAATCACGTGCGAATCAGGTGGGAATCACGTGTCAATCCCGTGGGAATCACGTGTCAATCACGTGGGAATCACAAGGGAATCACGTGTCAATCACGTGGGAATCACGAGGGAATCACGTGTAAATCACGTGGGAATCACGTGGGAATCACGTGTCAATCACGTGGGAATTAGTTGGAAATCACGTGTTAATCACGTTGGAATCACGTGAGAATTACCTGGGAATCACGAGGGAATCACGTGTCAATCACGTGGGAATTAGGTTGGAATCACGTGTCAATCACGTGGCAATCACGAGGGAGTCACATGTCAATCACGTGGGAATTAGGTTGGAATCACGTGTCAATCACATGGGAATCACGAGGGAGTCACGTGGGAATCCCGTGGGAATCACGTGTAAATCACGTGGGAATCATGTGTCCATCACATGGGACTCACGTGGGAATCACGTGTCAATCACGTGTAAATCACGTGGGAATCACGTGTCAATCACGTGGGAATTAGGTTGGAATCACGTGTCAATCACGTGGGAATCATGAGGGAGTCACGTGGGAATCCCGTGGGAATCACGTGTCAATCACGTGGGAATCACGTGGGAACGTGTCAATCACGTGGTAATCACGTGGGAATCACGTGTCAAACACGTGGGAATTAGGTGGGAATCACGTGTCAATCACGTGGGAATCACGAGGGAATCAGGTGGGAATCCCGTGGGAATCACGTGCCAATCACGTGGGAATCACGTGGGAATGTGTCAATCACGTGAGAATCACGTGGGAATCACGTGTCAATTACGTGGGAATTAGGTGAGAATCACGTGTCAATCACGTGGGAATCACAAGTGAGTCATGTAGAAATCCCGTGGGAATCACGTGTCAATCACGTGGGAATCACGTGGGAATGTGTCAATCACGTGCGAATCACGTGGGAATCACGTGTCAATCACGTGGGAATCGTGAGGGAGTCACGTGGGAATCCCGTGGGAATCACTTGTCAATCACGTGGAAATCACGTGGGAATGTGTCAATCACGTGGGAATCAGGTGGTAATCACGTGTCAAATATGTGGGAATTAGGTGGGAATCACGTGTCAATCACGTGGGAATCACGAGGGAGTCACATGGGAATCCCGTGGGAATAACGTGTCAATCACGTGGGAATCACGTGGGAATGTGTCAATTACGTGGGAATCACGTGAGAATCACGTGTCAATCACGTGGGGATAAGGTGGGAATCACTTGTCAATCACGTGTGAATCACGAGGGAGTAACGTGGGAATCCCGTGTGAATCACGTGTCAATCACGTGGGAATCACGTGGGAATGTGTCAATCACGTGGGAATCACGTGGGAATCACGTGTCAATCACGTGGGAATCACGAGGGAGTCATGTGGGAATCCCGTGGGAATCACGTGTCAGTCACGTGGTAATCACGTGGGAATGTGTCAATCACGTGGGAATCACGTGGCAATCACGTGTCAATCACGTAGGAATCACGAGGGAGTCACGTGGGAATCCCGTGGGAATCACGTGTCAATCACGTGGTAATCACGTGGGAGTGTCTGAATCACGTGGGAATCACATGTCAATCACGTGGGAATTAGGCGGAAATCACGTGTAAATCACGTGGGAATCACGTGAGAATCACATGGGAATCACGAGGGAATCACGTGTCAATCACGTGGGAATTAGGTGGGAATCACGTGTCAATCACGTGGGAGTCACAAGTGAGTCACGTGGAAATCCCGTGGGAATCACGTGTCAATCACGTGGGAATCACGTGGGAATGTGTCAATCACGTGCGAATCACGTGGGAATCACGTGTCAATCACGTGGGAATCATGAGGGAGTCACGTGGGAATCCCGTGGGAATCACGTGTCAATCATGTGGGAATGACGTGGGAATGTGTCAATCACGTGGGAATCAGGTGGGAATCACGTGTCAAACACGTGGGTATTAGGTGGGAATCACATGTCAATCACGTGGGAATCACGAGGGAGTCACGTGGGAATCCCGTGGGAATCACGTGTCAATCACGTGGGAATCACGTGGGAATGTGTCAATTACGTGGGAATCACGTGGGAATCACGTGTCAATCACGTGGGGATAAGGTGGGAATCACTTGTCAATCACGTGGGAATCACGAGGGAGTCACGTGGGAAACCCGTGGGAATCACGTGTCAATCACGTGGGAATCACGTGGGAATGTGTCAATCACGTGGGAATCACGTGGGAATCACGTGTCAATCACGTGGGAATCACGTGGGAATGTGTCAATCACGTGGGAATCACGTGGAAATCACGTGTCAATCACGAGGGAATCACGAGGAAGTCACGTGGGTGTCCCGTGGGAATCACGTGTCAATCACGTGGGAATCACGTGGGAATGTGTCAATTACGTGGGAATCACGTGGGAATCACGTGTCAATCACGTGGGGATAAGGTGGGAATCACTTGTCAATCATGTGGGAATCACGAGGGAGTCACGTGGGAATCCCGTGGGAATCACGTGTCAATCACGTGGGAATCACGTGGGAATGTGTCAATCACGTGGGAATCCCGTGGGAATCACGTGTCAATCACGTGGTAATCACGTGGAAATGTGTCAATCACGTGGGAATCACGTGGCAATCACGTGTCAATCACGTGGGTATCACGAGGGAGTCACGTGGGAATCCCGTGGGAATCACGTGTCAATCACGTGGTAATCATGGGGGAATGTGTCAATCACGTGGGAATCACGTGGGAATCACGTGTCAATCACGTGGGAATTAGGTGGAAATCACGTGTCAATCACGTGGGAATCACGTGATAATCACGTGGGAATCACGAGGGAATCACGTGTCAATCACGTGGGAATTAGGTTGGAATCAAGTGTCAATCACGTGGAAATCACGAGGGAATCACATGTCAATCACGTGGGAATTAGGTTGGAATCAAGTGTCAATCACGTGGGAATCACGAGGGCGTCACGTGGGAATCCCGTTGGAATCACGTGTAAATCACGTGGGAGTCATGTGTCAGTCACATGGGACTCACGTGGGAATCATGTGTCAATCACGTGGGAATCACGTGGGAAACACGTGTCAATCACGTGGGAATTAGGTTGGAATCACGTGTTAATCACGTGGGAATCACGAGGGAGTCACGTGGGAATCCCGTGGGAATCACGTGTCAATCACATGGGAATCACGTGGGAATGTGTCAATCACGTGGGAATCATGTGGGAATCACTTGTCATTTACGTGGGAATCACGTGGGTATGAGATGGGAATCACGTGTCAATCACGTGGGAATTAGGTTGGAATCACGTGACAATCACGCGGGAATCACGAGGGAGTCACGTGGGAATCCCGTGGAAATCACCTGTCAATCACGTAGGAATCACGTGTCAATCACATGGTTGTCACGTGAGAATCACGTAGGAATCACGTGGGAATCACGTGTAAATCACGTGGGAATCCTGTGTCAATCACATGGGACTCACGTGGGAATCACGTGTCAATCACGTGGGAATCACGTGGGAATCACGTGTCAATCACGTGGCAATCACATGGGAATCACATGGGAATCACGTGGGAATCACGTGGGAATCACGTGGGAATCACGTGTCAATCAAGTGGGAATCACGTGTCAATCACGTGGGTATCACGTGGGAATCACGTGTGAATCACATGGCAATCACATGGAAATCACGTGGGAATCACGTGGGAATCACGTGGGAATCACGTGGGAATCACGTGTCAATCAAGTGGGAATCACGTGTCAATCACGTGGGTATCACGTGGGAATGTGTCAATCACGTGGGAATCATGTGGGAATCACTTGTCATTTACGTGGGAATCACGTGGGTATGACATGGGAATCACGTGTCAATCACGGGGGAATCACGAGGGAGTCACGTGGGAATCCCGTGGGAATCACGGGTCAATCAAGTGGGAATCACGTGGGAATCACGTGTCAATCACGTGGGAATTAGGTGGGAATCACGTGTCAATCACGTGGGAATCACGAGGGAGTCACGTTGAAATCCCGTGGGAATCATGTGTCAATCACGTGGGAATCACGTGGGAAGGTGTCAATCACGTGGGAATCTCGTGGGAATCACGTGTTAATCACGTGGGAATCACGAGGGAGTCACGTGGGAATCCCGTGGGAATCACGTGTCAATCACGTGGGAATCACGTGGGAATGTGTCAATCACGTGGGAATCACGTGGGAATCACGTGGCAATCACGTGGGAATTAGGTGGGAATCACGTGTCAATCACGTGGGAATCACAAGAGAGTCACGTGGGAATCCTGTGGGAATCACCTGTCAATCACGTGGGAATCACGGGTCAATCACATGGGAATCACGTGAGAATCACATGGGAATCACGTGGGAATAACGTGTAAATCACGTGGGAATCATGTGTCAATCACATGGGACTCACGTGGGAATCACGTTGGAATCATGTGTTAATCACATGGGACTCACGTGGGAATCATGTGTCAATCACGTGGCAATCACGTGGGAATCACGTGTCAATCACGTGGGAATCACGTGGGAATCACGTGTCAATCACGTGGGAATTAGGTGGGAACCACGTGTCAATCACGTGGGAATCACGAGGTAGTCACGTGGGAATCCCTTGGGAATCACGTGTCAATCAAGGGGGAATCACGTGGGAATGTGTCAATCACGTGGGAATCACATGGGAATCACGTGTCAATCACGTGGGTATTAGGTGGGAATCACGTGTCAATCACGTGGGACTCACGAGGGAGTCACGTGGGAATCCCGTGGGAATCACCTGTCAATCACGTGGGAATCACGTGTCAATCACATTGGAATCACGTGAGAATCACGTGGGAATCACGTGGGAATCACGTGTAAATCACGTGGGAATCATGTGTCAATCACATGGGACTCACGTGGGATCACGTGTCAATCACGTGGGAATCACGTGGGAATGTATCAATCACGTGGGAATCATGTGGGAATCACTTGTCATTTACGTGGGAATCACGTGGGAATGACGTGGGAATCACGTGTGAATCACGTGGAAATCACGAGGGAGTCACGTGGGAATCCCATGTGAATCACGTGTCAATCACGTGGGAATCACGTGGGAATGTGTCAATCACGTGGGAATCATGTGGGAATCACTTGTCATTTACGTGGGTATCACGTGGTAATGACGTGGGAATCACGTGTCAATCACGTGGAAATCACATGGGAATCACCTGTCAATCACATGGGAATCACGTGGGAAGCACGTGGGAATCACGTGTCAATCACGTGCGAATCAGGTGGGAATCACGTGTCAATCCCGTGGGAATCACGTGTCAATCACGTGGGAATCACAAGGTAATCACGTGTCAATCACGTGGGAATCACGAGGGAATCACGTGTAAATCACGTGGGAATCACGTGGGAATCACGTGTCAATCACGTGGGAATTAGTTGGAAATCACGTGTTAATTACGTTGGAATCACGTGAGAATTACCTGGGAATCACGAGGGAATCACGTGTCAATCACGTGGGAATTAGGTTGGAATCACGTGTCAATCACGTGGCAATCACGAGGGAGTCACATGTCAATCACGTGGGAATTAGGTTGGAATCACGTGTCAATCACATGGGAATCACGAGGGAGTCACGTGGGAATCCCGTGGGAATCACGTGTAAATCACGTGGGAATCATGTGTCAATCACATGGGACTCACGTGGGAATCACGTGTCAATCACATGTAAATCACGTGGGAATCACGTGTCAATCACGTGGGAATTAGGTTGGAATCACGTGTCAATCACGTGGGAATCATGAGGGAGTCACGTGGGAATCCCGTGGGTATCACGTGTCAATCACGTGGGAATCACGTGGGAACGTGTCAATCACGTGGTAATCACGTGGGAATCACGTGTCAAACACGTGGGAATTAGGTGGGAATCACGTGTCAATCACGTGGGAATCACGAGGGAATCACGTGGGAATCCCGTGGGAATCACGTGCCAATCACGTGGGAATCACGTGTCAATCACATGGGAATCACGTGAGAATCACGTGGGAATCACGTGGGAATCACTTGTAAATCACGTGGGAATCATGTGTCAATCACATGGGACTCACGTGGGAATCACGTGTCAATCACGTGGGAATCACGTGGGAATATGTCAATCACGTGGGAATCATGTGGGAATCACGTGTCAAACACGTGGGAATTAGGTGGGAATCACGTGTCAGTCACGTGAAAATCACGAGGGAATCACGTGGGAATCCCGTGGGAATCACGTGTTAATCACGTGGGAATCACGAGGGAGTCACGTGGGAATCCCGTGGGAATCACGTGTCAATCACGTGGGAATCACGTGGGAATGTGTCAATCACGTGGGAATCAGGTGGGAATCACGTGTCAAACACGTGGGAATTAGGTGGGAATCACGTGTCAATCACGTGGGAATCACAAGTGAGTCACGTAGAAATCTCGTGGGAATCACATGTCAATCACGTGGGAATCACGTGGGAATGTGTCAATCACGTGCGAATCACGTGGGAATCACGTGTCAATCACGTGGGAATCATGAGGGAGTCATGTGGGAATACCGTGAGAATCACGTGTCAATCACGTGGGAATCACGTGGGAATGTGTCAATCACGTGGGAATCAGGTGGGAATCACGTGTCAAACACGTGGGAATTAGGTGGGAATCACGTGTCAATCACGTGGGAATCACAAGTGAGTCACGTAGAAATCCCGGGGGAATCACGTGTCAATCACGTGGGAATCACGTGGGAATGTGTCAATCACGTGCGAATCACGTGGGAATCACGTGTCAATCACGTGGGAATCACGTGAGAGTCAAGTTCGAATCACGTGGTAATTACGTTGGAATCATGTGGGAATCACGTGTCAATCCCGTGGGAATCACGTGCGAATCAAGTGTCAATCACGAGGAATCACGTGGGAATCACGTGGGAATCACGTGTCAATCACGTGGGAATCACGTGGGAATGTGTCAATCACGTGCGAATCACGTGGGAATCACGTGTCAATCACGTGGGAATCATGAGGGAGTCATGTGGGAATACCGTGAGAATCACGTGTCAATCACGTGGGAATCACGTGGGAATGTGTCAATCACGTGGGAATCAGGTGGGAATCACGTGTCAAACACGTGGGAATTAGGTGGGAATCACGTGTCAATCACGTGGGAATCACAAGTGAGTCACGTAGAAATCCCGGGGGAATCACGTGTCAATCACGTGGGAATCACGTGGGAATGTGTCAATCACGTGCGAATCACGTGGGAATCACGTGTCAATCACGTGGGAATCACGTGAGAGTCAAGTTCGAATCACGTGGTAATTACGTTGGAATCATGTGGGAATCACGTGTCAATCCTGTGGGAATCACGTGCGAATCAAGTGTCAATCACGAGAAATCACGTGGGAATCACGTGTCAATCACGTGGGAATCACGTGGGAATCACGTGTTAATCACGTGGGAATCACGAGGGAGTCACGTGGGAATCCCGTGGGAATCACGTGTCAATCACGTGGGAATCACGTGGGAATGTGTCAATCACGTCGGAATCACATGGGAATCACGTGTCAATCACGTGGGAATTAGGTGGGAATCACGTGTCAATCACGTGATAATCACGAGAGAGTCACGAGGGAATCCCGTGGGAATCACCTGTGAATCACGTGGGAATCAGGTGGGAATGTGTCAGTCACGTGGGAATCACGTGGGAATCACGTGTCAATCACGTGGGAATTAGGTGGGAATCACGTGTCAATCACGTGGGAATCACGAGGGAGTCACGGGGGAATCCCTTGGGAATCACGTGTCAATCACGTGGGAATAAAGGGGAAATCACGTTTTAATCACGTGGGAATCACGTGTCAATCACGTGGGAATTATGTGGAAATCTCGAGGGAATCACGTGGGAATGACGTGTCAATCAGGTGGGAATCACGTGGAAATCAGGTGTCAATCACTTGGAAATCAAGGGGAATCACGTTTTAATCACGTGGGAATCACGTGTCAAACACGTGGGAATTAGGTGGGAATCACGTGTCAATCATGTGTTAATCACGAGGAAGTGACGTGGGAATCCCGTGGGAATCAGGTGACAATCACGTGGGAATCACATGGGAATGTGTCAATCACGTGGGAATCACGTGGGAATCACGTGTCAATCTCGTGGGAATTAGGTGGGAATCACGTGTCAATCACGTGGGAATCACGAGGGAGTCACGTTGAAATCCCGTGGGAATCACGTGTCAATCACGTGGGAATCACGTGGGAAGGTGTCAAACACGTGGGAATCACGTGGGAATCACGTGTTAACCACGTGGGAATCACGAGGGAGTCACGTGGGAATCCCGTGGGAATCACGTGTCAATCACGTGGGAATCACGTGAGAATGTGTCAATCACGTGGGAATTAGGTGGGAATCACGTGTCAAACACGTGGGTATTAGGTGGGAATCACGTTTTAATCTCGTGGGAATCACAAGTGTGTCACGTAGAAATCCCGTGGGAATCACGTGTCAATCACGTGGGAATCACGTGGGAATGTGTCAATCACGTCGGAATCACATGGGAATCACGTGTCAATCACGTGGGAATTTGGTGGGAATCACGTGTCAATCACGTGATAATCACGAGGGAGTCACGAGGGAATCCCGTGGGAATCACCTGTGAATCACGTGGGAATAAGGTGGGAATGTGTCAGTCACGTGGGAATCACGTGGGAATCACATGTCAATCACGTGGGAATTAGGTGGGAATCACGTGTCAATCACGTGGGAATCACGAGGGAGTCACGGGGGAATCCCTTGGGAATCACGTGTCAATCACGTGGGAATAAAGGGGAAATCACGTTTTAATCACGTGGGAATCACGTGTCAATCACGTGGGAATTATGTGGAAATCTCGAGGGAATCACGTGGGAATGACATGTCAATCAGGTGGGAATCACGTGGAAATCAGGTGTCAATCACTTGGAAATCAAGGGGAATCACGTTTTAATCACGTGGGAATCACGTGTCAAACACGTGGGAATTAGGTGGGAATCACGTGTCAATCATGTGTTAATCACGAGGAAGTCACGTGGGAATCCCGTGGGAATCAGGTGACAATGACGTGGGAATCACATGGGAATGTGTCAATCACGTGGGAATCACGTGGGAATCCCGTGTCAATCTCGTGGGAATTAGGTGGGAATCACGTGTCAATCACGTGGGAATCACGAGGGAGTCACGTTGAAATCCCGTGGGAATCACGTGTCAATCACGTGGGAATCACGTGGGAAGGTGTCAAACACGTGGGAATCACGTGGGAATCACGTGTTAACCACGTGGGAATCACGAGGGAGTCACGTGGCTATCCCGTGGGAATCACGTGTCAATCACGTGGGAATCACGTGAGAATGTGTCAATCACGTGGGAATTAGGTGGGAATCACGTGTCAAAAACGTGGGAATTAGGTGGGAATCACGTTTTAATCTCGTGGGAATCACAAGTGAGTCACGTAGAAATCCCGTGGGAATCACGTGTCAATCACGTGGGAATGACGTGGGAATGTGTCAATCACGTGCGAATCACGTGGGAATCACGTGTCAATCACGTGGGAATCATGAGGGAGTCACGTGGGAATGCCGTGGGAATCACGTGTCAATCACGTGGGAATCACGTGGGAGTCACTTGAGAATCACGTGGGAATCACGCTGTAATCAGGTTGGAATCACGTGGGAATCATGTGTCAATCACATGGGACTCACGTGGGAATCACGTGTCAATCACGTGGGAATCACATGGGAATCACGTGTCAGTCACGTGGGAATTAGGTTGGAATCACGTGTCAATCACGTGGGAAACACGAGGGAGTCACGTGGGAATTCCATGGGAATCAGGTGACAATCACGTGGGAATCACATCGGAATGTGTCAATCACGTGGGAATCACGTGGGAATCACGTGTCAAACACGTGGGAATTAGGTGGGAATCACGTGTCAATCACGGGGGAATCACGAGGGAGTCACGTGGGAATCCCGTGGGAATCACGTGTCAATCACGTGGGAATCACGTGAGAATGTGTCAATCACGTGAGAATCACGTGGGAATCACGTGTCAATCACGTGGGAATTAGGTGGGAATCACGTGTAAATCACATGGGAATCACGTGTCAATCACGTGGCAATCACGAGGGAATCACGTGTCAATCACGTGGGAATCACGTGGGAATCACGTGTCAATCACGTGGGAATCACGTGGGAATCAGGTGTCAATCACGTGGGAATTAGGTGGGAATCACGTGTCAATCACGTGGGAGTCCCGTGGGAATCACCTGTCAATCACCTGGGAATCACGTGTCAATCACGTGGGAATTAGGTGGGAATCACGTGTCAATCACGTGGGAATCACGAGGGAGTTACGTGGGAATCCCGTGGGAATCACGAGTCAATCACGTGGGAATCACGTGGGAATGTGTCAATCACGTGGGAATTACGTGGGAATCACGAGTCAATCACGGGGGAATCACGAGGGAGTCCCGTGGCAATCCCGTGGGAATCAAGTGTCAATCCCGTGGGAATCACGTGGGAATCACGTGGGAATCACGTGGGAATCACGTGTAAATCACGTGGGAATCATGTGTCAATCACATGGGACTCACGTGGGAATCACGTGGGAATCATGTGTCATTCACATGGGACTCACGTGGGATTCACGTTTCAATCACGTGGCAATCACGAGGGAATCACGTATCAATCACGTGGGAATCACGTGGGAATGACGTGTCAATCACGTGGGAATCACGTGGGAATCACGTGTCAATCACGTGGGAATTAGGTGGGAATCACGTGTCAATCACGTGGGAATCACGAGGGGGTCACGTGGGAATCCCGTGGGAATCACGTGTCAATCACGTGGGAATCACGTGGGAATGTGTCAATCACGTGGGAATCCCGTGGGAATCACGTGCCAATCACGTGGGAATCACGTGGGACTCTGCCAATCACGTGTGAATCACGTGGGAATCACGTGTCAATCACGTGGGAATTAGGTGGGAATCACGTGTCAATCACGTGGGAATCACAAGTGAGTCACGTGGAAATCCCATGGGAATCACGTGTCAATCACGTGGGAATCACGTGTCAATCACGTGTCAATCACATGGGACTCACGTGGGAATCACGTGTCAATCAAGTGGCAATCACGAGGGAATCACGTGTCAATCACGTGGGAATCACGTGGGAATCACGTGTCAATCACGTGGGAATCACGTGGGAATCACGTGACAATCACGTGGGAATTACGTGGGAATCACGTGTCAATCACGGGGGAATCACGAGGGAGTCACGTGGAAATCCCGTGGGAATCACGTGTCAATCACGTGGGAATCACGTGTCAATCACATGGGAATCACGTGAGAAACACGTGGGAATCACGTGGGAATCACGTGGGAATCACGTGTAAATCACGTGGGAATCATGTGTCAATCACATGGGACTCACGTGGGAATCACGTGTCAATCACGTGGGAATCACGTGGGAATATGTCAATCACGTGGGAATCATGTGGGAATCACGTGTCAAACACGTGGGAATTAGGTGGGAATCACGTGTCAGTCACGTGAAAATCACGAGGGAATCACGTGGGAATCCCGTGGGAATCACGTGTCAATCACGTTGGAATCACGTGGTAATGTGTCAATCACGTGGGAATCACGTGGGAATCACGTGTCAATCACGTGGGAATTAGGTGGGAATCACGTGTCAATCACGTGGGAATTACGAGGGAGTCACGTGGGAATCCCGTGGGAATCACGTGTCAATCACGTGGGAATCACGTGGGAAGGTGTCAACCACGTGGGAATCACGTGGGAATCACGTGTCAATCACGTGGGAATCACGAGGGAGTCACGTGGGAATCCCGTGGGAATCACGTGTCAATCACGTGGGAATCACGTGGGAATGAGTCAATCACATGGGAATCTCGTGGGAATCACGTGTCAGTCACGTGGGAATTAGGTGGGAATCACGTATCAATCACTTGGGAATCACGAGGGAGTCACGTGGGAATCCTGTGGGAATCACCTGTCAATCACGTGGGAATCACGTGTCAATCACATGGAACCTCATGAGAATCACGTGGGAATCACGTGGGAATCACGTGTAAATCATGTGGGAATCATGTGTCAATCACATGGGAATCACGTGGGAATAACGTGGGAATCATGTGTCAATCACATGGGACTCACGTGGGAATCACGTGTCAATCACGTGGCAATCACGAGGGAATCACGTGTCAATCACGTGGGAATCACGTGGGAATCACGTGTCAATCACGTGGGAATCACGTGTCAATCACTTGGAAAATAGGTGGGAATCACATGTCAATCACGTGGGAATCACGAGGGAGTCACGTGGGAATCCCTTGGGAATCACGTGTCAATCAAGGGGGAATCACGTGGGAATGTGTCAATCACGTGGGAATCACGTGTCAATCACGTGGGAATTAGGTTGGAATCACATGTCAATCACATGGGAATCACATGTCAATCACATGGGAATCACGTGAGAATCACGTGGGAATCACGTGGGAATTACGTGGGAATGTGTCAATCACAAGGCAATCACGTGGGAATCACGTGGGAATCACGTGGGAATCACGTGTCAATCAAGTGGGAATCACGGGTCAATCACGTGGGTATCACGTGGGAATCACGTGTCAATCACGTGGGAATCACCTGGGAATCACGTCGGAATCACGTGGGACACATGTGGGAATCACGTGGGAATAATTTGTCAATCACGTGGAAATCACATGGGAATCATGTGTCAATCACGTGGTAATCACGAGGGTCTCATGTGGGAATCACGTGGGAATCACCGGACAATCACGTGGGAATCACGTGGATTCACGTGTCAATCACGTGGGAATCACGTGTGAGTCACGTGTCATTCACGTGGGAATCACGTGGGAATGACCTTGGAATCACCTGCCAATCACGTGGGAATCACGTGTCAATCACATGGGAATCACGTGAGAATCACGTGGGAATCATGGGGGAATCACTTGTAAATCACGTGGAATCACGTGGGAATCATGTGTCAATCACATGAGTCTCACGTGGGAATCACGTGGGCATCACGTGTCAATCACGTGGGAATCACGAGGGAATCACGTGTCAATTATGTGGTAATCACATGGGAATCACGTGTCAATCACGTGGGAATCACGAGGTAATCACGTGTCAATCACGTGGGAATCACGTGAGAGTCAAGTTCGAATCACGTGGTAATTACGTTGGAATCATGTGGGATTCACCTGTCAATCCCGTGGGAATCACGTGCGAATCAAGTGTCAATCACGAGGAATCACGTGGGAATCACGTGGGAATCACGTGTCAATCACGTGGGAATCACGTGGGAATCACGTGGGAATGACTTGTCAATCAGGTGGGAATCACGTGGGAATCAGGTGTCAATCACTTGGAAATCAAGGGGAATCATGTTTTAATCACGTGGGAATCACGTGTCAAAACGTGGGAATTAGGTGGGAATCACGTGTCAATCACGTGTTAATCACGAGGGAGTCACGTGGGAATCCCGTGGGAATCACGTGTCAATCTCGTGGGAATCACGTGGGAATGTGTCAATCACGTGGGAATCACGTGGGAAGGTGTCAAACACGTGGGAATCACGTGGGAATCACGTGTTAATCACGTGGGAATCACGAGGGAGTCACGTGGGAATCCCGTGGGAATCACGTGTCAATCACGTGGGAATCACGTGAGAATGTGTCAATAACGTGGGAATCACGTGGGAATCACGTGTCCATCACGTGGGAATTAGGTGGGAATCACGTGTCAATCACGTGGGAATCACGAGGGAGTCACGTGGGAATCCTGTGGGAATCACCTGTCAATCACGTGGGAATCACGTGTCAATCACATGGGAATCACGTGAGAATCATTGGGAATCACGTGGGAATCACGTGTAAATCACGTGGGAATCATGTGTCAATCACATGGGACTCACGTGGGAATCACGTGGGAATCATGTGTCAATCACATGGGACTCACGTGGGAATCACGTGTCAATCAAGGGGGAATCAAGCGGGAATGTGTCAATCACGTGGCAATCACGTGGGAATCACGTGTCAATCACGTGGGAATTAGGTGGGAATCACGTGTCAATCACGTGATAATCACGAGGGAATCACGTGGGAATCCCGTGGGAATCACGTGCCAATCACGTGGGAATCACGTGGGAATGTGTCAATCACGTGAGAATCACGTGGGATCACGTGTCAATTACGTGGGAATTAGGTGGGAATCACGTGTCAATCACGTGGGAATCACAAGTGAGTCACGTAGAAATCCCGTGGGAATCACGTGTCAATCACGTGGGATTCACGTGGGAATGTGTCAATCAGGTGCGAATCACGTGGGAATCACGTGTCAATCACGTGGGAATCATGAGGGAGTCACGTGGGAATCCCGTGGGAATCACGTGTCAATCACGTGGGAATCACAAGTGAGTCACGTAGAAATCCCGTGGGAATCACATGTCAATCACGTGGGAATCACGTGGGAATGTGTCAATCACGTGCGAATCACGTGGGACTCACGTGTCAATCATGTGGGAATCATGAGGGAGTCACGTGGGAATCCCGTGGGAATCACGTGTCAATCACGTGGGAATCACGAGGGAGTCACGTGAGAATCCCGTGGGAATCACGTGTCAATCACGTGGGAATCACGTGGGAATGTTTCAATCACGTGGGAATCACGTGGGAATCACGTGTCAATCACGTGGGAATCACGAGGGAGTCACGTGAGAATCCCGTGGGAATCACGTGTCAATCACGTGGGAATCACGTGGGAATGTGTCAATGACGTGGGAATCACGTGGAAAACACGTAGGAATCACGTGTCAATCACGTGGAAATAAGGTGGGAATCACGTGTCAATCACATGGGAATCACGAGGGAGTCACGTGGGAATCCCGTGGTAATCACGTGTCAATCCCGTGGGAATCATGTGGGAATGTGTCAATCACGTGGGAATCACGTGGGAATTACGTGTCAATCACGTGGGAATCACGAGGGAGTCACGTGGGAATCCCGTGGGAAACACGTGTCAATCACGTGGTAATCACGTGGAAATGTGTCAATCACGTGGGAATCACGTGGGAATCACGTGATTATCACGTGGGTATCACGTGTCAATCACATGGGAATCACGTCTGAATCACGTGGGAATCACGTTGTAATCACGTGTAAATCACGTGGGAATCATGTGTCAATCACATTGGACTCACATGGGAATCATGTGGGAATCACGTGGGAATCACGTGTAAATCACGTGGGAATCATGTGTCAATCACATTGGACTCACGTGGGAATCACGTGGGAATCATGTGTTAATCACATGGGACTCACGTGGGAATCACGTGTCATTCACGTGGCAATCACGAGGGAATCACATGTCAATCACGTGGGAATCACGTGGGAATCACGTGTCAATCACGTGGGAATCACGTGGGAATCACGTGTCAATCACGTGGGAATTAGGTGGGAATCACGTGTAAATCACGTGGGAATCACGAGGGAGTCACGTGGGAGTCCCGTGGGAATCATGTGTCAATCACGGGGGAATCACATGGGAATGCGTCAATCATGTGGGAATCACGTGGGAATCACATGTCAGTCACGTGCGAATTAGGTGGGAATCACGTGTCAATCACGTGGGAATCACGAGGGAGTCACCTGGGATTTCCTTGGGAATCACCTGTCAATCACTTGGGAATCACGAGTCAATCACATGGGAATCACGTGAGAATCACGTGAGAATCACGTGGGAATCACGTGTGAATCCCGTTGCAATCATGTGTCAATCACATGGGACTCACGTGGGAATCACGAGGGAGTCACGTTTGAATCCCGTGGGAATCACGTGTCAATCACGTGGTAATCACGTGGGAATGTGTCAATCATGTGGGAATTACGTGGCAATCACGTGTCAATCACGTGGTAATCACGAGGGAGTCACGTGGGAATCCCGTGGGAATCACGTGTCAATCACGTGGTAATCACGTGGGAATGTGTCAATCACGTGGGAATCACGTGGGAATCACGTGTCAATCAATTGGGAATTAGGCGGAAATCATGTGTCAATCACGTAGGAATCACGTGAGAATCACGTGGGAATCACGAGGGAATCACGTGTCAATCACGTGGGAATTAGGTTGGCATCACGTGTAAATCACGTGGGAATCACGAGGGAGTCACGTGGGAGTCCCGTGGGAATCATGTGTCAATCACGGGGGAATCACATGGGAATGCGTCAATCATGTGGGAATCACGTGGGAATCACGTGTCAATCACGTGCGAATTAGGTGGGAATCACGTGTCAATCACGTGGGAATCACGAGGGAGTCACCTGGGATTCCCTTGGGAATCACCTGTCAATCACTTGGGAATCACGAGTCAATCACATGGGAATCACGTGAGAATCACGTGGGAATCACGTGGGAATCACGTGGGAATCACGTGGGAATCATGTGTCAATCACATGGGACTCACGTGGGAATCACGAGGGAGTCACGTTTGAATCCCGTGGGAATCACGTGTCAATCACGTGGTAATCACGTGGGAATGTGTCAATCATGTGGGAATTACGTGGCAATCACGTGTCAATCACGTGGTAATCACGAGGGAGTCACGTGGGAATCCCGTGGGAATCACGTGTCAATCACGTGGTAATCACGTGGGAATGTGTCAATCACGTGGGAATCACGTGGGAATCACGTGTCAATCAATTGGGAATTAGGCGGAAATCATGTGTCAATCATGTAGGAATCACGTGAGAATCACGTGGGAATCACGAGGGAATCACGTGTCAATCACGTGGGAATTAGGTTGGAATCACGTGTCAATCACGTGGCAATCACGAGGGAGTCACATGTCAATCACGTGGGCATTAGGTTGGAATCAAGTGTCAATCACGTGGGAATCACGAGGGAATCACGTGGGAATACCGTGGGAATCACGTGTAAATCACGTGGGAATCATGTGTCAATCACATGGGACTCACGTGGGAATCACGTGTCGATATCGTGAGAATCACGTGGGAATCACGTGGGAATCACGTGTCAATCACGTGGTAATCACGTGGGAATGTGTCAATCATGTGTGAATTATGTGGCAATCACGTGTCAATCACGTGGCAATCACGAGGGAGTCACCTGGGAGTTCCGTGGGAATCACGTGTCAATCACGTGGTAATCACGTGGGAATGTGTCAATCACGTGGGAATCACGTGGGAATCACGTGTCAATCAATTGGGAATTAGGCGGAAATCATGTGTCAATCACGTAGGAATCACGTGAGAATCACGTGGGAATCACGAGGGAATCACGTGTCAATCACGTGGGAATTAGGTTGGCATCACGTGTAAATCACGTGGGAATCACGAGGGAGTCACGTGGGAGTCCCGTGGGAATCATGTGTCAATCACGGGGGAATCACATGGGAATGCGTCAATCATGTGGGAATCACGTGGGAATCACGTGTCAATCACGTGCGAATTAGGTGGGAATCACGTGTCAATCACGTGGGAATCACGAGGGAGTCACCTGGGATTCCCTTGGGAATCACCTGTCAATCACTTGGGAATCACGAGTCAATCACATGGGAATCTCGTGAGAATCACGTGGGAATCACGTGGGAATCACGTGGGAATCACGTGGGAATCATGTGTCAATCACATGGGACTCACGTGGGAATCACGAGGGAGTCACGTTTGAATCCCGTGGGAATCACGTGTCAATCACGTGGTAATCACGTGGGAATGTGTCAATCATGTGGGAATTACGTGGCAATCACGTGTCAATCACGTGGTAATCACGAGGGAGTCACGTGGGAATCCCGTGGGAATCACGTGTCAATCACGTGGTAATCACGTGGGAATGTGTCAATCACGTGGGAATCACGTGGGAATCACGTGTCAATCAATTGGGAATTAGGCGGAAATCATGTGTCAATCATGTAGGAATCACGTGAGAATCACGTGGGAATCACGAGGGAATCACGTGTCAATCACGTGGGAATTAGGTTGGAATCACGTGTCAATCACGTGGCAATCACGAGGGAGTCACATGTCAATCACGTGGGCATTAGGTTGGAATCAAGTGTCAATCACGTGGGAATCACGAGGGAGTCACGTGGGAATACCGTGGGAATCACGTGTAAATCACGTGGGAATCATGTGTCAATCACATGGGACTCACGTGGGAATCACGTGTCGATATCGTGAGAATCACGTGGGAATCACGTGGGAATCACGTGTCAATCACGTGGTAATCACGTGGGAATGTGTCAATCATGTGTGAATTATGTGGCAATCACGTGTCAATCACGTGGCAATCACGAGGGAGTCACCTGGGAGTTCCGTGGGAATCACGTGTCAATCACGTGGTAATCACGTGGGAATGTGTCAATCACGTGGGAATCACGTGGGAATCACGTGTCAATCAATTGGGAATTAGGCGGAAATCATGTGTCAATCACGTAGGAATCACGTGAGAATCACGTGGGAATCACGAGGGAATCACGTGTCAATCACGTGGGAATTAGGTTGGAATCACGTGTCAATCACGTGGCAATCACGAGGGAGTCACATGTCAATCACGTGGGAATTAGGTTGGAATCAAGTGTCAATCACGTGGGAATCACGTGGGAATCACGTGTCGATATCGTGAGAATCACGTGGGAATCACGTGGGAATCACGTGTCAATCACGTGGGAATCACGTGAGAGTCAAGTTCGAATCACGTGGTAATTACGTTGCAATCATGTGGGAATCACGTGTCAATCCCGTGGGAATCACGTGCGAATCAAGTGTCAATCACGAGGAATCACGTGGGAATCACGTGGGAATCACGTGTCAATCACGTGGGAATCACGTGGGAATCACGTGTTAATCACGTGGGAATCACGAGGGAGTCACGTGGGAATCCCGTGGGAATCACCTGTGAATCACGTGGGAATCAGGTGGGAATGTGTCAGTCACGTGGGAATCCCGTGGGAATCACGTGTCAATCACGTGGGAATTAGGTGGGAATCACGTGTCAATCACGTGGGAATCACGAGGGAGTCACGGGGGAATCCCTTGGGAATCACGTGTCAATCACGTGGGAATAAAGGGGAAATCACGTTTTAATCACGTGGGAATCACGTGTCAATCACGTGAGAATCACGTGGGATCACGTGTCAATCACATGGGAATCACGTGAGAATCACGTGGGAATCACGTGGGAATTACGTGGGAATGTGTCAATCACATGGCAATCACGTGGGAATCACGTGGGTATCACGTGGGAATCACGTGTCAATCACGTGGGAATCACCTGGGAATCACGTCGGATTCACGTGTGACACATGTGGTACTCACGTGGGAATAATGTGTCAATCACGTGGAAATCACATGGGAATCATGTGTCAATCACGTGGGAATCACGAGGGTCTCATGTGGGAATCACGTGGGAATCACCGGACAATCACGTGGGAATCACGTGGATTCACGTGTCAATCACGTGGGAATCACGTGTGAGTCACGTGTCATTCACGTGGGAATCACGTGGGAATGACCTTGGAATCACCTGCCAATCACGTGGGAATCACGTGTCAATCACATGGGAATCACGTGAGAATCACGTGGGAATCACGGGGGAATCACTTGTAAATCACGTGGGAATCACGTGGGAATCATGTGTCAATCACATGAGTCTCACGTGGGAATCACGTGGGCATTACGTGTCAATCACGTGGGAATCACGAGGGAGTCATGTGGGAATCCCGTGGGAATCACGTGTCAATCACGTGGAAATCACGTGGGAATGTGTCAATCACATGGGAATCTCGTGGGAATCATGTGTCAGTCACGTGGGAATTAGGTGGGAATCACGTATCAATCACTTGGGAATCACGAGGGAGTCAGGTGGGAATCCTGTGGGAATCACCTGTCAATCACGTGGGAATCACGTGTCAATCACATGGAACCTCGTGAGAATCACGTGGGAATCACGTGGGAATCACGTGTAAATCACGTGGGAATCATGTGTCAATCACATGGGAATCACGTGGGAATAACGTGGGAATCATGTGTCAATCACATGGGACTCACGTGGGAATCACGTGTCAATCACGTGGCAATCACGAGGGAATCACGTGTCAATCACGTGGGAATCACGTGGGAATCACGTGTCAATCACGTGGGAATCACGTGTCAATCACTTGGAAAATAGGTGGGAATCACATGTCAATCACGTGGGAATTACGAGGGAGTCACGTGGGAATCCCTTGGGAATCACGTGTCAATCAAGGGGGAATCACGTGGGAATGTGTCAATCACGTGGGAATCACGTGTCAATCACGTGGGAATTAGGTTGGAATCACATGTCAATCACGTGGGAATCACGTGTCAATCACATGGGAATCACGTGAGAATCACGTGGTAATTACGTGGGAATGTGTCAATCACATGGCAATCACGTGGATATCACGTGGGAATCACGTGGGAATCACGTGTCAATCAAGTGGGAATCACGTGTCAATCACGTGGGTATCACGTGAGAATCACGTGTCAATCACGTGGGAATCACATGGGAATCACGTCGGAATCACGTGTGACACATGTGGGAATCACGTGGGAATAATGTGTCAATCGCGTGGAAATCACATGGGAATCATGTGTCAATCACATGGGAATCACGAGGGTCTCATGTGGGAATCACGTGGGAATCACCGGACAATCACGTGGGAATCACGTGGATTCACGTGTCAATCACGTGGGAATCACGTGTGAGTCACGTGTCATTCACGTGGGAATCACGTGGGAATGACCTTGGAATCACCTGCCAATCACGTGGGAATCACGTGTCAATCACATGGGAATCACGTGAGAATCACGTGGGAATCACGGGGGAATCACTTGTAAATCACGTGGGAATCACGTGGGAATCATGTGTCAATCACATGAGTCTCACGTGGGAATCACGTGGGCATCACGTGTCAATCACGTGGGAATCACGAGGGAATCACGTGTCAATTACGTGGTAATCACATGGGAATCACGTGTCAATCACGTGGGAATCACGAGGTAATCACGTGTCAATCACGTGGGAATCACGTGAGAGTCAAGTTCGAATCACGTGGTAATTACGTTGGAATCATGTGGGAATCACCTGTCAATCCCGTGGGAATCACGTGCGAATCAAGTGTCAATCACGAGGAATCACGTGGGAATCACGTGGGAATCACGTGTCAATCACGTGGGAATCACGTGGGAATCACGTGGGAATGACTTGTCAATCAGGTGGGAATCACGTGGGAATCAGGTGTCAATCACTTGGAAATCAAGGGGAATCACGTTTTAATCACGTGGGAATCACGTGTCAAAACGTGGGAATTAGGTGGGAATCACGTGTCAATCACGTGTTAATCACGAGGGAGTCACGAGGGAATCCCGTGGGAATCACGTGTCAATCTCGTGGGAATCACGTGGGAATGTGTCAATCACGTGGGAATCACGTGGGAAGGTGTCAAACACGTGGGAATCACGTGGGAATCACGTGTTAATCACGTGGGAATCACGAGGGAGTCACGTGGGAATCCCGTGGGAATCACGTGTCAATCACGTGGGAATCACGTGAGAATGTGTCAATAACGTGGGAATCACGTGGGAATCACGTGTCCATCACGTGGGAATTAGGTGGGAATCACGTGTCAATCACGTGGGAATCACGAGGGAGTCACGTGGGAATCCTGTGGGAATCACCTGTCAATCACGTGGGAATCACGTGTCAATCACATGGGAATCACGTGAGAATCACTGGGAATCACGTTGTAATCACGTGTAAATCACGTGGGAAACATGTGTCAATCACATGGGACTCACGTGGGAATCACGTGGGAATCATGTGTCAATCACATGGGACTCACGTGGGAATCACGTGTCAATCAAGGGGGAATCAAGCGGGAATGTGTCAATCACGTGGCAATCACGTGGGAATCACGTGTCAATCACGTGGGAATTAGGTGGGAATCACGTGTCAATCACGTGATAATCACGAGGGAATCACGTGGGAATCCCGTGGGAATCACGTGCCAATCACGTGGGAATCACGTGGGAATGTGTCAATCACGTGAGAATCACGTGGGATCACGTGTCAATTACGTGGGAATTAGGTGGGAATCACGTGTCAATCACGTGGGAATCACGTGGGAATGTGTCAATCACGTGCGAATCACGTGGGAATCACGTGTCAATCACGTGGGAATCATGAGGGAGTCACGTGGGAATCCCATGGGAATCACGTGTCAATCACGTGGGAATCACAAGTGAGTCACGTAGAAATCCCGTGGGAATCACGTGTCAATCATGTGGGAATCACGTGGGAATCACATGTCAGTCACGTGCGAATTAGGTGGGAATCACGTGTCAATCACGTGGGAATCATGAGGGAGTCACGTGGGAATCCCGTGGGAATCACGTGTCAATCACGTGGGAATCACAAGTGAGTCACGTAGAAATCCCGTGGGAATCACATGTCAATCACGTGGGAATCACGTGGGAATGTGTCAATCACGTGCGAATCACGTGGGAATCACGTGTCAATCACGTGGGAATCACGAGGGAGTCACGTGAGAATCCCGTGGGAATCACGTGTCAATCACGTGGCAATCACGTGGGAATGTGTCAATGACGTGGGAATCACGTGGAAAACACGTAGGAATCACGTGTCAATCACGTGGGAATAAGGTGGGAATCACGAGTCAATCACATGGGAATAACGAGGGAGTCACGTGGGAATCCCGTGGTAATCACGTGTCAATCCCGTGGGAATCACGTGGGAATGTGTCAATCACGTGGGAATCACGTGGGAATTACGTGTCAATCACGTGGGAATCACGAGGGAGTCACGTGGGAATCCCGTGGGAAACACGTGTCAATCACGTGGTAATCACGTGGAAATGTGTCAATCACGTGGGAATCACGTGGGAATCACGTGATTATCACGTGGGTATCACGTGTCAATCACATGGGAATCACGTGAGAATCACGTGGGAATCACGTGGTAATCACGTGTAAATCACGTGGGAATCATGTGTCAATCACATTGGACTCACGTGGGAATCACGTGGGAATCACGTGATTATCACGTCGGTATCACGTGTCAATCACGTGGGAATCACGAGGGAGTCACATGGGAATACCGTGGGAATCACGTGTAAATCACGTGGGAATCATGTGTCAATCACATGGGACTCACGTGGGAATCACGTGTCGATATCGTGAGAATCACGTGGGAATCACGTGGGAATCACGTGTCAATCACGTGGTAATCACGTGGGAATGTGTCAATCATGTGGGAATTACGTGGCAATCACGTGTCAATCACGTGGTAATCACGAGAGAGTCACGTGGGAATCCCGTGGGAATCACGTGTCAATCACGTGGTAATCACGTGGGAATGTGTCAATCACGTGGGAATCACGTGGGAATCACGTGTCAATCAATTGGGAATTAGGCGGAAATCATGTGTCAATCACGTAGGAATCACGTGAGAATCACGTGGGAATCACGAGGGAATCACGTGTCAATCACGTGGGAATTAGGTTGGAATCACGTGTCAATCACGTGGCAATCACGAGGGAGTCACATGTCAATCACGTGGGAATTAGGTTGGAATCAAGTGTCAATCACGTGGGAATCACGAGGGAGTCACGTGGGAATACCGAGGGAATCACGTGTAAATCACGTGGGAATCATGTGTCAATCACATGGGACTCACGTGGGAATCACGTGGGAATCACGTGTCGATATCGTGAGAATCACGTGGGAATCACGTGGGAATCACGTGTCAATCACGTGGGAATCACGTGAGAGTCAAGTTCGAATCACGTGGTAATTACGTTGGAATCATGTGGGAATCACGTGTCAATCCCGTGGGAATCACGTGCGAATCAAGTGTCAATCACGAGGAATCACGTGGGAATCACGTGGGAATCACGTGTCAATCACGTGGGAATCACGTGGGAATCACGTGTTAATCACGTGGGAATCACGAGGGAGTCACGTGGGAATCCCGTGGGAATCACGTGTCAATCACGTGGGAATCACGTGGGAATGTGTCAATCACGTCGGAATCACATGGGAATCACTTGTCAATCACGTGGGAATTAGGTGGGAATCACGTGTCAATCACGTGATAATCACGAGGGAGTCACGTGGGAATCCCGTGGGAATCACCTGTGAATCACGTGGGAATCAGGTGGGAATCACGTGTCAATCACGTGGGAATTAGGTGGGAATCACGTGTCAATCACGTGATAATCACGAGGGAATCACGTGGGAATCCCGTGGGAATCACGTGCCAATCACGTGGGAATCACGTGGGAATGTGTCAATCACGTGAGAATCACGTGGGATCACGTGTCAATTACGTGGGAATTAGGTGGGAATCACGTGTCAATCACGTGGGAATCACAAGTGAGTCACGTAGAAATCCCGTGGGAATCACGTGTCAATCACGTGGGATTCACGTGGGAATGTGTCAATCAGGTGCGAATCACGTGGGAATCACGTGTCAATCACGTGGGAATCATGAGGGAGTCACGTGGGAATCCCGTGGGAATCACGTGTCAATCACGTGGGAATCACAAGTGAGTCACGTAGAAATCCCGTGGGAATCACATGTCAATCACGTGGGAATCACGTGGGAATGTGTCAATCACGTGCGAATCACGTGGGACTCACGTGTCAATCATGTGGGAATCATGAGGGAGTCACGTGGGAATCCCGTGGGAATCACGTGTCAATCACGTGATAATCACGAGGGAATCACGTGGGAATCCCGTGGGAATCACGTGCCAATCACGTGGGAATCACGTGGGAATGTGTCAATCACGTGAGAATCACGTGGGATCACGTGTCAATTACGTGGGAATTAGGTGGGAATCACGTGTCAATCACGTGGGAATCACAAGTGAGTCACGTAGAAATCCCGTGGGAATCACGTGTCAATCACGTGGGATTCACGTGGGAATGTGTCAATCAGGTGCGAATCACGTGGGAATCACGTGTCAATCACGTGGGAATCATGAGGGAGTCACGTGGGAATCCCGTGGGAATCACGTGTCAATCACGTGGGAATCACAAGTGAGTCACGTAGAAATCCCGTGGGAATCACATGTCAATCACGTGGGAATCACGTGGGAATGTGTCAATCACGTGCGAATCACGTGGGACTCACGTGTCAATCATGTGGGAATCATGAGGGAGTCACGTGGGAATCCCGTGGGAATCACGTGTCAATCACGTGGGAATCACGAGGGAGTCACGTGAGAATCCCGTGGGAATCACGTGTCAATCACGTGGGAATCACGTGGGAATGTTTCAATCACGTGGGAATCACGTGGGAATCACGTGTCAATCACGTGGGAATCACGAGGGAGTCACGTGAGAATCCCGTGGGAATCACGTGTCAATCACGTGGGAATCACGTGGGAATGTGTCAATGACGTGGGAATCACGTGGAAAACACGTAGGAATCACGTGTCAATCACGTGGAAATAAGGTGGGAATCACGTGTCAATCACATGGGAATCACGAGGGAGTCACGTGGGAATCCCGTGGTAATCACGTGCCAATCACGTGGGAATCACGTGGGAATGTGTCAATCACGTGAGAATCACGTGGGATCACGTGTCAATTACGTGGGAATTAGGTGGGAATCACGTGTCAATCACGTGGGAATCACAAGTGAGTCACGTAGAAATCCCGTGGGAATCACGTGTCAATCACGTGGGATTCACGTGGGAATGTGTCAATCAGGTGCGAATCACGTGGGAATCACGTGTCAATCACGTGGGAATCATGAGGGAGTCACGTGGGAATCCCGTGGGAATCACGTGTCAATCACGTGGGAATCACAAGTGAGTCACGTAGAAATCCCGTGGGAATCACATGTCAATCACGTGGGAATCACGTGGGAATGTGTCAATCACGTGCGAATCACGTGGGACTCACGTGTCAATCATGTGGGAATTACGTGGCAATCACGTGTCAATCACGTGGTAATCACGAGGGAGTCACGTGGGAATCCCGTGGGAATCACGTGTCAATCACGTGGTAATCACGTGGGAATGTGTCAATCACATGGGAATCACGTGGGAATCACGTGTCAATCAATTGGGAATTAGGCGGAAATCATGTGTCAATCACGTAGGAATCACGTGAGAATCACGTGGGAATCACGAGGGAATCACGTGTCAATCACGTGGGAATTAGGTTGGAATCACGTGTCAATCACGTGGCAATCACGAGGGAGTCACATGTCAATCACGTGGGAATTAGGTTGGAATCACGTGCCAATCACGTGGGAATCACGTGGGAATGTGTCAATCACGTGAGAATCACGTGGGATCACGTGTCAATTACGTGGGAATTAGGTGGGAATCACGTGTCAATCACGTGGGAATCACAAGTGAGTCACGTAGAAATCCCGTGGGAATCACGTGTCAATCACGTGGGATTCACGTGGGAATGTGTCAATCAGGTGCGAATCACGTGGGAATCACGTGTCAATCACGTGGGAATCATGAGGGAGTCACGTGGGAATCCCGTGGGAATCACGTGTCAATCACGTGGGAATCACAAGTGAGTCACGTAGAAATCCCGTGGGAATCACATGTCAATCACGTGGGAATCACGTGGGAATGTGTCAATCACGTGCGAATCACGTGGGACTCACGTGTCAATCATGTGGGAATCATGAGGGAGTCACGTGGGAATCCCGTGGGAATCACGTGTCAATCACGTGGGAATCACGTGGGAATGTGTCAATCACGTCGGAATCACATGGGAATCACTTGTCAATCACGTGGGAATTAGGTGGGAATCACGTGTCAATCACGTGATAATCACGAGGGAGTCACGTGGGAATCCCGTGGGAATCACCTGTGAATCACGTGGGAATCAGGTGGGAATCACGTGTCAATCACGTGGGAATTAGGTGGGAATCACGTGTCAATCACGTGATAATCACGAGGGAATCACGTGGGAATCCCGTGGGAATCACGTGCCAATCACGTGGGAATCACGTGGGAATGTGTCAATCACGTGAGAATCACGTGGGATCACGTGTCAATTACGTGGGAATTAGGTGGGAATCACGTGTCAATCACGTGGGAATCACAAGTGAGTCACGTAGAAATCCCGTGGGAATCACGTGTCAATCACGTGGGATTCACGTGGGAATGTGTCAATCAGGTGCGAATCACGTGGGAATCACGTGTCAATCACGTGGGAATCATGAGGGAGTCACGTGGGAATCCCGTGGGAATCACGTGTCAATCACGTGGGAATCACAAGTGAGTCACGTAGAAATCCCGTGGGAATCACATGTCAATCACGTGGGAATCACGTGGGAATGTGTCAATCACGTGCGAATCACGTGGGACTCACGTGTCAATCATGTGGGAATCATGAGGGAGTCACGTGGGAATCCCGTGGGAATCACGTGTCAATCACGTGATAATCACGAGGGAATCACGTGGGAATCCCGTGGGAATCACGTGCCAATCACGTGGGAATCACGTGGGAATGTGTCAATCACGTGAGAATCACGTGGGATCACGTGTCAATTACGTGGGAATTAGGTGGGAATCACGTGTCAATCACGTGGGAATCACAAGTGAGTCACGTAGAAATCCCGTGGGAATCACGTGTCAATCACGTGGGATTCACGTGGGAATGTGTCAATCAGGTGCGAATCACGTGGGAATCACGTGTCAATCACGTGGGAATCATGAGGGAGTCACGTGGGAATCCCGTGGGAATCACGTGTCAATCACGTGGGAATCACAAGTGAGTCACGTAGAAATCCCGTGGGAATCACATGTCAATCACGTGGGAATCACGTGGGAATGTGTCAATCACGTGCGAATCACGTGGGACTCACGTGTCAATCATGTGGGAATCATGAGGGAGTCACGTGGGAATCCCGTGGGAATCACGTGTCAATCACGTGGGAATCACGAGGGAGTCACGTGAGAATCCCGTGGGAATCACGTGTCAATCACGTGGGAATCACGTGGGAATGTTTCAATCACGTGGGAATCACGTGGGAATCACGTGTCAATCACGTGGGAATCACGAGGGAGTCACGTGAGAATCCCGTGGGAATCACGTGTCAATCACGTGGGAATCACGTGGGAATGTGTCAATGACGTGGGAATCACGTGGAAAACACGTAGGAATCACGTGTCAATCACGTGGAAATAAGGTGGGAATCACGTGTCAATCACATGGGAATCACGAGGGAGTCACGTGGGAATCCCGTGGTAATCACGTGTCAATCCCGTGGGAATCATGTGGGAATGTGTCAATCACGTGGGAATCACGTGGGAATTACGTGTCAATCACGTGGGAATCACGAGGGAGTCACGTGGGAATCCCGTGGGAAACACGTGTCAATCACGTGGTAATCACGTGGAAATGTGTCAATCACGTGGGAATCACGTGGGAATCACGTGATTATCACGTGGGTATCACGTGTCAATCACATGGGAATCACGTCTGAATCACGTGGGAATCACGTTGTAATCACGTGTAAATCACGTGGGAATCATGTGTCAATCACATTGGACTCACATGGGAATCATGTGGGAATCATGTGGGAATCACGTGTAAATCACGTGGGAATCATGTGTCAATCACATTGGACTCACGTGGGAATCACGTGGGAATCATGTGTTAATCACATGGGACTCACGTGGGAATCACGTGTCATTCACGTGGCAATCACGAGGGAATCACATGTCAATCACGTGGGAATCACGTGGGAATCACGTGTCAATCACGTGGGAATCACGTGGGAATCACGTGTCAATCACGTGGGAATTAGGTGGGAATCACGTGTAAATCACGTGGGAATCACGAGGGAGTCACGTGGGAGTCCCGTGGGAATCATGTGTCAATCACGGGGGAATCACATGGGAATGCGTCAATCATGTGGGAATCACGTGGGAATCACATGTCAGTCACGTGCGAATTAGGTGGGAATCACGTGTCAATCACGTGGGAATCACGAGGGAGTCACCTGGGATTTCCTTGGGAATCACCTGTCAATCACTTGGGAATCACGAGTCAATCACATGGGAATCACGTGAGAATCACGTGAGAATCACGTGGGAATCACGTGTGAATCCCGTGGCAATCATGTGTCAATCACATGGGACTCACGTGGGAATCACGAGGGAGTCACGTTTGAATCCCGTGGGAATCACGTGTCAATCACGTGGTAATCACGTGGGAATGTGTCAATCATGTGGGAATTACGTGGCAATCACGTGTCAATCACGTGGTAATCACGAGGGAGTCACGTGGGAATCCCGTGGGAATCACGTGTCAATCACGTGGTAATCACGTGGGAATGTGTCAATCACATGGGAATCACGTGGGAATCACGTGTCAATCAATTGGGAATTAGGCGGAAATCATGTGTCAATCACGTAGGAATCACGTGAGAATCACGTGGGAATCACGAGGGAATCACGTGTCAATCACGTGGGAATTAGGTTGGAATCACGTGTCAATCACGTGGCAATCACGAGGGAGTCACATGTCAATCACGTGGGAATTAGGTTGGAATCAAGTGTCAATCACGTGGGAATCACGAGGGAGTCACGTGGGAATACCGAGGGAATCACGTGTAAATCACGTGGGAATCATGTGTCAATCACATGGGACTCACGTGGGAATCACGTGGGAATCACGTGTCGATATCGTGAGAATCACGTGGGAATCACGTGGGAATCACGTGTCAATCACGTGGGAATCACGTGAGAGTCAAGTTCGAATCACGTGGTAATTACGTTGGAATCATGTGGGAATCACGTGTCAATCCCGTGGGAATCACGTGCGAATCAAGTGTCAATCACGAGGAATCACGTGGGAATCACGTGGGAATCACGTGTCAATCACGTGGGAATCACGTGGGAATCACGTGTTAATCACGTGGGAATCACGAGGGAGTCACGTGGGAATCCCGTGGGAATCACGTGTCAATCACGTGGGAATCACGTGGGAATGTGTCAATCACGTCGGAATCACATGGGAATCACTTGTCAATCACGTGGGAATTAGGTGGGAATCACGTGTCAATCACGTGATAATCACGAGGGAGTCACGTGGGAATCCCGTGGGAATCACCTGTGAATCACGTGGGAATCAGGTGGGAATCACGTGTCAATCACGTGGGAATTAGGTGGGAATCACGTGTCAATCACGTGATAATCACGAGGGAATCACGTGGGAATCCCGTGGGAATCACGTGCCAATCACGTGGGAATCACGTGGGAATGTGTCAATCACGTGAGAATCACGTGGGATCACGTGTCAATTACGTGGGAATTAGGTGGGAATCACGTGTCAATCACGTGGGAATCACAAGTGAGTCACGTAGAAATCCCGTGGGAATCACGTGTCAATCACGTGGGATTCACGTGGGAATGTGTCAATCAGGTGCGAATCACGTGGGAATCACGTGTCAATCACGTGGGAATCATGAGGGAGTCACGTGGGAATCCCGTGGGAATCACGTGTCAATCACATGGGAATCACAAGTGAGTCACGTAGAAATCCCGTGGGAATCACATGTCAATCACGTGGGAATCACGTGGGAATGTGTCAATCACGTGCGAATCACGTGGGACTCACGTGTCAATCATGTGGGAATCATGAGGGAGTCACGTGGGAATCCCGTGGGAATCACGTGTCAATCACGTGATAATCACGAGGGAATCACGTGGGAATCCCGTGGGAATCACGTGCCAATCACGTGGGAATCACGTGGGAATGTGTCAATCACGTGAGAATCACGTGGGATCACGTGTCAATTACGTGGGAATTAGGTGGGAATCACGTGTCAATCACGTGGGAATCACAAGTGAGTCACGTAGAAATCCCGTGGGAATCACGTGTCAATCACGTGGGATTCACGTGGGAATGTGTCAATCAGGTGCGAATCACGTGGGAATCACGTGTCAATCACGTGGGAATCATGAGGGAGTCACGTGGGAATCCCGTGGGAATCACGTGTCAATCACGTGGGAATCACAAGTGAGTCACGTAGAAATCCCGTGGGAATCACATGTCAATCACGTGGGAATCACGTGGGAATGTGTCAATCACGTGCGAATCACGTGGGACTCACGTGTCAATCATGTGGGAATCATGAGGGAGTCACGTGGGAATCCCGTGGGAATCACGTGTCAATCACGTGGGAATCACGTGGGAATGTGTCAATCACGTCGGAATCACATGGGAATCACTTGTCAATCACGTGGGAATTAGGTGGGAATCACGTGTCAATCACGTGATAATCACGAGGGAGTCACGTGGGAATCCCGTGGGAATCACCTGTGAATCACGTGGGAATCAGGTGGGAATCACGTGTCAATCACGTGGGAATTAGGTGGGAATCACGTGTCAATCACGTGATAATCACGAGGGAATCACGTGGGAATCCCGTGGGAATCACGTGCCAATCACGTGGGAATCACGTGGGAATGTGTCAATCACGTGAGAATCACGTGGGATCACGTGTCAATTACGTGGGAATTAGGTGGGAATCACGTGTCAATCACGTGGGAATCACAAGTGAGTCACGTAGAAATCCCGTGGGAATCACGTGTCAATCACGTGGGATTCACGTGGGAATGTGTCAATCAGGTGCGAATCACGTGGGAATCACGTGTCAATCACGTGGGAATCATGAGGGAGTCACGTGGGAATCCCGTGGGAATCACGTGTCAATCACGTGGGAATCACAAGTGAGTCACGTAGAAATCCCGTGGGAATCACATGTCAATCACGTGGGAATCACGTGGGAATGTGTCAATCACGTGCGAATCACGTGGGACTCACGTGTCAATCATGTGGGAATCATGAGGGAGTCACGTGGGAATCCCGTGGGAATCACGTGTCAATCACGTGATAATCACGAGGGAATCACGTGGGAATCCCGTGGGAATCACGTGCCAATCACGTGGGAATCACGTGGGAATGTGTCAATCACGTGAGAATCACGTGGGATCACGTGTCAATTACGTGGGAATTAGGTGGGAATCACGTGTCAATCACGTGGGAATCACAAGTGAGTCACGTAGAAATCCCGTGGGAATCACGTGTCAATCACGTGGGATTCACGTGGGAATGTGTCAATCAGGTGCGAATCACGTGGGAATCACGTGTCAATCACGTGGGAATCATGAGGGAGTCACGTGGGAATCCCGTGGGAATCACGTGTCAATCACGTGGGAATCACAAGTGAGTCACGTAGAAATCCCGTGGGAATCACATGTCAATCACGTGGGAATCACGTGGGAATGTGTCAATCACGTGCGAATCACGTGGGACTCACGTGTCAATCATGTGGGAATCATGAGGGAGTCACGTGGGAATCCCGTGGGAATCACGTGTCAATCACGTGGGAATCACGAGGGAGTCACGTGAGAATCCCGTGGGAATCACGTGTCAATCACGTGGGAATCACGTGGGAATGTTTCAATCACGTGGGAATCACGTGGGAATCACGTGTCAATCACGT
The DNA here is from genome assembly GCF_963930625.1 of Muntiacus reevesi. NCBI lineage: Eukaryota > Metazoa > Chordata > Mammalia > Artiodactyla > Cervidae > Muntiacus > Muntiacus reevesi. The sequence continues at coordinate 2,122,239 of NW_027077877.1, forward strand.
GGGAATCACGAGGGAGTCACGTGAGAATCCCGTGGGAATCACGTGTCAATCACGTGGGAATCACGTGGGAATGTGTCAATGACGTGGGAATCACGTGGAAAACACGTAGGAATCACGTGTCAATCACGTGGAAATAAGGTGGGAATCACGTGTCAATCACATGGGAATCACGAGGGAGTCACGTGGGAATCCCGTGGTAATCACGTGTCAATCCCGTGGGAATCATGTGGGAATGTGTCAATCACGTGGGAATCACGTGGGAATTACGTGTCAATCACGTGGGAATCACGAGGGAGTCACGTGGGAATCCCGTGGGAAACACGTGTCAATCACGTGGTAATCACGTGGAAATGTGTCAATCACGTGGGAATCACGTGGGAATCACGTGATTATCACGTGGGTATCACGTGTCAATCACATGGGAATCACGTCTGAATCACGTGGGAATCACGTTGTAATCACGTGTAAATCACGTGGGAATCATGTGTCAATCACATTGGACTCACATGGGAATCATGTGGGAATCATGTGGGAATCACGTGTAAATCACGTGGGAATCATGTGTCAATCACATTGGACTCACGTGGGAATCACGTGGGAATCATGTGTTAATCACATGGGACTCACGTGGGAATCACGTGTCATTCACGTGGCAATCACGAGGGAATCACATGTCAATCACGTGGGAATCACGTGGGAATCACGTGTCAATCACGTGGGAATCACGTGGGAATCACGTGTCAATCACGTGGGAATTAGGTGGGAATCACGTGTAAATCACGTGGGAATCACGAGGGAGTCACGTGGGAGTCCCGTGGGAATCATGTGTCAATCACGGGGGAATCACATGGGAATGCGTCAATCATGTGGGAATCACGTGGGAATCACATGTCAGTCACGTGCGAATTAGGTGGGAATCACGTGTCAATCACGTGGGAATCACGAGGGAGTCACCTGGGATTTCCTTGGGAATCACCTGTCAATCACTTGGGAATCACGAGTCAATCACATGGGAATCACGTGAGAATCACGTGAGAATCACGTGGGAATCACGTGTGAATCCCGTGGCAATCATGTGTCAATCACATGGGACTCACGTGGGAATCACGAGGGAGTCACGTTTGAATCCCGTGGGAATCACGTGTCAATCACGTGGTAATCACGTGGGAATGTGTCAATCATGTGGGAATTACGTGGCAATCACGTGTCAATCACGTGGTAATCACGAGGGAGTCACGTGGGAATCCCGTGGGAATCACGTGTCAATCACGTGGTAATCACGTGGGAATGTGTCAATCACATGGGAATCACGTGGGAATCACGTGTCAATCAATTGGGAATTAGGCGGAAATCATGTGTCAATCACGTAGGAATCACGTGAGAATCACGTGGGAATCACGAGGGAATCACGTGTCAATCACGTGGGAATTAGGTTGGAATCACGTGTCAATCACGTGGCAATCACGAGGGAGTCACATGTCAATCACGTGGGAATTAGGTTGGAATCACGTGCCAATCACGTGGGAATCACGTGGGAATGTGTCAATCACGTGAGAATCACGTGGGATCACGTGTCAATTACGTGGGAATTAGGTGGGAATCACGTGTCAATCACGTGGGAATCACAAGTGAGTCACGTAGAAATCCCGTGGGAATCACGTGTCAATCACGTGGGATTCACGTGGGAATGTGTCAATCAGGTGCGAATCACGTGGGAATCACGTGTCAATCACGTGGGAATCATGAGGGAGTCACGTGGGAATCCCGTGGGAATCACGTGTCAATCACGTGGGAATCACAAGTGAGTCACGTAGAAATCCCGTGGGAATCACATGTCAATCACGTGGGAATCACGTGGGAATGTGTCAATCACGTGCGAATCACGTGGGACTCACGTGTCAATCATGTGGGAATCATGAGGGAGTCACGTGGGAATCCCGTGGGAATCACGTGTCAATCACGTGGGAATCACGTGGGAATGTGTCAATCACGTCGGAATCACATGGGAATCACTTGTCAATCACGTGGGAATTAGGTGGGAATCACGTGTCAATCACGTGATAATCACGAGGGAGTCACGTGGGAATCCCGTGGGAATCACCTGTGAATCACGTGGGAATCAGGTGGGAATCACGTGTCAATCACGTGGGAATTAGGTGGGAATCACGTGTCAATCACGTGATAATCACGAGGGAATCACGTGGGAATCCCGTGGGAATCACGTGCCAATCACGTGGGAATCACGTGGGAATGTGTCAATCACGTGAGAATCACGTGGGATCACGTGTCAATTACGTGGGAATTAGGTGGGAATCACGTGTCAATCACGTGGGAATCACAAGTGAGTCACGTAGAAATCCCGTGGGAATCACGTGTCAATCACGTGGGATTCACGTGGGAATGTGTCAATCAGGTGCGAATCACGTGGGAATCACGTGTCAATCACGTGGGAATCATGAGGGAGTCACGTGGGAATCCCGTGGGAATCACGTGTCAATCACGTGGGAATCACAAGTGAGTCACGTAGAAATCCCGTGGGAATCACATGTCAATCACGTGGGAATCACGTGGGAATGTGTCAATCACGTGCGAATCACGTGGGACTCACGTGTCAATCATGTGGGAATCATGAGGGAGTCACGTGGGAATCCCGTGGGAATCACGTGTCAATCACGTGATAATCACGAGGGAATCACGTGGGAATCCCGTGGGAATCACGTGCCAATCACGTGGGAATCACGTGGGAATGTGTCAATCACGTGAGAATCACGTGGGATCACGTGTCAATTACGTGGGAATTAGGTGGGAATCACGTGTCAATCACGTGGGAATCACAAGTGAGTCACGTAGAAATTCCGTGGGAATCACGTGTCAATCACGTGGGATTCACGTGGGAATGTGTCAATCAGGTGCGAATCACGTGGGAATCACGTGTCAATCACGTGGGAATCATGAGGGAGTCACGTGGGAATCCCGTGGGAATCACGTGTCAATCACGTGGGAATCACAAGTGAGTCACGTAGAAATCCCGTGGGAATCACATGTCAATCACGTGGGAATCACGTGGGAATGTGTCAATCACGTGCGAATCACGTGGGACTCACGTGTCAATCATGTGGGAATCATGAGGGAGTCACGTGGGAATCCCGTGGGAATCACGTGTCAATCACGTGGGAATCACGAGGGAGTCACGTGAGAATCCCGTGGGAATCACGTGTCAATCACGTGGGAATCACGTGGGAATGTTTCAATCACGTGGGAATCACGTGGGAATCACGTGTCAATCACGTGGGAATCACGAGGGAGTCACGTGAGAATCCCGTGGGAATCACGTGTCAATCACGTGGGAATCACGTGGGAATGTGTCAATGACGTGGGAATCACGTGGAAAACACGTAGGAATCACGTGTCAATCACGTGGAAATAAGGTGGGAATCACGTGTCAATCACATGGGAATCACGAGGGAGTCACGTGGGAATCCCGTGGTAATCACGTGTCAATCCCGTGGGAATCATGTGGGAATGTGTCAATCACGTGGGAATCACGTGGGAATTACGTGTCAATCACGTGGGAATCACGAGGGAGTCACGTGGGAATCCCGTGGGAAACACGTGTCAATCACGTGGTAATCACGTGGAAATGTGTCAATCACGTGGGAATCACGTGGGAATCACGTGATTATCACGTGGGTATCACGTGTCAATCACATGGGAATCACGTCTGAATCACGTGGGAATCACGTTGTAATCACGTGTAAATCACGTGGGAATCATGTGTCAATCACATTGGACTCACATGGGAATCATGTGGGAATCATGTGGGAATCACGTGTAAATCACGTGGGAATCATGTGTCAATCACATTGGACTCACGTGGGAATCACGTGGGAATCATGTGTTAATCACATGGGACTCACGTGGGAATCACGTGTCATTCACGTGGCAATCACGAGGGAATCACATGTCAATCACGTGGGAATCACGTGGGAATCACGTGTCAATCACGTGGGAATCACGTGGGAATCACGTGTCAATCACGTGGGAATTAGGTGGGAATCACGTGTAAATCACGTGGGAATCACGAGGGAGTCACGTGGGAGTCCCGTGGGAATCATGTGTCAATCACGGGGGAATCACATGGGAATGCGTCAATCATGTGGGAATCACGTGGGAATCACATGTCAGTCACGTGCGAATTAGGTGGGAATCACGTGTCAATCACGTGGGAATCACGAGGGAGTCACCTGGGATTTCCTTGGGAATCACCTGTCAATCACTTGGGAATCACGAGTCAATCACATGGGAATCACGTGAGAATCACGTGAGAATCACGTGGGAATCACGTGTGAATCCCGTGGCAATCATGTGTCAATCACATGGGACTCACGTGGGAATCACGAGGGAGTCACGTTTGAATCCCGTGGGAATCACGTGTCAATCACGTGGTAATCACGTGGGAATGTGTCAATCATGTGGGAATTAGGTGGCAATCACGTGTCAATCACGTGGTAATCACGAGGGAGTCACGTGGGAATCCCGTGGGAATCACGTGTCAATCACGTGGTAATCACGTGGGAATGTGTCAATCACATGGGAATCACGTGGGAATCACGTGTCAATCAATTGGGAATTAGGCGGAAATCATGTGTCAATCACGTAGGAATCACGTGAGAATCACGTGGGAATCACGAGGGAATCACGTGTCAATCACGTGGGAATTAGGTTGGCATCACGTGTAAATCACGTGGGAATCACGAGGGAGTCACGTGGGAGTCCCGTGGGAATCATGTGTCAATCACGGGGGAATCACATGGGAATGCGTCAATCATGTGGGAATCACGTGGGAATCACGTGTCAATCACGTGCGAATTAGGTGGGAATCACGTGTCAATCACGTGGGAATCACGAGGGAGTCACCTGGGATTCCCTTGGGAATCACCTGTCAATCACTTGGGAATCACGAGTCAATCACATGGGAATCACGTGAGAATCACGTGGGAATCACGTGGGAATCACGTGGGAATCACGTGGGAATCATGTGTCAATCACATGGGACTCACGTGGGAATCACGAGGGAGTCACGTGGGAATCCCGTGGGAATCACGTGTCAATCACGTGGTAATCACGTGGGAATGTGTCAATCACGTGGGAATCACGTGGGAATCACGTGTCAATCAATTGGGAATTAGGCGGAAATCATGTGTCAATCATGTAGGAATCACGTGAGAATCACGTGGGAATCACGAGGGAATCACGTGTCAATCACGTGGGAATTAGGTTGGAATCACGTGTCAATCACGTGGCAATCACGAGGGAGTCACATGTCAATCACGTGGGCATTAGGTTGGAATCAAGTGTCAATCACGTGGGAATCACGAGGGAGTCACGTGGGAATACCGTGGGAATCACGTGTAAATCACGTGGGAATCATGTGTCAATCACATGGGACTCACGTGGGAATCACGTGTCGATATCGTGAGAATCACGTGGGAATCACGTGGGAATCACGTGTCAATCACGTGGTAATCACGTGGGAATGTGTCAATCATGTGTGAATTATGTGGCAATCACGTGTCAATCACGTGGCAATCACGAGGGAGTCACCTGGGAGTTCCGTGGGAATCACGTGTCAATCACGTGGTAATCACGTGGGAATGTGTCAATCACGTGGGAATCACGTGGGAATCACGTGTCAATCAATTGGGAATTAGGCGGAAATCATGTGTCAATCACGTAGGAATCACGTGAGAATCACGTGGGAATCACGAGGGAATCACGTGTCAATCACGTGGGAATTAGGTTGGAATCACGTGTCAATCACGTGGCAATCACGAGGGAGTCACATGTCAATCACGTGGGAATTAGGTTGGAATCAAGTGTCAATCACGTGGGAATCACGTGGGAATCACGTGTCGATATCGTGAGAATCACGTGGGAATCACGTGGGAATCACGTGTCAATCACGTGGGAATCACGTGAGAGTCAAGTTCAAATCACGTGGTAATTACGTTGGAATCATGTGGGAATCACATGTCAATCCCGTGGGAATCACGTGCGAATCAAGTGTCAATCACGAGGAATCACGTGGGAATCACGTGGGAATCACGTGTCAATCACGTGGGAATCACGTGGGAATCACGTGTTAATCACGTGGGAATCACGAGGGAGTCACGTGGGAATCCCGTGGGAATCACGTGTCAATCACGTGGGAATCACGTGGGAATGTGTCAATCACGTCGGAATCACATGGGAATCACTTGTCAATCACGTGGGAATTAGGTGGGAATCACGTGTCAATCACGTGATAATCACGAGGGAGTCACGTGGGAATCCCGTGGGAATCACCTGTGAATCACGTGGGAATCAGGTGGGAATGTGTCAGTCACATGGGAATCCCGTGGGAATCACGTGTCAATCACGTGGGAATTAGGTGGGAATCACGTGTCAATCACGTGGGAATCACGTGGGAATCACGTGTTAATCACGTGGGAATCACGAGGGAGTCACGGGGGAATCCCTTGGGAATCACGTGTCAATCACGTGGGAATAAAGGGGAAATCACGTTTTAATCACGTGGGAATCACGTGTCAATCACGTGGGAATCACGTGAGAGTCAAGTTCGAATCACGTGGTAATTACGTTGGAATCATGTGGGAATCACATGTCAATCCCGTGGGAATCACGTGCGAATCAAGTGTCAATCACGAGGAATCACGTGGGAATCACGTGGGAATCACGTGTCAATCACGTGGGAATCACGTGGGAATCACGTGTTAATCACGTGGGAATCACGAGGGAGTCACGTGGGAATCACGTGCGAATCAAGTGTCAATCACGAGGAATCACGTGGGAATCACGTGGGAATCACGTGTCAATCACGTGGGAATCACGTGGGAATCACGTGTTAATCACGTGGGAATCACGAGGGAGTCACGGGGGAATCCCTTGGGAATCACGTGTCAATCACGTGGGAATAAAGGGGAAATCACGTTTTAATCACGTGGGAATCACGTGTCAATCACGTGGGAATTATGTGGAAATCTCGAGGGAATCACGTGGGAATGACGTATCAATCAGGTGGGAATCACGTGGAAATCAGGTGTCAATCACTTGGAAATCAAGGGGAATCACGTTTTAATCACGTGGGAATCACGTGTCAAACACGTGGGAATTAGGTGGGAATCACGTGTCAATCACGTGTTAATCCCGAGGGAGTCACGTGGGAATCCCGTGGGAATCAGGTGACAATCACGTGGGAATCACATGGGAATGTGTCAATCACGTGGGAATCACGTGGGAATCACGTGTCAATCTCGTGGGAATTAGGTGGGAATCACGTGTCAATCACGTGGGAATCACGAGCGAGTCACGTTGAAATCCCGTGGGAATCACGTGTCAATCACGTGGGAATCACGTGGGAAGGTGTCAAACACGTGGGAATCACGTGGGAATCACGTGTTAATCACGTGGGAATCACGAGGGAGTCACGTGGGAATCCCGTGGGAATCACGTGTCAATCACGTGGGAATCACGTGAGAATGTGTCAATCACGTGGGAATCAGGTGGGAATCACGTGTCAAACACCTGGGAATTAGGTGGGAATCACGTTTCAATCTCGTGGGAATCACAAGTGAGTCACGTAGAAATCCCGTGGGAATCACGTGTCAATCACGTGGGAATCACGTGGGAATGTTCAATCACGTGAGAATCACGTGGGAATCACGTGTCAATTACGTGGGAATTAGGTGGGAATCACGTGTCAATCACGTGGGAATCACAAGTGAGTCACGTAGAAATCTCGTGGGAATCACGTGTCAATCACGTGGGAATCACGTGGGAATGTGTCAATCACGTGCGAATCACGTGGGAATCACGTGTCAATCACGTGGGAATCATGAGGGAGTCATGTGGGAATACCGTGAGAATCACGTGTCAATCACGTGGGAATCACGTGGGAATGTGTCAATCACGTGGGAATCAGGTGGGAATCACGTGTCAAACACGTGGGAATTAGGTGGGAATCACGTGTCAATCACGTGGGAATCACAAGTGAGTCACGTAGAAATCCCGGGGGAATCACGTGTCAATCACGTGGGAATCACGTGGGAATGTGTCAATCACGTGCGAATCACGTGGGAATCACGTGTCAATCACGTGGGAATCACGTGAGGGTCAAGTTCGAATCACGTGGTAATTACGTTGGAATCATGTGGGAATCACGTGTCAATCCCGTGGGAATCACGTGCGAATCAAGTGTCAATCACGAGGAATCACGTGGGAATCACGTGGGAATCACGTGTCAATCACGTGGGAATCACGTGGGAATCACGTGTTAATCACGTGGGAATCACGAGGGAGTCACGTGGGAATCCCGTGGGAATCACGTGTCAATCACGTGGGAATCACGTGGGAATGTGTCAATCACGTCGGAATCACATGGGAATCACGTGTCAATCACGTGGGAATTAGGTGGGAATCACGTGTCAATCACGTGATAATCACGAGGGAGTCACGAGGGAATCCCGTGGGAATCACCTGTGAATCACGTGGGAATAAGGTGGGAATGTGTCAGTCACGTGGGAATCACGTGGGAATCACATGTCAATCACGTGGGAATTAGGTGGGAATCACGTGTCAATCACGTGGGAATCACGAGGGAGTCACGGGGGAATCCCTTGAGAATCACGTGTCAATCACGTGGGAATAAAGGGGAAATCACGTTTTAATCACGTGGGAATCACGTGTCAATCACGTGGGAATTATGTGGAAATCTCGAGGGAATCACGTGGGAATGACGTGTCAATCAGGTGGGAATCACGTGGAAATCAGGTGTCAATCACTTGGAAATCAAGGGGAATCACGTTTTAATCACGTGGGAATCACGTGTCAAACACGTGGGAATTAGGTGGGAATCACGTGTCAATCACGTGTTAATCACGAGGAAGTCACGTGGGAATCCCGTGGGAATCAGGTGACAATCACGTGGGAATCACATGGGAATGTGTCAATCACGTGTTAATCACGTGGGAATCACGTGTCAATCTCGTGGGAATTAGGTGGGAATCACGTGTCAATCACGTGGGAATCACGAGGGAGTCACGTTGAAATCCCGTGGGAATCACGTGTCAATCACGTGGGAATCTCGTGGGAAGGTGTCAAACACGTGGGAATCACGTGGGAATCACGTGTTAACCACGTGGGAATCACGAGGGAGTCACGTGGGAATCCCGTGGGAATCACGTGTCAATCACGTGGGAATCACGTGAGAATGTGTCAATCACGTGGGAATTAGGTGGGAATGACGTGTCAAACACGTGGGAATTAGGTGGGAATCACGTTTTAATCTCGTGGGAATCACAAGTGAGTCACGTAGAAATCCCGTGGGAATCACGTGTCAATCACGTGGGAATGACGTGGGAATGTGTCAATCACGTGCGAATCACGTGGGAATCACGTGTCAATCACGTGGGAATCATGAGGGAGTCACGTGGGAATGCCGTGGGAATCACGTGTCAATCACGTGGGAATCACGTGGGAGTCACTTGAGAATCACGTGGGAATCACGCTGTAATCAGGTTGGAATCACGTGGGAATCACGTGTCAATCAGGTGGGAATCCCGGGGGAATCACGTGTCAATCACGTGGGAATCACGTGGGAATGTGTCAATCACGTGGGAATCACGTGGGAATCATGTGTCAATCACATGGGACTCACGTGGGAATCACGTGTCAATCACGTTGGAATCACATGGGAATCACGTGTCAGTCACGTGGGAATTAGGTTGGAATCACGTGTCAATCACGTGGGAAACACGAGGGAGTCACGTGGGAATTCCATGGGAATCAGGTGACAATCACGTGGGAATCACATCGGAATGTGTCAATCACGTGGGAATCACGTGGGAATCACGTGTCAAACACGTGGGAATTAGGTGGGAATCACGTGTCAATCACGGGGGAATCACGAGGGAGTCACGTGGGAATCCCGTGGGAATCACGTGTCAATCACGTGGGAATCACGTGAGAATGTGTCAATCACGTGAGAATCACGTGGGAATCACGTGTCAATCACGTGGGAATTAGGTGGGAATCACGTGTCAATCACGTGGGAATCACGAGGGAGTCATGTGGCAATCCCATGGGAATCACCTGTCAATCACGTGGGAATCACGTGTAAATCACATGGGAATCACGTGAGAATCACGAGGGAATCACGTGGGAATCACGTGTAAGTCACGTGGGAATCATGTGTCAATCACATGGGACTCACGTGGGAATCACGAGGGAATCATGTGTCAATCACATGGGACTCACGTGGGAATCACGTGTCAATCACGTGGCAATCACGAGGGAATCACGTGTCAATCACGTGGGAATCACGTGGGAATCACGTGTCAATCACGTGGGAATCACGTGGGAATCAGGTGTCAATCACGTGGGAATTAGGTGGGAATCACGTGTCAATCACGTGGGAGTCCCGTGGGAATCACCTGTCAATCACGTGGGAATCACGTGTAAATAACGTGGGAATTAGGTGGGAATCACGTGTCAATCACGTGGGAATCACGAGGGAGTTACGTGGGAATCCCGTGGGAATCACGAGTCAATCACGTGGGAATCACGTGGGAATGTGTCAATCACGTGGGAATTACGTGGGAATCACGAGTCAATCACGGGGGAATCACGAGGGAGTCCCGTGGCAATCCCGTGGGAATCAGGTGTCAATCCCGTGGGAATCACGTGGGAATCACGTGGGAATCACGTGGGAATCACGTGTAAATCACGTGGGAATCATGTGTCAATCACATGGGACTCACGTGGGAATCACGTGGGAATCATGTGTCATTCACATGGGACTCACGTGGGATTCACGTTTCAATCACGTGGCAATCACGAGGGAATCACGTATCAATCACGTGGGAATCACGTGGGAATGACGTGTCAATCACCTGGGAATCACGTGGGAATCACGTGTCAATCACGTGGGAATTAGGTGGGAATCACGTGTCAATCACGTGGAAATCACGAGGGTGTCACGTGGGAATCCCGTGGGAATCACGTGTCAATCACGTGGGAATCACGTGGGACTCTGCCAATCACGTGTGAATCACGTGGGAATCACGTGTCAATCACGTGGGAATTAGGTGGGAATCACGTGTCAATCACGTGGGATTCACAAGTGAGTCACGTGGAAATCCCATGGGAATCACGTGTCAATCACGTGGGAATCACGTGTAAATCACGTGTCAATCACATGGGACTCACGTGGGAATCACGTGTCAATCACGTGGCAATCACGAGGGAATCACGTGTCAATCACGTGGGAATCACGTGGGAATCACGTGTCAATCACGTGGGAATCACGTGGGAATCACGTGTCAATCACGTGGGAATTACGTGGGAATCACGTGTCAATCACGGGGGAATCACGAGGGAGTCACGTGGAAATCCCGTGGGAATCACGTGTCAATCACGTGGGAATCACGTGTCAATCACATGGGAATCACGTGAGAAACACGTGGGAATCACGTGGGAATCACGTGGGAATCACGTGTAAATCACGTGGGAATCATGTGTCAATCACATGGGACTCACGTGGGAATCACGTGTCAATCACGTGGGAATCACGTGGGAATATGTCAATCACGTGGGAATCATGTGAGAATCACGTGTCAAACACGTGGGAATTAGGTGGGAATCACGTGTCAGTCACGTGAAAATCACGAGGGAATCACGTGGGAATCCCGTGGCAATCACGTGTCAATCACGTTGGAATCACGTGGTAATGTGTCAATCACGTGGGAATCACGTGGGAATCACGTGTCAATCACGTGGGAATTAGGTGGGAATCACGTGTCAATCACGTGGGAATCACGAGGGAGTCACGTGGGAATCCCGTGGGAATCACGTGTCAATCACGTGGGAATCACGTGGGAAGGTGTCAACCACGTGGGAATCACGTGTCAATCACGTGGGAATCACGAGGGAGTCACGTGGGAATCCCGTGGGAATCACGTGTCAATCACGTGGGAATCACGTGGGAATGAGTCAATCACATGGAAATCTCGTGGGAATCACGTGTCAGTCACGTGGGAATTAGGTGGGAATCACGTATCAATCACTTGGGAATCACGAGGGAGTCACGTGGGAATCCTGTGGGAATCACCTGTCAATCACGTGGGAATCACGTGTCAATCACATGGAACCTCGTGAGAATCACGTGGGAATCACGTGGGAATCACGTGTAAATCATGTGGGAATCATGTGTCAATCACATGGGAATCACGTGGGAATAACGTGGGAATCATGTGTCAATCACATGGGACTCACGTGGGAATCACGTGTGAATCACGTGGCAATCACGAGGGAATCACGTGTCAATCACGTGGGAATCACGTGGGAATCACGTGTCAATCACGTGGGAATCACGTGTCAATCACTTGGAAAATAGGTGGGAATCACATGTCAATCACGTGGGAATCACGAGGGAGTCACGTGGGAATCCCTTGGGAATCACGTGTCAATCAAGGGGGAATCACGTGGGAATGTGTCAATCACGTGGGAATCACGTGTCAATCACGTGGGAATTAGGTTGGAATCACATGTCAATCACGTGGGAATCACGTGTCAGTCACATGGGAATCACGTGAGAATCACGTGGGAATCCCGTGGGAATTACGTGGGAATGTGTCAATCACATGGCAATCACGTGGGAATCACGTGGGAATCACGTGGGAATCACGTGTCAATCAAGTGGGAATCACGTGTCAATCACGTGGGTATCACGTGGGAATCACGTGTCAATCACGTGGGAATCACCTGGGAATCACGTCGGAATCACGTGGGACACATGTGGGAATCACGTGGGAATAATGTGTCAATCACGTGGAAATCACATGGGAATCATGTGTCAATCACGTGGGAATCACGAGGGTCTCATGTGGGAATCACGTGGGAATCACCGGACAATCACGTTGGAATCACGTGGATTCACGTGTCAATCACGTGGGAATCACGTGTGAGTCACGTGTCATTCACGTGGGAATCACGTGGGAATGACCTTGGAATCACCTGCCAATCACGTGGGAATCACGTGTCAATCACATGGGAATCACGTGAGAATCACGTGGGAATCACGGGGGAATCACTTGTAAATCACGTGGAATCACGTGGGAATCATGTGTCAATCACATGAGTCTCACGTGGGAATCACGTGGGCATCACGTGTCAATCACGTGGGAATCACGAGAGAATCACGTGTCAATTACTTGGTAATCACATGGGAATCACGTGTCAATCACGTGGGAATCACGAGGTAATCACGTTTCAATCACGTGGGAATCACGTGAGAGTCAAGTTCGAATCACGTGGTAATTACGTTGGAATCATGTGGGAATCACCTGTCAATCCCGTGGGAATCACGTGCGAATCAAGTGTCAATCACGAGGAATCACGTGGGAATCACGTGGGAATCACGTGTCAATCACGTGGGAATCACGTGGGAATCACGTGGGAATGACTTGTCAATCAGGTGGGAATCACGTGGGAATCAGGTGTCAATCACTTGGAAATCAAGGGGAATCACGTTTTAATCACGTGGGAATCACGTGTCAAAACGTGGGAATTAGGTGGGAATCACGTGTCAATCACGTGTTAATCACGAGGGAGTCACGTGGGAATCCCGTGGGAATCACGTGTCAATCTCGTGGGAATCACGTGGGAATGTGTCAATCACGTGGGAATCACGTGGGAAGGTGTCAAACACGTTGGAATCACGTGGGAATCACGTGTTAATCACGTGGGAATCACGAGGGAGTCACGTGGGAATCCCGTGGGAATCACGTGTCAATCACGTGGGAATCAAGTGAGAATGTGTCAATAACGTGGGAATCACGTGGGAATCACGTGTCCATCACGTGGGAATTAGGTGGGAATCACGTGTCAATCACGTGGGAATCACGAGGGAGTCACGTGGGAATCCTGTGGGAATCACCTGTCAATCACGTGGGAATCACGTGTCAATCACATGGGAATCACGTGAGAATCATTGGGAATCACGTGGGAATCACGTGTAAATCACGTGGGAATCATGTGTCAATCACATGGGACTCACGTGGGAATCACGTGGGAATCATGTGTCAATCACATGGGACTCACGTGGGAATCACGTGTCAATCAAGGGGGAATCAAGCGGGAATGTGTCAATCACGTGGCAATCACGTGGGAATCACGTGTCAATCACGTGGGAATTAGGTGGGAATCACGTGTCAATCACGTGATAATCACGAGGGAATCACGTGGGAATCCCGTGGGAATCACGTGCCAATCACGTGGGAATCACGTGGGAATGTGTCAATCACGTGAGAATCACGTGGGATCACGTGTCAATTACGTGGGAATTAGGTGGGAATCACGTGTCAATCACGTGGGAATCACAAGTGAGTCACGTAGAAATCCCGTGGGAATCACGTGTCAATCACGTGGGATTCACGTGGGAATGTGTCAATCACGTGCGAATCACGTGGGAATCACGTGTCAATCACGTGGGAATCATGAGGGAGTCACGTGGGAATCCCGTGGGAATCACGTGTCAATCACGTGGGAATCACAAGTGAGTCACGTAGAAATCCCGTGGGAATCACATGTCAATCACGTGGGAATCACGTGGGAATGTGTCAGTCATGTGCGAATCACGTGGGACTCACGTGTCAATCATGTGGGAATCATGAGGGAGTCACGTGGGAATCCCGTGGGAATCACGTGTCAATCACGTGGGAATCACGTGTCAATCACGTGGGAATTATGTGGAAATCTCGAGGGAATCACGTGGGAATGACGTGTCAATCAGGTGGGAATCACGTGGAAATCAGGTGTCAATCACTTGGAAATCAAGGGGAATCACGTTTTAATCACGTGGGAATCACGTGTCAAACACGTGGGAATTAGGTGGGAATCACGAGTCAATCACGTGTTAATCACGAGGAAGTCACATGGGAATCCCATGGGAATCAGGTGACAATCACGTGGGAATCACATGGGAATGTGTCAATCACGTGGGAATCACGTGGGAATCACGTGTCAATCTCGTGGGAATTAGGTGGGAATCACGTGTCAATCACGTGGGAATCACGAGGGAGTCACGTTGAAATCCCGTGGGAATCACGTGTCAATCACGTGGGAATCACGTGGGAAGGTGTCAAACACGTGGGAATCACGTGGGAATCACGTGTTAACCACGTGGGAATCACGAGGGAGTCACGTGGGAATCCCGTGGGAATCACGTGTCAATCACGTGGGAATCACGTGAGAATGTGTCAATCACGTGGGAATTAGGTGGGAATCACGTGTCAAACACGTGGGAATTAGGTGGGAATCACGTTTTAATCTCGTGGGAATCACAAGTGAGTCACGTAGAAATCCCGTGGGAATCACGTGTCAATCACGTGGGAATGACGTGGGAATGTGTCAATCACGTGCGAATCACGTGGGAATCACGTGTCAATCACGTGGGAATCATGAGGGAGTCACGTGGGAATGCCGTGGGAATCACGTGTCAATCACGTGGGAATCACGTGGGAGTCACTTGAGAATCACGTGGGAATCACGCTGTAATCAGGTTGGAATCACGTGGGAATCACGTGTCAATCAGGTGGGAATCCCGTGGGAATCACGTGTCAATCACGTGGGAATCACGTGGGAATGTGTCAATCACGTGGGAATCACGTGGGAATCATGTGTCAATCACATGGGACTCACGTGGGAATCACGTGTCAATCACGTGGGAATCACATGGGAATCACGTGTCAGTCACGTGGGAATTAGGTTGGAATCACGTGTCAATCACGTGGGAAACACGAGGGAGTCACGTGGGAATTCCATGGGAATCAGGTGACAATCACGTGGGAATCACGTGGGAATGTGTCAATCACGTGGGAATCACGCGGGAACCACGTGTCAAACACGTGGGAATTAGGTGGGAATCACGTGTCAATCACGGGGGAATCACGAGGGAGTCACGTGGGAATCCCGTGGGAATCACGTGTCAATCACGTGGGAATCACGTGAGAATGTGTCAATCACGTGAGAATCACGTGGGAATCACGTGTCAATCACGTGGGAATTAGGTGGGAATCACGTGTCAATCACGTGGGAATCACGAGGGAGTCATGTGGCAATCCCATGGGAATCACCTGTCAATCACGTGGGAATCACGTGTAAATCACATGGGAATCACGTGAGAATCACGAGGGAATCACGTGGGAATCACGTGTAAGTCACGTGGGAATCATGTGTCAATCACATGGGACTCACGTGGGAATCACGAGGGAATCATGTGTCAATCACATGGGACTCACGTGGGAATCACGTGTCAATCACGTGGCAATCACGAGGGAATCACGTGTCAATCACGTGGGAATCACGTGGGAATCACGTGTCAATCACGTGGGAATCACGTGGGAATCAGGTGTCAATCACGTGGGAATTAGGTGGGAATCACGTGTCAATCACGTGGGAGTCCCGTGGGAATCACCTGTCAATCACGTGGGAATCACGTGTCAATCACGTGGGAATTAGGTGGGAATCACGTGTCAATCACGTGGGAATCACGAGGGAGTTACGTGGGAATCCCGTGGGAATCACGAGTCAATCACGTGGGAATCACGTGGGAATGTGTCAATCACGTGGGAATTACGTGGGAATCACGAGTCAATCACGGGGGAATCACGAGGGAGTCCCGTGGCAATCCCGTGGGAATCAGGTGTCAATCCCGTGGGAATCCCGTGGGAATCACGTGGGAATCACGTGGGAATCACGTGTAAATCACGTGGGAATCATGTGTCAATCACATGGGACTCACGTGGGAATCACGTGGGAATCATGTGTCATTCACATGGGACTCACGTGGGATTCACGTTTCAATCACGTGGCAATCACGAGGGAATCACGTATCAATCACGTGGGAATCACGTGGGAATGACGTGTCAATCACGTGGGAATCACGTGTCAATCACGTGGGAATTAGGTGGGAATCACGTGTCAATCACGTGGGAATCACGAGGGTGTCACGTGGGAATCCCGTGGGAATCACGTGTCAATCACGTGGGAATCACGTGGGAATGTGTCAATCACGTGGGAATCCCGTGGGAATCACGTGCCAATCACGTGGGAATCACGTGGGACTCTGCCAATCACGTGTGAATCACGTGGAAATCACGTGTCAATCACGTGGTAATTAGGTGGGAATCACGTGTCAATCACGTGGGAATCACAAGTGAGTCACGTGGAAATCCCATGGGAATCACGTGTCAATCACGTGGGAATCACGTGTCAATCACGTGTCAATCTCATGGGACTCACGTGGGAATCACGTGTCAATCACGTGGGAATCACGTGGGAATATGTCAATCACGTGGGAATCATGTGGGAATCACGTGTCAAACACGTGGGAATTAGGTGGGAATCACGTGTCAGTCACGTGAAAATCACGAGGGAATCACGTGGGAATCCCGTGGCAATCACGTGTCAATCACGTTGGAATCACGTGGTAATGTGTCAATCACGTGGGAATCACGTGGGAATCACGTGTCAATCACGTGGGAATTAGGTGGGAATCACGTGTCAATCACGTGGGAATCACGAGGGAGTCACGTGGGAATCCCGTGGGAATCACGTGTCAATCACGTGGGAATCACGTGGGAAGGTGTCAACCACGTGGGAATCACGTGGGAATCACGTGTCAATCACGTGGGAATCACGAGGGAGTCACGTGGGAATCCCGTGGGAATCACGTGTCAATCACGTGGGAATCACGTGGGAATGAGTCAATCACATGGGAATCTCGTGGGAATCACGTGTCAGTCACGTGGGAATTAGGTGGGAATCACGTATCAATCACTTGGGAATCACGAGGGAGTCACGTGGGAATCCTGTGGGAATCACCTGTCAATCACGTGGGAATCACGTGTCAATCACATGGAACCTCGTGAGAATCACGTGGGAATCACGTGGGAATCACGTGTAAATCATGTGGGAATCATGTGTCAATCACATGGGAATCACGTGGGAATAACGTGGGAATCATGTGTCAATCACATGGGACTCACGTGGGAATCACGTGTGAATCACGTGGCAATCACGAGGGAATCACGTGTCAATCACGTGGGAATCACGTGGGAATCACGTGTCAATCACGTGGGAATCACGTGTCAATCACTTGGAAAATAGGTGGGAATCACATGTCAATCACGTGGGAATCACGAGGGAGTCACGTGGGAATCCCTTGGGAATCACGTGTCAATTAAGGGGGAATCACGTGGGAATGTGTCAATCACGTGGGAATCACGTGTCAATCACGTGGGAATTAGGTTGGAATCACATGTCAATCACGTGGGAATCACGTGTCAATCACATGGGAATCACGTGAGAATCACGTGGGAATCACGTGGGAATTACGTGGGAATGTGTCAATCACATGGCAATCACGTGGGAATCACGTGGGAATCACGTGGGAATCACGTGTCAATCAAGTGGGAATCACGTGTCAATCACGTGGGTATCATGTGGGAATCACGTGTCAATCACGTGGGAATCACCTGGGAATCACGTCGGAATCACGTGGGACACATGTGGGAATCACATGGGAATAATGTGTCAATCACGTGGAAATCACATGGGAATCATGTGTCAATCACGTGGGAATCACGAGGGTCTCATGTGGGAATCACGTGGGAATCACCGGACAATCACGTGGGAATCACGTGGATTCACGTGTCAATCACGTGGGAATCACGTGTGAGTCACGTGTCATTCACGTGGGAATCACGTGGGAATGACCTTGGAATCACCTGCCAATCACGTGGGAATCACGTGTCAATCACATGGGAATCACGTGAGAATCACGTGGGAATCACGGGGGAATCACTTGTAAATCACGTGGAATCACGTGGGAATCATGTGTCAATCACATGAGTCTCACGTGGGAATCACGTGGGCATCACGTGTCAATCACGTGGGAATCACGAGGGAATCACGTGTCAATTACGTGGTAATCACATGGGAATCACGTGTCAATCACGTGGGAATCACGAGGTAATCACGTGTCAATCACGTGGGAATCACGTGAGAGTCAAGTTCGAATCACGTGGTAATTACGTTGGAATCATGTGGGAATCACCTGTCAATCCCGTGGGAATCACGTGCGAATCAAGTGTCAATCACGAGGAATCACGTGGGAATCACGTGGGAATCACGTGTCAATCACGTGGGAATCACGTGGGAATCACGTGGGAATGACTTGTCAATCAGGTGGGAATCACGTGGGAATCAGGTGTCAATCACTTGGAAATCAAGGGGAATCACGTTTTAATCACGTGGGAATCACGTGTCAAAACGTGGGAATTAGGTGGGAATCACGTGTCAATCACGTGTTAATCACGAGGGAGTCACGTGGGTATCCCGTGGGAATCACGTGTCAATCTCGTGGGAATCACGTGGGAATGTGTCAATCACGTGGGAATCACGTGGGAAGGTGTCAAACACGTTGGAATCACGTGGGAATCACGTGTTAATCACGTGGGAATCACGAGGGAGTCACGTGGGAATCCCGTGGGAATCACGTGTCAATCACGTGGGAATCACGTGAGAATGTGTCAATAACGTGGGAATCACGTGGGAATCACGTGTCCATCACGTGGGAATTAGGTGGGAATCACGTGTCAATCACGTGGGAATCACGAGGGAGTCACGTGGGAATCCTGTGGGAATCACCTGTCAATCACGTGGGAATCACGTGTCAATCACATGGGAATCACGTGAGAATCATTGGGAATCACGTGGGAATCACGTGTAAATCACGTGGGAATCATGTGTCAATCACATGGGACTCACGTGGGAATCACGTGGGAATCATGTGTCAATCACATGGGACTCACGTGGGAATCACCTGTCAATCAAGGGGGAATCAAGCGGGAATGTGTCAATCACGTGGCAATCACGTGGGAATCACGTGTCAATCACGTGGGAATTAGGTGGGAATCACGTGTCAATCATGTGATAATCACGAGGGAATCACGTGGGAATCCCGTGGGAATCACGTGCCAATCACGTGGGAATCACGTGGGAATGTGTCAATCACGTGAGAATCACGTGGGATCACGTGTCAATTACGTGGGAATTAGGTGGGAATCACGTGTCAATCACCTGGGAATCACAAGTGAGTCACGTAGAAATCCCGTGGGAATCACGTGTCAATCACGTGGGATTCACGTGGGAATGTGTCAATCACGTGCGAATCACGTGGGAATCACGTGTCAATCACGTGGGAATCATGAGGGAGTCACGTGGGAATCCCGTGGGAATCACGTGTCAATCACGTGGGAATCACAAGTGAGTCACGTAGAAATCCCGTGGGAATCACATGTCAATCACGTGGGAATCACGTGGGAATGTGTCAGTCATGTGCGAATCACGTGGGACTCACGTGTCAATCATGTGGGAATCATGAGGGAGTCACGTGGGAATCCCGTGGGAATCACGTGTCAATCACGTGGGAATCACGAGGGAGTCACGTGAGAATCCCGTGGGAATCACGTGTCAATCACGTGGGAAACACGTGGGAATGTTTCAATCACGTGGGAATCACGTGTCAATCACGTGGGAATCACGAGGGAGTCACGTGAGAATCCTGTGGGAATCACGTGTCAATCACGTGGGAATCACGTGGGAATGTGTCAATGACGTGGGAATCACGTGGAAAACACGTAGGAATCACGTGTCAATCACGTGGAAATAAGGTGGGAATCACGTGTCAATCACATGGGAATCACGAGGGAGTCACGTGGGAATCCCGTGGTAATCACGTGTCAATCCTGTGGGAATCACGTGGGAATGTGTCAATCACGTGGGAATCACGTGGGAATTACGTGTCAATCACGTGGGAATCACGAGGGAGTCACGTGGGAATCCCGTGGGAAACACGTGTCAATCACGTGGTAATCACGTGGAAATGTGTCAATCACGTGGGAATCACGTGGGAATCACGTGATTATCACGTGGGTATCACGTGTCAATCACATGGGAATCACGTGAGAATCACGTGGGAATCATGTTGTAATCACGTGTAAATCACGTGGGAATCATGTGTCAATCACATTGGACTCACGTGGGAATCATGTGGGAATCACGTGGGAATCACGTGTAAATCACGTGGGAATCATGTGTCAATCACATTGGACTCACGTGGGAATCACGTGGGAATCATGTGTTAATCACATGGGACTCACGTGGGAATCACGTGTCATTCATGTGGCAATCACGAGGGAATCACATGTCAATCACGTGGGAATCACGTGGGAATCACGTGTCAATCACGTGTGAATCACGTGGGAATCACGTGTCAATCACGTGGGAATTAGGTGGGAATCACGTGTAAATCACGTGGGAATCACGAGGGAGTCACGTGGGAGTCCCGTGGCAATCATGTGTCAATCACGGGGGAATCACATGGGAATGCGTCAATCATGTGGGAATCACGTGGGAATCACGTGTCAATCACGTGTGAATTAGGTGGGAATCACGTGTCAATCACGTGGGAATCACGAGGGAGTCACCTGGGATTTCCTTGGGAATCACCTGTCAATCACTTGGGAATCACGAGTCAATCACATGGGAATCACGTGAGAATCACGTGAGAATCACGTGGGAATCACGTGTGAATCCCGTGGCAATCATGTGTCAATCACATGGGACTCACGTGGGAATCACGAGGGAGTCACGTTTGAATCCCGTGGGAATCACGTGTCAATCACGTGGTAATCACGTGGGAATGTGTCAATCATGTGGGAATTACGTGGCAATCACGTGTCAATCACGTGTTAATCACGAGGGAGTCACGTGGGAATCCCGTGGGAATCACGTGTCAATCACGTGGTAATCACGTGGGAATGTGTCAATCACGTGGGAATCACGTGGGAATCACGTGTCAATCAATTGGGAATTAGGCGGAAATCATGTGTCAATCACGTAGGAATCACGTGAGAATCACGTGGGAATCACGAGGGAATCACGTGTCAATCACGTGGGAATTAGGTTGGCATCACGTGTAAATCACGTGGGAATCACGAGGGAGTCACGTGGGAGTCCCGTGGGAATCATGTGTCAATCACGGGGGAATCACATGGGAATGCGTCAATCATGTGGGAATCACGTGGGAATCACGTGTCAATCACGTGCGAATTAGGTGGGAATCAAGTGTCAATCACGTGGGAATCACGAGGGAGTCACCTGGGATTCCCTTGGGAATCACCTGTCAATCACTTGGGAATCACGAGTCAATCACATGGGAATCACGTGAGAATCACGTGGGAATCACGTGGGAATCACGTGGGAATCACGTGGGAATCATGTGTCAATCACATGGGACTCATGTGGGAATCACGAGGGAGTCACGTTTGAATCCCGTGGGAATCACGTGTCAATCACGTGGTAATCACGTGAGAATGTGTCAATCATGTGGGAATTACGTGGCAATCACGTGTCAATCACGTGGTAATCACGAGGGAGTCAAGTGGGAATCCCGTGGGAATCACGTGTCAATCACGTGGTAATCACGTGGGAATGTGTCAATCACGTGGGAATCACGTGGGAATCACGTGTCAATCAATTGGGAATTAGGCGGAAATCATGTGTCAATCATGTAGGAATCACGTGAGAATCACGTGGGAATCACGAGGGAATCACGTGTCAATCACGTGGGAATTAGGTTGGAATCACGTGTCAATCACGTGGCAATCACGAGGGAGTCACATGTCAATCACGTGGGCATTAGGTTGGAATCAAGTGTCAATCACGTGGGAATCACGAGGGTGTCACGTGGGAATACCGTGGGAATCACGTGTAAATCACGTGGGAATCATGTGTCAATCACATGGGACTCACGTGGGAATCACGTGTCGATATCGTGAGAATCACGTGGGAATCACGTGGGAATCACGTGTCAATCACGTGGTAATCACGTGGGAATGTGTCAATCATGTGGGAATTACGTGGCAATCACGTGTCAATCACGTGGTAATCACGAGGGAGTCACGTGGGAGTCCCGTGGGAATCACGTGTCAATCACGTGGTAATCACGTGGGAATGTGTCAATCACGTGGGAATCACGTGGGAATCACGTGTCAATCAATTGGGAATTAGGCGGAAATCATGTGTCAATCACGTAGGAATCACGTGAGAATCACGTGGGAATCACGAGGGAATCACGTGTCAATCACGTTGGAATTAGGTTGGAATCACGTGTCAATCACGTGGCAATCACGAGGGAGTCACATGTCAATCACGTGGGAATTAGGTTGGAATCAAGTGTCAATCACGTGGGAATCACGAGGGAGTCACGTGGGAATACCGTGGGAATCACGTGTAAATCACGTGGGAATATTGTGTCAATCACATGGGACTCACGTGGGAATCACGTGGGAATCACGTGTCGATATCGTGAGAATCACGTGGGAATCACGTGGGAATCACTTGTCAATCACGTGGGAATCACGTGAGAGTCAAGTTCGAATCACGTGGTAATTACGTTGGAATCATGTGGGAATCACGTGTCAATCCCGTGGGAATCACGTGCGAATCAAGTGTCAATCACGAGGAATCACGTGGGAATCACGTGGGAATCACGTGTCAATCACGTGGGAATCACGTGGGAATCACGTGTTAATCACGTGGGAATCACGAGGGAGTCACGTGGGAATCCCGTGGGAATCACGTGTCAATCACGTGGGAATCACGTGGGAATGTGTCAATCACGTCGGAATCACATGGGAATCACTTGTCAATCACGTGGGAATTAGGTGGGAATCACGTGTCAATCACGTGATAATCACGAGGGAGTCACGTGGGAATCCCGTGGGAATCACCTGTGAATCACGTGGGAATCAGGTGGGAATGTGTCAGTCACGTGGGAATCCCGTGGGAGTCACGTGTCAATCACGTGGGAATTAGGTGGGAATCACGTGTCAATCACGTGGGAATCACGAGGGAGTCACGGGGGAATCATTTGGGAATCACGTGTCAATCACGTGGGAATAAAGGG
Source organism: Muntiacus reevesi (assembly GCF_963930625.1). Taxonomy (NCBI): domain Eukaryota; kingdom Metazoa; phylum Chordata; class Mammalia; order Artiodactyla; family Cervidae; genus Muntiacus; species Muntiacus reevesi. Next base: position 2,146,330 of record NW_027077877.1, read on the forward strand.
GAAATCACGTTTTAATCACGTGGGAATCATGTGTCAATCACGTGAGAATCACGTGGGATCACGTGTCAATCACATGGGAATCACGTGAGAATCACGTGGGAATCACGTGGGAATTACGTGGGAATGTGTCAATCACATGGCAATCACGTGGGAATCACGTGGGAATCACGTGGGAATCATGTGTCAATCAAGTGGGAATCACGTGTCAATCACGTGGGTATCACGTGGGAATCACGTGTCAATCACGTGGGAATCACCTGGGAATCACGTCAGAATCACGTGGGACACATGTGGGAATCACGTGGGAATAATGTGTCAATCACGTGGAAATCACATGGGAATCATGTGTCAATCACGTGGGAATCACGAGGGTCTCATGTGGGAATCACGTGGGAATCACCGGACAATCACGTGGGAATCACGTGGATTCACGTGTCAATCACGTGGGAATCACGTGTGAGTCACGTGTCATTCACGTGGGAATCACGTGGGAATGACCTTGGAATCACCTGCCAATCACGTGGGAATCACGTGTCAATCACATGGGAATCAAGTGAGAATCACGTGGGAATCACGGGGGAATCACTTGTAAATCACGTGGGAATCACGTGGGAATCATGTGTCAATCACATGAGTCTCACGTGGGAATCACGTGGGCATCACGTGTCAATCACGTGGGAATCACGAGGGAATCACGTGTCAATTACGTGGTAATCACATGGGAATCACGTGTCAATCACGTGGGAATCACGAGGTAATCACGTGTCAATCACGTGGGAATCACGTGAGAGTCAAGTTCGAATCACGTGGTAATTACGTTGGAATCATGTGGGAATCACCTCTCAATCCCGTGGGAATCACGTGCGAATCAAGTGTCAATCACGAGGAATCACGTGGGAATCACGTGGGAATCACGTGTCAATCACGTGGGAATCACGTGGGAATGACTTGTCAATCAGGTGGGAATCACGTGGGAATCAGGTGTCAATCACTTGGAAATCAAGGGGAATCACGTTTTAATCACGTGGGAATCACGTGTCAAAACGTGGGAATTAGGTGGGAATCACGTGTCAATCACGTGTTAATCACGAGGGAGTCACGTGGGAATCCCGTGGGAATCAGGTGTCAATCTCGTGGGAATCACGTGGGAATGTGTCAATCACGTGGGAATCACGTGGGAAGGTGTCAAACACGTGGGAATCACGTGGGAATCACGTGTCAATCACGTGGTAATCACGTGGGAATGTGTCAATCATGTGGGAATTACGTGGCAATCACGTGTCAATCACGTGGTAATCACGAGGGAGTCACGTGGGAGTCCCGTGGGAATCACGTGTCAATCACGTGGTAATCACGTGGGAATGTGTCAATCACGTGGGAATCACGTGGGAATCACGTGTCAATCAATTGGGAATTAGGCGGAAATCATGTGTCAATCACGTAGGAATCACGTGAGAATCACGTGGGAATCACGAGGGAATCACGTGTCAATCACGTTGGAATTAGGTTGGAATCACGTGTCAATCACGTGGCAATCACGAGGGAGTCACATGTCAATCACGTGGGAATTAGGTTGGAATCAAGTGTCAATCACGTGGGAATCACGAGGGAGTCACGTGGGAATACCGTGGGAATCACGTGTAAATCACGTGGGAATATTGTGTCAATCACATGGGACTCACGTGGGAATCACGTGGGAATCACGTGTCGATATCGTGAGAATCACGTGGGAATCACGTGGGAATCACTTGTCAATCACGTGGGAATCACGTGAGAGTCAAGTTCGAATCACGTGGTAATTACGTTGGAATCATGTGGGAATCACGTGTCAATCCCGTGGGAATCACGTGCGAATCAAGTGTCAATCACGAGGAATCACGTGGGAATCACGTGGGAATCACGTGTCAATCACGTGGGAATCACGTGGGAATCACGTGTTAATCACGTGGGAATCACGAGGGAGTCACGTGGGAATCCCGTGGGAATCACGTGTCAATCACGTGGGAATCACGTGGGAATGTGTCAATCACGTCGGAATCACATGGGAATCACTTGTCAATCACGTGGGAATTAGGGGGGAATCACGTGTCAATCACGTGATAATCACGAGGGAGTCACGTGGGAATCCCGTGGGAATCACCTGTGAATCACGTGGGAATCAGGTGGGAATGTGTCAGTCACGTGGGAATCCCGTGGGAGTCACGTGTCAATCACGTGGGAATTAGGTGGGAATCACGTGTCAATCACGTGGGAATCACGAGGGAGTCACGGGGGAATCATTTGGGAATCACGTGTCAATCACGTGGGAATAAAGGGGAAATCACGTTTTAATCACGTGGGAATCATGTGTCAATCACGTGAGAATCACGTGGGATCACGTGTCAATCACATGGGAATCACGTGAGAATCACGTGGGAATCACGTGGGAATTACGTGGGAATGTGTCAATCACATGGCAATCACGTGGGAATCACGTGGGAATCACGTGGGAATCATGTGTCAATCAAGTGGGAATCACGTGTCAATCACGTGGGTATCACGTGGGAATCACGTGTCAATCACGTGGGAATCACCTGGGAATCACGTCAGAATCACGTGGGACACATGTGGGAATCACGTGGGAATAATGTGTCAATCACGTGGAAATCACATGGGAATCATGTGTCAATCACGTGGGAATCACGAGGGTCTCATGTGGGAATCACGTGGGAATCACCGGACAATCACGTGGGAATCACGTGGATTCACGTGTCAATCACGTGGGAATCACGTGTGAGTCACGTGTCATTCACGTGGGAATCACGTGGGAATGACCTTGGAATCACCTGCCAATCACGTGGGAATCACGTGTCAATCACATGGGAATCAAGTGAGAATCACGTGGGAATCACGGGGGAATCACTTGTAAATCACGTGGGAATCACGTGGGAATCATGTGTCAATCCATGAGTCTCACGTGGGAATCACGTGGGCATCACGTGTCAATCACGTGGGAATCACGAGGGAATCACGTGTCAATTACGTGGTAATCACATGGGAATCACGTGTCAATCACGTGGGAATCACGAGGTAATCACGTGTCAATCACGTGGGAATCACGTGAGAGTCAAGTTCGAATCACGTGGTAATTACGTTGGAATCATGTGGGAATCACCTCTCAATCCCGTGGGAATCACGTGCGAATCAAGTGTCAATCACGAGGAATCACGTGGGAATCACGTGGGAATCACGTGTCAATCACGTGGGAATCACGTGGGAATGACTTGTCAATCAGGTGGGAATCACGTGGGAATCAGGTGTCAATCACTTGGAAATCAAGGGGAATCACGTTTTAATCACGTGGGAATCACGTGTCAAAACGTGGGAATTAGGTGGGAATCACGTGTCAATCACGTGTTAATCACGAGGGAGTCACGTGGGAATCCCGTGGGAATCAGGTGTCAATCTCGTGGGAATCACGTGGGAATGTGTCAATCACGTGGGAATCACGTGGGAAGGTGTCAAACACGTGGGAATCACGTGGGAATCACGTGTTAATCACGTGGGAATCACGAGGGAGTCACGTGGGAATCCCGTGGGAATCACGTGTCAATCACGTGGGAATCACGTGAGAATGTGTCAATAACGTGGGAATCACGTGGGAATCACGTGTCCATCACGTGGGAATTAGGTGGGAATCACGTGTCAATCACGTGGGAATCACGAGGGAGTCACGTGGGAATCCTGTGGGAATCACCTGTCAATCACGTGGGAATCACGTGTCAATCACATGGGATTCACGTGAGAATCATTGGGAATCACGTGGGAATCACGTGTAAATCACGTGGGAATCATGTGTCAATCACATGGGACTCACGTGGGAATCACGTGGGAATCATGTGTCAATCACATGGGACTCACGTGGGAATCACGTGTCAATCAAGGGGGAATCAAGCGGGAATGTGTCAATCACGTGGCAATCACGTGGGAATCACGTGTAAATCACGTGGGAATTAGGTGGGAATCACGTGTCAAACACGTGGGAATCACGTGGGAAGGTGTCAAACACGTGGGAATCACGTGGGAATCACGTGTTAACCACGTGGGAATCACGAGGGAGTCACGTGGGAATCCCGTGGGAATCACGTGTCAATCACGTGGGAATCACGTGAAAATGTGTCAATCACGTGGGAATTAGGTGGGAATCACGTGTCAAACACGTGGGAATTAGGTGGGAATCACGTTTTAATCTCGTGGGAATCACAAGTGAGTCACGTAGAAATCCCGTGGGAATCACGTGTCAATCACGAGGGAATGATGTGGGAATGTGTCAATCACGTGCGAATCACGTGGGAATCACGTGTCAATCACGTGGGAATCATGAGTGAGTCACGTGGGAATGCCGTGGGAATCACGTGTCAATCACGTGGGAATCACGTGGGAATGTGTCAATTACGTGAGAATCATGTGGGAATCACGTGTCAATTACGTGGGAATTAGGTGGGAATCACGTCTCAATCACGTGGGAATCACAAGTGAGTCACGTAGAAATCCCGTGGGAATCACGTGTCAATCACGTGGGAATCAGGTGGGAATGTGTCAATCACGTGCGAATCACGTGGGAATCACGTGTCAATCACATGGAATCATGAGGGAGTCATGTGGGAATCCCGTGGGAATCACGTGTCAATCACGTGGGAATCACGTGGGAATGTGTCATTCACGTGGGAATCAGGTGGGAATCACGTGTCAAACACGTGGGAATTAGGTGGGAATCACGTGTCAATCACGTGGGAATCACAAGTGAGTCACGTAGAAATCCCGGGGGAATCACGTGTCAATCACGTGGGAATCACGTGGGAATGTGTCAATCACGTGCGAGTCACGTGGGAATCACGTGTCAATCACGTGGGAATCATGAGGGAGTCACGTGGGAATCCCGTGGGAATCACGTGTCAATCACGTGGGAATCACGTGGGAATGTGTCAATCACGTGCGAATCACGTGGGAATCACGTGTCAATCACGTGGGAATCATGAGGGAGTCACGTGGGAATCCCGTGGGAATCACGTGTCAATCACTTGGGAATCACAAGTGAGTCACGTAGAAATCCCGTGGGAATCACGTGTCAATCACGTGGGAATCACTTGGGAATGTGTCAATCACGTGCGAATCACGTGGGAATCACGTGTCAATCACGTGGGAATCATGAGGGAGTCACGTGGGAATCCCGTGTGTATCACGTGTCAATCACGTGGGAATCACGTGGGAATGTGTCAATCACGTGGGAATCAGGTGTGAATCACGTGTCAAACACGTTGGAATTAGGTGGGAATCACGTGTCAATCACGTGGGAATCACGAGGGAGTCACGTGGGAATCCCGTGGGAATCACGTGTCAATCACGTGGGAATCATGTGGGAATGTGTCAATTACGTGGGAATCACGTGGGAATCACGTGTCAATCACGTGGGGATAAGGTGGGAATCACTTCTCAATCACGTGGGAATCACGAGGGAGACACGTGGGAATCCCGTGGGAATCACGTGTCAATCATGTGGTAATCACGTGGGTATGTGTCAATCACATGGGAATCACGTGTCAATCATGTGGGAATTAGGTGGGAATCACGTGTCAATCACGTGGGAATCACGTGTCAATCACATGGGAATCACGTGGGAATCACTTGGGAATGACGTTTAAATCACGTGGGAATCATGTGTCAATCACATGGGACTCACGTGTTAATCACGTGAGAATCATGTGTCAATCACATGGGACTCACGTGGGAATCATGTGTCAATCACGTGGCAATCACGAGGGAATCACGTGTCAATCACGTGGGAATCACGAGGGAGTCACGTGGGAATCCCTTGGGAATCACGTGTCAATCAAGGGGGAATCACGTGTGAATGTGTCAATCACGTGGGAATCACATGGGAATTACGTGTCAATCACGTGGGAATTAGGTGGGAATCACGTGTCAATCACGTGGGAGTCACCAGGGAGTCACTTGGGAATCCCTTGGGAATCACGTGTCAATCAAGGGAGAATCACGTGTGAATGTGTCAATCACGTGGGAATCACGTGTCAATCACGTGGGAATTAGGTGGGAATCACGTGTCAATCACGTGGGAATCACGAGGGAGTCACGTGGGAATCCCGTGGGAATCACTTGTCAATCACGTGGGAATCACGTGTCAATCACATGGGAATCACGTGGGAATCACGTGGGAATCACGTGTAAATCACGTGGAAATCACGTGGGAATCACGAGGAAGTCACATGTCAATCACGTGGGAACTAGGTTGGAATCACGTGTCAATCACGTGGGAATCACGAGGGAGTCACGTGGGAATCCCGTGGGAATCACGTGTCAATCACGTGGGAATCACGTGGGAAAGTGTCAATCACGTGGGAATCACGTGGGAATCACCTGTCAATCACATGGGAATCACGTGGGAAGTCCGTGGGAATCACGTGTAAATCACGTGGAAATCACGTGGGAATCATGTGTCAATCACGTGGGACTCACGTGGGAATCACGTGTCAATCACGTGGGAATGACGAGGGAATCACGTGTCAATCACGTGCGAATCAGGTGGGAATCACGTGTCAATCACGTGGGAATCACGTGTCAATCACGTGGGAATCACGTGGGAATCACCTGTCAATCACATGGGAATCACGTGGGAAGCACGTGGGAATCACGTGTCAATCACGTGGGAATTAGTTGGGAATCACGTGTCAATCACGTTGGAATCACTTGAGAATCACGTGGGAATCACGAGGGAATCACGTGTCAATCACGTGGGAATTAGGTTGGAATCACGTGTCAATCACGTGGCAATCACGAGGAAGTCACATGTCAATCACGTGGGAACTAGGTTGGAATCACGTGTCAATCACGTGGGAATCACGAGGGAGTCACGTGGGAATCCCGTGGGAATCACGTGTCAATCACGTGGGAATCACGTGGGAATGTGTCAATCACGTGGGAACCACATGGGAATCACGTGTCTAACACGTGGGAATTAGGTGGGTGTCACGTGGGAATCCCGTGGGTATCACGTGTCAATCCCGTGGGGATCACGAGGGAGTCACGTGGGAATCCCGTGGGAATCACGTGTCAATCACGTGGGAATCACGTGGGAAAGTGTCAATCATGTGGGAATCACGTGGCAATCACATGTCAATCATGTGGGAATCACAAGGGAGTCACGTGGGAATCCCGAGGGAATCACTTGTCAATCACGTGGTAATCACGTGGGAATGTGTCAATCACGTGGGAATCACGTGGGAATCACGTGTCAATCACGTGGGAATCACAAGGGAGTCACGTGGGAATCCCGTGGGAATCACGTGTCAATCACGTGGTAATCACGTGGGAATGTGTCAATCACATGGGACTCACGTGGGAATCACGTGTCAAACACGTGGGAATTAGGTGGGAATCACGTGTCAATCACGTGGGAATCACGAGGGAGTCACGTGGGAATCCCGTGGGAATCACGTGTAAATCACGTGGGAATCATGTGTCAATCACATGGGACTCACGTGGGAATCACGTGGTAATCACGTGGGAATCACGTGTCAATCACGTGGGAATCACGAGGGAATCACGTGTCAATCATGTGGGAATCACGAGGGAGTCACGTGGGAATCCCGTGGGAATCACGTGTCAATCACGTGGGAATCACGTGGGAATGTGTCAATCACATGAGACTCACGTGGGAATCACATGTCAAACACGTTGGAATTAGGTGGGAATCACGTGTCAATCACGTGGGAATCACGAGGGAGTCACGTGGGAATCCCGTGGGAATCACGTGTCAATCACGTGGGAATCACGTTGGAATGTGTCAATCACGTGGGAACCACATGGGAATCACGTGTCAAACACGTGGGAATTAGGTGGGTGTCACGTGGGAATCCCGTGGGTATCACGTGTCAATCACGTGGGGATCACGAGGGAGTCACGTGGGAATCCCGTGGGAATCACGTGTCAAGCACGTGGGAATCACGTGGGAATGTGTCAATCACGTGGGAATCACGTGGCAATCACATGTCAATCACGTGGGAATCACAAGGGAGTCACGTGGGAATCCCGAGGGAATCACTTGTCAATCACGTGGTAATCACGTGGGAATGTGTCAATCACGTGGGAATCACGTGGGAATCACGTGTCAATCACGTGGGAATCACAAGGGAGTCACGTGGGAATCCCGTGGGAATCACGTGTCAATCACGTGGTAATCACGTGGGAATGTGTCAATCACATGGGACTCACGTGGGAATCACGTGTCAAACACGTGGGAATTAGGTGGGAATCACGTGTCAATCACGTGGGAATCACGAGGGAGTCACGTGGGAATCCAGTGGGAATCACGTGTAAATCACGTGGGAATCATGTGTCAATCACATGGGACTCACGTGAGAATCACGTGGGAATCACGTGGTAATGTGTCAATCACGTGGGAATCACGTGGGAATCACGTGTCAATCACGTGGGAATCATGTGGGAATGTGTCAATCACGTGGGAATCATGTGGGAATCACTTGTCATTTACGGGGGAATCACGTGGGAATGACGTGGGAATCACGTGTCAATCACGTGGAAATCATGAGGGAGTCACGTGGGAATCCCGTGTGAATCACGTGTCAATCACGTGGGAATCACGTGGGAATGTGTCAATCACGTGGGAATCATGTGGGAATCACGTGAGTATCATGTGTCAATCACATGGGACTCACGTGGGAATCATGTGTCAATCACGTGGCAATCACGAGGGAATCACGTGTCAATCCCGTGGGAATCACGTGCGAATCAAGTGTCAATCACGAGGAACCATGTGGGAATCACGTGGGAATCACGTGTCAATCACGTGGGAATCACGTGTCAAACACGTGGGAATTAGGTGGGAATCACGTGTCAATCACGTGATAATCACGAGGGAGTCACGTGGAAATCCCGTGGGAATCACGTGTCAATCACGTGGGAATCACGTGGGAATGTGTCAATCACGTGAGAATCACGTGGGAATCACGTGTCAATCACGTGGGAATCTTGAGGGAGTCACGTGGGAATCCCGTGGGTATCACGTGTCAATCACTTGGGAATCACGTGGGAATGTGTCAATCACGTGGGAATCAGGTGTGAATCACGTGTCAAACACGTTGAAATTAGGTGGGAATCACGTGTCAATCACGTGAGAATCACGAGGGAGTCACATGGGAATCCCGAGGGAATCACGTGTCAATCACGTGGGAATCATGTGGGAATGTGTCAATTACGTGGGAATCACGTAGGAATCACGTGTCAATCACGTGGGGATAAGGTGGGAATCACTTGTCAATCACGTGGGAATCACGAGGGAGTCACGTGGGAATCCCGTGGGAATCACGTGTCAATCATGTGGTAATCACGTGGGTATGTGTCAATCACATGGGAATCACGTGTCAATCACATGGGAATTAGGTGGGAATCACGTGTCAATCACGTGGGAATCACGTGTCAATCACATGGGAATCACGTGGGAATCACTTGGGAATGACGAGTGAATCACGTGGGAATCATGTGTCAATCACATGGGACTCACGTGTGAATCACGTGAGAATCATGTGTCAATCACATGGGACTCACGTGGGAATCATGTGTCAATCACGTGGCAATCACGAGGGAATCACGTGTCAATCACGTGGGAATCATGTGGGAATCACGTGTCAATCACGTGGGAATCACGAGGGAGTCACGTGGGAATCCCTTGGAAATCACGTGTCAATCAAGGGGGAATCACGTGTGAATGTGTCAATCACGTGGGAATCACATGGGAATTACGTGTCAATCACGTGGGAATTAGGTGGGAATCACGTGTCAACCACGTGGGAGTCACGAGGGAGTCACGTGGGAATCCCTTGGGAATCACGTGTCAATCAAGGGGGAATCACGTGTGAATGTGTCAATCACGTGGGAATCACGTGGGAATCACGTGTCAATCACGTGGGAATTAGGTGGGAATCACGTGTCAATCACGTGGGAATCACGAGGGAGTCACGTGGGAATCCCGTGGGAATCACTTGTCAATCACGTGGGAATCACGTGTCAATCACATGGGAATCACGTGGGAATCACGTGGGAATCATGTGTCAATCACGTGGGAATCACGTGGGAATCACCTGTCAATCACATGGGAATCACGTGGGAAGCACGTGGGAATCACGTGTAAATCACGTGGAAATCACGTGGGAATCATGTGTCAATCACGTGGAACTCACGTGGGAATCACGTGTCAATCACGTGGGAATGATGAGGGAATCACGTGTCAATCACGTGCGAATCAGGTGGGAATCACGTGTCAATCACGTGGGAATCACGTGTCAGTCACCTGGGAATCACGTGGGAATCACCTGTCAATCACATGGGAATCACGTGGGAAGCACGTGGGAATCACGTGTCAATCACGTGGGAATTAGTTGGGAATCACGTGTCAATCACGTTGGAATCACTTGAGAATCACGTGGGAATCACGTGTCAATCACGTGGGAATTAGGTTGGAATCACGTGTCAATCACGTGGCAATCACGAGGAAGTCACATGTCAATCACGTGGGAACTAGGTTGGAATCACGTGTCAATCACGTGGGAATCACGAGGGAGTCACGTGGGAATCCCGTGGGAATCATGTGTCAATCACGTGGGAATCACGTGGGAATGTGTCAATCACGTTGGAACCACATGGGAATCACGTGTCAAACACGTGGGAATTAGGTGGGTGTCACGTGGGAATCCCGTGGGTATCACGTGTCAATCACGTGGGGATCACGAGGGAGTCACGTGGGAATCCCGTGGGAATCACGTGTCAATCACGTGGGAATCACGTGGGAATGTGTCAATCACGTGGGAATCACGTGTCAATCACGTGTCAATCACGTGGGAATCACAAGGGAGTCACGTGGGAATCCCGAGGGAATCACTTGTCAATCACGTGGTAATCACATAGGAATGTGTCAATCACGTGGGAATCACGTGGGAATCACGTGTTAATCACGTGGGAATCACAAGGGAGTCACGTGGGACTCCCGTGGGAATCACGTGTCAATCACGTGGTAATCACGTGGGAATGTGTCAATCACATGGGACTCACGTGGCAATCACGTGTCAAACACGTGGGAATTAGGTGGGAATCACGTGTCAATCACGTGGGAATCACGAGGGAGTCACGTGGGAATCCCGTGGGAATCACGTGAAAATCACGTGGGAATCATGTGTCAATCATATGGGACTCACTTGGGAATCACGTGGTAATCACGTGTCGATATCGTGAGAATCACGTGGGAATCACGTGGGAATCACGTGTCAATCACGTGGGAATCACGAGGGAATCACGTGTCAATTACGTGGGAATCACATGGGAATCACGTGTCAATCACGTGGGAATCACGAGGGAATCACGTGTCAATCACGTGGGAATCACGTGGGAATCACGTGTCAATCACGTGGGAATCACGTGGGAATGTGTCAATTATGTGGGAATCACGTGGGAATCACGTGTCAATCACGTGGGAATCACGTGGGAATCACGTGTCAATCACGTGGGTATCACGAGGGAGTCACGTGGGAATCCCGTGGGAATCACGTGTCAATCACGTGGTAATCACGTGGGAATGTGTCAATCACATGGGACTCACGTGGGAATCACGTGTCAAACACGTGGGAATTAGTTGGGAATCACGTGTCAATCACGTGGGAATCACGTGGGAATCACGTGTCGATATCGTGAGAATCACGTGGGAATCACATGGGAATCACGTGTCAATCACGTGCGAATTAGGAGGGAATCACGTGTGAATCACGTGGGAATGAAGAGGGAATCACGTGTCAATCACGTGGGAATTAGGTTGGAATCACGTGTCAATCACGTGGGAATCACGAGGGAGTCACGTGGGAATCCCGTGGGAATCACGTGTCAATCACGTGGGAATCACGTGGGAATGTGTCAATCACGTGGGAACCACATGGGAATCACGTGTCAAACACGTGGGAATTAGGTGGGTGTCACGTGGGAATCCCGTGGGTATCACGTGTCAATCACGTGGGGATCACGAGGGAGTCACGTGGGAATCCCGTGGGAATCACGTGTCAATCACGTGGGAATCACGTGGGAATGTGTCAATCACGTGGGAATCACGTGGCAATCACGTGTCAATCACGTGGGAGTCACAAGGGAGTCACGTGGGAATCCCGAGGGAATCACTTGTCAGTTACGTGGTAATCACGTGGGAATGTGTCAATCACGTGGGAATCACGTGGGAATCACGTGTCAATCACGTGGGAATCACAAGGGAGTCACGTGGGAATCCCGTGGGAATCACGTGTCAGTCACGTGGTAATCACGTGGGAATGTGTCAATCACATGGGACTCACGTGGCAATCACGTGTCAAACACGTGGGAATTAGGTGGGAATCACCTGTCAATCACGTGGGAATCACGAGGGAGTCACGTGGGAATCCCGTGGGAATCACGTGTAAATCACGTTGGAATCATGTGTCAATCACATGGGACTCACGTGGGAATCACGTGTCAAACACGTGGGAATTAGTTGGGAATCACGTGTCAATCACGTGGGAATCACGTGGGAATCACGTGTCGATATCGTGAGAATCACGTGGGAATCACATGGGAATCACGTGTCAATCACGTGGTAATCACGAGGGAATCACGTGTCAATTATGTGGGAATGACATGGGAATCACGTGTCAATCACGTGGGAATCACGAGGGAATCACGTGTCAATCACGTGGGAATCACGGGAGAGTCAAGTTCGAATCTCGTGGTAATTACGTTGGAATCATGTGGGAATCACGTGTCAATCCTGTGGGAATCACGTGCGAATCAAGTGTCAATCACGAGGAATCACGTGGGAATCCCGTGGGAATCACGTGTCAATCACGTGGGAATCACGTGGGAATGTGTCAATCACGTGGGAATCACGTGTCAATCACATGGGAATTAGGTGGGAATACTTGTCAATCACGTGGGAATCACGTGTCAATCACATGGGAATCACGTGGGAATCACGTGGGAATCACGTGGGAATCATGTGGGAATCATGTGTCAATCACACGGGACTCACGTGGGAATCACGTGAGAATCATGTGTCAATCACATGGGACTCACGTGGGAATCATGTGTCAATCACGTGGCAATTACGAGGGAATCACGTGTCAATCACGTGGGAATCACGTGGGAATCACGTGTCAATCACGTGGGAATCACGTGGGAATCACGTGTCAATCACGTGGGAATTAGGTGGGAATCACGTGTCAATCACGTGGGAGTCACGAGGGAGTCACGTGGGAATCCCTTGGGAATCACGTGTCAATCAAGGGGGAAAAACGTGGGAATGTGTCAATCACGTGGGAATCACGTGGGAATCACGTGTCAATCACGTGGGAATTAGGTGGGAATCACGTGTCAATCACGTGGGAATCACGTGTCAATCACATGGGAATCACGTGAGAATCACGTGGGAATCACGTGGGAATCACGTGTAAATCACGTGGGAATCATGTGTCAATCACATGGGACTCACATGGGAATCACGTGTCAATCACGTGGGAATCACGTGAGAATGTGTCAATCACGTGGGAATCATGTGGGAATCACTTGTCATTTACGGGGGAATCACGTGGGAATGACGTGGGAATCACGTGTCAATCACGTGGAAATCATGAGGGAGTCACGTGGGAATCCCGTGTGAATCACGTGTCAATCACGTGGGAATCACGTGGGAATGTGTCAATCACGTGGGAATCATGTGGGAATCACGTGAGAATCATGTGTCAATCACATGGGACTCACGTGGGAATCATGTGTCAATCACGTGGCAATCACGAGGGAATCACATGTCAATCACGTGGGAATCACGTGGGAATCACGTGTCAATCCCGTGGGAATCACGTGCGAATCAAGTGTCAATCACGAGGAACCATGTGGGAATCACGTGGGAATCACGTGTCAATCACGGGGGAATCACGTGTTAATCACGTGGAAATCCCGTGGAAATCACGTGTCAATCACGTGGGAATCACGTGAGAATGTGTCAATCACGTGGGAATCAGTGTCAATCACTTGGGAATTAGGTGGGAATACTTGTCATTCAGGTGGGAATCACGACGGAGTCACGTGGGAATATTGTGGGAATCACCTGTCAATCACGTGGGAATCACGTGTCAATCACATGGGAATCATGTGTCAATCACATGGGACTCACGTGTGAATCACGTGAGAATCATGTGTCAATCACATGGGACTCACATGGGAATCATGTGTCAATCACGTGGCAATCACGAGGGAATCACGTGTCAATCACGTGGGAATCACGTGGGAATCACGTGTCAATCACGTGGGAATCACGTGGGAATCACGTGTCAATCACGTGGGAATTAGGTGGGAATCACGTGTCAATCACGTGGGAGTCACGAGGGAGTCACGTGGGAATCCCTTGGGAATCACGAGTCAATCAAGGGGGAATCACGAGGCAATGTGTCAATCACGTGGGAATCACGTGGGGATTACGTGTCAATCAGGTGGGAAACACGAGGGAGTCACGTGGGAATCCCGTGGGAATCACCTGTCAATCACGTGGGAATCACGTGTCAATCACATGGGAATCACGTGAGAATCACGTGGGAATCACGTGGAAATCACTTGTAAATCACGTGGGAATCATGTGTCAATCACATGGGACTCACGTGGGAATCACGTGTCAATCACGTGGGAATCACGTGGGAATGTGTTAATCACGTGGGAATCATGTGGGAATCACTTGTCATTTACGTGGGAATCACGTGGGTATGACGTGGGAATCACGTGTCAATCACGTGGAAATCACGAGAGAGTCACGTGGGAATCCCGTGTGAATCACGTGTCAATCACGTGGGAATCACGTGGGAATGTGTCAATCACGTGGGAATCATGTGGGAATCACTTGTCATTTACGTGGGTATCATGGGGGAATGATGCGGGAATCACGTGTCAATCATGTGAAAATCACGTAGGAATAACCTGTCAATCACATGGGAATCACGGGGGAAGCACGTGGGAATCACGTGTAAATCATGTGGAAATCACGTGGGAATCATGTGTCAATCACGTGGGACTCACGTGGGAATCAGGTGTCAATCACATGGAAATCACGAGGGAATCACGTGTCAATCACGTGCGAATCAGGTGGGAATCAAGTGTCAATCACGTGGGAATCACGTGTCAATCACGTGGGAATCACGAGGGAATCACCTGTAAATCACGTGGGAATTACGGGGGAATCACGTGTCAATCACGTGGGAATCACGAGGGAATCACCTGTCAATCACGTTGGAATCACGTCAGAATCACGTGGGAATCACGAGGGAATCACGTGTCAATCACGTGGGAATTAGGTTGGAGTCACGTGTCAATCACGTGGCAATCACGAGGGAGTAACATGTCAATCACGTGGGAATTAGGTTGGAATCATGTGTCAATCACGTGGGAATCACGAGGGAGTCACGTGGGAATCCCGTGGGAATCACGTGTAAATCACGTGGGAATCATGTGTCAATCACATGGGACTCACGTGGGAATCACGTGTCAATTACGTGGGAATAACGTGGGAATGTGTCAATCCCGTGGGAATCACGTGGGAATCACATGTCAAACACGTGGGAATTAGGTGGGAATCACGTGTCAATCACGTGGGAATCACCAGGGAATCATGAGGGAATCCCGTGGGAATCATGTGCCAATCACGTGGGAATCACGTGGGAATGTGTCAATCACGTGAGAATCACGTGGGAATCACGTGTCAATCACGTGGGAATTAGGTGGGAATCACGTGTCAATCACGTGGGAATCACGTGGGAATCACGTGTTAATCACGTGGGAATCCCGTGGGAATCACGTGTCAATCACGTGGGAATCACGTGTCAATCACATGGGAATCACGTGAGAATCACGTGGGAATCACGTGGGAATCACGTGGGAATCACGTGGGAATCATGTGTCAATCACATGGGACTCACGTGGGAATCCTGTGCCAATCACGTGGCAATCACGAGGGAATCACGTGTCAATCACTTGGGAATCACGTGGGAATCACGTGTCAATCACGTGGGAATCACGTCGGAATCACGTGTCAATCACGTGGGAATCACGTGGGAATCACGTGGGAATCACGTGGGAATCACGTGGGAATCACGTGGGAATCATGTGTCAATCACATGGGACTCACGAGGGAATCCTGTGTCAATCACGTGGCAATCACTAGGGAATCACGTGTCAATCACGTGGGAATCACGTGGGAATCACGTGTCAATCACGTGGGAATCCCGTGGGAATCACGTGTCAATCACGTGGGAATCACGTGGGAATGTGTCAATCACGTGTGAATCACGTGGGAATCACGTGTCAATCACGTGGGAATCATGAGGGAGTCATGTGGGAATCCCGTGGGAATCACGTGTCAATCACGTGGGAATCACGTGGGAATGTGTCAATCACGTGGGAATCAGGTGGGAATCACGTGTCAAACACGTGGGAATTAGGTGGGAATCACGTGTCAATCACGTGGGAATCACAAGTGAGTCACGTAGAAATCCCGGGGGAATCACGTGTCAATCACGTGGGAATCACGTGGGAATGTGTCAATCACGTGCGAATCACGTGGGAATCACGTGTCAATCACGTGGGAATCATGAGGGAGTCACGTGGGAATCCCGTGGGAATCACGTGTCAATCACGTGGGAATCACGTGGGAATGTGTCAATCACGTGCGAATCACGTGGGAATCACGTGTCAATCACGTGGGAATCATGAGGGAGTCACGTGGGAATCCCGTGGGAATCACGTGTCAATCACGGGGGAATCACGTGGGAATGTGTCAATCACGTGGGAATCACGTGTCAATCACATGGGAATTAGGTGGGAATACTTATCAATCACGTGGGAATCACGTGTCAATCACATGGGAATCACGTGAGAATCACGTGGGAATCACGTGGGAATCACGTTGGAATCACGTGGGAATCATGTGTCAATCACACGGGACTCACGTGGGAATCACGTGAGAATCATGTGTTAATCACATGGGACTCACGTGGGAATCATGTGTCAATCACGTGGCAATCACGAGGGAATCACGTGTCAATCACGTGGGAATCACGTGGGAATCACGTGTCAATCACGTGGGAATCACGTGGGAATCACGTGTCAATCACGTGGGAATTAGGTGGGAATCACGTGTCAATCACGTGGGAGTCACGAGGGAGTCACGTGGGAATCCCTTGGGAATCACGTGTCAATCAAGGGGGAAAAACGTGGGAATGTGTCAATCACGTGGGAATCAGGTGGGAATCACGTGTCAATCACGTGGGAATTAGGTGGGAATCACGTGTCAATCACGTGGGAATCACGAGGGAGTCACGTGGGAATCCCGTGGGAAGCACCTGTCAATCACGTGGGAATCACGTGTCAATCACATGGGAATCACGTGAGAATCACGTGGGAATCACGTGGGAATCACGTGTAAATCACGTGGGAATCATGTGTCAATCACATGGGACTCACATGGGAATCACGTGTCAATCACGTGGGAATCACGTGGGAATGTGTCATTCACGTGGGAATCATGTGGGAATCACTTGTCATTTACGGGGGAATCACGTGGGAATGACGTGGGAATCACGTGTCAATCACGTGGAAATCATGAGGGAGTCACGTGGGAATCCCGTGTGAATCACGTGTCAATCACGTGGGAATCACGTTGGATTGTGTCAATCACGTGGGAATCATGTGGGAATCACGTGAGAATCATGTGTCAATCACATGGGACTCACGTGGGAATCATGTGTCAATCACGTGGCAATCACGAGGGAATCACGTGTCAATCACGTGGGAATCACGTGGGAATCACGTGTCAATCCCGTGGGAATCACGTGCGAATCAAGTGTCAATCACGAGGAACCATGTGGGAATCACGTGGGAATCACGTGTCAATCACGTGGGAATCACGTGTCAAACACGTGGGAATTAGGTGGGAATCACGTGTCAATCACGTGATAATCACGAGGGAGTCACGTGGAAATCCCGTGGGAATCACGTGTCAATCACGTGGGAATCACGTGGGAATGTGTCAATCACGTGCGAATCACGTGGGAATCACGTGTCAATCACGAGGGAATCATGAGGGAGTCACGTGGGAATCCCGTGGGTATCACGTGTCAATCACGTGGGAATCACGTGGGAATGTATCAATCACGTGGGAATCAGGTGTGAATCACGTGTCAAACACGTTGGAATTAGGTGGGAATCACGTGTCAATCACGTGAGAATCACGAGGGAGTCACATGGGAATCCCTTGGGAATCACGTGTCAATCACGTGGGAATCATGTGGGAATGTGTCAATTACGTGGGAATTACGTGGGAATCACGTGTCAATCACGTGGGGATAAGGTGGGAATCACTTGTCAATCACGTGGGAATCACGAGGGAGTCACGTGGGAATCCCGTGGGAATCACGTGTCAATCATGTGGTAATCACGTGGGTATGTGTCAATCACATGAGAATCACGTGTCAATCACGTGGGAATTAGGTGGGAATCACGTGTCAATCACGTGGGAATCACGTGTCAATCACATGGGAATCACGTGGGAATCACTTGGGAATGACGTGTAAATCACGTGGGAATCATGTGTCAATCACATGGGACTCACGTGTGAATCACGTGAGAATCATGTGTCAATCACATGGGACTCACGTGGGAACCATGTGTCAATCACGTGGCAATCACGAGGGAATCACGTGTCAATCACGTGGGAATCATGTGGGAATCACGTGTCAATCACGTGGGAATCACGAGGGAGTCACGTGGGAATCCCTTGGGAATCACGTGTCAATCAAGGGGGAATCACGTGTGAATGTGTCAATCACGTGGGAATCACATGGGAATTACGTGTCAATCACGTGGGAATTAGGTGGGAATCACGTGTCAATCACGTGGGAGTCACGAGGGAGTCACGTGGGAATCCCTTGGGAATCACGTGTCAATCAAGGGGGAATCACGTGTGAATGTGTCAATCACGTGGGAATCACGTGGGAATCACGTGTCAATCACGTGGGAATTAGGTGGGAATCACGTGTCAATCACGTGGGAATCACGAGTGAGTCCCGTGGGAATCCCGTGGGAATCACTTGTCAATCACGTGGGAATCACGTGTCAATCACATGGGAATCACGTGGGAATCACCTGTCAATCACATGGGAATCACGTGGGAAGCACGTGGGAATCACGTGTAAATCACGTGGAAATCACGTGGGAATCATGTGTCAATCACGTGGGACTCACGTGGGAATCACGTGTCAATCACGTGGGACTCACGTGGGAATCACGTGTCAATCACGTGGGAATGATGAGGGAATCACGTGTCAATCACGTGCGAATAAGTTGGGAATCACGTGTCAATCACGTGGGAATCACGTGTCAATCACGTGGGAACCACGTGGGAATCACCTGTCAATCACATGGGAATCACGTGGGAAGCACGTGGGAATCACGTGTCAATCACGTGGGAATTAGTTGGGAATCACGTGTCAATCACGTTGGAATCACTTGAGAATCACGTGGGAATCACGAGGGAATCACGTGTCAATCACGTGGGAATTAGGTTGGAATCACGTGGCAATCACGTGGCAATCACGAGGAAGTCACATGTCAATCACGTGGGAACTAGGTTGGAATCACGTGTCAATCACGTGGGAATCACGAGGGAGTCACGTGGGAATCCCGTGGGAATCACGTGTCAAGCACGTGGGAATCACGTGGGAATGTGTCAATCACGTGGGAATCACGTGGCAATCACGTGTCAATCACGTGGGAATCACAAGGGAGTCACGTGGGAATCCCGAGGGAATCACTTGTCAATCACGTGGTAATCACGTGGGAATGTGTCAATCACGTGGGAATCACGTCGGAATCACGTGTCAATCACGTGGGAATCACAAGGGAGTCACGTGGGAATCCCGTGGGAATCACGTGTCAATCACGTGGTAATCACGTGGGAATGTGTCAATCACATGGGACTCACGTGGCAATCACGTGTCAAACACGTGGGAATTAGGTGGGAATCACGTGTCAATCACGTGGGAATCACGAGGGAGTCACGTGGGAATCCCGTGGGAATCACGTGTAAATCACGTGGGAATCATGTGTCAATCACATGGGACTCACGTGGGAATCACGTGGTAATCACGTGTCGATATCGTGAGAATCACGTGGGAATCACGTGGGAATCACGTGTCAATCACGTGGGAATCACGAGGGAATCACGTGTCAATTACGTGGGAATCACATGGGAATCACGTGTCAATCACATGGGAATCACGAGGGAATCACGTGTCAATCACGTGGGAATCACGAGGGAGTCACGTGGGTATCCCGTGGGAATCACGTGTCAATCACGTGGGAATCACGTGGGAATGTGTCAATTATGTGGGAATCACGTGGGAATCACGTGTCAATCACGTGGGAATCACGTGGGAATCACGTGTCAATCACGTGGGTATCACGAGGGAGTCACGTGGGAATCCCGTGGGAATCACGTGTAAATCACGTGGTAATCACGTGAGAATGTGTCAATCACATGGGACTCACGTGGGAATCACGTGTCAAACACGTGGGAATTAGTTGGGAATCACGTGTCAATCACGTGGGAATCACGTGGGAATCACGTGTCAATATCGTGAGAATCACTTGGGAATCACATGGGAATCACGTGTCAATCACGTGGTAATCACGAGGGAATCACGTGTCAATTACGTGGGAATGACATTGGAATCACGTGTCAATCACGTGGGAATCACGAGGGAATCACGTGTCAATCACGTGGGAATCACGGGAGAGTCAAGTTCGAATCACGTGGTAATTACGTTGGAATCATGTGGGAATCACGTGTCAATCCCGTGGGAATCACGTGCGAATCAAGTGTCAATCACGAGGAATCACGTGGGAATCCCGTGGGAATCACGTGTCAATCACGTGGGAATCACGTGGGAATGTGTCAATCACGTGGGAATCACGTGTCAATCACATGGGAATTAGGTGGGAATACTTGTCAATCACGTGGGAATCACGTGTCAATCACATGGAATCACGTGAGAATCACGTGGGAATCACGTGGGAATCACGTGGGAATCACGTGGGAATCATGTGTCAATCACACGGGACTCACGTGGGAATCACGTGAGAATCATGTGTCAATCACATGGGACTCACGTGGGAATCATGTGTCAATCACGTGGCAATCACGAGGGAATCACGTGTCAATCACGTGGGAATCACGTGGGAATCACGTGTCAATCCCGTGGGAATCACGTGCGAATCAAGTGTCAATCACGAGGAACCATGTGGGAATCACGTGGGAATCACGTGTCAATCACAGGGGAATCACGTGTTAATCACGTGGAAATCCCGTGGATATCACGTGTCAATCACGTGGGAATCACGTGAGAATGTGTCAATCACGTGGGAATCAGTGTCAATCACTTGGGAATTAGGTGGGAATACTTGTCAATCAGGTGGGAATCACGACGGAGTCACGTGGGAATCCTGTGGGAATCACCTGTCAATCACGTGGGAATCACGTGTCAATCACATGGGAATCACGTGAGAATCACGTGGGAATCACGTGGGAATCACGTGTAAATCACGTGGGAATCACGTGTCAATCACGTGGGAGTCACGAGGGAGTCACGTGGGAATCCATTGGGAATCACGTGTCAATCAAGGGGGAATCACGTGTGAATGTGTCAATCACGTGGGAATCACGTGGGAATCACGTGTCAATCACGTGGGAATTAGGTGGGAATCACGTGTCAATCACGTGGGAATCACGAGGGACTCACGTGGGAATCCCGTGGGAATCACTTGTCAATCACGTGGGAATCACGTGGGAATCACGTGGGAATCACGTGTCAATCACGTGGGAATCACGTGGGAATCACCTGTCAATCACATGGGAATCACGTGGGAAGCACATGGGAATCACGTGTAAATCACGTGGAAATCACGTGGGAATCATGTGTCAATCACGTGGGACTCACGTGGGAATCACGTGTCAATCACGTGGGAATGATGAGGGAATCACGTGTCAATCACGTGCGAATCAGGTGGGAATCACGTGTCAATCACGTGGGAATCACGTGTCAATCACGTGGGAATCACGTGGGAATCACCTGTCAATCACATGGGAATCACGTGGGAAGCACGTGGGAATCACGTGTCAATCACGTGGGAATTAGTTGGGAATCACGTGTCAATCACGTTGGAATCACTTGAGAATCACGTGGGAATCACGAGGGAATCACGTGTCAATCACGTGGGAATTAGGTTGGAATCACGTGTCAATCACGTGTCAATCACGAGGAAGTCACATGTCAATCACGGGGGAACTAGGTTGGAATCACGTGTCAATCACGTGGGAATCACGAGGGAGTCACATGGGAATCCCGTGGGAATCACGTGTCAATCACGTGGGAATCACGTGGGAATGTGTCAGTCACGTGGGAATTAGGTGGGTGTCACGTGGGAATCCCGTGGGTATCACGTGTCAATCACGTGGGGATCACGAGGGAGTCACGTGGGAATCCCGTGGGAATCACGTGTCAATCACGTGGGAATCACGTGGGAATGTGTCAATCACGTGGGAATCACGTGGCAATCACGTGTCAATCACGTGGGAATCACAAGGGAGTCACGTGGGAATCCTGAGGGAATCACTTGTCAATCACGTGGTAATCACGTGGGAATGTGTCAATCACGTGGGAATCACGTGGGAATCACGTGTCAATCACGTGGGAATCACAAGGGAGTCACGTGGGAATCCCGTGGGAATCACGTGTCAATCACGTGGTAATCACGTGGGAATGTGTCAATCACATGGGACTCACGTGGCAATCACGTGTCAAACACGTGGGAATTAGGTGGGAATCACGTGTCAATCACGTGGGAATCACGAGGGAGTCACGTGGGAATCCCGTGGGAATCACGTGTAAATCACGTGGGAATCATGTGTCAATCACATGGGACTCACGTGGGAATCACGTGGTAATCACGTGTCAATATCATGAGAATCACGTGGGAATCACGAGGGAATCACGTGTCAATCACGTGGGAATCACGAGGGAATCACGTGTCAATTACGTGGTAATCACATGGGAATCAAGTGTCAATCACGTGGGAATCACGAGGGAATCACGTGTCAATCACGTGGGAATCACGAGGGAGTCACGTGGGAATCCCGTGGGAATCACGTGTCAATCACGTGGGAATCACGTGGGAATGTGTCAATTATGTGGGAATCACGGGGGAATCACGTGTCAATCACGTGGGAATCACGTGGGAATCACGTGTCAATCACGTGGGTATCACGAGGGATTCACGTGGGAATCCCGTGGGAATCACGTGTCAATCACGTGGTAATCACGTGTAAATGTGTCAATCACATGGGACTCACGTGGGAATCACGTGTCAAACACGTGGGAATTAGTTGGGAATCATGTGTCAATCACGTGGGAATCACGTGGGAATCACGTGTCGATATCGTGAGAAATACGTGGGAATCACATGGGAATCACGTGTCAATCACGTGGTAATCACGAGGGAATCACGTGTCAATTACGTGGGAATGACATGGGAATCACGTGTCAATCACGTGGGAATCACGAGGGAATCACGTGTCAATCACGTGGGAATCACGGGAGAGTCAAGTTCGAATCACGTGGTAATTACGTTGGAATCATGTGGGAATCACGTGTCAATCCCGTGGGAATCACGTGCGAATCAAGTGTCAATCACGAGGAATCACGTGGGAATCCCGTGGGAATCACGTGTCAATCACGTGGGAATCACGTGGGAATGTGTCAATCACGTGGGAATCACGTGTCAATCACATGGGAATTAGGTGGGAATACTTGTCAATCACGTGGGAATCACGTGTCAATCACATGGGAATCACGTGAGAATCACGTGGGAATCACGTGGGAATCACGTGGGAATCATGTGTCAATCACACGGGACTCACGTGGGAATCACGTGAGAATCATGTGTCAATCACATGGGACTCACGTGGGAATCATGTGTCAATCACGTGGCAATCACGAGGGAATCACGTGTCAATCACGTGGGAATCACGTGGGAATCACGTGTCAATCACGTGGGAATCACGTGGGAATCACGTGTCAATCACGTGGGAATTAGGTGGGAATCACGTGTCAATCACGTGGGAGTCACGAGGGAGTCACGTGGGAATCCCTTGGGAATCACGTGTCAATCAAGGGGGAAAAACGTGGGAATGTGTCAATCACGTGGGAATCACGTGGGAATCACGTGTCAATCACGTGGGAATTAGGTGGGAATCACGTGTCAATCACGTGGGAATCACGAGGGAGTCACGTGGGAATCCCGTGGGAATCACCTGTCAATCACGTGGGAATCACGTGTCAATCACATGGGAATCACGTGAGAATCACGTGGGAATCACGTGGGAATCACGTGTAAATCACGTGGGAATCATGTGTCAATCACATGGGACTCACATGGGAATCACGTGTCAATCACGTGGGAATCACGTGGGAATGTGTCAATCACGTGGGAATCATGTGGGAATCACTTGTCATTTACGGGGGAATCACGTGGGAATGACGTGGGAATCACGTGTCAATCACGTGGAAATCATGAGGGAGTCACGTGGGAATCCCGTGTGAATCACGTGTCAATCACGTGGGAATCACGTGGGAATGTGTCAATCACGTGGGAATCATGTGGGAATCACGTGAGAATCATGTGTCAATCACATGGGACTCACGTGGGAATCATGTGTCAATCACGTGGCAATCACGAGGGAATCACGTGTCAATCACGTGGGAATCACGTGGGAATCAGTGTCAATCACTTGGGAATTAGGTGGGAATACTTGTCAATCAGGTGGGAATCACGAAGGAGTCACGTGGGAATCCTGTGGGAATCACCTGTCCATCACGTGGGAATCACGTGTCAATCACATGGGAATCA
Organism: Muntiacus reevesi; assembly: GCF_963930625.1. NCBI lineage: Eukaryota > Metazoa > Chordata > Mammalia > Artiodactyla > Cervidae > Muntiacus > Muntiacus reevesi. The sequence continues at coordinate 2,171,413 of NW_027077877.1, forward strand.
CGTAAGAATCACGTGGGAATCACCTGTCCATCACGTGGGAATCACGTGTCAATCACGTGGGAATCACGTGGGAATCACGTGTCAATCACGTGGGAATTAGGTGGGAATCACGAGTCAATCACGTGGGAGTCACGAGGGAGTCACGTGGGAATCCCTTGGGAATCACGAGTCAATCAAGGGGGAATCACGAGGCAGTGTGTCAATCACGTGGGAATCACGTGGGGATCACGTGTCAATCAGGTGGGAATCACGAGGGTGTCACGTGGGAATCCCGTGGGAATCACCTGTCAATCACGTGGGAATCACGTGTCAATCACATGGGAATCACGTGAGAATCACGTGGGAATCACGTGGGAATCACTTGTAAATCACGTGGGAATCATGTGTCAATCACATGGGACTCACGTGGGAATCACGTGTCAATCACGTGGGAATCACGTGGGAATGTGTTAATCACGTGGGAATCATGTGGGAATCACTTGTCATTTACGTGTGAATCACGTGGGTATGACGTGGGAATCACGTGTCAATCACGTGGAATACACGAGGGAGTCACGTGGGAATCCCGTGTGAATCACGTGTCAATCAGGTGGGAATCACGTGGGAATGTGTCAATCACGTGGGAATCATGTGGGAATCACTTGTCATTTACGTGGGTATCATGGGGGAATGATGCGGGAATCACGTGTCAATCACGTGAAAATCACGTAGGAATAACCTGTCAATCACATGGGAATCACGGGGGAAGCACGTGGGAATCACGTGTAAATCACGTGGAAATCACGTGGGAATCATGTGTCAATCACGTGGGACTCACGTGGGAATCAGGTGTCAATCACATGGAAATCACGAGGGAATCACGTGTCAATCACGTGCGAATCATGTGGGAATCAAGTGTCAATCACGTGGGAATCACGTGTCAATCACGTGGGAATCACGAGGGAATCACCTGTAAATCACGTGGGAATTACGGGGGAATCACGTGTCAATCACGTGGGAATCACGAGGGAATCACGTGTCAATCACGTTGGAATCACGTGAGAATCACGTGGGAATCACTAGGGAATCACGTGTCAATCACGTGGGAATTAGGTTGGAGTCACGTGTCAATCACGTGTCAATCACGGGGGAATCACGAGGGAATGTGTCAATCACGTGGGAATCCCGTGGGAATCACGTGTCAATCACGTGGTAATCACGTGGGAATGTGTCAATCACGTGGGAATCACGTGGCAATCCCGTGTCAATCACGTGGGTATCACGAGGGAGTCACGTGGGAATCCCGTAGGAATCACATGTCAATCACGTGGTAATCACGGGGGAATGTGTCAATCACGTGGGAATCACGTGGGAATCACGTGTCAATCACGTGGGAATTAGGTGGAAATCACGTGTCAATCACGTGGGAATCACGTGAGAATCACGTGGGAATCACGAGGGAATCACATGTCAATCACGTGGGAATTAGGTTGGAATCACGTGTCAATCACGTGGCAATCACGAGGGAGGCACATGTCAATCACGTGGGAATTAGGTTGGAATCAAGTGTCAATCACGTGGGAATCACGAGGGCGTCACGTGGGAATCCCGTGGGAATCACGTGTAAATCACGTGGGAATCATGTGTCAGTCACATGGGACTCACGTGGGAATCACGTGTCAATCACGTGGGAATTAGGTTGGAATCACGTGTTAATCACGTGGGAATCACGAGGGAGTCACGTGGGAATCCCGTGGGAATCACGTGTCAATTACGTGGGAATAACTTGGGAATGTGTCAATCACGTGGGAATCACGTGGGAATCACATGTCAAACACGTGGGAATTAGGTGGGAATCACGTGTCAATCACGTGGGAATCACGAGGGAATCATGAGGGAATCCCGTGGAAATCATGTGCCAATCACGTGGGAATCACGTGGGAATGTGTCAATCACGTGAGAATCACGTGGGAATCACGTGTCAATCACGTGGGAATTAGGTGGGAATCACGTGTCAATCACGTGGGAATCCCGTGGGAATCACGTGTTAATCACGTGGGAATCCCATGGGAATCACGTGTCAATCACGTGGGAATCACGTGGGAATGTGTCAATCACGTGGGAATTAGGTGGGAATACTTGTCAATCACGTGGGAATCACGACGGAGTCACGTGGGAATCCTGTGGGAATCACCTGTCAATCACGTGGGAATCACGTGTCAATCACATGGGAATCACGTGAGAATCACGTGGGAATCACGTGGGAATCACGTGGGAATCACGTGGGAATCATGTGTCAATCACATGGGACTCACGTGGGAATCCTGTGTCAATCACGTGGCAATCACGAGGGAATAACGTGTCAATCACGTGGGAATCACGTGGGAATCACGTGTCAATCACGTGGGAATCACGTGGGAATCACGTGTCAATCACGTGGGAATTAGCTGGGAATCACGTGTCAATCACGTGGGAGTCACGAGGGAGTCACATTGGAATCCCTTGGGAATCACGTGTCAATCAAGGGGGAATCACGTGGCAATGTGTCAATCACGTGGGAATCACGTGTCAATCACGTGGGAATTAGGTGGGAATCACGTATCAATCACGTGGGAATCAGGAGGGAGTCACGTGGGAATCCCGTGGGAATCACCTGTCACTCACGTGGGAATCACGTGTCAATCACATGGGAATCACGTGAGAATCACGTGGGAATCACGTGGGAATCACGTGTAAATCACGTGGGAATCATGTGTCAATCACATGGGTGTCACGTGGGAATCACGTGTCAATCACGTGGGAATCACTTGGGAATATGTCAATCACGTGGGAATCATGTGGGAATCACTTGTTATATACGTGGGAATCACGTGGGAATGTGTCAATCACGTGGGAATCATGTGGGAATCACATGTCAAACACGTGGGAATTAGGTGGGAATCACGTGTCAATCACGTGGGAATCACGAGGGAATCATGAGGGAATCCCGTGGGAATCATGTGCCAATCACGTGGGAATCACGTGGAAATGTGTCAATCACGTGAGAATCACGTGGGAATCACGTGTCAATCACGTGGGAATTAGGTGGGAATCACGTGTCAATCACGTGGGAATCACGTGGGAATCACGTGTTAATCACGTGGGAATCCCGTGGGAATCACGTGTCAATCACGTGTGAATCACGTGGGAATGTGTCAATCACGTGGGAATCACGTGTCAATCACGTCGGAATTAGGTGGGAATACTTGTCAATCATGTGGGAATCACGACGGAGTCACGTGGGAATCCTGTGGGAATCACCTGTCAATCACGTGGGAATCACGTGTCAATCACATGGGAATCACGTGAGAATCACGTGGGAATCACGTGGGAATCACGTGGGAATCACGTGGGAATCATGTGTCAATCACATGGGACTCACGTGGGAATCATGTGTCAATCAGGTGGCAATCACGAGGGAATCACGTGTCAATCACGTGGGAATCACGTGGGAATCACGTGTCAATCACGTGGGAATCACGTGTCAATCACGTGGGAATTAGGTGGAAATCACGTGTCAATCACGTGGGAGTCACGAGGGAGTCACATGGGAATCCCTTGGGAATCACGTGTCAATCAAGGGGGAATCACGTGGCAATGTGTCAATCACGTGGGAATCACGTGGGAATCACGTGTCAGTCACGTGGGAATTAGGTGGGAATCACGTGTCAATCACGTGGGAATCACGAGGGAGTCACGTGGGAATCCCGTGGGAATCACCTGTCAATCACGTGGGAATCACGTGTCAATCACATGGGAATCACGTGAGAATCACGTGGGAATCACGTGGGAATCACGTGTAAATCACGTGGGAATCATGTGTCAATCACATGGGACTCACGTGGGAATCACGTGTCAATCACGTGGGAAGCACGTGGGAATATTTCAATCACGTGGGTATCATGTGGGAATCACTTGTCATATACGTGGGAATCACGTGGGAATGACGTGGGAATCTCGTGTCAATCACGTGGAAATCACGAGGGAGTCACGTGGGAATCCCGTGTGAATCACGTGTCAATCACGTGGGAATCACGTGGGAATGTGTCAAACACGTGGGAATCATGTGGGAATCACTTGTCATTTACGTGGGTATCACGTGGGAATGACGCGGGAATCACGTGTCAGTCACGTGAAAATCACGTGGGAATAACCTGTCAATCACATGGGAATCACGGGGGAAGCACGTGGGAATCACGTGGAAATCACGTGGGAATCATGTGTCAATCACGTGGGACTCAAGTGGGAATCACGTGTCAATCACATGGGAATCACGAGGGAATCACGTGTCAATCACGTGCGAATCAGGTGGGAATCACGTGTCAATCACGTGGGAATCACGTGTCAATCATGTGGGAATCACGAGGGAATCACCTGTAAATCACGTGGGAATCACGGGGGAATCACGTGTCAATCACGTGGGAATCACGAGAGAATCACGTGTCAATCACGTTGGAATCACGTGAGAATCACGTGGGAATCACGAGGGAATCACGTGTCAATCACGTGGGAATCAGGTTGGAGTCACGTGTCAATCACGTGGCAATCACGAGGGAGTCTCATGTCAATCACGTGGGAATTAGGTTGGAATCACGTGTCAATCACGTGGGAATCACGAGGGAGTCACGTGATAATCCCATGGGAATCACATGTAAATCACGTGGGAATCATGTGTCAATCACATGGGACTCACTTGGGAATCACGTGTCAATCACGTGAAAATAACGTGGGAATCACGTGTCAATCACGTGGGAATTAGGTTGGAATCACGTGTCAATCACGTGGGAATCACGAGGGAGTCACTTGGGAATCCCGTGGGAATCACGTTCAATCACGTGGGAATAACGTGGGAATGTGTCAATCACGTGGGAATCACGTGGGAATCAGGTGTCAAACACGTGGGAATTAGGTGGGAATCACGTGTCAATCACGTGGGAATCACAAGGGAATCACGAGGGAGTCACGTGGGAATCCCGTGGGAATCACGTGTCAATCTCGTGGGAATCACGTGGGAATGTGTCAATCACGTGGGAATCACGTGGCAATCACGTGTCAATCACGAGGGAATCACGAGGAGGTCACGTGGGTATCCGGTGGGAATCACGTGTCAATCACGTGGGAATCACGTGGGAATGTGTCATTTACGTGGGAATCACGTGGGAATCACGTGTCAATCACGTGGGGATAAGGTGGGAATCACTTGTCAATCACGTGGGAATCACGAGGGAGTCACGTGGGAATCCCGTGGGAATCACGTGTCAATCACGGGGGAATCACGAGGGAATGTGTCAATCACGTGGGAATCCCGTAGGAATCACATGTCAATCACGTGGTAATCACGGGGGAATGTGTCAATCACGTGGGAATCACGTGGGAATCACGTGTCAATCACGTGGGAATTAGGTGGAAATCACGTGTCAATCACGTGGGAATCACGTGAGAATCACGTGGGAATCACGAGGGAATCACATGTCAATCACGTGGGAATTAGGTTGGAATCACGTGTCAATCACGTGGCAATCACGAGGGAGTCACATGTCAATCACGTGGGAATTAGGTTGGAATCAAGTGTCAATCACGTGGGAATCACGAGGGCGTCACGTGGGAATCCCGTGGGAATCACGTGTAAATCACGTGGGAATCATGTGTCAGTCACATGGGACTCACGTGGGAATCACGTGTCAATCACGTGGGAATTAGGTTGGAATCACGTGTTAATCACGTGGTAATCACGAGGGAGTCACGTGGGAATCCCGTGGGAATCACGTGTCAATCACGTGCGAATCACGTGGGAATGTGTCAATCACGTGGGAATCATGTGGGAATCACTTGTCATTTACGTGGGAATCACGTGGGTATGAGAAGGGAATCACGTGTCAATCACGTGGGAATTAGGTTGGAATCACGTGACAATCACGTGGGAATCACGAGGGAGTCACGTGGGAATCCCGTGGAAATCACCTGTCAATCACGTGGGAATCACGTGTCAATCACATGGGAGTCACGTGAGAATCACGTGGGAATCACGTGGGAATCACGTGTAAATCACGTGGGAATCATGTGTCAATCACATGGGACTCACGTGGGAATCACGTGTCAATCACGTGGGAATCACGTGGGAATCACGTGTCAATCACGTGGCAATCACATGGGAATCACATGGGAATCACGTGGGAATCACGTGGGAATCACGTGGGAATCACGTGTCAATCACGTGGGAATCACGTGTCAATCACGTGGGTATCAGGTGGGAATGTGTCAATCACGTGGGAATCATGTGGGAATCACTTGTCATTTACGTGGGAATCACGTGGGTATGACATGGGAATCACGTGTCAATCACGGGGGAATTAGGTTGGAATCACGTGTCAATCACGTGGGAATCACGAGGGAGTCACGTGGGAATCCCGTGGGAATTACGTGTCAATCACGTGGGAATCACTTGTCAATCACGTGGGAATTAGGTGGGAATCACGTGTCAATCACGTGGGAGTCACGAGGGAGTCACATTGGAATCCCTTGGGAATCACGTGTCAATCAAGGGGGAATCACGTGGCAATGTGTCAATCACGTGGGAATCACGTGGGAATCACGTGTCAATCACGTGGGAATTAGGTGGGAATCACGTATCAATCACGTGGGAATCACGAGGGAGTCACGTGGGAATCACGTGGGAATCACCTGTCAATCACGTGGGAATCACGTGTCAATCACATGGGAATCACGTGAGAATCACGTGGGAATCACGTGGGAATCACGTGTAAATCACGTGGGAATCATGTGTCAATCACATGGGACTCACGTGGGAATCACGTGTCAATCACGTGGGAATCACGTGGGAATATGTCAATCACGTGGGAATCATGTGGGAATCACTTGTTATATACGTGGGAATCACGTGGGAATGTGTCAATCACGTGGGAATCACGTGGGAATCACATGTGAAACACGTGGGAATTAGGTGGGAATCACGTGTCAATCACGTGGGAATCACGAGGGAATCATGAGGGAATCCCGTGGGAATCATGTGCCAATCACGTGGGAAATACGTGGGAATGTGTCAATCACGTGAGAATCACGTGGGAATCACGTGTCAATCACGTGGGAATTAGGTGGGAATCACGTGTCAATCACGTGGGAATCACGTGGGAATCACATGTTAATCACGTGGGAATCCCGTGGGAATCACGTGTCAATCCCGTGGGAATCACGTGGGAATGTGTCAATCACGTGGGAATCACGTGTCAATCACGTCGGAATTAGGTGGGAATACTTGTCAATCACGTGGGAATCACGACGGAGTCACGTGGGAATCCTGTGGGAATCACCTGTCAATCACGTGGGAATCACGTGTCAATCACATGGGAATCACGTGAGAATCACGTGTGAATCACGTGGGAATCACGTGGGAATCACGTGGGAATCATGTGTCAATCACATGGGACTCACGTGGGAATCCTGTGTCAAACAGGTGGCAATCACGAGGGAATCACGTGTCAATCACGTGGGAATCACGTGGGAATCACGTGTCAATCACGTGGGAATCACGTGGGAATCACGTGTCAATCACGTGGGAATTAGGTGGAAATCACGTGTCAATCACGTGGGAGTCACGAGGGAGTCACATGGGAATCCCTTGGGAATCACGTGTCAATCAAGGGGGAATCACGTGGCAATGTGTCAATCACGTGGGAATCACGTGGGAATCACGTGTCAATCACGTGAGAATTAGGTGGGAATCAAGTGTCAATCACGTGGGAATCACGAGGGAGTCACGTGGGAATCCCGTGGGAATCACCTGTCAATCACGTGGGAATCACGTGTCAATCACATGGGAATCACGTGAGAATCACGTGGGAATCACGTGGGAATCACGTGTAAATCACGTGGGAATCATGTGTCAATCACATGGGACTCACGTGGGAATCACGTGTCAATCACGTGGGAATCACGTGGGAATATTTCAATCACGTGGGTATCATGTGGGAATCACTTGTCATATACGTGGGAATCACGTGGGAATGACGTGGGAATCTCGTGTCAATCACGTGGAAATCACGAGGGAGTCACGTGGGAATCCCGTGTGAATCACGTGTCAATCACGTTTGAATCACGTGGGAATGTGTCAAACACGTGGGAATCATGTGGGAATCACTTGTCATTTACGTGGGTATCACGTGGGAATGACGCGGGAATCACGTGTCAGTCACGTGAAAATCACGTGGGAATAACCTGTCAATCACATGGGAATCACGGGGGAAGCACGTGGGAATCACGTGGAAATCACGTGGGAATCATGTGTCAATCACGTGGGACTCACGTGGGAATCACGTGTCAATCACATGGGAATCACGAGGGAATCACGTGTCAATCACGTGCGAATCAGGTGGGAATCACGTGTCAATCACGTGGGAATCACGTGTCAATCATGTGGGAATCACGAGGGAATCACCTGTAAATCACGTGGGAATCACGGGGGAATCACGTGTCAATCACGTGGGAATCACGAGGGAATCACGTGTCAATCACGTGGGAATCAGGTTGGAATCACGTGTCAATCACGTGGGAATCACGAGGGAGTCACGTGGGAATCCCATGGGAATCACATGTAAATCACGTGGGAATCATGTGTCAATCACATGGTACTCACTTGGGAATCACGTGTCAATCACGTGAAAATAACGTGGGAATCACGTGTCAATCACGTGGGAATTAGGTTGGAATCACGTGTCAATCACGTGGGAATCACGAGGGAGTCACTTGGGAATCCCGTGGGAATCACGTTCAATCACGTGGGAATAACGTGGGAATGTGTCAATCACGTGGGAATCACGTGGGAATCACGTGTCAAACACGTGGGAATTAGGTAGGAATCACGTGTCAATCACGTGGGAATCACGAGGGAATCACGAGGGAGTCACGTGGGAATCCCGTGGGAATCACGTGTCAATCTCGTGGGAATCACGTGGGAATGTGTCAATCACGTGGTAATCACGTGGGAATCACGTGTCAATCAAGTGGGAATCACGTGGGAATGTGTCAATCACGTGGGAATCACGTGGCAATCACGTGTCAATCACGAGGGAATCACGAGGAAGTCACGTGGGTATCCGGTGGGAATCACGTGTCAATCACGTGGGAATCACGTGGGAATGTGTCAATTACGTGGGAATCACGTGGGAATCACGTGTCAATCACGTGGGGATAAGGTGGGAATCACTTGTCAATCACGTGGGAATCACGAGGGAGTCACGTGGGAATCCCGTGGGAATCACGTGTCAATCACGGGGGAATCACGTGGGAATGTGTCAATCACGTGGGAATCCCGTGGGAATCACGTGTCAATCACGTGGTAATCACGTGGGAATGTGTCAATCACGTGGGAATCACGTGGCAATCCCGTGTCAATCACGTGGGAATCACGAGGGAGTCACGTGGGAATCCCGTAGGAATCACATGTCAATCACGTGGTAATCACGGGGGAATGTGTCAATCACGTGGGAATCACGTGGGAATCACGTGTCAATCACGTGGGAATTAGGTGGAAATCACGTGTCAATCACGTGGCAATCACGAGGGAGTCACATGTCAATCACGTGGGAATTAGGTTGGAATCAAGTGTCAATCACGTGGGAATCACGAGGGCGTCACGTGGGAATCCCGTGGGAATCACGTGTAAATCACGTGGGAATCATGTGTCCGTCACATGGGACTCACGTGGGAATCACGTGTCAATCACGTGGGAATTAGGTTGGAATCACGTGTTAATCACGTGGGAATCACGAGGGAGTCACGTGGGAATCCCGTGGGAATCACGTGTCAATCACGTGCGAATCACGTGGGAATGTGTCAATCACGTGGGAATCATGTGGGAATCACTTGTCATTTACGTGCGAATCACATGGGTATGAGAAGGGAATCACGTGTCAATCATGTGGGAATTAGGTTGGAATCACGTGACAATCACGTGGGAATCACGAGGGAGTCACGTGGGAATCCCGTGGAAATCACCTGTCAATCACGTGGGAATCACGTGTCAATCACATGGGAGTCACGTGAGAATCACGTGGGAATCACGTGGGAATCACGTGTAAATCACGTGGGAATCATGTGTCAATGACATGGGACTCACGTGGGAATCACGTGTCAATCACGTGGGAATCACGTGGGAATCACGTGTCAATCACGTGGCAATCACATGGGAATCACGTGGGAATCACGTGGGAATCACGTGGGAATCACGTGGGAATCACGTGTCAATCAAGTGGGAATCACGTGTCAATCACGTGGGAATCACGTGGGAATCACGTGTCAATCACGTGGGAATCACGTGGGAATCACGTGTCAATCACGTGGGAATTAGGTGGGAATCACGTGTCAATCACGTGGGAATCACGAGGGAGTCACGTTGAAATCCCGTGGGAATCACGTGTCAATCACGTGGGAATCACGTGGGAATGTGTCAATCACGTGGGAATCACGTGGGAATCACGTGGCAATCACGTGGGAATCACGGGGCAATCACATAGCAATCACGTGAGAATCACATGGGAATCACGTGGGAATCACGTGTAAATCACGTGGGAATCATGTGTCAATCACATGGGACTCACTTGGGAATCACGTTGGAATCATGTGTCAATCACATGGGACTCACGTGGGAATCATGTGTCAATCACGTGGCAATCACGAGGGAATCACGTGTCAATCACGTGGGAATCACGTGGGAATCACGTGTCAATCACATGGGAATCACGTGGGAATCACCTGGGAATCACGTGTCAATCACTTGGGAATCACGTGGGAATCACGTGTCAATCATGTGAGAATCACGTGGGAATCACGTTTCAATCACGTGGGAATCACGTTAAAATCACGTGGGAATCACGTGTCAATCACTTGAGTATCACGTGGGAATCACTTGGAAAACACGTGTAAATCACTTGGGAATCCCATGGTAATCACGTGGGAATCACTTGTCAATCAAGTGGGAATCACGTGGGAATCACGTGGGAAGCACGTGGGAATCAAGTGTGCATCACATGGGAGTCACGTCGGAATCAGGTGAGAATCACGTGTCAATCACGTGAGTATCACGTGGGAATCATGTGGGAATCACGTGGGAATCACATGAGAATCACGTGTCATTCTCGTGGGAATCACTTGGGAATCACATAGGAATCACGTGGGAATCCCGTGTCAATCACGTGGGAATCAAGTGGGATCACGTGTCAATCACGTGGGAAACACGTGGGAATCACGTGTCAATCTCGTTGGAATCACTTCGAAAACGCGTGTCAATCACTTGGGAATCCCATGGGAATCACGTGGGAATCACTTGTCAATCACGTAGGAATCACGTGGGAATCACATGGGAATTACATGTCAATCACGTGGGAATCACGTGTCAATCACGTGGGAATCACGTGGGAATCACGTGGGAAGCATGTGGGAATCACGTGTGCATCACATTGGAGTCACGTGGGAATCACGTGAGAATCACGTGTCATTCATGTGGGAATCACGTGGGAATAACGTGGGAATCACGTGTGAATCACGTTGGAATCACGTGGGAATCACGTGGGAATCCCGTGTCAATCACGTGGGAATCTCGTGGGAATCACGTGTCAATCATGTGGGAATTACATGGGTATCACGTGGGAAGCACATGGGAATCACTTGTCAATCACGTGTGAATCACGTATCAGTCACGTGGGAATCACGTGTCAATCTGGTGGGAATCACGTTGGAGTTACGTGGGAATCACGAAGGAATCACGTAGTAATCAGGTGGGAATCACGTGTCAATCACGTGGGAATCACGTGGGAATCACTTGTCAATCACATGGAAATCACGTGTCAATCACGTGGGAATCACGTGGGAATCACATGTCAATCACGTGGAAATCACCTGTCAATCACGTGGGAATCATGTGGGAATCACGTGGGAATCACGTGAGAATCACATGTCAATCACGTGGGAATAACGTGGGTATCATGTGTGAATCACGTGTCAATCACGTGGTAATCATGTGGGAATCAAGTGTCAATCATGTGGGAATTACATGGGTATCACTTGGGAGTCACGTGGGAATCACGTGTCAATCACGTGGGAATCAAGTGTCAATCACGTTGGAATCATGTATCAGTCATGTGGGAATTACGTGGGCATCACGTGGGAATCACGTGTCAATGTTGTGGGAATCACGTGGGAATCACGTGGAAATCACGAGGGAATCACGTGTCAATCACGTGGGAATCACGAGGGAATCACTTGGGAATCACGTGGGAACCACGTGGGAATCACGTGGGAATCAAGTATCAGTCACATGGCAATCACGTGGGAATCACGTGGGAATAACGTGTCAATCTCGTGGGAATCACGTGGGAGTCACGTGGGAATCACGTGGGAATCACGTGTCAATCCCGTGGGAGTCACGAGGGAATCACGTGTGAATCACGTGGGAATCACTTGGGAATCACATGGGAATAACGTATCAGTCACGTGGGAATCACGTGGGAATCACGTGGGAATCACGTGTCAATCTCGTGGGAATCACGTGGGAGTCACGTGGGAATCACGTGGGAATCACATGTCAATCCCGTGGGAATCACGAGGGAATCACGTGTCAATCACGTGGGAATCACGTGGGAAGCACATGGGAAGCACGTGGGAAGCACGTGGGAATCACATGTGCATCACATTGGAGTCACGTGGGAATCACGTGAGAATCACGTGACAATCACGTGGGAATCACGTGGGAATCACATGTCAATCACGTGTGAATCACGTGGGAATCACGTGAGAATCACGTGGGAATCACGTGTCAATAACGTGTTAATCACGTGGGAATCACGTGTCAATCACGTTTGAATCACATGGGAATCACGTGTGAATCACGTGGGAATCACGTGGGAATCACGAGGGATAAACGTGGGAATCACGTATGAATCACGTGGGAATCACGTGTCAATCACGTGGGAATCATGTGGGAATCACGTGTCAATCACGTGGCAGTCACGTGGGAATCACGTGTCAATCACGTGATAATCATATCGAATTCAGGTGGGAGTCACATGGTAATCACGTGGTAATCACGTTCAATCACATGGGAATTACGTGGGAATCACGTGTCATTCACGTGGTAATCACGTGGGAATCACGTGGGAATAACATGTCAATCACGTGGGAATCACGTGGGAATCACGTGTCAATCATGTGGGAATCAAGTGTGTATCACGTGTCATTCACGTGAGAATCACGTGGGAATCAAGTGGGAATAACGTGGTAATCACGTGGCAATCACGTGTCAATCACATGGGAATAATGTGCCAATCACGTGGGAATCACGTGTAAATCACGTGGGAATCGCGTGGGAATCACGTGAAAATCACATGGGAATCACGTGTCAATCACGTGAGTATCACGTGGGAATCATGTGGAAATCGCGTGTCAATCACGTGGGAATCATGTGGGAATCAGGTGGGAATCACTTGTCAATCACGTGGAAATCACATGTCAATCACGTGGGAATCACGAGGGAATCACTTGGGAATCACGTGGGAATCACGTGGGAATCACGTGGGCATCATGTGGGCATCACGGTGTCAATCTCGTGGGAATCACGTGGGAATCACGTGGAAATCACGAGGGAATCACGTGTCAATCACGGGGGAATCACGAGGGAATCACTTGGGAATCACGTGGGAATCACATGGGAATCACGTGGGAATCACGTATCAGTCACGTGGGAATCACGTGGGAATCACGTGGAAATCACGTGTCAATCTCGTGGGAATCACGTGGGAGTCACGTGGGAATCACGTGGGAATCACGTGTCAATCCCGTGGGAGTCACGAGGGAATCACGTGTCAATCACGAGGGAAGCACGTGGGAATCACGTGTCAATCACATGGGAATCACGTGGGAATCACCTGGGAATCACGTGTCAATCATGTGGGAATCACGTGGGAAACACGTGAGAATTACGTGGGAATCACGTGTCAATCATGTAGGAATCACGTGGGAATCACATGACAATCACGTGGTTATCACGAGGGAATCACGTGGGAATCACGTGTCAATCTCGTGGGAATCAAGTGGGAATCACGTGGAAATCACGTGGGAATCACGTGTCAGTCACTTGGGAATCACGTTGGAATCACGTATCAGTCACGTGGGAATCATGTGGGAATCACGTATCAGTCACGTGGGAAATACGTGGGAATCACGTGCGAATCACGTGGGAATCACGTGTCAATCTCGTGCGAATCACGAGGGAATCACTTGAGAATCACGTGGGAATCACGTGGGAATCGCGTGGGAATCACGTGGGAATCACGTATCAGACAAGTGGGAATCACATGGGAATTACGTGGGAATCATTTGGGAATCACGTGAGAATCACGTGGGAATCACGTGTCAATCACGTGTCAATCACTTGGGAATCACGTGGGAATCACTTGGGAATCACGTGCGAAACACGTGGGAATCACGTGTCAATCATGTGGGAATCACGTGGGAATCATGTGAGAATCACGTGGGAATCACGTTTCAATCACATGACAATCACGTGTGAATCACGTGGGAATCACTTGGGAATCACGTGCGAAACACGTGGGAAACACGTGTCAATCTCATGGGAATCATGAAGGAATCACGTGAGAATCACGTGTCAATCTCGTGGGAATCACTTGTGAATCTCGTAGCAATCACGTGGGAATCACGTGTCAATCACGTGAGAATCACGAGGGAATCACGAGGGAATTTCCTGTCAATCACGTGGGAATCGCGTGGGAATCACTTGGGAATCACGTGTCAATCACGTGTCAATCACATTGGAATCACGTGGGTATTACGTGGGAATCACGTGTCAATCACGTGGGAATCACATGGGAATCACGTGTGAATCACGTGGGAATCACGTGGGAATCACGAGGGATAAACGTGGGAATCACGTGGGAATCACGTGGGAATCACGTGTCAATCACGTGGGAATCACGTGTCAATCACGTGGGAATCACGTGTCAATCACGTGAGTATCACGTGGGAATCACTTTGAAAACACGTGTCTATCATTTGGGAATCCCATGGGAATCACGTCGGAATCACTTGTCAATCACGTGGGAATCACGTGGGAATCACGTGGGAATTATGTGTTAATTACGTGGGAATCACGGGGGAATCACGTGGGAATCACGTGTCAATCACGTAGGAATCACGTGGGAGTCACGTGTCAATCACGTGGGAATCACGTGGGAATCACGTGGGAATCACGTGTCAAAAACGTGGGAATCACGTGGGAATCACGTGTCAATCCCGTGGGAGTCACGAGGGAATCACGTGTCAATCACGTGGGAATCACGTGGGAATCACGTGTCAATCACATGGGAATCACGTGGGAATCACCTGGGAATCACGTGTCAATCACGTGGGAATCACGTGGGAAACACGTGAGAATCACATGGGAATCACGTGTCAATCATGTAGGAATCAAGTGGGAATCACGTGGGAATCACGTTTCAATCACATGGGAATAACGTGCCAATCACGTGGGAATCACATGTAAATCACGTGGGAATCACGTGGGAATCACGTGTCAATCACGTGAGTATCACGTGGGATTCATGTGGAAATCGCGTGTCAATCACGTGGGAATCATGTGGGAATCAGGTGGGAATCACTTGTCAATCACGTGGCAATCACGTGGGAGTCACGGGGGAATCACGTGTCAATCACGTGGAAATCACGTGTCAATCATTTGGGAATCATGGGGGGATCACGTGGGAAGCAAGTGGGAATCACGTGGGAATCACGTGGGAATCACGTGTCAATCACGTGGGAGTCACGTTGGAATCACGTGGGAATCACTTGTCAATCACGTGGGAATCATGTGTATATCACGTGCCAATCACTTGTTAATCACGTGGGAATCACGTGTCAGTCACGTGGGTATCACGTGGGAATCACGTGGGAATCACGTGTCAATCACGTGTGAAACACATGGGAATCTCGTGTCAATAACGTGGGTATCACGTGGTAATCACATATGAATCACGTGTCAGTCACGTGAGATTCTCGTGGGAATCACGTGGGAATCACGTGTCAATCACGTGGGAATCATGTGGAAATCATGTATCAATCACGTGGGAATCATATAGAAATTACGTGGAAATCACGTGTCAATCACGTGTCAATCACGTGGGAATCACGTGGGAATCACTTGGGAATCACGTGTCAATCATGTGGGAATCACGTGGGAATCATGCGTAAATCATGTGGGAATCATGTGGGAATCACGTGGGAATCCCATGGGAATCATGTGGGGAATCACGTGGGAATCACGTGTCAATCACTTTGGAATCATGTGGGAATCACGTGTCAATCACGAGGGAATCAAGTGGGAATCACGTGGGAATCACTTGGGAATCACGTGGGAATCACCTGTCAATCACGTGGGAATCATGTGGGAATCACGTGTCAATCAAGAGGGAATCACGTGGGAATCACGTGGGAATCACTTCGGAATCACGTGGGAATCACGTGTCATTCACGTGGGAATCACGTGGGAATCACATGGGAATCACCTGTCAATCACGTGGGAATCACTTGGGAATCACGTGGGAATCACCTGTCAATCATGTGGGAATCACGTGGGAATCAGGTGGGAATCACCTGTCAATCACGTGGGAATCACTTGGGAATCACGTGGGAGTCACGTGGGTATCGCGTGGGAATCACGTGTCAATAACGTGGGAATCAGGTGGGAATCACGTGGGAATCACGTGGGAATCATGTATCAATCACGTGGGCATCACGTAGTCATCATGTGGGAAACACGTGGGAATGACGTGGGAATCACGTGGGAATCACGTGTCAATCACGTGGGAATCACGTGTGAGTCACGTGGGAATCACGTGGGAATCACCTGTCAATCACGTGGACATCACGGAAACATCACGTTGGAATCACTTGTCAATCACGTGGGTATCACGTGGGAATCAGGTGGGAATCATATGTCAATCACGTGGGAATCACGTGGGAATCACGTGGGAATCACGGGTGAATCACGTGTCAATCAAGTGGGAATCACATGGGAATCACGTGGGCATCACGTGGGCATCACGTGGCAATTATGTGGGAATCACGAGTCAATCACTTGGGTTTCACGTGGGAATCACGTGGGAATGACGTGGGAATCACGTGGGAAACACGTGGTAATCACGTGTCAATCAGGTGGGTATCACGTGGGAATCACATGGGAATCACTTGGGAATCACGTGTCAGTCATGTGGGAATCACGTGGGAATCACGTGTCAATCACGTGGGAATCACGTGGGAATCACTTGTCAATCACGTGGGAATCACGTGGGAAGCACATGTCAAAACGTGGGTATCACGTGCGAATCACGTGGGAATCACATGACAATCACGTGGAAATCACTAGGGAATCACGTGGGAAGCACCTGTCAATCTCGTGGGAATCACGTGGTAATCACGTGGGCGTCACGCGGGCATCACTTGGGAATCATGTGGGAATGACGTGTCAATCACTCTGGAATCACGTGGGAATCACGTGGGAATCATGTGGGAATCACATGTGAATCACGTGACAATCACATGGGAATCACGTGGGAATCACGTAGTAATCATGTCGAAATCAGGTGGGAATCACGTATCAATCACGTGGCAATTATGTGGGGTCACGTGTCAATCATGAGGAAATCACGTGGGAATAACGTGTCATTCACGTGGGAATCACGTGGGAATCACATGACAATCACGTGGTAATCACGTGTGAATCACGTGGGCATCACGTGGGCATCATGTGGGAATCATTTGGGAATCACGTGAGAATTACGTGTCAATCACGTGGGAATCACGTGGTAATCACGTGGGAATCACGTCAGATGCACGTGTTAATCACGTGTCAATCACGTGTCAATCACTTGGAAGTCACGTGGGAATCACGTGGGAATCACGTGTCAATCACGTGGGAATCACGTGAGAATCAAGTGTCAATCGGGTTGGAATCATGTGAGAATCACATTGGTATCACGTGGGAATCACCTGGGAATCACGTGTCAATCACGTGGGAATCACGTGGGAATCACGTGGGAAACACGTGCGAATCACGTGTTAATCACGTGGGAATCGCGGGTCAATCATGTGTGAAACACGTGGGAATCACGTGTGAATCACGTGGGTATCACATGGGAATCACGTAGGAATCAGGTGTCAGTCACGTGAGAATCACTTGGGAATCACGTGGGAATCACGTGTCAATCACGTGGGAATCACGTTGGAATCACGTGGGAATCACTTGTCAATCACGTGGGAATCACATGTCAATCACGTGGGTGTCACGTGGGAATCACGTGGGAATCACGTGTCAATCACGTGTGAAACACGTGGGAATCACGTTTCAATCACGTGGGTATCACGTGGTAATCATGTAGGAATCACGTGTCAGTCACGTGAGAATCACGTGTGAATTACGTGTCAATCACGTGGGAATCACGTGGAAATCATGTATCAATCACGTGGGAATCATGTAGAAATCACGTGGAAATCACGTGTCAATCACGTGTCAATCACGTGGGAATCACATGGGAATCACGTGGGAATCACTTGTAAGTCATGTGGGAATCACGTGGGAATCATGCGTAAATCATGTGGGAATCATGTGGGAATCACGAGGGAATCCCATGGGAATCATGTGGGAATCACGTGGGAATCACGTGTCAATCACGTGGGAATCACGTGTCAATCACTTGGGAATCATGTGGGAATCACGTGGGAATCCCGTGTCAATCACGTGGGAATCACGTGGGAATCACGTGTCATTCATTTGGGAATTACTTGGGGATCACCTGGGAAGCACATGGGAAACACTTGTCAATCACGTGTGAATCACGTATCAGTCACGTGGGAATCACGTGTCAATCTGGTGGGATTCATGTTGGAGTCACGTGGGAATCACGTAGGAATCACGTGGGAATCACGTGGAAATCACGTGTCAATCTCGTGGGAATCACGTGGGAGTCACGTGGGAATCACGTATCAGTCACGTGGGAATCACGTGGGAATCACATGGGAATCACGTGGGAATCACGTATCAGTCACGTGGGAATCACGTGGGAATCACGTGGAAATCACGTGTCAATCTCGTGGGAATCACGTGGGAGTCACGTGGGAATCACGTGGGAATCACGTGTCAATCCCGTGGGAGTCACGAGGGAATCACGTGTCAATCACGAGGGAAGCACGTGGGAATCACGTGTCAATCACATGGGAATCACGTGGGAATCACCTGGGAATCACGTGTCAATCATGTGGGAATCACGTGGGAAACACGTGAGAATTACGTGGGAATCACGTGTCAATCATGTAGGAATCACGTGGGAATCACATGACAATCACGTGGTTATCACGAGGGAATCACGTGGGAATCACGTGTCAATCTCGTGGGAATCAAGTGGGAATCACGTGGAAATCACGTGGGAATCACGTGTCAGTCACTTGGGAATCACGTTGGAATCACGTATCAGTCACGTGGGAATCATGTGGGAATCACGTATCAGTCACGTGGGAATCACGTGGGAATCACGTGCGAATCACGTGGGAATCACGTGTCAATCTCGTGCGAATCACGAGGGAATCACTTGAGAATCACGTGGGAATCACGTGGGAATCGCGTGGGAATCACGTGGGAATCACGTATCAGACAAGTGGGAATCACATGGGAATTACGTGGGAATCATTTGGGAATCACGTGAGAATCACGTGGGAATCACGTGTCAATCACGTGTCAATCACTTGGGAATCACGTGGGAATCACTTGGGAATCACGTGCGAAACACGTGGGAATCATGTGTCAATCATGTGGGAATCACGTGGGAATCATGTGAGAATCACGTGGGAATCACGTGTCAATCACATGACAATCACGTGTGAATCACGTGGGAATCACTTGGGAATCACGTGCGAAACACGTGGGAAACACGTGTCAATCTCATGGGAATCATGAAGGAATCACGTGAGAATCACGTGTCAATCTCGTGGGAATCACTTGTGAATCTCGTAGCAATCACGTGGGAATCACGTGTCAATCACGTGAGAATCACGAGGGAATCACGAGGGAATTTCCTGTCAATCACGTGGGAATCGCGTGGGAATCACTTGGGAATCACGTGTCAATCACGTGTCAATCACATTGGAATCACGTGGGTATTACGTGGGAATCAAGTGTCAATCACGTGGGAATCACATGGGAATCACGTGTGAATCACGTGGGAATCACGTGGGAATCACGAGGGATAAACGTGGGAATCACGTGGGAATCACGTGGGAATCACGTGTCAATCACGTGGGAATCACGTGTCAATCACGTGGGAATCACGTGTCAATCACGTGAGTATCACGTGGGAATCACTTTGAAAACACGTGTCTATCATTTGGGAATCCCATGGGAATCACGTCGGAATCACTTGTCAATCACGTGGGAATCACGTGGGAATCACGTGGGAATTATGTGTTAATTACGTGGGAATCACGGGGGAATCACGTGGGAATCACGTGTCAATCACGTAGGAATCACGTGGGAGTCACGTGTCAATCACGTGGGAATCACGTGGGAATCACGTGGGAATCACGTGTCAAAAACGTGGGAATCACGTGGGAATCACGTGTCAATCCCGTGGGAGTCACGAGGGAATCACGTGTCAATCACGTGGGAATCACGTGGGAATCACGTGTCAATCACATGGAAATCACGTGGGAATCACCTGGGAATCACGTGTCAATCACGTGGGAATCACGTGGGAAACACGTGAGAATCACATGGGAATCACGTGTCAATCATGTAGGAAACAAGTGGGAATCACGTGGGAATCACGTTTCAATCACATGGGAATAACGTGCCAATCACGTGGGAATCACATGTAAATCACGTGGGAATCACGTGGGAATCACGTGTCAATCACGTGAGTATCACGTGGGAATCATGTGGAAATCGCGTGTCAATCACGTGGGAATCATGTGGGAATCAGGTGGGAATCACTTGTCAATCACGTGGCAATCACGTGGGAGTCACGTGGGAATCACGTGTCAATCACGTGGAAATCACGTGTCAATCATTTGGGAATCATGGGGGGATCACGTGGGAAGCAAGTGGGAATCACGTGGGAATCACGTGGGAATCACGTGTCAATCACGTGGGAGTCACGTTGGAATCACGTGGGAATCACTTGTCAATCACGTGGGAATCATGTGTAAATCACGTGCCAATCACTTGTTAATCACGTGGGAATCACGTGTCAGTCACGTGGGTATCACGTGGGAATCACGTGGGAATCACGTGTCAATCACGTGTGAAACACATGGGAATCTCGTGTCAATCACGTGGGTATCACGTGGTAATCACATATGAATCACGTGTCAGTCACGTGAGATTCTCGTGGGAATCACGTGGGAATCACGTGTCAATCACGTGGGAATCATGTGGCAATCATGTATCAATCACGTGGGAATCATATAGAAATTACGTGGAAATCACGTGTCAATCACGTGTCAATCACGTGGGAATCACGTGGGAATCACTTGGGAATCACGTGTCAATCATGTGGGAATCACGTGGGAATCATGCGTAAATCATGTGGGAATCATGTGGGAATCACGTGGGAATCCCATGGGAATCATGTGGGGAATCACGTGGGAATCACGTGTCAATCACTTTGGAATCATGTGGGAATCACGTGTCAATCACGAGGGAATCAAGTGGGAATCACGTGGGAATCACTTGGGAATCACGTGGGAATCACCTGTCAATCACGTGGGAATCATGTGGGAATCACGTGTCAATCAAGAGGGAATCACGTGGGAATCACGTGGGAATCACTTCGGAATCACGTGGGAATCACGTGTCATTCACGTGGGAATCACGTGGGAATCACATGGGAATCACCTGTCAATCACGTGGGAATCACTTGGGAATCACGTGGGAATCACCTGTCAATCATGTGGGAATCACGTGGGAATCAGGTGGGAATCACCTGTCAATCACGTGGGAATCACTTGGGAATCACGTGGGAGTCACGTGGGTATCACGTGGGAATCACGTGTCAATAACGTGGGAATCAGGTGGGAATCACGTGGGAATCACGTGGGAATCATGTATCAATCACGTGGGCATCACGTAGTCATCATGTGGGAAACACGTGGGAATGACGTGGGAATCACGTGGGAATCACGTGTCAATCACGTGGGAATCACGTGTGAGTCACGTGGGAATCACGTGGGAATCACCTGTCAATCACGTGGACATCACGGAAACATCACGTTGGAATCACTTGTCAATCACGTGGGTATCACGTGGGAATCAGGTGGGAATCATATGTCAATCACGTGGGAATCACGTGGGAATCACGTGGGAATCACGGGTGAATCACGTGTCAATCAAGTGGGAATCACATGGGAATCACGTGGGCATCACGTGGGCATCACGTGGCAATTATGTGGGAATCACGAGTCAATCACTTGGGTTTCACGTGGGAATCACGTGGGAATGACGTGGGAATCACGTGGGAAACACGTGGTAATCACGTGTCAATCAGGTGGGTATCACGTGGGAATCACATGGGAATCACGTGGGAATCACGTGTCAGTCATGTGGGAATCACGTGGGAATCACGTGTCAATCACGTGGGAATCACGTGGGAATCACTTGTCAATCACGTGGGAATCACGTGGGAAGCACATGGTAATCACATGTCAATCACGTCGGAATCACGTGGGAATCACATGTCAAAACGTGGGTATCACGTGCGAATCACGTGGGAATCACATGACAATCACGTGGAAATCACTAGGGAATCACGTGGGAAGCACCTGTCAATCTCGTGGGAATCACGTGGTAATCACGTGGGCGTCACGCGGGCATCACTTGGGAATCATGTGGGAATGACGTGTCAATCACTCTGGAATCACGTGGGAATCACGTGGGAATCATGTGGGAATCACATGTGAATCACGTGACAATCACATGGGAATCACGTGGGAATCACGTAGTAATCATGTCGAAATCAGGTGGGAATCACGTATCAATCACGTGGCAATTATGTGGGGTCACGTGTCAATCATGAGGAAATCACGTGGGAATAACGTGTCATTCACGTGGGAATCACGTGGGAATCACATGACAATCACGTGGTAATCACGTGTGAATCACGTGGGCATCACGTGGGCATCATGTGGGAATCATTTGGGAATCACGTGAGAATTACGTGTCAATCACGTGGGAATCACGTGGTAATCACGTGGGAATCACGTCAGATGCACGTGTTAATCACGTGTCAATCACGTGTCAATCACTTGGAAGTCACGTGGGAATCACGTGGGAATCACGTGTCAATCACGTTGGAATCACGTGAGAATCAAGTGTCAATCGGGTTGGAATCATGTGAGAATCACATTGGTATCACGTGGGAATCACCTGGGAATCACGTGTCAATCACGTGGGAATCACGTGGGAATCACGTGGGAAACACGTGCGAATCACGTGTTAATCACGTGGGAATCGCGGGTCAATCATGTGTGAAACACGTGGGAATCACGTGTGAATCACGTGGGTATCACATGGGAATCACGTAGGAATCAGGTGTCAGTCACGTGAGAATCACTTGGGAATCACGTGGGAATCACGTGTCAATCACGTGGGAATCACGTTGGAATCACGTGGGAATCACTTGTCAATCACGTGGGAATCACATGTCAATCACGTGGGTGTCACGTGGGAATCACGTGGGAATCACGTGTCAATCACGTGTGAAACACGTGGGAATCACGTTTCAATCACGTGGGTATCACGTGGTAATCATGTAGGAATCACGTGTCAGTCACGTGAGAATCACGTGTGAATTACGTGTCAATCACGTGGGAATCACGTGGAAATCATGTATCAATCACGTGGGAATCATGTAGAAATCACGTGGAAATCACGTGTCAATCACGTGTCAATCACGTGGGAATCACATGGGAATCACGTGGGAATCACTTGTAAGTCATGTGGGAATCACGTGGGAATCATGCGTAAATCATGTGGGAATCATGTGGGAATCACGAGGGAATCCCATGGGAATCATGTGGGAATCACGTGGGAATCACGTGTCAATCACGTGGGAATCACGTGTCAATCACTTGGGAATCATGTGGGAATCACGTGGGAATCCCGTGTCAATCACGTGGGAATCACGTGGGAATCACGTGTCATTCATTTGGGAATTACTTGGGGATCACCTGGGAAGCACATGGGAAACACTTGTCAATCACGTGTGAATCACGTATCAGTCACGTGGGAATCACGTGTCAATCTGGTGGGATTCATGTTGGAGTCACGTGGGAATCACGTAGGAATCACGTGGGAATCACGTGGAAATCACATGTCAATCACGTGGGAATAACGTGGGAACCACGTGGGAATCACTTGTCAATCACGTGGGAATCTCGCGGGAATCACGTGTCAATCATGTGGGAATCACGTGGGAATCACGTATCAATCAAGTGGGAATCACGTGGGAATCACATGTCAATCACGTGGGCATCACGAGGGAATCATTTGGGAATCACGAGGGAATCACGTGGGAATCACGTGGGAATCACTTGTCAATCACTTGGGAATCACGTGGGAATCACGTGAGTATCACGTGGGAATCACGTGTCAATCCCGTTGGAATCACGTGGGAATAATGTGACAATCACGTGTCATTCACGTGGGAACCACGTGGGAATCACGTGGGTATCACGTGTCAATCTCGTGGAAATCATGTGGGAATCACGTGGGAATCACGTGTCAATCCCGTTGGAATCATGTGGGAATAATGTGAGAATCACGTGTCATTCACGTGGGAGTCACTTTGGAATCACGTATGAAGCACGTGGGAATCACTTGTCAATCACGTGGGAATCACGTCGGAATCACGTGAGAATCACGGGGGAATCACGTGTCAATCACTTGTCAATCACGTTGGAATCACGTGGGAATCACTTGGGAATCACGTGCGAAACACGTGAGAAACACGTGTCAATCTCATGGGAATCATGAAGGAATCACGTGAGAATCACGTGTCAATCTCGTGGGAATCACTTGTGAAACTCATAGGAATCACGTGGGAATCACGTGTCAATCACGTGAGAATCACGAGGGAATCACGTGGGAATTTCGTGTCAATCACGTGGGAATCACTTGGGAATCACGTGTCAATCACGTGTCAATCACGTGGGATTCACGTGGGAATCACATGGGAATCACCTGTCAGTCTCGTGGGAACCACATGGGAATCACGTGTGAATCACGTGGGAATCACGTGGGAATCACGAGGGATAAACGTGGGAATCACTTGGGATTCACGTGGGAATCACGTGTCAATCACGTGGGAATCACGTGGGAATCACGTGTAAATCACGAGGCAGTCACGTGGGAATCACGTGTCAATCACGTGAGTATCACGTGGGAATCACTTGGAAAACACGTGTCTATCACTTGGGAATCCCATGGGAATCACGTGGGAATCACTTGTCAATCCCGTGGGAATCACGTGGGAATCACGTGGGAATCATGTGTTAATTACGTGGGAATCACGTGGGAATCACGTGGGAATCTCGTGTCAATCACGTAGGAATCACGTGGGAATCACGTGTCAATCACGTGGGAATCAAGTGTGTATCACGTGTCATTCACGTGAGAATCACGTGGGAATCACGTGGGAATAACGTGGTAATCACGTGGCAATCACGTGTCAATCACATGGGAATAACGTGCCAATCACGTGGGAATCACGTTTAAATCACGTGGGAATCACGTGGGAATCACGTGAAAATCACATGGGAATCACGTGTCAATCACGTGAGTATCACGTGGGAATCATGTGGAAATCGCGTGTCAATCACTTGGGAATCATGTGGGAATCAAGTGGGAATCACTTGTCAATCACGTGGCAATCACGTGGGAGTCACATGGGAATCACGTGTCAATCACGTGGAAATCACGTGTCAATCACGTGGGAATCATGTGGGAATCACGTGGGAAGCACGTGGGAATCACGTGGGAATCACGTGGGAATCACGTGTCAATCACGTGGCAATCACGTGGGAGTCACGTGGAAATCACGTGTCAATCACGTGGGAATCACGTGGGAATCACTTGTCAATCACCTGGAAATCACCTGTCAATCACGTGGGAATCACGAGGGAATCACTTGGGAATCACGTGATAATCACATGGGAATCATGTGGGAATCACGTGTCAATCTCGTGGGAATCACGTGGGAATCACATGGAAATCACGAGGGAATCACGTGTCAATCACGTGGGAATCACGAGGGAATCACTTGGGAATCACGTGGGAATCACGTGGGAATCACGTGGGAATCACGTATCAGTCACGTGGGAATCACGTGGGTCACGTGGGAATCACGTGTCAATCTCGTGGGAATCACGTGGGAGTCACGTGGGAATCACGTGGGAATCACGTGTCAATCCCGTGGGAGTCACGAGGGAATCACGTGTCAATCACGTGGGAATCACGTGGTAATCACGTGTCAATCACATGGGAATCACGTGGGAATCACCTGGGAATCACGTGTCAATCACGTGGGAATCACGTGGGAAACACGTGGGAATCACGTGTGAATCACGTGTCAATCATGTAAGAATCACGTGGGAATCACGTTAAAATCACGTGGGAATCACGTGTCAATCACTTGAGTATCACGTGGGAATCACTTGGAAAACACGTGTAAATCACTTGGGAATCCCATGGTAATCACGTGGGAATCACTTGTCAATCAAGTGGGAATCACGTGGGAATCACGTGGGAAGCACGTGGCAATCAAGTGTGCATCACATGGGAGTCACGTCGGAATCAGGTGAGAATCACGTGTCAATCACGTGAGTATCACGTGGGAATCATGTGGGAATCACGTGGGAATCACATGAGAATCACGTGTCATTCTCGTGGGAATCACTTGGGAATCACATAGGAATCACGTGGGAATCCCGTGTCAATCACGTGGGAATCAAGTGGGATCACGTGTCAATCACGTGGGAAACACGTGGGAATCACGTGTCAATCTCGTTGGAATCACTTCGAAAACGCGTGTCAATCACTTGGGAATCCCATGGGAATCACGTGGGAATCACTTGTCAATCACGTAGGAATCACGTGGGAATCACGTGGGAATTACATGTCAATCACGTGGGAATCACGTGTCAATCACGTGGGAATCACGTGGGAATCACGTGGGAAGCATGTGGGAATCACGTGTGCATCACATTGGAGTCACGTGGGAATCACGTGAGAATCACGTGTCATTCATGTGGGAATCACGTGGGAATAACGTGGGAATCACGTGTGAATCACGTTGGAATCACGTGGGAATCACGTGGGAATCCCGTGTCAATCACGTGGGAATCTCGTGGGAATCACGTGTCAATCATGTGGGAATTACATGGGTATCACGTGGGAAGCACATGGGAATCACTTGTCAATCACGTGTGAATCACGTATCAGTCACGTGGGAATCACGTGTCAATCTGGTGGGAATCACGTTGGAGTTACGTGGGAATCACGAAGGAATCACGTAGTAATCAGGTGGGAATCACGTGTCAATCACGTGGGAATCACGTGGGAATCACTTGTCAATCACATGGAAATCACGTGTCAATCACGTGGGAATCACGTGGGAATCACATGTCAATCACGTGGAAATCACCTGTCAATCACGTGGGAATCATGTGGGAATCACGTGGGAATCACGTGAGAATCACATGTCAATCACGTGGGAATAACGTGGGTATCATGTGTGAATCACGTGTCAATCACGTGGTAATCATGTGGGAATCAAGTGTCAATCATGTGGGAATTACATGGGTATCACTTGGGAGTCACGTGGGAATCACGTGTCAATCACGTGGGAATCAAGTGTCAATCACGTTGGAATCATGTATCAGTCATGTGGGAATTACGTGGGCATCACGTGGGAATCACGTGTCAATGTTGTGGGAATCACGTGGGAATCACGTGGAAATCACGAGGGAATCACGTGTCAATCACGTGGGAATCACGAGGGAATCACTTGGGAATCACGTGGGAACCACGTGGGAATCACGTGGGAATCAAGTATCAGTCACATGGCAATCACGTGGGAATCACGTGGGAATAACGTGTCAATCTCGTGGGAATCACGTGGGAGTCACGTGGGAATCACGTGGGAATCACATGGGAATAACGTATCAGTCACGTGGGAATCACGTGGGAATCACGTGGGAATCACGTGTCAATCTCGTGGGAATCACGTGGGAGTCACGTGGGAATCACGTGGGAATCACATGTCAATCCCGTGGGAATCACGAGGGAATCACGTGTCAATCACGTGGGAATCACGTGGGAAGCACATGGGAAGCACGTGGGAAGCACGTGGGAATCACATGTGCATCACATTGGAGTCACGTGGGAATCACGTGAGAATCACGTGACAATCACGTGGGAATCACGTGGGAATCACATGTCAATCACGTGTGAATCACGTGGGAATCACGTGAGAATCACGTGGGAATCACGTGTCAATTACGTGTTAATCACGTGGGAATCACGTGTCAATCACGTTTGAATCACATGGGAATCACGAGTGAATCACGTGGGAATCACGTGGGAATCACGAGGGATAAACGTGGGAATCACGTATGAATCACGTGGGAGTCACGTGTCAATCACGTGGGAATCACGTGGGAATCACGTGTCAATCACGTGGCAGTCACGTGGGAATCACGTGTCAATCACGTGATAATCATATCGAATTCAGGTGGGAGTCACATGGTAATCACGTGGTAATCACGTTCAATCACATGGGAATTACGTGGGAATCACGTGTCATTCACGTGGTAATCACGTGGGAATCAGGTGGGAATAACATGTCAATCACGTGGGAATCACGTGGGAATCACGTGTCAATCATGTGGGAATCAAGTGTGTATCACGTGTCATTCACGTGAGAATCACGTGGGAATCAAGTGTGAATAACGTGGTAATCACGTGGCAATCACGTGTCAATCACATGGGAATAATGTGACAATCACGTGGGAATCACGTGTAAATCACGTGGGAATCGCGTGGGAATCACGTGAAAATCACATGGGAATCACGTGTCAATCACGTGAGTATCACGTGGGAATCATGTGGAAATCGCGTGTCAATCACGTGGGAATCATGTGGGAATCAGGTGGGAATCACTTGTCAATCACGTGGAAATCACATGTCAATCACGTGGGAATCACGAGGGAATCACTTGGGAATCACGTGGGAATCACGTGGGAATCACGTGGGCATCATGTGGGAATCACGGTGTCAATCTCGTGGGAATCACGTGGGAATCACGTGGAAATCACGAGGGAATCACGTGTCAATCACGGGGGAATCACGAGGGAATCACTTCGGAATCACGTGGGAATCACATGGGAATCACGTGGGAATCACGTATCAGTCACGTGGGAATCACGTGGGAATCACGTGGAAATCACGTGTCAATCTCGTGGGAATCACGTGGGAGTCACGTGGGAATCACGTGGGAATCACGTGTCAATCCCGTGGGAGTCACGAGGGAATCACGTGTCAATCACGAGGGAAGCACGTGGGAATCACGTGTCAATCACATGGGAATCACGTGGGAATCACCTGGGAATCACGTGTCAATCATGTGGGAATCACGTGGGAAACACGTGAGAATTACGTGGGAATCACGTGTCAATCATGTAGGAATCACGTGGGAATCACGTGGGAATCACGTTTCAATCACGTGGGAATAACGTGCCAATCACGTGGGAATCACATGTAATTCACGTGTCATTCACGTGGCAGTCACGTTGGAATCACGTGGGAATCACGTGTCAATCACGTGTGAATCACGTAGGAATCACGTGTCAATCACGTGGGAATCACGAGGGATAAAGTTGGGAATCACGTGAGAATTATGTGGGAATCACGTGTCAATCACGTGGGAATCACGAGGGATAAACTTGGGAATCACGTGGGAATCACGTGGGAATCACGTGTCAATCACGTGGGAATCACGTGGGAATCACGTGTCAATCACGTGGCAGTCACGTGGGAATCACGTGTCAATCACGTGATAATCATATCGAATTCAAGTGGGAGTCACATGGTAATCACGTGGTAATCACGTTCAATCACATGGGAATAACGTGGGAATCACGTGTCAATCACGTGGGAATCAAGTGTGTATCACGTGTCATTCACTTGAGAATCACGTGGGAATCACGTGGGAATAGCGTGGTCATCACGTGGCAATCACGTGTCAATCACATGGGAATAACGTGCCAATCACGTGGGAATCACGTTTAAATCTCATGGGAATCACGTGGTAATCACGTAGGTATCACGTGGGAATCACGTGTCAATCACATGGTTATCACGAGGGAATCACGTGGGAATCACGTGGGAATCACGTATCAGTCACGTGGGAATCACGTGGGAATCACGTGGGAATCACGTGGGAATCATGTGGGAATCACATGTGAATCACGTGACAATCACATGGGAATCACGTGGGAATCACGTAGTAATCATGTGGAAATCAGGTGGGAATCACGTATCAATCACGTGGGAATTATGTGGGGTCACGTGTCAATCATGAGGAAATCACGTGGGAATAACGTGTCATTCACGTGGGAATCACGTGGGAATCACATGACAATCACGTGGTAATCACGTGTGAATCACGTGGGCATCACGTGGGCATCATGTGGGAATCATTTGGGAATCACGTGAGAATTACGTGTCAATCACGTGGGAATCACGTGGTAATCACGTGGGAATCACGTCAGATGCACGTGTTAATCACGTGTCAATCACGTGTCAATCACTTGGAAGTCACGTGGGAATCACGTGGGAATCACGTGTCAATCACGTGGGAATCACGTGAGAATCAAGTGTCAATCGCGTTGGAATCATGTGAGAATCACATTGGTATCCCGTGGGAATCACCTGGGAATCACGTGTCAATCACGTGGGAATCACGTGGGAATCACGTGGGAAACACGTGCGAATCACGTGTTAATCACGTGGGAATCGCGTGTCAATCATGTGTGAAACACGTGGGAATCACGTGTGAATCACGTGGGTATCACATGGGAATCACGTAGGAATCAGGTGTCAGTCACGTGAGAATCACTTGGGAATCACGTGGGAATCACGTGTCAATCACGTGGGAATCATGTTGGAATCACGTGGGAATCACTTGTCAATCACGTGGGAATCACATGTCAATCACGTGGGTATCACGTGGGAATCACGTGGGAATCACGTGTCAATCACGTGTGAAACACGTGGGAATCACGTTTCAATCACGTGGGTATCACGTGGTAATCATGTAGGAATCACGTGTCAGTCACGTGAGAATCACGTGGGAATTACGTGTCAATCACGTGGGAATCACGTGGAAATCATGTATCAATCACGTGGGAATCATGTAGAAATCACGTGGAAATCACGTGTCAATCACGTGTCAATCACGTGGGAATCACGTGGGAATCACGTGGGAATCACTTGTCAATCATGTGGGAAACACGTGGGAATCATGCGTAAATCATGTGGGAATCATGTGGGAATCACGTGGGAATCCCATGGGAATCATGTGGGGGAATCACGTGGGAATCACGTGTCAATCACATGGGAATCACGTGTCAATCACTTGGGAATCATGTGGGAATCACGTGGGAATCCCGTGTCAATCACGTGGGAATCACGTGGGAATCACGTGTCATTCATTTGGGAATTACTTGGGTATCACCTGGGAAGCACATGGGAAACACTTGTCAATCACGTGTGAATCACGTATCAGTCACGTGGGAATCACGTGTCAATCTGGTGGGAATCATGTTGGAGTCATGTGGGAATCACGTAGTAATCACGTGGGAATCACGTGGAAATCACATATCAATCACGTGGGAATAACGTGGGAACCACGTGGGAATCACTTGTCAATCACGTGGGAATCTCGCGGGAATCACGTGTCAATCATGTGGGAATCACGTGGGAATCACGTATCAATCAAGTGGGAATCACGTGGGAATCACATGTCAATCACGTGGGCATCACGAGGGAATCATTTGGGAATCACGAGGGAATCACGTGGGAATCACGTGGGAATCACTTGTCAATCACTTGGGAATCACGTGGGAATCACGTGAGTATCACGTGGGAATCATGTGGGAATCACGTGGGAATCACATGAGAATCACGTGTCATTCTCGTGGGAATCACTTGGGAATCACGTAGGAATCACGTGGGAATCCCGTGTCAATCACGTGGGAATCACGTGAAAATCACGTGGGAATCACGTGTCAATCACGTGAGTATCACGTGGGAATCACTTGGAAAACACGTGTAAATCACTTGGGAATCCCATGGTTATCACGTGGGAATCACTTGTCAATCAAGTGGGAATCACGTGGGAATCACGTGGGAAGCACGTGGGAATCAAGTGTGCATCACATGGGAGTCACGTCGGAATCAGGTGAGAATCACGTGTCAATCACGTGAGTATCACGTGGGAATCATGTGGGAATCACGTGGGAATCACATGAGAATCACGTGTCATTCTCGTGGGAATCACTTGGGAATCACGTAGGAATCACGTGGGAATCCCGTGTCAATCACGTGGGAATCACGTGGGATCACGTTTTAATCACGTGGGAAACACGTGGGAATCACGTGTCAATCTCGTTGGAATCACTTCGAAAACGCGTGTCAATCACTTGGGAATCCCATGGGAATCACGTGGGAATCACTTGTCAATCACGTAGGAATCACGTGGGAATCACGTGGGAATTACGTGTCAATCACGTGGGAATCACGTGTCAATCACGTGGGAATCACGTGGGAATCACGTGGGAAGCATGTGGGAATCACGTGTGCATCACATTGGAGTCACGTGGGAATCACGTGAGAATCACGTGTCATTCATGTGGGAATCACGTGGGAATAACTTGGGAATCACGTGTGAATCACGTTGGAATCACGTGGGAATCACGTGGGAATCCCGTGACAATCACGTGGGAATCTCGTGGGAATCACGTGTCAATCATGTGGGAATTACATGGGTATCACGTGGGAAGCACATGGGAATCACTTGTCAATCACGTGTGAATCACGTATCAGTCACATGGGAATCACGTGTCAATCTGGTGGGAATCACGTTGGAGTTACGTGGGAATCACGAAGGAATCACGTAGTAATCAGGTGGGAATCACGTGTCAATCACGTGGGAATCACGAAGGAATCACGTGGGAATCACGTGTCAATCACGTGTAAATCACGTGGGAATCACGTGCGTATTACGTGGGAATCACGTGTCAATCACGTGGGAATCAGATGGGAATCACGTGTGAATCACGTGGGAATCACGTGGGAACCACGAGGGATAAAAGTGGGAATCACGTGGGAATCACGTGTCAATCACGTGGGAATCACGTGGGAATCACATGTCAATCACGTGGCGGTCACGTGGGAATCACCTGGGAAACACGTGTCAGTCACGTGGGAATCACGTGTCAATTACATGGGAAGCACGTGGGAATCACGTGGGAATCACGTGTCAATCACGGGGGAATCACGTGGGAATCACATGAGAATCACGTGGGAATCACGTGTCAATCTCGTGGGAATCACTTGGGAGTCACGTGGGAATCACGTGGGAATCAAGTGTCAGTCACATGGGAATCACGTGGTAATCATGTATCATTCACGTGGGAATCACGTGGGAATCACTTGCAAATCACGTGGGAATCACATGTCAATCTCGTGGTAATCACGAGGGAATCACGTGAGAATCGTGTGGAAATCACGTGGGAATCATGTATCAGACAACTGGGAATCACGTGGGAATTACCTGGGATTCACGTGGGGATCACGTGTCAATCTCGTGGGAATCACGTGGGAATCACGTAGGAATCACGTATCAGTCACATGGGAATCACGTGTGAATCATGAGGGAATCACGTGGGAATCACGTGTCAATCTCGTGGGAATCAAGTGGGAATCACGTGGAAATCATGTGGAAATCACGTGTCAATCACTTGGGAATCACGTTGGAATCACGTATCAGTCACATGGGAATCACGTGGAAATCACGTGAGAATCACGTGGGAATCACGTGTCAATCTCGTGGGAATTACGTGGGAATCACGTGGGAATCTCGTGGGAATCACGTGTCAATATCGTGGGAATCACGTGTGAATCACGTGGAAATCAAGTGGGAATCACCTGTCAATCACGTGGGAATCACGAGGGAATCAGGTGGGAATCACGTGGGAATCACGTGGGAATCACGTTGGAATCATGTGGGAATCACGTGGGAATCACGTATCAGTCACGTGGGAATCATGTGGGAATCACGTGGGGATCACGTGAGAATCACGTGTCAATGTCGTGGGAATCACTTGGGAATCACATAGGAATCACGGGGGAATCACGTGGGAATCACGTGTCAATCACTTGGGAATCACGTGGGAATCACGTGTCAATCACGTGGGAATCACGTGGGAGTCACATGTCAGTCACTTGTGAATCACGTGGGAATCACATGTCAATCACGTGGAAATCACGTGGGAATCACGTGTCAATCACTTGGGAATCACATACGAATCATGTGGGAATCAGGTGGGAATCACGTGTCAATCACGTGGGAATCACGTTGGAATCACGTGTCAATCACGTGGGCATCACGTGAGAATCATTTGGGAATCACGTGGGAATCATGTGGGAATCACGTGGGAATCACGTGGGAATCACGTGTCAATCACTTGGGAATCACGTGGAAATCACATGAGAATCACGTGGGAGTCACGTGTCAATCAGGGGGGAATCACGTCAGAATCACGTGTCATTCACGTGGGAATCACGTGGGAATCACGTGGGAATCACGTGTCAATCACGTGGGAATCACGTGGGATTCACGGGTCAATCACGAGGGCAACACGTGGGAATCATTTGGGAATCACGTGGGAATCACGTGGGAATCACGTGGGAATCACGTGTCAATCAGTTGTGAATCAAGTGGTAATCACGTGAGAATCACGTGGGAGTCACGTGTCAATCAGGGGGGAATCACGTGAGAGTCACGTGTCAATCAGGTTGGAATCAATTTGGATTCACAGGTCAATCACGTGGGCATCAAGTGGGAATCATTTGGGAATCACGTTTGAATCACGAGGGAATCACGTGAGAATCACGTGTCAATCACTTGGAAATCACATGGTAATCACGTGAGAATCACATGGGAATAACGTGTCAATCACGTGTGAATATCGTGGGAATCACGTGAGAATCACTTGTCATTCACGTGGGAATCACGTGGGAATCATGGGTCAATCACGTGGGAAAAACTTGGGAATCAAGTGGGAATCACGTCGGAATCAGGTGAGATTCACGTGGGAATCACGTCTCAATCACGTGTGAATCACGTGGGAATCACGTGGGAAGCACGTGGGAATCACGTGACAATCACGTGTCAATCAAGTGGGAATCACGTTGGAATCACGTGAGATTCACTTGGGAATCATGTGTCAATCACGTGGGTATCAAGTGGGAATCACGTGTCAATCACGTGGGAATCACGTGGGAAACACGTGGGAAGCACGTGGGAATCACGTGACAATCACGTGTGAATCAAGTGGGAATCACGTTGGAATCACGTGAGATTCACTTGGGAATCATGTGTCAATCACGTGGGTATCAAGTGGGAATCACATGTCATTCATGTGGGAATCACGTGGGAATCACTTGTCAATCACGTAGGAATCACGTGGGAATCACGTGGGAATCACGTGTCAATCACGTGGGAATCACGTGGGAATCACGTGTCAGTCACTTGTGAATCACATGGCAATCACATGTCAATCACGTGGAAATCACGTCGGAATCACGTGTCAATCACTTGGGAATCACATACGAATCACGTGGGAATCAGGTGTGAATCACGTGTCAATCACGTGGGAATCACGTTGGAATCACGTGGCAATCACGTGGGCATCACGTGAGAATCATTTGGGAATCACGTGGGAATCATTTGGGAATCACGTGGGAATCACGTGGGAATCACGTGTCAATCACTTGGGAATCACGTGGAAATCACATGAGAATCACGTGGGAGTCACATGTCAATCAGGGGGGAATCACGTCAGAATCACGTGTCATTCACGTGGGAATCACGTGGGAATCACGTGGGAATCACGTGTCAATCACGTGGGAATCACGTGGGATTCACGGGTCAATCACGAGGGCAACACGTGGGAATCATTTGGGAATCACGTGGGAATCACGTGGGAATCACGTGTCAATCACTTGTGAATCAAGTGGTAATCACGTGAGAATCACGTGGGAGTCACGTGTCAATCAGGGGGGAATCACGTGGGAATCACGTGGGAATCACGTGGGATTCACGTGGGAGTCACGTGTCAATCAGGGGGGAATCACGTTAGAATCACGTGTCAATCACTTGGAAATCACATGGAAATCACGTGAGAATCACATGGGAATAACGTGTCAATCACGTGTGAATATCGTGGGAATCACGTGAGAATCACGTGTCATTCACGTGGGAATCACGTGGGAATCATGGGTCAATCACGTGGGAAAAACTTGGGAATCAAGTGGGAATCACGTCGGAATCAGGTGAGATTCACGTGGGAATCACGTCTCAATCACGTGTGAATCACGTGGGAATCACGTGGGAAGCACGTGGGAATCACGTGACAATCACGTGTCAATCAAGTGGGAATCACGTTGGAATCACGTGAGATTCACTTGGGAATCATGTGTCAATCACGTGGGTATCAAGTGGGAATCACGTGTCAATCACGTGGGAATCACGTGGGAATCACGTGGGAATCAGGTGGGAAGCACGTGGGAATCACGTGACAATCACGTGTGAATCAAGTGGGAATCACGTTGGAATCATGTGAGATTCACTTGGGAATCATGTGTCAATCACGTGGGTATCAAGTGGGAATCACGTGTCATTCATGTGGGAATCACGTGGGAATAACGTGGGAATCACGTGTGAACCACGTTGGAATCACGTGGGAATCACGTGGGAATCCCGTGTCAATCACGTGGGAATCACGTGGGAATCACGTGTCAATCATGTGGGAAACACGTGGGAATCACGTGTCAATCTCGTTGGAATCACTTCGAAAACGCGTGTCAATCACTTGGGAATCCCATGGGAATCACGTGGGAATCACTTGTCAATCACGTAGGAATCACGTGGGAATCACGTGGGAATCACGTGTCAATCACGTGGGAATCACGTGTCAATCACGTGGGAATCACGTGGGAATCACGTGGGAAGCATGTGGGAATCACGTGTGCATGACATGGGAGTCACGTGGGAATCACGTGAGAATCACGTGTCATTCATGTGGGAATCACGTGGGAATAACGTGGGAATCACGTGTGAATCACGTTTGAATCACGTGGGAATCACGTGGGAATCCCGTGTCAATCACGTGGGAATCACGTGGGAATCACGTGTCAATCATGTGGGAATTACATGGGTATCACGTGGGAAGCACATGGGAATCACTTGTCAATCACGTGTGAATCACGTATCAGTCACGTGGGAATCACGTGTCAATCTGGTGGGAATCACGTTGGAGTCACGTGGGAATCACGAGGAATCACGTGGGAATCACGTGGGAATCACATGTCAATCACGTGGGAATAACGTGGGAACCACGTGGGAATAACTTGTCAATCACGTGGGAATCTTGCGGGAATCACGTGTCAATCATGTGGGAATCACTTGGGAATCACGTATCAATCAAGTGGGAATCACATGGGAATCACATGTCAATCACGTGGGCATCACGAGGGAATCATTTGGGAATCACGAGGGAATCACGTGGGAATCACGTGGGAATCACTTGTCAATCACTTGGGAATCACGTGGGAATCACGTGAGAATCACGTGGGAATCACGTGTCAATCCCGTTGGAATCACGTGGGAATAATGTGACATTCACGTGTCATTCACTTGGGAACCACGTGAGAATCACGTGGGTATCAAGTGTCAATCTCGTGGGAATCACGAGGGAATCACGTGGGAATCACGTGTCATTCTCGTGGGAATCACGAGGGAATCACGTGAGAATCACGTGGGAATCACGTGGGAATCACGTGGGAATCACGTGGGAATCACGTATCAGACAAGTGGGAATCACGTTGGAATTACATGGGAATCACGTGGGAAGCACGTGTCAATCTCGTGGGAATCACGTGGGAATCACGTAGGTATCACGTGGGAATCACGTGTCAATCACATGGTTATCACGAGGGAATCACGTGGGAATCACGTGGGAATCACGTATCAGTCACGTGGGAATCACGTGGGAATCATATGGGAATCACATGTGAATCACGTGACAATCACATGGGAATCACGTGGGAATCACGTAGTAATCATGTGGAAATCAGGTGGGAATCACGTATCAATCACGTGGGAATTATGTGGGGTCACGTGTCAATCATGAGGAAATCACGTGGGAATCACTTGTCAATCACGTGGGAATCACATGTCAATCACGTGGGTATCACGTGGGAATCACGTGGGAATCACGTGTCTATCACGTGTGAAACACGTGGGAATCACGTTTCAATCACGTGGGTATCACGTGGTAATCATGTAGGAATCACGTGTCAGTCACGTGAGAATCACGTGGGAATTACGTGTCAATCACGTGGGAATCACGTGGAAATCATGTATCAATCACGTGGGAATCATGTAGAAATCACGTGGAAATCACGTGTCAATCACGTGTCAATCACGTGGGAATCACGTGGGAATCACGTGGGAATCACTTGTCAATCATGTGGGAATCACGTGGGAATCCCGTGTCAATCACGTGGGAATCACGTGGGAATTACGTGTCATTCATTTGGGAATTACTTGGGTATCACCTGGGAAGCACATGGGAAACACTTGTCAATCACGTGTGAATCACGTATCAGTCACGTGGGAATCACGTGTCAATCTGGTGGGAATCATGTTGGAGTCATGTGGGAATCACGTAGGAATCACGTGGGAATCACGTGGAAATCACATATCAATCACGTGGGAATAACGTGGGAACCACGTGGGAATCACTGGTCAATCACGTGGGAATCTCGCGGGAATCACGTGTCAATCATGTGGGAATCACGTGGGAATCACGTATCAATCAAGTGGGAATCACGTGGGAATCACATGTCAATCACGTGGGCATCACGAGGGAATCATTTGGGAATCACGAGGGAATCACGTGGGAATCACGTGGGAATCACTTGTCAATCACTTGGGAATCACGTGGGAATCACGTGAGTATCACGTGGGAATCACGTGTCAATCCCGTTGGAATCACGTGGGAATAATGTGACAATCACGTGTCATTCACGTGGGAACCACGTGGGAATCACGTGGGTATCACGTGTCAATCTCGTGGAAATCATGTGGGAATCACGTGGGAATCACGTGTCAATCCCGTTGGAATCATGTGGGAATAATGTGAGAATCACGTGTCATTCACGTGGGAGTCACTTTGGAATCACGTATGAAGCACGTGGGAATCACTTGTCAATCACGTGGGAATCACGTCGGAATCACGTGAGAATCATGTGGGAATCACTTGTCAATCACGTGGGAATCACGTGTCAATCACGTGGCAATCACGTGGGAATCACGTGTCAATCACGTGGGAATCACGTGGGAATCATGTGTCAATAAAATGGGAAGCACGTGGGAATCTCGTGGGAATCTCTTGTCAATCACAGGGGAATCACGTGGGAATCACGTGAGAATCACGTGGGAATCACGTGAGAATCACGTGTCAATCACGTGGGAATCACGTGTCAATCACGTGGAAATCACGTGGGAATCACGTGTCAGTCACCTGGGAATCACGTGGTAATCACGTATCAGTCACGTGGGAATCACGTGGGAATCACGTGTCAATCAAGTGGGAATCATGTGTCAATCACGTGGGAATCACGTGGGAATCACGTGTAAATCACGTGGAATCACGTGGGAATCACGTGGGATTCACGTGTCAATCACGTGTGAATCACGTGGGAATCAGGTGTTAATCACGTGGAATCACGTGGGAATCACGTGGGAATCAAGTGGGAATCATGTGTCAATCACGTGGGAATCACTTGTCAATCACGTGTCAATCACGTGGGAATCACGTGTGAATCAAGTGGGAATCATGTGTCAATCACGTGGGAATCACGTGGGAATCACGTGTAAATCACGTGGAATCACGTGGGAATCACGTGGGATTCACGTGTCAATCACGTGTGAATCACGTGGGAATCAGGTGTCAATCACGTGGAATCACGTGGGAATCACGTGGGAATCACGTGGATTTCATGTGTCAATCACTTGGGAATCACGTGGGAATCACTTGAGAATCACGTGTCATTCACGTGGGAATCACGTGAGAATCACGTGGGAATCACGTGTCAATCACGTGGGAATCACGTGGGAATCACTTGAGAATCACGTGTCATTCATGTGGGAATCACGTGGGAATCACGTGGGAATCACGTGTCAATCACGTGGGAATCACTTGGGAATCACTTGAGAATCACGTGTCATTCACGTGGGAATCACGTGAGAATCACGTGGGAATCACGTGTCAATCACGTGGGAATTACGTGGGAATCACGTGTCAATCTCTTGGGAATCACGAGGGAATCACGTGAGAATCACGTGGGAATCACGTGGGAATCACGTGGGAATCATGTGGGAATCACGTATCAGACAAGTGGGAATAACGTAGGAATCACGTGGGAATCACATGACAATCACGTGGTTATCACGAGGGAATCACGTGGGAATCATGTGTCAATCTCGTGGGAATCAAGTGGGAATCACGTGGAAATCACGTGGGAATCACGTGTCAGTCACTTGGGAATCACGTTGGAATCACGTATCAGTCACGTGGGAATCATGTGGGAATCACGTATCAGTCACGTGAGAATCACGTGGGAATCACGTGCGAATCACGTGGGAATCACATGTCAATCTCGTGGGAATCACGAGGGAATCACTTGAGAATCACGTGGGAATCACGTGGGAATCGCGTGGGAATCACGTGGGAATCACGTATCAGACAAGTGGGAATCACATGGGAATCACGTGAGAATTACGTGGGAATCACGTGTCAATCACGTGGGAATCACGTGGGAATCATGTGAGAATCACGTGGGAATCACGTGTCAATCACATGACAATCACGTGTGAATCACGTGGGAATCACTTGGGAATCACGTGCGAAACACGTGGGAATCACGTGTCAATCACGTGGGAATCACGTGGGAATCATGTGAGAATCACGTGGGAATCACGTGTCAATCACATGACAATCACGTGTGAATCACGTGGGAATCACTTGGGAATCACGTGCGAAACACGTGGGAAACACGTGTCAATCTCATGGGAATCATGAAGGAATCACGTGAGAATCACGTGTCAATCTCGTGGGAATCATGTGGGAATCACGTGGGAATCACGTGAGAATCACATGTCAATCACGTGGGAATAACGTGGGTATCATGTGTGAATCACGTGTCAATCACGTGGTAATCATGTGGGAATCAAGTGTCAATCATGTGGGAATTACATGGGTATCACTTGGGAGTCACGTGGGAATCACATGTCAATCACGTGGGAATCAAGTGTCAATCACGTGGGAATCATGTATCAGTCATGTGGGAATTACGTGGGCATCACGTGGGAATCACGTGTCAATCTTGTGGGAATCACGTGGGAATCACGTGGAAATCACGAGGGAATCACGTGTCAATCACGTGGGAATCACGAGGGAATCACTTGGGAATCACGTGGGAATCAAGTATCAGTCACATGGCAATCACGTGGGAATCACGTGGGAATAACGTGTCAATCTCGTGGGAATCACGTGGGAGTCACGTGGGAATCACGTGGGAATCACGTGTCAATCCCGTGGGAGTCACGAGGGAATCACGTGTGAATCACGTGGGAATCACGTGGGAATCACGTGGGAATGACGTGGGAATCACGTGGGAAACACGTGGTAATCACGTGTCAATCAGGTGGGTATCACGTGGGAATCACGTGGGAATCAATTGGGAATCACGTGTCAGTCATGTGGGAATCACGTGGGAATCACGTGTCAATCACGTGGGAATCACGTGGGAATCACTTGTCAATCACGTGAGAATCATGTGGGAAGCACATGGTTATCACATGTCAATCACGTCGGAATCACGTGGGAATCACATGTCAAAACGTGGGTATCACGTGCGAATCACGTGGGAATCACATGACAATCACGTGGAAATCACTAGGGAATCACGTGGGAAGCACCTGTCAATCTCGTGGGAATCACGTGGTAATCACGTGGGCATCACGCGGGCATCACTTGGGAATCATGTGGGAATGACGTGTCAATCACTCTGGAATCACGTGGGAATCACGTGGGAATCATGTGGGAATCACATGTGAATGACGTGACAATCACGTGGGAATCACGTGGGAATCACGTAGTAATGTGGAAATCAGGTGGGAATCACGTATCAATCACGTGGGAATTATGTGGGGTCACGTGTCAATCATGAGGAAATCACGTGGGAATAACGTGTCATTCACGTGGGAATCACGTGGGAATCACATGACAATCACGTGGTAATCACGTGTGAATCACGTGGGCATCACGTGGGCATCATGTGGGAATCATTTGGGAATCACGTGAGAACTACATGTCAATCACGTGGGAATCACGTGGGAATCACGTGGGAATCACGTCAGATGCACGTGTTAATCACGTGTCAATCACGTGTCAATCACTTGGAAGTCACGTGGGAATCACGTGGGAATCACGTGTCAATCAGGTGGGAATCACGTGAGAATCAAGTGTCAATCGCGTTGGAATCATGTGAGAATCACATTGCTATCTCGTGGGAATCACCTGGGAATCACGTGTCAATCACGTGGGAATCACGTGGGAATCACGTGGGAAACACGTGGGTATCACATGGGAATCACGTAGGAATCAGGTGTCAGTCACGTGAGAATCACTTGGGAATCACGTGGGAATCACGTGTCAATCACGTGGGAATCACGTTGGAATCACGTGGGAATCACTTGTCAATCACGTGGGAATCACATGTCAATCACGTGGGTATCACGTGGGAATCACGTGGGAATCACGTGTTAATCAGGTGTGAAACACGTGGGAATCACGTTTCAATCACGTGGGTATCACGTGGTAATCATGTAGGAATCACGTGTCAGTCACGTGAGAATCAC
Organism: Muntiacus reevesi; assembly: GCF_963930625.1. Classification (NCBI taxonomy): domain Eukaryota; kingdom Metazoa; phylum Chordata; class Mammalia; order Artiodactyla; family Cervidae; genus Muntiacus; species Muntiacus reevesi. The sequence goes on from NW_027077877.1 coordinate 2,214,828, forward strand.
GTGGGAATTACGTGTCAATCACGTGGGAATCACGTGGAAATCATGTATCAATCACGTGGGAATCATGTAGAAATCACGTGGAAATCACGTGTCAATCACGTGTCAATCACGTGGGAATCACGTGGGAATCACGTGGGAATCACTTGTCAATCTTGTGGGAATCACGTGGGAATCATGCGTAAATCATTTGGGAATCATGTGGGAATCACGTGGGAATCCCATGGGAATCATGTGGGGGAATCACGTGGGAATCACGTGTCAATCACGTGGGAATCACGTGTCAATCACTTGGGAATCACGTGGGAATCACGTGGGAATCACGTGTCATTCATTTGGGAATTACTTGGGTATCACCTGGGAAGCACATGGGAAACACTTGTCAATCACGTGTGAATCACGTATCAGTCACGTGGGAATCACGTGTCAATCTGGTGGGAATCATGTTGGAGTCACGTGGGAATCACGTAGGAATCACGTGGGAATCACGTGGAAATCACATGTCAATCACGTGGGAATAACGTGGGAACCAGGTGGGAATCACTTGTCAATCACGTGGGAATCTCGCGGGAATCACGTGTCAATCATGTGGGAATCACGTGGGAATCACATGTCAATCACGTGGGCATCACGAGGGAATCATTTGGGAATCACGAGGGAATCACGTGGGAATCACGTGGGAATCACTTGTCAATCACTTGGGAATCACGTGGGAATCACGTGAGTATCACGTGGGAATCACGTGTCAATCCCGTTGGAATCACGTGGGAATAATGTGACAATCACGTGTCATTCACGTGGGAACCACGTGGGAATCACGTGGGTATCACGTGTCAATCTCGTGGAAATCATGTGGGAATCACGTGGGAATCACGTGTCAATCCCGTTGGAATCATGTGGGAATAATGTGAGAATCACGTGTCATTCACGTGGGAGTCACTTTGGAATCACGTATGAAGCACGTGGGAATCACTTGTCAATCACGTGGCAATCACGTCGGAATCACGTGAGAATCACGTGGGAATCACTTGTTAATCACGTGGGAATCACGTGTCAATCAGGTGGGAATCTCGCGGGAATCACGTGTCAATCATGTGGGAATCACGTGGGAATCACGTATCAATCAAGTGGGAATCACGTGGGAATCACATGTCAATCACGTGGGCATCACGAGGGAATCACGTGAGTATCACGTGGGAATCACGTGTCAATCACTTGGGAATCACGAGGGAATCACGTGGGAATCACGTGGGAATCACTTGTCAATCACTTGGGAATCACGTGGGAATCACGTGAGTATCACGTGGGAATCACGTGTCACTCCCGTTGGAATCACGTGGGAATAATGTGACAATCACGTGTCATTCACGTGGGAACCACGTGGGAATCACGTGGGTATCACGTGTCAATCTCGTGGAAATCATGTGGGAATCACGTGGGAATCACGTGTCAATCCCGTTGGAATCATGTGGGAATAATGTGAGAATCACGTGTCATTCACGTGGGAGTCACTTTGGAATCACGTATGAAGCACGTGGGAATCACTTGTCAATCACGTGGCAATCACGTCGGAATCACGTGAGAATCACGTGGGAATCACTTGTTAATCACGTGGGAATCACGTGTCAATCACGTGGCAATCACGTGGGAATCACGTGTCAATCACGTGGGAATCACGTGGGAATCATGTGTCAATAAAATGGGAAGCACGTGGGAATCTCGTGGGAATCTCTTGTCAATCACAGGGGAATCACGTGGGAATCACGTGAGAATCACGTGTCAATCACGTGGGAATCACGTGTCAATCACGTGGAAATCACGTGGGAATCACGTGTCAGTCACCTGGGAATCACGTGGTAATCACGTATCAATCACGTGGGAATCACGTGGGAATCACGTGGGAATCACGTGTCAATCAAGTGGGAATCATGTGTCAATCACGTGGGAATCACGTGGGAATCACGTGTAAATCACGTGGAATCACGTGGGAATCACGTGGGATTCACGTGTCAATCACGTGTGAATCACGTGGGAATCAGGTGTCAATCACGTGGAATCACGTGGGAATCACGTGGGAATCAAGTGGGAATCATGTGTCAATCACGTGGGAATCACGTGGGAATCACGTGTAAATCACGTGGAATCACGTGGGAATCACGTGGGATTCACGTGTCAATCACGTGTGAATCACGTGGGAATCAGGTGTCAATCACGTGGAATCACGTGGGAATCACGTGTAAATCACGTGGAATCACGTGGGAATCACGTGGGAATCACTTGTCAATCACGTGGGAATCACGTGTCAATCACGTGGCAATCACGTGGGAATCACGTGTCAATCACGTGGGAATCACGTGGGAATCATGTGTCAATAAAATGGGAAGCACGTGGGAATCTCGTGGGAATCTTTTGTCAATCACAGGGGAATCACGTGGGAATCACGTGAGAATCACGTGGGAATCACGTGAGAATCACGTGTCAATCACGTGGGAATCACGTGTAAATCACGTGGAAATCACGTGGGAATCACGTGTCAGTCACCTGGGAATCACGTGGTAATCACGTATCAGTCACGTGGGAATCACGTGGGAATCACGTGGGAATCACGTGTCAATCAAGTGGGAATCATGTGTCAATCACGTGGGAATCACGTGGGAATCACGTGTAAATCACGTGGAATCACGTGGGAATCACGTGGGATTCACGTGTCAATCACGTGTGAATCACGTGGGAATCAGGTGTCAATCACGTGGAATCACGTGGGAATCACGTGGGAATCAAGTGGGAATCATGTGTCAATCACGTGGGAATCACGTGGGAATCAGGTGTAAATCACGTGTGAATCACGTGGGAATCAGGTGTCAATCACGTGGAATCACGTGGGAATCACGTGGGAATCACGTGGATTTCATGTGTCAATCACTTGGGAATCACGTGGGAATCACTTGAGAATCACGTGTCATTCACGTGGGAATCACGTGAGAATCACGTGGGAATCACGTGTCAATCACGTGGGAATCACGTGGGAATCATTTGAGAATCACGTGTCATTCATGTGGGAATCACGTGGGAATCACGTGGGAATCACGTGTCAATCACGTGGGAATCACTTGGGAATCACTTAAGAATCACGTGTCATTCCCGTGGGAATCACGTGAGAATCACGTGGGAATCACGTGTCAATCACGTGGGAATCACGTGGGAATCACTTGAGAATCACGTGTCATTCACGTGGGAATTACGTGGGAATCACGTGTCAATCTCGTGGGAATCACGAGGGAATCACGTGAGAATCACGTGGGAATCACGTGGGAATCACGTGGGAATCATGTGGAAATCACGTATCAGACAAGTGGGAATCACGTAGGAATCACGTGGGAATCACATGACAATCACGTGGTTATCATAGGGAATCACGTGGGAATCACGTGTCAATCTCGTGGGAATCAAGTGGGAATCACGTGGAAATCACGTGGGAATCACGTGTCAGTCACTTGGGAATCACGTTGCAATCACGTATCAGTCACGTGGGAATCATGTGGGAATCACGTATCAGTCACGTGGGAATCACGTGGGAATCACGTGCGAATCACGTGGGAATCACATGTCAATCTCGTGGGAATCACGAGGGAATCACTTGAGAATCACGTGGGAATCACGTGGGAATCGCGTGGGAATCACGTGGGAATCACGTATCAGACAAGTGGGAATCACATGGGAATTACGTGGGAATCACGTGGGAATCACGTGAGAATTACGTGGGAATCACGTGTCAATCACGTGTCAATCACTTGGGAATCACGTGGGAATCACTTGGGAATCACGTGCGAAACACGTGGGAATCACGTGTCAATCACGTGGGAATCACGTGGGAATCATGTGAGAATCACGTGGGAATCACGTGTCAATCACATGACAATCACGTGTGAATCACGTGGGAATCACTTGGGAATCACGTGCGAAACACGTGGGAAACACGTGTCAATCTCATGGGAATCATGAAGGAATCACGTGAGAATCACGTGTCAATCTCGTGGGAATCACTTGTGAATCTCGTAGGAATCACGTGGGAATCACGTGTCAATCACGTGAGAATCACGAGGGAATCACGAGGGAATTTCCTGTCAATCACGTGGGAATCGCGTGGGAATCACTTGGGAATCACGTGTCAATCACGTGTCAATCACATTGGAATCACGTGGGTATTACGTGGGAATCACGTGTCAATCACGTGGGAATCACATGGGAATCACGTGTGAATCACGTGGGAATCACGTGGGAATCACGAGGGATAAACGTGGGAATCACGTGGGAATCACGTGGGAATCACGTGTCAATCACGTGGGAATCACGTGTCAATCACGTGGGAATCACGTGTCAATCACGTGAGTATCACGTGGGAATTACTTTGAAAACACGTGTCTATCATTTGGGAATCCCATGGGAATCACGTCGGAATCACTTGTCAATCACGTGGGAATCACGTGGGAATCACGTGGGAATTATGTGTTAATTACGTGGGAATCACGTGGGAATCACGTGGGAATCACGTGTCAATCACGTAGGAATCACGTGGGAGTCACGTGTCAATCACGTGGGAATCATGTGGGAATCACGAGGGAATCACGTGTCAAAAACGTGGGAATCACGTGGGAATCACGTGTCAATCCCGTGGGAGTCACGAGGGAATCACGTGTCAATCACGTGGGAATCACGTGGGAATCACGTGTCAATCACATGGGAATCACGTGGGAATCACCTGGGAATCACGTGTCAATCACGTGGGAATCACGTGGGAAACACGTGAGAATCACATGGGAATCACGTGTCAATCATGTAGGAATCACGTGGGAATCACGTGGGAATCACGTTTCAATCACGTGGGAATAACGTGCCAATCACGTGGGAATCACATGTAAATCACGTGGGAATCACGTGGGAATCACGTGTCAATCACATGAGTATCACGTGGGAATCATGTGGAAATCGCGTGTCAATCACGTGGGAATCATGTGGGAATCAGGTGGGAATCACTTGTCAATCACGTGGCAATCACGTGGGAGTCACGTGGGAATCACGTGTCAATCACGTGGAAATCACGTGTCAATCACGTGGGAATCATGGGGGAATCACGTGGGAAGCAAGTGGGAATCACGTGTCAATCACGTGGCAATCACGTGGGAGTCACGTGGGAATCACGTGTCAATCACGTGGGAATCACGTGGGAATCACTTGTCAATCACGTGGAAATCACGTGTCAATCACGCGGGAATCACGTGGGAATCACATGTCAATCACGTGGAAATCACCTGTCAATCACGTGGGAATCATGTGGGAATCACGTGGGAATCACGTGAGAATCACATGTGAATCACGTGGGAATAACGTGGGTATCATGTGTGAATCACGTGTCAATCACGTGGTAATCATGTGGGAATCAAGTGTCAATCATTTGGGAATTACATGGGTATCACTTGGGCGTCACGTGGGAATCACGTGTCAATCACGTGGGAATCAAGTGTCAATCACGTGGGAATCATGTATCAGTCATGTGGGAATTACATTTGCATCACGTGGGAATCAAGTGTCAATCTTGTGGGAATCACTTGGGAATCACGTGGAAATCACGAGGGAATCACGTGTCAATCACGTGGGAATCACGAGGGAATCACTTGGGAATCACGTTTGAACCACGTGGGAATCACGTGGGAATCAAGTATCAGTCACATGGCAATCACGTGGGAATCACGTGGGAATAACGTGTCAATCTCGTGGGAATCACGTGGGAGTCACGTGGGAATCACGTGGGAATCACGTGTAAATCCCGTGGGAGTCACGAGGGAATCACGTGGGAATCACGTGGGAATCACATGTCAATCCCGTGGGAGTCACGAGGGAATCACGTGTCAATCACGTGGGAATCACGTGGGAAGCACATGGGAAGCACGTGGGAAGCACGTGGGAATCACATGTGCATCATATTGGAGTCACGTGGGAATCACGTGAGAATCACGTGTCAATCACATTGGAATCACGTGGGTATTACGTGGGAATCACGTGGGAATCACGTGACAATCACGTGTGAATCACGTGGGAATCACGTGAGAATCACGTGGGAATCACGTGTCAATAACGTGTTAATCACGTGGGAATCACGTGTCAATCATGTGGGAATCACGTGGGAAACACGTGAGAATTACGTGGGAATCACGTGTCAATCATGTAGGAATCACGTGGGAAACACGTGGGAATCACGTTTCAATCACGTGGGAATAACGTGCCAATCACGTGGGAATCACATATAGATCACGTGTCATTCACGTGGCAGTCACGTTGGAATCACGTGGGAATCACGTGTCAATCACGTGTGAATCACGTGGGAATCACGTGTCAATCACGTGGGAATCACGAGGGATAAACTTGGGAATCACGTGAGAATTATGTGGGAATCACGTGTCAATCACGTGGGAATCACGAGGGATAAACTTGGGAATCACGTGGGAATCACGTGAGAATCACGTGTCAATCACGTGGGAATCACGTGGGAATCACGTGTCAATCACGTGGCAGTCACGTGGGAATCACGTGTCAATCACGTGATAATCATATCGAATTCAAGTGGGAGTCACATGATAATCACGTGGTAATCACGTTCAATCACATGGGAATAACGTGGGAATCACGTGTCAATCACGTGGTAATCACGTGGGAATCACGTGTCAATCACGTGGGAATCAAGTGTGTATCACGTGTCATTCACGTGAGAATCACGTGGGAATCACGCGGGAATAGCGTGGTCATCACGTGGCAATCACGTGTCAATCACATGGGAATAACGTGCCAATCACGTGGGAATCACGTTTAAATCACGTGGGAATCACGTGGGAATCACGTGAAAATCACATGGGAATCACGTGTCAATCACGTGAGTATCACGTGGGAATCATGTGGAAATCGCGTGTCAATCACGTGGGATTCATGTGGGAATCAGGTGGGAATCACTTGTCAATCACGTGGCAATCACGTGGGAGTCACGTGGGAATCACGTGTCAATCATGTGGAAATCACGTGTCAAACACGTGCGAATCATGTGGGAATCACGTGGGAAGCACGTGGGAATCACACGGGAATCACGTGGGAATCACGTGTCAATCACGTGGCAATCACGTGGGAGTCACGTGGGAATCACGTGTCAATCACGTGTCAATCACGTGGGAATCACGAGGGAATCACTTGGGAATCACGTGGGAATCACGTGGGAATCACGTGGGAATCACGTATCAGTCACGTGGGAATCACTTGGGCATCACGTGGGAATCACGGTGTCAATCTCGTGGGAATCACATGGGAATCACGTGGAAATCACGAGGGAATCACGTGTCAATCACGTGGGAATCACGAGGGAATCACTTGGGAATCACGTGGGAATCACGTATCAGTCACGTGGGAATCACGTGGGAATCACGTGGGATTCACGTGTCAATCTCGTGGGAATCACGTGGGAGTCACGTGGGAATCACGTGGGAATCACGTGTCAATCCCGTGGGAGTCACGAGGGAATCACGTGTCAATCACGTGGGAATCATGTGGGAATCACGTGTCAGTCACATGGGAATCACGTGGGAATCACCTGGGAATCACGTGTCAATCATGTGGGAATCACGTGGGAAACACGTGAGAATCACGTGGGAATCACGTGTCAATCATGTAGGAATCACGTGGCAATCACGTGGGAATCACGTTTCAATCACGTGGGAATAACGTGCCAATCACGTGGGAATCACATGTAAATCACGTGGGAATCACGAGGGATAAACGTGGGAATCACTTGGGATTCACGTGGGAATCACGTGTCAATCACGTGGGAATCACGTGGGAATCACGTGTACATCACGTGGCAGTCACATGGGAATCACGTGTCAATCACGTGAGTATCACGTGGGAATCACTTGGAAAACACGTGTCTATCACTTGGGAATCCCATGGGAATCACGTGGGAATCACTTGTCAATCCCGTGGGAATCACGTGGGAATCACGTGGGAATCATGTGTTAATTACGTGGGAATCACGTGGGAATCACGTGGGAATCTCGTGGGAATCACTTGTCAATCACCTGGAAATCACCTGTCAATCACGTGGGAATCACGAGGGAATCACTTGGGAATCACTTGGGAATCACGTGCGAAACACGTGGGAATCACGTGTCAATCACGTGGGAATCACGTGGGAATCATGTGAGAATCACGTGGGAATCACGTGTCAATCACTTGTCAATCACGTTGGAATCACGTGGGAATCACTTGGGAATCACGTGCGAAACACGTGAGAAACACGTGTCAATCTCATGGGAATCATGAAGGAATCACGTGAGAATCACGTGTCAATCTCGTGGGAATCACTTGTGAAACTCATAGGAATCACGTGGGAATCACGTGTCAATCACGTGAGAATCACGAGGGAATCACGTGGGAATTTCGTGTCAATCACGTGGGAATCGCGTGGGAATCACTTGGGAATCACGTGTCAATCACGTGTCAATCACGTGGGAATCACGAGGGAATCACGTGGGAATTTCGTGTCAATCACGTGGGAATCGCGTGGGAATCACGTGGGAATCACGTGTCAATCACGTGGGAATCAAGTGTGTATCACGTGTCATTCACGTGAGAATCACGTGGGAATCACGTGGGAATAACGTGGTAATCACGTGGCAATCACGTGTCAATCACATGGGAATAACGTGCCAATCACGTGGGAATCACGTTTAAATCACGTGGGAATCACGTGGGAATCACGTGAAAATCACATGGGAATCACGTGTCAATCACGTGAGTATCACGTGGGAATCATGTGGAAATCGCGTGTCAATCACTTGGGAATCATGTGGGAATCAAGTGGGAATCACTTGTCAATCACGTGGCAATCACGTGGGAGTCACATGGGAATCACGTGTCAATCACGTGGAAATCACGTGTCAATCACGTGGGAATCATGTGGGAATCACGTGGGAAACACGTGAGAATTACGTGGGAATCACGTGTCAATCATGTAGGAATCACGTGGGAAACACGTGGGAATCACGTTTCAATCACGTGGGAATAACGTGCCAATCACGTGGGAATCACATATAGATCACGTGTCATTCACGTGGCAGTCACGTTGGAATCACGTGGGAATCACGTGTCAATCATGTGGGAATCACGTGGGAAACACGTGAGAATTACGTGGGAATCACGTGTCAATCATGTAGGAATCACGTGGGAAACACGTGGGAATCACGTTTCAATCACGTGGGAATAACGTGCCAATCACGTGGGAATCACATATAGATCACGTGTCATTCACGTGGCAGTCACGTTGGAATCACGTGGGAATCACGTGTCAATCACGTGTGAATCACGTGGGAATCACGTGTCAATCACGTGGGAATCACGAGGGATAAACTTGGGAATCACGTGAGAATTATGTGGGAATCACGTGTCAATCACGTGGGAATCACGAGGGATAAACTTGGGAATCACGTGGGAATCACGTGAGAATCACGTGTCAATCACGTGGGAATCACGTGGGAATCACGTGTCAATCACGTGGCAGTCACGTGGGAATCACGTGTCAATCACGTGATAATCATATCGAATTCAAGTGGGAGTCACATGATAATCACGTGGTAATCACGTTCAATCACATGGGAATAACGTGGGAATCACGTGTCAATCACGTGGTAATCACGTGGGAATCACGTGTCAATCACGTGGGAATCAAGTGTGTATCACGTGTCATTCACGTGAGAATCACGTGGGAATCACGCGGGAATAGCGTGGTCATCACGTGGCAATCACGTGTCAATCACATGGGAATAACGTGCCAATCACGTGGGAATCACGTTTAAATCACGTGGGAATCACGTGGGAATCACGTGAAAATCACATGGGAATCACGTGTCAATCACGTGAGTATCACGTGGGAATCATGTGGAAATCGCGTGTCAATCACGTGGGATTCATGTGGGAATCAGGTGGGAATCACTTGTCAATCACGTGGCAATCACGTGGGAGTCACGTGGGAATCACGTGTCAATCATGTGGAAATCACGTGTCAAACACGTGCGAATCATGTGGGAATCACGTGGGAAGCACGTGGGAATCACACGGGAATCACGTGGGAATCACGTGTCAATCACGTGGCAATCACGTGGGAGTCACGTGGGAATCACGTGTCAATCACGTGTCAATCACGTGGGAATCACGAGGGAATCACTTGGGAATCACGTGGGAATCACGTGGGAATCACGTGGGAATCACGTATCAGTCACGTGGGAATCACTTGGGCATCACGTGGGAATCACGGTGTCAATCTCGTGGGAATCACATGGGAATCACGTGGAAATCACGAGGGAATCACGTGTCAATCACGTGGGAATCACGAGGGAATCACTTGGGAATCACGTGGGAATCACGTATCAGTCACGTGGGAATCACGTGGGAATCACGTGGGATTCACGTGTCAATCTCGTGGGAATCACGTGGGAGTCACGTGGGAATCACGTGGGAATCACGTGTCAATCCCGTGGGAGTCACGAGGGAATCACGTGTCAATCACGTGGGAATCATGTGGGAATCACGTGTCAGTCACATGGGAATCACGTGGGAATCACCTGGGAATCACGTGTCAATCATGTGGGAATCACGTGGGAAACACGTGAGAATCACGTGGGAATCACGTGTCAATCATGTAGGAATCACGTGGCAATCACGTGGGAATCACGTTTCAATCACGTGGGAATAACGTGCCAATCACGTGGGAATCACATGTAAATCACGTGGGAATCACGAGGGATAAACGTGGGAATCACTTGGGATTCACGTGGGAATCACGTGTCAATCACGTGGGAATCACGTGGGAATCACGTGTACATCACGTGGCAGTCACATGGGAATCACGTGTCAATCACGTGAGTATCACGTGGGAATCACTTGGAAAACACGTGTCTATCACTTGGGAATCCCATGGGAATCACGTGGGAATCACTTGTCAATCCCGTGGGAATCACGTGGGAATCACGTGGGAATCATGTGTTAATTACGTGGGAATCACGTGGGAATCACGTGGGAATCTCGTGGGAATCACTTGTCAATCACCTGGAAATCACCTGTCAATCACGTGGGAATCACGAGGGAATCACTTGGGAATCACTTGGGAATCACGTGCGAAACACGTGGGAATCACGTGTCAATCACGTGGGAATCACGTGGGAATCATGTGAGAATCACGTGGGAATCACGTGTCAATCACTTGTCAATCACGTTGGAATCACGTGGGAATCACTTGGGAATCACGTGCGAAACACGTGAGAAACACGTGTCAATCTCATGGGAATCATGAAGGAATCACGTGAGAATCACGTGTCAATCTCGTGGGAATCACTTGTGAAACTCATAGGAATCACGTGGGAATCACGTGTCAATCACGTGAGAATCACGAGGGAATCACGTGGGAATTTCGTGTCAATCACGTGGGAATCGCGTGGGAATCACTTGGGAATCACGTGTCAATCACGTGTCAATCACGTGGGAATCACGAGGGAATCACGTGGGAATTTCGTGTCAATCACGTGGGAATCGCGTGGGAATCACGTGGGAATCACGTGTCAATCACGTGGGAATCAAGTGTGTATCACGTGTCATTCACGTGAGAATCACGTGGGAATCACGTGGGAATAACGTGGTAATCACGTGGCAATCACGTGTCAATCACATGGGAATAACGTGCCAATCACGTGGGAATCACGTTTAAATCACGTGGGAATCACGTGGGAATCACGTGAAAATCACATGGGAATCACGTGTCAATCACGTGAGTATCACGTGGGAATCATGTGGAAATCGCGTGTCAATCACTTGGGAATCATGTGGGAATCAAGTGGGAATCACTTGTCAATCACGTGGCAATCACGTGGGAGTCACATGGGAATCACGTGTCAATCACGTGGAAATCACGTGTCAATCACGTGGGAATCATGTGGGAATCACGTGGGAAGCACGTGGGAATCACGTGGGAATCACGTGGGAATCACGTGTCAATCACGTGGCAATCACGTGGGAGTCACGTGGAAATCACGTGTCAATCACGTGGGCATCACGTGGGAATCACTTGTCAATCAACTGGAAATCACCTGTCAATCACGTGGGAATCACGAGGGAATCACTTGGGAATCACGTGGGAATCACATGGGAATCATGTGGGAATCACGTGTCAATCTCGTGGGAATCACGTGGGAATCACATGGAAATCACGAGGGAATCACGTGTCAATCACGTGGGAATCACGAGGGAATCACTTGGGAATCACGTGGGAATCACGTGGGAATCACGGGGGAATCACGTATCAGTCACGTGGGAATCACGTGGGTCACGTGGGAATCACGTGTCAATCTCGTGGGAATCACGTGGGAGTCACGTGGGAATCACGTGGGAATCACGTGTCAATCCCGTGGGAGTCACGAGGGAATCACGTGTCAATCACGTGGGAATCACGTGGGAATCACGTGTCAATCACATGGGAATCACGTGGGAATCACCTCGGAATCACGTGTCAATCACGTGGGAATCACGTGGGAAACACGTGAGAATCACGTGGGAATCACGTGTCAATCATGTAAGAATCACGTGGGAATCACGTTTCAATCACGTGGGAATCACGTTAAAATCACGTGGGAATCACGTGTCAATCACTTGAGTATCACGTGGGAATCACTTGGAAAACACGTGTAAATCACTTGGGAATCCCATGGTAATCACGTGGGAATCACTTGTCAATCAAGTGGGAATCACGTGGGAATCACGTGGGAAGCACGTGGGAATCAAGTGTGCATCACATGGGAGTCACGTCGGAATCAGGTGAGAATCACGTGTCAATCACGTGAGTATCACGTGGGAATCATGTGGGAATCACGTGGGAATCACATGAGAATCACGTGTCATTCTGGTGGGAATCACTTGGGAATCACATAGGAATCACGTGGGAATCCCGTGTCAATCACGTGGGAATCACGTGGGATCACGTGTCAATCACGTGGGAAACACGTGGGAATCACGTGTCAATCTCGTTGGAATCACTTCGAAAACGCGTGTCAATCACTTGGGAATCCCATGGGAATCACGTGGGAATCACTTGTCAATCACGTAGGAATCACGTGGGAATCACGTGGGAATTACATGTCAATCACGTGGGAATCACGTGTCAATCACGTGGGAATCACGTGGGAATCACGTGGGAAGCATGTGGGAATCACGTGTCATTCATGTGGGAATCACGTGGGAATAACGTGGGAATCACGTGTGAATCACGTTGGAATCACGTGGGAATCCCGTGTCAATCACGTGGGAATCTAGTGGGAATCACGTGTCAATCATGTGGGAATTACATGGGTATCACGTGGGAAGCACATGGGAATCACTTGTCAATCACGTGTGAATCACGTGTCAATCTGGTGGGAATCACGTTGGAGTTACGTGGGAATCACGAAGGAATCACGTAGTAATCAGGTGGGAATCACGTGTCAATCACGTGGGAATCACGTGGGAATCACTTGTCAATCACGTGTTAATCACGTGGGAATCACGAGGGAATCACTTGGGAATCACGTGGGAATCACGTGGGAATCATTTGTCAATCACGTGGGAATCACGAGGGAATCACGTGTCAATCACGTGAGTATCACGTGGGAATCATGTGGAAATCGCGTGTCAATCACGTGGGAATAATGTGGGAATCAGGTGGGAATCACTTGTCAATCACGTTGCAATCACGTGGGAGTCACGTGTCAATCTCGTGGGAATCACTTGGGAATCACGTGGAAATCACGTGGGAATCACGTGTCAATCTCGTGGGAATCACTTGGGAATCATGTAGGAATCAAGTGGGAATCACGTGTCAATCACGTGGGAATCTCGAGGGAATCACGTGGGAATCACGTGTCAATCACGTGGGAGACACGTGGGAATCACGTGTCAATCTCGTGGGAATCACTTGGGAATCACGTGGAAATCATGTGGGAATCACGTGTCAATCACGTGGGAATCACGTGGGAATCACGTGGGAATCACCTGTCAATCACGAGGGAAACACGTGGGAATCACGTGTCAATCACATGTGAATCACGTGGAAATCACGTGAGAATCACGTGGGAATCACGTGTCAATCACATGTCAATCACGTGGGAATCACGTGGGTATTACGTGGGAATCACGTGTCAATCACGTGGGAATCACATGGGAATCACGTGTGAATCACGTGGGAATCACGTGGGAATCACGAGGGATAAACGTGGGAATCACGTGGGAATCACGTGGGAATCACGTGTCAATCACGTGGCAATCACGTGGGAATCACGTGTCAATCACGTGGCAGTCACGTGGGAATCACGTGGCAGTCACGTGGGAATCAAGTGTGAATCAAGTGTCAGTCACTTGTGAATCACGTGGTAATCACGTATCAGTCACGTGGGAATCACGTGGGAATCACGTGCGAATCACGTGGGAATCACGTGTCAATCTCATGGGAATCACGAGGGAATCACGTGAGAATCACGTGGGAATCACGTGGGAATCATGTGGGAATCACGTATCAGACAAGTGGGAATCTCGTGGGAATTACGTGGGAATCACGTGGGAATCACGTGTCAATCTCGTGGGAATCACGAGGGAATCACGTAGGAATCACGTGGGAATCACGTGTCAATCACGTGGTTATCACGAGGGAATCACGTGGGAATCACGTGGGAATCACGTGTCAGTCACGTGGGCATCACGTGTGAATCACGTGGGAATCACGTGGGAATCACGTGTCAATCTCGTGGGAATCAAGTGGGAATCACGTGGAAATCACGTGTCAGTCACTTGGGAATCACGTTGGAATCACGTATCAGTCACGTGGGAATCATGTGGGAATCACGTATCAGTCACGTGGGAGTTACGTGGGAATCACGTGCGAATCACGTGGGAATCACGTGTCAATCTCGTGGGAATCACGAGGGAATCACATGAGAATCACGTGGGAATCACGTGGGAATCGCGTGGGAATCACGTGGGAATCACGTATCAGACTAGTGGGAATCACATGGGAATTACGTGGGAATCACATGGGAATCACGTGAGAATCACGTGGGAATCACGTGTCAATCACGTGTCAATCACTTGGGAATCACGTGGGAATCACTTGGGAATCACGTGCGAAACATGTGGGAATCACGTGTCAATCACGTGGGAATCACGTGGGAATCATGTGAGATCACGTGGGAATCACGTGTCAATCACTTGTCAATCACGTTGGAATCACGTGGGAATCACTTGGGAATCACGTGCGAAACACGTGGGAAACACGTGTCAATCTCATGGGAATCATGAAGGAATCACGTGAGAATCACGTGTCAATCTCGTGGGAATCACTTGTGAAACTCATAGGAATCACGTGGGAATCACGTGTCAATCACGTGAGAATCACGAGGGAATCACGTGGGAATTTCGTGTCAATCACGTGGGAATCGCGTGGGAATCACTTGGGAATCACGTGTCAATCACGTGTCAATCACGTCGGATTCACGTGGGTATGACGTGGGAATCACCTGTCAGTCACGTGGGAACCACATGGGAATCACGTGTGAATCACGTGGGAATCACGTGGGAATCACGAGGGATAAACGTGGGAATCACTTGGGATTCATGTGGGAATCACGTGTCAATCACGTGGGAATCACGTGGGAATCACGTGTACATCACGTGGCAGTCACGTGGGAATCACGTGTCAATCACGTGAGTATCACGTGGGAATCACTTGGAAAACACGTGTCAATCACTTGGGAATCCCATGGGAATCACGTGGGAATCACTTGTCAATCCCGTGGGAATCACTTGGGAATCACGTGGGAATCATGTGTTAATTACGTGGGAATCACGTGGGAATCACGTGGGAATCTTGTGTCAATCACGTAGGAATCACGTGGGAATCACGTGTCAATCACGTGGGAATCAAGTGTGTATCACGTGTCATTCATGTGAGAATCACGTGGCAATCACGTGGGAATAACGTGGTAATCACGTGGCAATCACGTGTCAATCACATTGGAATAACGTGCCAATCACGTGGGAATCACGTTTAAATCACGTGGGAATCACGTGGGAATCACGTGAAAATCACATGGGAATCACGTGTCAATCACGTGAGTATCACGTGGGAATCATGTGGAAATCGCGTGTCAATCACGTGGGAATCATTTGGGAATCAAGTGGGAATCACTTGTCAATCACGGGGCAATCACGTGGGAGTCACATGGGAATCACGTGTCAATCACGTGGGAATCACGAGGGAATCACTTGGGAATCACGTGGGAATCACATGGGAATCATGTGGGAATCACGTGTCAATCTCGTGGGAATCACGTGGGAATCACATGGAAATCACGAGGGAATCACGTGTCAATCACGTGGGAATCACGAGGGAATCACTTGGGAATCACGTGGGAATCACGTGGGAATCACTTGGGAATCACGTATCAGTCACGTGGGAATCACGTGGGTCACGTGGGAATCACGTGTCAATCTCGTGGGAATCACGTGGGAGTCACGTGGGAATCACGTGGGAATCACGTGTCAATCCCGTGGGAGTCACGAGGGAATCACGTGTCAATCACGTGGGAATCACGTGGGAATCACGTGTCAATCACATGGGAATCACGTGGGAATCACCTGGGAATCACGTGTCAATCACGTGGGAATCACGTGGGAAACACGTGAGAATCACGTGGGAATCACGTGTCAATCATGTAGGAATCACGTGGGAATCACGTTTCAATCACGTGGGAATCACGTGAAAATCACGTGGGAATCACGTGTCAATCACGTGAGTATCACGTGGGAATCACTTGGAAAACACGTGTAAATCACTTGGGAATCCCATGGTAATCACGTTGGAATCACTTGTCAATCAAGTGGGAATCACGTGGGAATCACGTGGGAAGCACGTGGGAATCAAGTGTGCATCACATGGGAGTCACGTCGGAATCAGGTGAGAATCACGTGTCAATCACGTGAGTATCACGTGGGAATCATGTGGGAATCACGTGGGAATCACATGAGAATCACGTGTCATTCTCGTGGGAATCACTTGGGAATCACGTAGGAATCACGTGGGAATCCCGTGTCAATCACGTGGGAATCACGTGGGATCACGTGTCAATCACGTGGGAAACACGTGGGAATCACGTGTCAATCTCGTTGGAATCACTTCGAAAACGCGTGTCAATCACTTGGGAATCCCATGGGAATCACGTGGGAATCACTTGTCAATCACGTAGGAATCACGTGGGAATCACGTGGGAATTACGTGTCAATCACGTGGGAATCACGTGTCAATCACGTGGGAATCACGTGGGAAGAAATCAGGTGTCAATCACGTTGGAATCACGAGGGAATCACGTGTCAATCACGTGGGAATCACGTGAGAATCACGTGTCAATCACGTGGAAATCACGTGGGAATCACGTGTCATTCACATGGGAATAACGTGGAAATCAAGTGTCAATCACGTGGGAATCACCTGGGAATCACGTGGGAATCACGTGTAAATCAAGTGGGTATCACGTGGGAATCACGTGGGAATCACGTGTCAATCACGTGGGAAACACGTGGAATCACTTGTCAATCACATGGGAATCAAGAGGGTGTCATGTGGGAATCACGTGGGAATCACGTGTCAATCACATGGGAATCACGTACGAATCACGTGTCAATCACGTGGGAATCACGTGGGAATCACGGGTCATTCACGTGGGAATCACGAGGGAATCATTTGTCAATCACGTGGGAACCACGTGTCAATCACGTGGGAATCACGTGAGGATCACGTGGGAATCACGTGTGAATCACGGGTCAATCACATGGGAATCAATTGGGTATCACCTGGGAATCACGTCTCAATCACGTGGACATCACGTGGTAATCACGTGGGAATCACGTGTAAATGAAGTGTGAACCACGTGAAAATTACGTGGGAATCACGTGGGAGTCACGTGGGAATCACGTGTCAATCGCGTGGGACTCACGTGGGAATCACGTGGGAGTCACCTGGGAATTACGTGTCAATCACGTGGGAATCACGTGGGAATCACGTGTAAATCACGGGGAATCACGTGTGAATCACGTGTCAATCACGTGGGAATCACGTGGGAATCACGTGGGAATCACATGAAAATTACGTGGGAATCACGTGGGAATCATGTGGAAATCACGTGGGAATCACGTGGGAAGCACGTGGGAATCACGTGGAAATCACGTGTCAATCACGTGGGAATCACGTGGGAATCATGTGGAAATCACTTGTGAATCACGAGTCAATCACGTGGGAATCACGATGGAATAACGTGGGAATCACGAGGGAATCACGTTTGAATCACGTGTCAATCACGTGGGAATCACGGGGGAATCACTTGTGAATCACATGTCAATCTCGTTGGGAATCAAGTGGGAATCTCGTGGGAATAAAGTGGCAACCACGTGCGAATCACATGGGAATCAAGCATCAATCACGTGGGAATCACGTGGGAGTCACGTGGGAATCTCCTGAGAAACACGTGGTAATCACGTGGGAATCACGTGGGAATCACGTGTCAATCACGTGGGAATCAGGTGGTAATCATGTGTCAATCACGTGTCATTCACGTGGGAATCACGTGGGAATCACATGGGAATCATGCGTCAATCACGTGGGAATGACGTGGAAGTCACGTGGGAATCACGTGGGAATCACGTGGGAATCACATGGGAATCATGCGTCAATCACGTGGGAATGACGTGGAAGTCACGTGGGAGTCACGTGGGAATCACGTGGTAATCACGTGGAAATCACCTGGGAATCACGTGTCAATCACGTGGGAGTCACATGGGAATCACGTGTCAATCACGAGGGAATCATGTGGGAATCACGTGGGAATCACGTGTCAATCACATGGGAATCACGTGGGAATCACGTGTCAATCACGTGGGAATCATGTGGGAATCACGTGGGAAACAATTTGGAATCACGTGTCAATCACGTGGGAATCACGTGGGAATAACGTGTCAATCACGTGGGAACCACGTGTCAATTACGTTGGAATCACGTGGGAATCACGTGTCATTCACGTGGGAATCACGTGGGAATCACGTGGGCATCACGTGGGAATCATTTGGGAATCACGTGTCAATCACGTTGGAATCACTTGGGAATCACGTGTCAATCACGTGGGAATCACGTGGGAATCACGTGGGCATCCCGTGGGAATGACGTGACATTCATTTGGGACTCACGTGGGAATCACGTGAGAATCACGTGGGAATCACGTGTGAATCACGTGGGAATCACGTGAATCACGTGAAAATTACGTGTGAATCACATGTGAATCACGTGGGAATCACGTGTCTATCGCGTGGGAATCACGTGGGAATCACCTTGGAATCACGTGTCAATCACGTGGAAATCACGTAGGCATCACGAGGGAATCATCTTGGAATCACGTGGCAATCACGTTGGAATCCCGTGGGAATCCCGTGGGAATCACGTGGAAATCACGTGTCAATCTCGTGTGAATCACGTGGGAATCACGTGAAAATCATTTGGGAATCACGTGGGTATCACGTTGGAATCTCTTCTCCATTATGTGGGAATCACGTGGGAGTCACGTGGGAATAATATGGGAATCACGTGTCAATCACATGGGTATCATGTAGGAATCACGTGTCAATCACGTGGGAATCACGTGGGAATCACGTGTCAATCACATGGAATTCACATGGGAATCACGTGGCAATCACCTGGGAATCATGCATCATTCACCTGGAAATCACGTGGGAGTCACTTGGGAATCACGTGGGAATCACGTGGGAATCACGTGGTAATCACGTGGGAATCTCGTGGGAATCAGGAGGGAATCACGTGGGAATCACCAGGGAATAACGTGTCAATCACGTCGGAATCACGTAGGAATCTCGTGGGAATCACGTGGGAATCATGTGTCAATTGCGTGGGAATCACGTGGAAATCAAGTGTGAATCATGTGAAAATCAAGTGGGAATCACGTGGGAATCACGTGTCAATCACGTGGGAATCACTTGGGAATCTCATGGGAATCATGTGGAAATCACGTGTCAATCACGTGGGAATCACGTGGGAATCACTTGGGAATCACGTGTCAATCACGTGGGAATCACGTGGTAATCACGTGAGAATCATGTGGGAATCAAGTGTGAACCACGTGAAAATTACGTGGGAATCACGTGGGAGTCACGTGGGAATCACGTGTCAATCGCGTGGGACTCACGTGGGAATCACGTGGGAATCACCTGGGAATTACGTGTCAATCACATGGGAATCACGTGGGAATCACGTGTCAATCACGTGGGAATCACGTGTGAATCACGTGTCAATCACGTGGGAATCACGTGGGAATCACGTGGGAATCACGTGTCAATCACGTGGGAATCACATGGGAATCAAGTGTGAACCACGTGAAAATTACGTGGGAATCACGTGGGAATCACCTGGGAATCACGTCTCAATATAGTGGGAATCACGTGGGAATCACTTGTGAATCACGTGTCAATCACGTGGGAATCACGTGGGAAACAATTGGGAATCACGTGTCAATCAGGTGGGAATCACGTGGGAATCACGTGGAAATCACGTGGGAATCAAATTTGAATCAAGTGAAAATTACGTGGGAATCACGTGGGAATCACATGAGAATCACGTGGGAATCACGTGGGAATCGCGTGGGAATCACGTGGGAATCACGTATCAGACTAGTGGGAATCACATGGGAATTACGTGGGAATCACATGGGAATCACGTGAGAATCACGTGGGAATCACGTGTCAATCATGTGTCAATCACTTGGGAATCACGTGGGAATCACTTGGGAATCACGTGCGAAACATGTGGGAATCACGTGTCAATCACGTGGGAATCACGTGGGAATCATGTGAGAATCACGTGGGAATCACGTGTCAATCACTTGTCAATCACGTTGGAATCACGTGGGAATCACTTGGGAATCATGTGCGAAACACGTGGGAAACACGTGTCAATCTCATGGGAATCATGAAGGAATCACGTGAGAATCACGTGTCAATCTCGTGGGAATCACTTGTGAAACTCATAGGAATCACGTGGGAATCACGTGTCAATCACCTGAGAATCACGAGGGAATCACGTGGGAATTTCGTGTCAATCACGTGGGAATCGCGTGGGAATCACTTGGGAATCACGTGTCAATCACGTGTCAATCACGTCGGATTCACGTGGGTATTACGTGGGAATCACCTATCAGTCACATGGGAACCACATGGGAATCACGTGTGAATCACGTGGGAATCACGTGGGAATCACGAGGGATAAACGTGGGAATCACTTGGGATTCACGTGGGAATCACGTGTCAATCACGTGGGAATCACGTGGGAATCACGTGTACATCACGTGGCAGTCACGTGGGAATCACGTGTCAATCACGTGAGTATCACGTGGGAATCACTTGGAAAACACGTGTCTATCACTTGGGAATCCCATGGGAATCACGTGGGAATCACTTGTCAATCCCGTGGGAATCACGTGGGAATCACGTGGGAATCATGTGTTAATTACGTGGGAATCACGTGGGAATCACGTGGGAATCTCGTGGGAATCACGAGGGAATCACTTGTGAATCACTTGGGAATCACGTGCGAAACACGTGGGAATCACGTGTCAATCACGTGGGAATCACGTGGGAATCATGTGAGAATCACGTGGGAATCACGTGTCAATCACTTGTCAATCACGTTGGAATCACGTGGGAATCACTTGGGAATCACGTGCGAAACACGTGAGAAACACGTGTCAATCTCATGGGAATCATGAAGGAATCACGTGAGAATCACGTGTCAATCTCGTGGGAATCACTTGTGAAACTCATAGGAATCACGTGGGAATCACGTGTCAATCACGTGAGAATCACGAGGGAATCACGTGGGAATTTCGTGTCAATCACATGGGAATCGCGTGGGAATCACTTGGGAATCACGTGTCAATCACGTGTCAATCACGTGGGATTCACGTGGGAATCACATGGGAATCACCTGTCAGTCACGTGGGAACCACATGGGAATCACGTGGAATCACGTGGGAATCACGTGGGAATCACGAGGGATAAACGTGGGAATCACTTGGGATTCACGTGGGAATCACGTGTCAATCACGTGGGAATCACGTGGGAATCACGTGTAAATCACGTGGCAGTCACGTGGGAATCACGTGTCAATCACGTGAGTATCACGTGGGAATCACTTGGAAAACACGTGTCTATCACTTGGGAATCCCATGGGAATCACGTGGGAATCACTTGTCAATCCCGTGGGAATCACGTGGGAATCACGTGGGAATCATGTGTTAATTACGTGGGAATCACGTGGGAATCACGTGGGAATCTCGTGTCAATCACGTAGGAATCACGTGGGAATCACGTGTCAATCACGTGGGAATCAAGTGTGTATCACGTGTCATTCACGTGAGAATCACGTGGGAATCACGTGGGAATAACGTGGTAATCACGTGGCAATCACGTGTCAATCACATGGGAATAACGTGCCAATCACGTGGGAATCACGTTTAAATCACGTGGGAATCACGTGGGAATCACGTGAAAATCACATGGGAATCACGTGTCAATCACGTGAGTATCACGTGGGAATCATGTGGAAATCGCGTGTCAATCACTTGGGAATCATGTGGGAATCAAGTGGGAATCACTTGTCAATCACGTGGCAATCACGTGGGAGTCACATGGGAATCACGTGTCAATCACGTGGAAATCACGTGTCAATCACGTGGGAATCATGTGGGAATCACGTGGGAAGCACGTGGGAATCACGTGGGAATCACGTGGGAATCACGTGTCAATCACGTGGCAATCACGTGGGAGTCACGTGGAAATCACGTGTCAATCACGTGGGAATCACGTGGGAATCACTTGTCAATCACCTGGAAATCACCTGTCAATCACGTGGGAATCACGAGGGAATCACTTGGGAATCACGTGGGAATCACATGGGAATCATGTGGGAATCACGTGTCAATCTCGTGGGAATCACGTGGGAATCACATGGAAATCACGAGGGAATCACGTGTCAATCACGTGGGAATCACGAGGGAATCACTTGGGAATCACGTGGGAATCACGTGGGAATCACGTGGGAATCACGTATCAGTCACGTGGGAATCACGTGGGTCACGTGGGAATCACGTGTCAATCTCGTGGGAATCACGTGGGAATCACATGGAAATCACGAGGGAATCACGTGTCAATCCCGTGGGAGTCACGAGGGAATCACGTGTCAATCACGTGGGAATCACGTGGGAATCACGTGTCAATCACATGGGAATCACGTGGGAATCACCTGGGAATCACGTGGGAATCACATGGGAATCACGTGGGAATCACGTATCAGTCACGTGGGAATCACGTGGGAATCACGTGGGAATCACGTGTCAATCTCGTGGGAATCACGTGGGAGTCACGTGGGAATCACGTGGGAATCACGTGTCAATCCCGTGGGAGTCACGAGGGAATCACGTGTCAATCACGAGGGAAGCACGTGGGAATCACGTGTCAATCACATGGGAATCACGTGGGAATCACCTGGGAATCACGTGTCAATCATGTGGGAATCACGTGGGAAACACGTGAGAATTACGTGGGAATCACGTGTCAATCATGTAGGAATCACGTGGGAATCACGTGAGTATCACGTGGGAATCATGTGGGAATCACGTGGGAATCACATGAGAATCACGTGTCATTCTGGTGGGAATCACTTGGCAATCACATAGGAATCACGTGGGAATCCCGTGTCAATCACGTGGGAATCACGTGGGATCACGTGTCAATCACGTGGGAAACACGTGGGAATCACGTGTCAATCTCGTTGGAATCACTTCGAAAACGCGTGTCAATCACTTGGGAATCCCATGGGAATCACGTGGGAATCACTTGTCAATCACGTAGGAATCACGTGGGAATCACGTGGGAATTACATGTCAATCACGTGGGAATCACGTGTCAATCACGTGGGAATCACGTGGGAATCACGTGGGAAGCATGTGGGAATCACGTGTGCGTCACATTGGAGTCACGTGGGAATCACGTGAGAATCACGTGTCATTCATGTGGGAATCACGTGGGAATAACGTGGGAATCACGTGTGAATCACGTTGGAATCACGTGGGAATCACGTGGGAATCCCGTGTCAATCACGTGGGAATCTCGTGGGAATCACGTGTCAATCATGTGGGAATTACATTGGTATCACGTGGGAAGCACATGGGAATCACTTGTCAATCACGTGTGAATCACGTGTCAATCTGGTGGGAATCACGTTGGAGTTACGTGGGAATCACGAAGGAATCACGTAGTAATCAGGTGGGAATCACGTGTCAATCACGTGGGAATCACGTGGGAATCACTTGTCAATCACGTGTCAATCACGTGGGAATCACGAGGGAATCACTTGGGAATCACGTGGGAATCACGTGGGAATCATTTGTCAATCACGTGGGAATCACGAGGGAATCACGTGTCAATCACGTGAGTATCACGTGGGAATCATGTGGAAATCGCGTGTCAAGCACGTGGGAATAATGTGGGAATCAGGTGGGAATCACTTGTCAATCACGTTGCAATCACGTCGGAGTCACGTGTCAATCTCGTGGGAATCACTTGGGAATCACGTGGAAATCACGTGGGAATCACGTGACAATCTCGTGGGAATCACTTGGGAATCATGTAGGAATCAAGTGGGAATCACGTGTCAATCACGTGGGAATCACGAGGGAATCACGTGGGAATCACGTGTCAATCACGTGGGAGACACGTGGGAATCACGTGTCAATCTCGTGGGAATCACTTGGGAATCACGTGGGAATCACGTGTCAATCACGTGGGAATCACATGGGAATCACGGGGTAATCACCTGTCAATCACGAGGAAAACACGTGGGAATCACGTGTCAATCACGTGTGAATCACGTGGAAATCACGTGAGAATCACGTGGGAATCACGTGTCAATCACGTGTCAATCACGTGGGAATCACGTGGGTATTACGTGGGAATCACGTGTCAATCACGTGGGAATCACATGGGAATCACGTGTGAATCAAGTGGGAATCACGTGGGAATCACGAGGGATAAACGTGGGAATCACGTGGGAATCATGTGGGAATCACGTGTCAATCACGTGGGAATCACGTGGGAATCAGGTGTCAATCACGTGGCAGTCACGTGGGAATCACGTGGCAGTCACGTGGGAATCAAGTGTGAATCAAGTGTCAGTCACTTGTGAATCACGTGGTAATCACGTATCAGTCACGTGGGAATCACGTGGGAATCACGTGCGAATCACGTGGGAATCACGTGTCAATCTCATGGGAATCACGAGGGAATCACGTGAGAATCACGTGGGAATCACGTGGGAATCATGTGGGAATCACGTATCAGACAAGTGGGAATCTCGTGGGAATTACGTGGGAATCACGTGGGAATCACGTGTCAATCTCGTGGGAATCACGAGGGAATCACGTAGGAATCACGTGGGAATCACGTGTCAATCACGTGGTTATCACGAGGGAATCACGTGGGAATCACGTGGGAATCACGTATCAGTCACGTGGGCATCACGTGTGAATCACGTGGGAATCACGTGGGAATCACGTGTCAATCTCGTGGGAATCAAGTGGGAATCACGTGGAAATCACGTGTCAGTCACTTGGGAATCACGTTGGAATCACGTATCAGTCACGTGGGAATCATGTGGGAATCACGTATCAGTCACGTGGGAGTTACGTGGGAATCACGTGCGAATCACGTGGGAATCACGTGTCAATCTCGTGGGAATCACGAGGGAATCACATGAGAATCACGTGGGAATCACGTGGGAATCGCGTGGGAATCACGTGGGAATCACGTATCAGACTAGTGGGAATCACATGGGAATTACGTGGGAATCACATGGGAATCACGTGAGAATCACGTGGGAATCACGTGTCAATCACGTGTCAATCACTTGGGAATCACGTGGGAATCACTTGGGAATCACGTGCGAAACATGTGGGAATCACGTGTCAATCACGTGGGAATCACGTGGGAATCATGTGAGAATCACGTGGGAATCACGTGTCAATCACTTGTCAATCACGTTGGAATCACGTGGGAATCACTTGGGAATCACGTGCGAAACACGTGGGAAACACGTGTCAATCTCATGGGAATCATGAAGGAATCACGTGAGAATCACGTGTCAATCTCGTGGGAATCACTTGTGAAACTCATAGGAATCACGTGGGAATCACGTGTCAATCACGTGAGAATCACGAGGGAATCACGTGGGAATTTCGTGTCAATCACGTGGGAATCGCGTGGGAATCACTTGGGAATCACGTGTCAATCACGTGTCAATCACGTCGGATTCACGTGGGTATTACGTGGGAATCACCTGTCAGTCACGTGGGAACCACATGGGAATCACGTGTGAATCACGTGGGAATCACGTGGGAATCATGAGGGATAAACGTGGGAATCACTTGGGATTCACGTGGGAATCACGTGTCAATCACGTGGGAATCACGTGGGAATCACGTGTACATCACGTGGCAGTCACGTGGGAATCACGTGTCAATCACGTGAGTATCACGTGGGAATCACTTGGAAAACACGTGTCTATCACTTGGGAATCCCATGGGAATCACGTGGGAATCACTTGTCAATCCGTGGGAATCACGTGGGAATCACGTGGGAATCATGTGTTAATTACGTGGGAATCACGTGGGAATCACGTGGGAATCTCGTGGGAATCACTTGTCAATCACCTGGAAATCACCTGTCAATCACGTGGGAATCACGAGGGAATCACTTGGGAATCACTTGGGAATCACGTGCGAAACACGTGGGAATCACGTGTCAATCACGTGGGAATCACGTGGGAATCATGTGAGAATCACGTGGGAATCACGTGTCAATCACTTGTCAATCACGTTGGAATCACGTGGGAATCACTTGGGAATCACGTGCGAAACACGTGAGAAACACGTGTCAATCTCATGGGAATCATGAAGGAATCACGTGAGAATCACGTGTCAATCTCGTGGGAATCACTTGTGAAACTCATAGGAATCACGTGGGAATCACGTGTCAATCACGTGAGAATCACGAGGGAATCACGTGGGAATTTCGTGTCAATCACATGGGAATCGCGTGGGAATCACTTGGGAATCACGTGTCAATCACGTGTCAATCACGTGGGATTCACGTGGGAATCACATGGGAATCACCTGTCAGTCACGTGGGAACCACATGGGAATCACGTGTGAATCACGTGGGAATCACGTGGGAATCACGAGGGATAAACGTGGGAATCATTTGGGATTCACGTGGGAATCACGTGTCAATCACGTGGGAATCACGTGGGAATCACGTGTAAATCACGTGGCAGTCACGTGGGAATCACGTGTCAATCACGTGAGTATCACGTGGGAATCACTTGGAAAACACGTGTCTATCACTTGGGAATCCCATGGGAATCACGTGGGAATCACTTGTCAATCCCGTGGGAATCACGTGGGAATCACGTGGGAATCATGTGTTAATTACGTGGGAATCACGTGGGAATCACGTGGGAATCTCGTGTCAATCACGTAGGAATCACGTGGGAATCACGTGTCAATCACGTGGGAATCAAGTGTGTATCACGTGTCATTCACGTGAGAATCACGTGGGAATCACGTGGGAATAACGTGGTAATCACGTGGCAATCACGTGTCAATCACATGGGAATAACGTGCCAATCACGTGGGAATCACGTTTAAATCACGTGGGAATCACGTGGGAATCACGTGAAAATCACATGGGAATCACGTGTCAATCACGTGAGTATCACGTGGGAATCATGTGGAAATCGCGTGTCAATCACTTGGGAATCATGTGGGAATCAAGTGGGAATCACTTGTCAATCACGTGGCAATCACGTGGGAGTCACATGGGAATCACGTGTCAATCACGTGGAAATCACGTGTCAATCACGTGGGAATCATGTGGGAATCACGTGGGAAGCACGTGGGAATCACGTGGGAATCACGTGGGAATCACGTGTCAATCACGTGGCAATCACGTGGGAGTCACGTGGAAATCACGTGTCAATCACGTGGGAATCACGTGGGAATCACTTGTCAATCACCTGGAAATCACCTGTCAATCACGTGGGAATCACGAGGGAATCACTTGGGAATCACGTGGGAATCACATGGGAATCATGTGGGAATCACGTGTCAATCTCGTGGGAATCACGTGGGAATCACATGGAAATCACGAGGGAATCACGTGTCAATCACGTGGGAATCACGAGGGAATCACTTGGGAATCACGTGGGAATCACGTGGGAATCACGTGGGATTCACGTATCAGTCACGTGGGAATCACGTGGGTCACGTGGGAATCACGTGTCAATCTCTTGGGAATCACGTGGGAGTCACGTGGGAATCACGTGGGAATCACGTGTCAATCCCGTGGGAGTCACGAGGGAATCACGTGTCAATCACGTGGGAATCACGTGGGAATCACGTGTCAATCACATGGGAATCACGTGGGAATCACCTGGGAATCACGTGTCAATCACGTGGGAATCACATGGGAAACACGTGAGAATCACGTGGGAATCACGTGTCAATCATGTAAGAATCACGTGGGAATCACGTTTCAATCACGTGGGAATCATGTTAAAATCACGTGGGAATCACGTGTCAATCACTTGAGTATCACGTGGGAATCACTTGGAAAACACGTGTAAATCACTTGGGAATCCCATGGTAATCACGTGGGAATCACTTGTCAATCAAGTGGGAATCACGTGGGAATCACGTGGGAAGCACGTGGGAATCAAGTGTGCATCACATGGGAGTCACGTCGGAATCAGGTGAGAATCACGTGTCAATCACGTGAGTATCACGTGGGAATCATGTGGGAATCACGTGGGAATCACATGAGAATCACGTGTCATTCTGGTGGGAATCACTTGGGAATCACATAGGAATCACGTGGGAATCCCGTGTCAATCACGTGGGAATCACGTGGGATCACGTGTCAATCACGTGGGAAACACGTGGGAATCACGTGTCAATCTCGTTGGAATCACTTCGAAAACGCGTGTCAATCACTTGGGAATCCCATGGGAATCACGTGGGAATCACTTGTCAATCACGTAGGAATCACGTGGGAATCACGTGGGAATTACATGTCAATCACGTGGGAATCACGTGTCAATCACGTGGGAATCACGTGGGAATCACGTGGGAAGCATGTGGGAATCACGTGTGCATCACATTGGAGTCACGTGGGAATCACGTGAGAATCACGTGTCATTCATGTGGGAATCACGTGGGAATAACGTGGGAATCACGTGTGAATCACGTTGGAATCACGTGGGAATCACGTGGGAATCCCGTGTCAATCACGTGGGAATCTCGTGGGAATCACGTGTCAATCATGTGGGAATTACATGGGTATCACGTGGGAAGCACATGGGAATCACTTGTCAATCACGTGTGAATCACGTGTCAATCTGGTGGGAATCACGTTGGAGTTACGTGGGAATCACGAAGGAATCACGTAGTAATCAGGTGGGAATCACGTGTCAATCACGTGGGAATCACGTGGGAATCACTTGTCAATCACGTGGAAATCACGTGTCAATCACGTGGGAATCACGTGGGAATCACATGTCAATCACGTGGAAATCACCTGTCAATCACGTGGGAATCATGTGGGAATCACGTGGGAATCACGTGAGAATCACATGTCAATCACGTGGGAATAACGTGGGTATCATGTGTGAATCACGTGTCAATCACGTGGTAATCATGTGGGAATCAAGTGTCAATCATGTGGGAATTACATGGGTATCACTTGGGAGTCACGTGGGAATCACGTGTCAATCACGTGGGAATCAAGTGTCAATCACGTGGGAATCATGTATCAGTCATGTGGGAATTACGTGGGCATCACGTGGGAATCACGTGTCAATCTTGTGGGAATCACGTGGGAATCACGTGGAAATCACGAGGGAATCACGTGTCAATCACGTGGGAATCACGAGGGAATCACTTGGGAATCACGTGCGAACCACGTGGGAATCACGTGGGAATCAAGTATCAGTCACATGGCAATCACGTGGGAATCACGTGGGAATAACGTGTCAATCTCGTGGGAATCACGTGGGAGTCACGTGGGAATCACGTGGGAATCACGTGTCAATCCCGTGGGAGTCTCGAGGGAATCACGTGTGAATCACGTGGGAATCACGTGGGAATCACATGGGAATAACGTATCAGTCACGTGGGAATCACGTGGGAATCACGTGGGAATCACGTGTCAATCTCGTGGGAATCACGTGGGAGTCACGTGGGAATCACGTGGGAATCACATGTCAATCCCGTGGGAATCACGAGGGAATCACGTGTCAATCACGTGGGAATCACGTGGGAAGCACATGGGAAGCACGTGGGAAGCACGTGGGAATCACATGTGCATCACATTGGAGTCACGTGGGAATCACGTGGGAAGCACATGGGAAGCACGTGGGAAGCACGTGGGAATCACATGTGCATCACATTGGAGTCACGTGGGAATCACGTGAGAATCACGTGACAATCACGTGGGAATCACGTGGGAATCACATGTCAATCACGTGTGAATCACGTGGGAATCACGTGAGAATCACGTGGGAATCATGTGTCAATAACGTGTTAATCACGTGGGAATCACGTGTCAATCACGTTTGAATCACATGGGAATCACGTGTGAATCACGTGGGAATCACGTGGGAATCACGTGGGAATTACGTGGGAATCACGTGTCAATCACGTGGCAGTCACGTGGGAATCACGTGTCAATCACGTGATAATCATATCGAATTCAGGTGGGAGTCACATGGTAATCACGTGGTAATCACGTTCAATCACATGGGAATTACGTGGGAATCACGTGTCATTCACGTGGTAATCACGTGGGAATCACGTGGGAATAACATGTCAATCACGTGGGAATCACGTGGGAATCACGTGTCAATCATGTGGGAATCAAGTGTGTATCACGTGTCATTCACGTGAGAATCACGTGGGAATCAAGTGGGAATAACGTGGTAATCACGTGGCAATCACGTGTCAATCACATGGGAATAATGTGCCAATCACGTGGGAATCACGTGTAAATCACGTGGGAATCGCGTGGGAATCACGTGAAAATCACATGGGAATCACGTGTCAATCACGTGAGTATCACGTGGGAATCATGTGGAAATCGCGTGTCAATCACGTGGGAATCATGTGGGAATCAGGTGGGAATCACTTGTCAATCACGTGGAAATCACATGTCAATCACGTGGGAATCACAAGGGAATCACTTGGGAATCACGTGGGAATCACGTGGGAATCACGTGGGCATCATGTGGGAATCACGGTGTCAATCTCGTGGGAATCACGTGGGAATCACGTGGAAATCACGAGGGAATCACGTGTCAATCACGGGGGAATCACGAGGGAATCACTTGGGAATCACGTGGGAATCACATGGGAATCACGTGGGAATCACGTATCAGTCACGTGGGAATCACGTGGGAATCACGTGGGAATCACGTGTCAATCTTGTGGGAATCACGTGGGAGTCACGTGGGAATCACGTGGGAATCACGTGTCAATCCCGTGGGAGTCACGAGGGAATCACGTGTCAATCACGAGGGAAGCACGTGGGAATCACGTGTCAATCACATGGGAATCACGTGGGAATCACCTGGGAATCACGTGTCAATCATGTGGGAATCACGTGGGAAACACGTGAGAATTACGTGGGAATCACGTGTCAATCATGTAGGAGTCACGTGGGAATCACGTGGGAATCACGTTTCAATCACGTGGGAATAACGTGCCAATCACGTGGGAATCACATGTAAATCACGTGTCATTCACGTGGCAGTCACGTTGGAATCACGTGGGAATCACGTGTCAATCACGTGTGAATCACGTAGGAATCACTTGTCAATCACGTGGGAATCACGAGGGATAAACTTGGGAATCACGTGAGAATTATGTGGGAATCACGTGTCAATCACGTGGGAATCACGAGGGATAAACTTGGGAATCACGTGGGAATCACGTGGGAATCACGTGTCAATCACGTGGGAATCACGTGGGAATCACGTGTCAATCACGTGGCAGTCACGTGGGAATCACGTGTCAATCACGTGATAATCATATCGAATTCAAGTGGGAGTCACATGGTAATCACGTGGTAATCACGTTCAATCACATGGGAATAACGTGGGAATCACGTGTCAATCACGTGATAATCACGTGGTAATCACGTGGGAATCACGTGTCAATCACGTGGGAATCAAGTGTGTATCACGTGTCATTCACGTGAGAATCACGTGGGAATCACGTGGGAATAGCGTGGTCATCACGTGGCAATCACGTGTCAATCACATGGGAATAACGTGCCTATCACGTGGGAATCACGTTTAAATCACGTGGGAATCACGTGGGAATCACGTGAAAATCACATGGGAATCACGTGTCAATCACGTGAGTATCACATGGGAATCATGTGGAAATCGCGTGTCAATCACGTGGGAATCATGTGGGAATCAGGTGGGAATCAGTTGTCAATCACGTGGCAATCACGTGGGAGTCACGTGGGAATCACGTGTCAATCATGTGGAAATCACGTGTCAAACACGTGCGAATCATGTGGGAATCACGTGGGAAGCACGTGGGAATCACGCGGGAATCACGTGGGAATCACGTGTCAATCACGTGGCAATCACGTGGGAGTCACGTGGGAATCACGTGTCAATCACGTGGGAATCACGTGGGAATCAATTGTCAATCACGTGTCAATCACGTGGGAATCACGAGGGAATCACTTGGGAATCACGTGGGAATCACGTGGGAATCATTTGTCAATCACGTGGGAATCACGAGGGAATCACGTGTCAATCACGTGAGTATCACATGGGAATCATGTGGAAATCGCGTGTCAATCACGTGGGAATAATGTGGGAATCAGGTGGGAATCACTTGTCAATCACGTTGCAATCACGTGGGAGTCACGTGTCAATCTCGTGGGAATCACTTGGGAATCACGTGGAAATCACGTGGGAATCACGTGTCTATCTCGTGGGAATCACTTGGGAATCATGTAGGAATCAAGTGGGAATCACGTGTCAATCACGTGGGAATCACGAGGGAATCACGTGGGAATCACGTGTCAATCACGTGGGAGACACGTGGGAATCACGTGTCAATCTCGTGGGAATCACTTGGGAATCACGTGGAAATCATGTGGGAATCACGTGTCAATCACGTGGGAATCACGTGGGAATCACGTGGGAATCACCTGTCAATCACGAGGGAAACACGTGGGAATCACGTGTCAATCACGTGTGAATCACGTGGAAATCACGTGAGAATCACGTGGGAATCACGTGTCAATCACGTGTCAATCACGTGGGAATCACGTGGGTATTACGTGGGAATCACGTGTCAATCACGTGGGAATCACATGGGAATCACGTGTGAATCACGTGGGAATCACGTGGGAATCACGAGGGATAAACGTGGGAATCACGTGGGAATCACGTAGGAATCACGTGTCAATCACGTGGGAATCACGTGGGAATCACGTGTCAATCACGTGGCAGTCACGTGGGAATCACGTGGCAGTCACGTGGGAATCAAGTGTGAATCAAGTGTCAGTCACTTGTGAATCACGTGGTAATCACGTATCAGTCACGTGGGAATCACGTGGAAATCACGTGCGAATCACGTGGGAATCACGTGTCAATCTCATGGGAATCACGAGGGAATCACGTGAGAATCACGTGGGAATCACGTGGGAATCATGTGGGAATCACGTATCAGACAAGTGGGAATCTCGTGGGAATTACGTGGGAATCACGTGGGAATCACGTGTCAATCTCGTGGGAATCACGAGGGAATCACGTAGGAATCACGTGGGAATCACGTGTCAATCACGTGGTTATCACGAGGGAATCACGTGGGAATCACGTGGGAATCACGTGTCAGTCACGTGGGCATCACGTGTGAATCACGTGGGAATCACGTGGGAATCACGTGTCAATCTCGTGGGAATCAAGTGGGAATCACGTGGAAATCACGTGTCAGTCACTTGGGAATCACGTTGGAATCACGTATCAGTCACGTGGGAATCATGTGGGAATCACGTATCAGTCACGTGGGAGTTACGTGGGAATCACGTGCGAATCACGTGGGAATCACGTGTCAATCTCGTGGGAATCACGAGGGAATCACATGAGAATCACGTGGGAATCACGTGGGAATCGCGTGGGAATCACGTGGGAATCACGTATCAGACTAGTGGGAATCACATGGGAATTACGTGGGAATCACATGGGAATCACGTGAGAATCACGTGGGAATCACGTGTCAATCACGTGTCAATCACTTGGGAATCACGTGGGAATCACTTGGGAATCACGTGCGAAACATGTGGGAATCACGTGTCAATCACGTGGGAATCACGTGAGAATCACGTGGGAATCACGTGTCAATCACGTTGGAATCACGTGGGAATCACTTGGGAATCACGTGCAAAACACGTGGGAAACACGTGTCAATCTCATGGGAATCATGAAGGAATCACGTGAGAATCACGTGTCAATCTCGTGGGAATCACTTGTGAAACTCATAGGAATCACGTGGGAATCACGTGTCAATCACGTGAGAATCACGAGGGAATCACGTGGGAATTTCGTGTCAATCACGTGGGAATCGCGTGGGAATCACTTGGGAATCACGTGTCAATCACGTGTCAATCACGTCGGATTCACGTGGGTATTACGTGGGAATCACCTGTCAGTCACGTGGGAACCACATGGGAATCACGTGTGAATCACGTGGGAATCACGTGGGAATCACGAGGGATAAACGTGGGAATCACTTGGGATTCACGTGGGAATCACGTGTCAATCACGTGGGAATCACGTGGGAATCACGTGTACATCACGTGGCAGTCACGTGGGAATCACGTGTCAATCACGTGAGTATCACGTGGGAATCACTTGGAAAACACGTGTCTATCACTTGGGAATCCCATGGGAATCACGTGGGAATCACTTGTCAATCCCGTGGGAATCACTTGGGAATCACGTGGGAATCATGTGTTAATTACGTGGGAATCACGTGGGAATCACGTGGGAATCTCGTGTCAATCACGTAGGAATCACGTGGGAATAACGTGTCAATCACGTGGGAATCAAGTGTGTATCACGTGTCATTCATGTGAGAATCATGTGGGAATCACGTGGGAATAACGTGGTAATCACGTGGCAATCACGTGTCAATCACATGGGAATAACGTGCCAATCACGTGGGAATCACGTGGGAATCACATGAAAATTACGTGGGAATCACGTGGGAATCATGTGGAAATCACGTGGGAATCACGTGGGAAGCACGTGGGAATCACGTGGAAATCACGTGTCAATCACGTGGGAATCACGTGGGAATCATGTGGAAATCACTTGTGAATCACGAGTCAATCACGTGGGAATCACGATGGAATAACGTGGGAATCACGAGGGAATCACGTTTGAATCACGTGTCAATCACGTGGGAATCACGGGGGAATCACTTGTGAATCACATGTCAATCTCGTTGGGAATCAAGTGGGAATCTCGTGGGAATAAAGTGGCAACCACGTGCGAATCACATGGGAATCAAGCATCAATCACGTGGGAATCACGTGGGAGTCACGTGGGAATCTCCTGAGAAACACGTGGTAATCACGTGGGAATCACGTGGGAATCACGTGTCAATCACGTGGGAATCAGGTGGTAATCATGTGTCAATCACGTGTCATTCACGTGGGAATCACGTGGGAATCACATGGGAATCATGCGTCAATCACGTGGGAATGACGTGGAAGTCACGTGGGAATCACGTGGGAATCACGTGGGAATCACATGGGAATCATGCGTCAATCACGTGGGAATGACGTGGAAGTCACGTGGGAGTCACGTGGGAATCACGTGGTAATCACGTGGAAATCACCTGGGAATCACGTGTCAATCACGTGGGAGTCACATGGGAATCACGTGTCAATCACGAGGGAATCATGTGGGAATCACGTGGGAATCACGTGTCAATCACATGGGAATCACGTGGGAATCACGTGTCAATCACGTGGGAATCATGTGGGAATCACGTGGGAAACAATTTGGAATCACGTGTCAATCACGTGGGAATCACGTGGGAATAACGTGTCAATCACGTGGGAACCACGTGTCAATTACGTTGGAATCACGTGGGAATCACGTGTCATTCACGTGGGAATCACGTGGGAATCACGTGGGCATCACGTGGGAATCATTTGGGAATCACGTGTCAATCACGTTGGAATCACTTGGGAATCACGTGTCAATCACGTGGGAATCACGTGGGAATCACGTGGGCATCCCGTGGGAATGACGTGACATTCATTTGGGACTCACGTGGGAATCACGTGAGAATCACGTGGGAATCACGTGTGAATCACGTGGGAATCACGTGAATCACGTGAAAATTACGTGTGAATCACGTGTGAATCACGTGGGAATCACGTGTCTATCGCGTGGGAATCACGTGGGAATCACCTTGGAATCACGTGTCAATCACGTGGAAATCACGTAGGCATCACGAGGGAATCATCTTGGAATCACGTGGCAATCACGTTGGAATCCCGTGGGAATCCCGTGGGAATCACGTGGAAATCACGTGTCAATCTCGTGTGAATCACGTGGGAATCACGTGAAAATCATTTGGGAATCACGTGGGTATCACGTTGGAATCTCTTCTCCATTATGTGGGAATCACGTGGGAGTCACGTGGGAATAATATGGGAATCACGTGTCAATCACATGGGTATCATGTAGGAATCACGTGTCAATCACGTGGGAATCACGTGGGAATCACGTGTCAATCACATGGAATTCACATGGGAATCACGTGGCAATCACCTGGGAATCATGCATCATTCACCTGGAAATCACGTGGGAGTCACTTGGGAATCACGTGGGAATCACGTGGGAATCACGTGGTAATCACGTGGGAATCTCGTGGGAATCAGGAGGGAATCACGTGGGAATCACCAGGGAATAACGTGTCAATCACGTCGGAATCACGTAGGAATCTCGTGGGAATCACGTGGGAATCATGTGTCAATTGCGTGGGAATCACGTGGAAATCAAGTGTGAATCATGTGAAAATCAAGTGGGAATCACGTGGGAATCACGTGTCAATCACGTGGGAATCACTTGGGAATCTCATGGGAATCATGTGGAAATCACGTGTCAATCACGTGGGAATCACGTGGGAATCACTTGGGAATCACGTGTCAATCACGTGGGAATCACGTGGTAATCACGTGAGAATCACGTGGGAATCAAGTGTGAACCACGTGAAAATTACGTGGGAATCACGTGGGAGTCACGTGGGAATCACGTGTCAATCGCGTGGGACTCACGTGGGAATCACGTGGGAATCACCTGGGAATTACGTGTCAATCACATGGGAATCACGTGGGAATCACGTGTCAATCACGTGGGAATCACGTGTGAATCACGTGTCAATCACGTGGGAATCACGTGGGAATCACGTGGGAATCACGTGTCAATCACGTGGGAATCACATGGGAATCAAGTGTGAACCACGTGAAAATTACGTGGGAATCACGTGGGAATCACGTGGGAATCACGTCTCAATATAGTGGGAATCACGTGGGAATCACTTGTGAATCACGTGTCAATCACGTGGGAATCACGTGGGAAACAATTGGGAATCACGTGTCAATCAGGTGGGAATCACGTGGGAATCACGTGGAAATCACGTGGGAATCAAATTTGAATCAAGTGAAAATTACGTGGGAATCACGTGGGAATCACATGAGAATCACGTGGGAATCACGTGGGAATCGCGTGGGAATCACGTGGGAATCACTTATCAGACTAGTGGGAATCACATGGGAATTACGTGGGAATCACATGGGAATCACGTGAGAATCACGTGGGAATCACGTGTCAATCATGTGTCAATCACTTGGGAATCACGTGGGAATCACTTGGGAATCACGTGCGAAACATGTGGGAATCACGTGTCAATCACGTGGGAATCACGTGGGAATCATGTGGGAATCACGTGGGAATCACGTGTCAATCACTTGTCAATCACGTTGGAATCACGTGGGAATCACTTGGGAATCACGTGCGAAACACGTGGGAAACACGTGTCAATCTCATGGGAATCATGAAGGAATCACGTGAGAATCACGTGTCAATCTCGTGGGAATCACTTGTGAAACTCATAGGAATCACGTGGGAATCACGTGTCAATCACGTGAGAATCACGAGGGAATCACGTGGGAATTTCGTGTCAATCACGTGGGAATCGCGTGGGAATCACTTGGGAATCACGTGTCAATCACGTGTCAATCACGTCGGATTCACGTGGGTATTACGTGGGAATCACCTGTCAGTCACATGGGAACCACATGGGAATCACGTGTGAATCACGTGGGAATCACGTGGGAATCACGAGGGATAAACGTGGGAATCACTTGGGATTCACGTGGGAATCACGTGTCAATCACGTGGGAATCACGTGGGAATCACGTGTACATCACGTGGCAGTCACGTGGGAATCACGTGTCAATCACGTGAGTATCACGTGGGAATCACTTGGAAAACACGTGTCTATCACTTGGGAATCCCATGGGAATCACGTGGGAATCACTTGTCAATCCCGTGGGAATCACGTGGGAATCACGTGGGAATCATGTGTTAATTACGTTGGAATCACGTGGGAATCACGTGGGAATCTCGTGGGAATCACGAGGGAATCACTTGTGAATCACTTGGGAATCACGTGCGAAACACGTGGGAATCACGTGTCAATCACGTGGGAATCACGTGGGAATCATGTGAGAATCACGTGGGAATCACGTGTCAATCACTTGTCAATCACGTTGGAATCACGTGGGAATCACTTGGGAATCACGTGCGAAACACGTGAGAAACACGTGTCAATCTCATGGGAATCATGAAGGAATCACGTGAGAATCACGTGTCAATCTCGTGGGAATCACTTGTGAAACTCATAGGAATCACGTGGGAATCACGTGTCAATCACGTGAGAATCACGAGGGAATCACGTGGGAATTTCGTGTCAATCACATGGGAATCGCGTGGGAATCACTTGGGAATCACGTGTCAATCACGTGTCAATCACGTGGGATTCACGTGGGAATCACATGGGAATCACCTGTCAGTCACGTGGGAACCACATGGGAATCACGTGGAATCACGTGGGAATCACGTGGGAATCACGAGGGATAAACGTGGGAATCACTTGGGATTCACGTGGGAATCACGTGTCAATCACGTGGGAATCACGTGGGAATCACGAGGGATAAACGTGGGAATCACTTGGGATTCACGTGGGAATCACGTGTCAATCACGTGAGTATCACGTGGGAATCACTTGGAAAACACGTGTCTATCACTTGGGAATCCCATGGGAATCACGTGGGAATCACTTGTCAATCCCGTGGGAATCACGTGGGAATCACGTGGGAATCATGTGTTAATTACGTGGGAATCACGTGGGAATCACGTGGGAATCTCGTGTCAATCACGTAGGAATCACGTGGGAATCACGTGTCAATCACGTGGGAATCAAGTGTGTATCACGTGTCATTCACGTGAGAATCACGTGGGAATCACGTGGGAATAACGTGGTAATCACGTGGCAATCACTTGTCAATCACATGGGAATAACGTGCCAATCACGTGGGAATCACGTTTAAATCACGGGGGAATCACGTGGGAATCACGTGAAAATCACATGGGAATCACGTGTCAATCACGTGAGTATCACGTGGGAATCATGTGGGAATCACTTGTCAATCACGTGGCAATCACGTGGGAGTCACATGGGAATCACGTGTCAATCACGTGGAAATCACGTGTCAATCACGTGGGAATCATGTGGGAATCACGTGGGAAGC
Source organism: Muntiacus reevesi (assembly GCF_963930625.1). NCBI lineage: Eukaryota > Metazoa > Chordata > Mammalia > Artiodactyla > Cervidae > Muntiacus > Muntiacus reevesi. The sequence continues at coordinate 2,255,007 of NW_027077877.1, forward strand.
ACGTGGGAATCACGTGGGAATCACGTGGGAATCACGTGTCAATCACGTGGCAATCACGTGGGAGTCACGTGGAAATCACGTGTCAATCACGTGGGAATCACGTGGGAATCACTTGTCAATCACCTGGAAATCACCTGTCAATCACGTGGGAATCACGAGGGAATCACTTGGGAATCACGTGGGAATCACATGGGAATCATGTGGGAATCACGTGTCAATCTCGTGGGAATCACGTGGGAATCACATGGAAATCACGAGGGAATCACGTGTCAATCACGTGGGAATCACGAGGGAATCACTTGGGAATCACGTGGGAATCACGTGGGAATCACGTGGGAATCACGTATCAGTCACGTGGGAATCACGTGGGTCACGTGGGAATCACGTGTCAATCTCGTGGGAATCACGTGGGAGTCACGTGGGAATCACGTGGGAATCACGTGTCAATCCCGTGGGAGTCACGAGGGAATCACGTGTCAATCACGTGGGAATCACGTGGGAATCACGTGTCAATCACATGGGAATCACGTGGGAATCACCTGGGAATCACGTGGGAATCACATGGGAATCACGTGGGAATCACGTATCAGTCACGTGGGAATCACGTGGGAATCACGTGGGAATCACGTGTCAATCTCGTGGGAATCACGTGGGAGTCACGTGGGAATCACGTGGGAATCACGTGTCAATCCCGTGGGAGTCACGAGGGAATCACGTGTCAATCACGAGGGAAGCACGTGGGAATCACGTGTCAATCACATGGGAATCACGTGGGAATCACCTGGGAATCACGTGTCAATCATGTGGGAATCACGTGGGAAACACGTGAGAATTACGTGGGAATCACGTGTCAATCATGTAGGAATCACGTGGGAATCACGTGAGTATCACGTGGGAATCATGTGGGAATCACGTGGGAATCACATGAGAATCACGTGTCATTCTGGTGGGAATCACTTGGCAATCACATAGGAATCACGTGGGAATCCCGTGTCAATCACGTGGGAATCACGTGGGATCACGTGTCAATCACGTGGGAAACACGTGGGAATCACGTGTCAATCTCGTTGGAATCACTTCGAAAACGCGTGTCAATCACTTGGGAATCCCATGGGAATCACGTGGGAATCACTTGTCAATCACGTAGGAATCACGTGGGAATCACGTGGGAATTACATGTCAATCACGTGGGAATCACGTGTCAATCACGTGGGAATCACGTGGGAATCACGTGGGAAGCATGTGGGAATCACGTGTGCGTCACATTGGAGTCACGTGGGAATCACGTGAGAATCACGTGTCATTCATGTGGGAATCACGTGGGAATAACGTGGGAATCACGTGTGAATCACGTTGGAATCACGTGGGAATCACGTGGGAATCCCGTGTCAATCACGTGGGAATCTCGTGGGAATCACGTGTCAATCATGTGGGAATTACATTGGTATCACGTGGGAAGCACATGGGAATCACTTGTCAATCACGTGTGAATCACGTGTCAATCTGGTGGGAATCACGTTGGAGTTACGTGGGAATCACGAAGGAATCACGTAGTAATCAGGTGGGAATCACGTGTCAATCACGTGGGAATCACGTGGGAATCACTTGTCAATCACGTGTCAATCACGTGGGAATCACGAGGGAATCACTTGGGAATCACGTGGGAATCACGTGGGAATCATTTTTCAATCACGTGGGAATCACGAGGGAATCACGTGTCAATCACGTGAGTATCACGTGGGAATCATGTGGAAATCGCGTGTCAAGCACGTGGGAATAATGTGGGAATCAGGTGGGAATCACTTGTCAATCACGTTGCAATCACGTCGGAGTCACGTGTCAATCTCGTGGGAATCACTTGGGAATCACGTGGAAATCACGTGGGAATCACGTGACAATCTCGTGGGAATCACTTGGGAATCATGTAGGAATCAAGTGGAAATCACGTGTCAATCACGTGGGAATCACGAGGGAATCACGTGGGAATCACGTGTCAATCACGTGGGAGACACGTGGGAATCACGTGTCAATCTCGTGGGAATCACTTGGGAATCACGTGGGAATCACGTGTCAATCACGTGGGAATCACATGGGAATCACGGGGTAATCACCTGTCAATCACGAGGAAAACACGTGGGAATCACGTGTCAATCACGTGTGAATCACGTGGAAATCACGTGAGAATCACGTGGGAATCACGTGTCAATCACGTGTCAATCACGTGGGAATCACGTGGGTATTACGTGGGAATCACGTGTCAATCACGTGGGAATCACATGGGAATCACGTGTGAATCAAGTGGGAATCACGTGGGAATCACGAGGGATAAACGTGGGAATCACGTGGGAATCATGTGGGAATCACGTGTCAATCACGTGGGAATCACGTGGGAATCAGGTGTCAATCACGTGGCAGTCACGTGGGAATCACGTGGCAGTCACGTGGGAATCAAGTGTGAATCAAGTGTCAGTCACTTGTGAATCACGTGGTAATCACGTATCAGTCACGTGGGAATCACGTGGGAATCACGTGCGAATCACGTGGGAATCACGTGTCAATCTCATGGGAATCACGAGGGAATCACGTGAGAACCACGTGGGAATCACGTGGGAATCATGTGGGAATCACGTATCAGACAAGTGGGAATCTCGTGGGAATTACGTGGGAATCACGTGGGAATCACGTGTCAATCTCGTGGGAATCACGAGGGAATCACGTAGGAATCACGTGGGAATCACGTGTCAATCACGTGGTTATCACGAGGGAATCACGTGGGAATCACGTGGGAATCACGTATCAGTCACGTGGGCATCACGTGTGAATCACGTGGGAATCACGTGGGAATCACGTGTCAATCTCGTGGGAATCAAGTGGGAATCACGTGGAAATCACGTGTCAGTCACTTGGGAATCACGTTGGAATCACGTATCAGTCACGTGGGAATCATGTGGGAATCACGTATCAGTCACGTGGGAGTTACGTGGGAATCACGTGCGAATCACGTGGGAATCACGTGTCAATCTCGTGGGAATCACGAGGGAATCACATGAGAATCACGTGGGAATCACGTGGGAATCGCGTGGGAATCACGTGGGAATCACGTATCAGACTAGTGGGAATCACATGGGAATTACGTGGGAATCACATGGGAATCACGTGAGAATCACGTGGGAATCACGTGTCAATCACGTGTCAATCACTTGGGAATCACGTGGGAATCACTTGGGAATCACGTGCGAAACATGTGGGAATCACGTGTCAATCACGTGGGAATCACGTGGGAATCATGTGAGAATCACGTGGGAATCACGTGTCAATCACTTGTCAATCACGTTGGAATCACGTGGGAATCACTTGGGAATCACGTGCGAAACACGTGGGAAACACGTGTCAATCTCATGGGAATCATGAAGGAATCACGTGAGAATCACGTGTCAATCTCGTGGGAATCACTTGTGAAACTCATAGGAATCACGTGGGAATCACGTGTCAATCACGTGAGAATCACGAGGGAATCACGTGGGAATTTCGTGTCAATCACGTGGGAATCGCGTGGGAATCACTTGGGAATCACGTGTCAATCACGTGTCAATCACGTCGGATTCACGTGGGTATTACGTGGGAATCACCTGTCAGTCACGTGGGAACCACATGGGAATCACGTGTGAATCACGTGGGAATCACGTGGGAATCACGAGGGATAAACGTGGGAATCACTTGGGATTCACGTGGGAATCACGTGTCAATCACGTGGGAATCACGTGGGAATCACGTGTACATCACGTGGCAGTCACGTGGGAATCACGTGTCAATCACGTGAGTATCACGTGGGAATCACTTGGAAAACACGTGTCTATCACTTGGGAATCCCATGGGAATCACGTGGGAATCACTTGTCAATCCGTGGGAATCACGTGGGAATCACGTGGGAATCATGTGTTAATTACGTGGGAATCACGTGGGAATCACGTGGGAATCTCGTGGGAATCACTTGTCAATCACCTGGAAATCACCTGTCAATCACGTGGGAATCACGAGGGAATCACTTGGGAATCACTTGGGAATCACGTGCGAAACACGTGGGAATCACGTGTCAATCACGTGGGAATCACGTGGGAATCATGTGAGAATCACGTGGGAATCACGTGTCAATCACTTGTCAATCACGTTGGAATCACGTGGGAATCACTTGGGAATCACGTGCGAAACACGTGAGAAACACGTGTCAATCTCATGGGAATCATGAAGGAATCACGTGAGAATCACGTGTCAATCTCGTGGGAATCACTTGTGAAACTCATAGGAATCACGTGGGAATCACGTGTCAATCACGTGAGAATCACGAGGGAATCACGTGGAAATTTCGTGTCAATCACGTGGGAATCGCGTGGGAATCACTTGGGAATCACGTGTCAATCACGTGTCAATCACGTGGGATTCACGTGGGAATCACATGGGAATCACCTGTCAGTCACGTGGGAACCACATGGGAATCACGTGTGAATCACGTGGGAATCACGTGGGAATCACGAGGGATAAACGTGGGAATCATTTGGGATTCACGTGGGAATCACGTGTCAATCACGTGGGAATCACGTGGGAATCACGTGTAAATCACGTGGCAGTCACGTGGGAATCACGTGTCAATCACGTGAGTATCACGTGGGAATCACTTGGAAAACACGTGTCTATCACTTGGGAATCCCATGGGAATCACGTGGGAATCACTTGTCAATCCCGTGGGAATCACGTGGGAATCACGTGGGAATCATGTGTTAATTACGTGGGAATCACGTGGGAATCACGTGGGAATCTCGTGTCAATCACGTAGGAATCACGTGGGAATCACGTGTCAATCACGTGGGAATCAAGTGTGTATCACGTGTCATTCACGTGAGAATCACGTGGGAATCACGTGGGAATAACGTGGTAATCACGTGGCAATCACGTGTCAATCACATGGGAATAACGTGCCAATCACGTGGGAATCACGTTTAAATCACGTGGGAATCACGTGGGAATCACGTGAAAATCACATGGGAATCACGTGTCAATCACGTGAGTATCACGTGGGAATCATGTGGAAATCGCGTGTCAATCACTTGGGAATCATGTGGGAATCAAGTGGGAATCACTTGTCAATCACGTGGCAATCACGTGGGAGTCACATGGGAATCACGTGTCAATCACGTGGAAATCACGTGTCAATCACGTGGGAATCATGTGGGAATCACGTGGGAAGCACGTGGGAATCACGTGGGAATCACGTGGGAATCACGTGTCAATCACGTGGCAATCACGTGGGAGTCACGTGGAAATCACGTGTCAATCACGTGGGAATCACGTGGGAATCACTTGTCAATCACCTGGAAATCACCTGTCAATCACGTGGGAATCACGAGGGAATCACTTGGGAATCACGTGGGAATCACATGGAAATCACGAGGGAATCACGTGTCAATCACGTGGGAATCACGAGGGAATCACTTGGGAATCACGTGGGAATCACGTGGGAATCACGTGGGATTCACGTATCAGTCACGTGGGAATCACGTGGGTCACGTGGGAATCACGTGTCAATCTCTTGGGAATCACGTGGGAGTCACGTGGGAATCACGTGGGAATCACGTGTCAATCCCGTGGGAGTCACGAGGGAATCACGTGTCAATCACGTGGGAATCACGTGGGAATCACGTGTCAATCACATGGGAATCACGTGGGAATCACCTGGGAATCACGTGTCAATCACGTGGGAATCACGTGGGAAACACGTGAGAATCACGTGGGAATCACGTGTCAATCATGTAAGAATCACGTGGGAATCACGTTTCAATCACGTGGGAATCATGTTAAAATCACGTGGGAATCACGTGTCAATCACTTGAGTATCACGTGGGAATCACTTGGAAAACACGTGTAAATCACTTGGGAATCCCATGGTAATCACGTGGGAATCACTTGTCAATCAAGTGGGAATCACGTGGGAATCACGTGGGAAGCACGTGGGAATCAAGTGTGCATCACATGGGAGTCACGTCGGAATCAGGTGAGAATCACGTGTCAATCACGTGAGTATCACGTGGGAATCATGTGGGAATCACGTGGGAATCACATGAGAATCACGTGTCATTCTGGTGGGAATCACTTGGGAATCACATAGGAATCACGTGGGAATCCCGTGTCAATCACGTGGGAATCACGTGGGATCACGTGTCAATCACGTGGGAAACACGTGGGAATCACGTGTCAATCTCGTTGGAATCACTTCGAAAACGCGTGTCAATCACATGGGAATCCCATGGGAATCACGTGGGAATCACTTGTCAATCACGTAGGAATCACGTGGGAATCACGTGGGAATTACATGTCAATCACGTGGGAATCACGTGTCAATCACGTGGGAATCACGTGGGAATCACGTGGGAAGCATGTGGGAATCAAGTGTGCATCACATTGGAGTCACGTGGGAATCACGTGAGAATCACGTGTCATTCATGTGGGAATCACGTGGGAATAACGTGGGGATCACGTGTGAATCACGTTGGAATCACGTGGGAATCACGTGGGAATCCCGTGTCAATCACGTGGGAATCTCGTGGGAATCACGTGTCAATCATGTGGGAATTACATGGGTATCACGTGGGAAGCACATGGGAATCACTTGTCAATCACGTGTGAATCACGTGTCAATCTGGTGGGAATCACGTTGGAGTTACGTGGGAATCACGAAGGAATCACGTAGTAATCAGGTGGGAATCACGTGTCAATCACGTGGGAATCACGTGGGAATCACTTGTCAATCACGTGGAAATCACGTGTCAATCACGTGGGAATCACGTGGGAATCACATGTCAATCACGTGGAAATCACCTGTCAATCACGTGGGAATCATGTGGGAATCACGTGGGAATCACGTGAGAATCACATGTCAATCACGTGGGAATAACGTGGGTATCATGTGTGAATCACGTGTCAATCACGTGGTAATCATGTGGGAATCAAGTGTCAATCATGTGGGAATTACATGGGTATCACTTGGGAGTCACGTGGGAATCACGTGTCAATCACGTGGGAATCAAGTGTCAATCACGTGGGAATCATGTATCAGTCATGTGGGAATTACGTGGGCATCACTTGGGAATCACGTGTCAATCTTGTGGGAATCACGTGGGAATCACGTGGAAATCACGAGGGAATCACGTGTCAATCACGTGGGAATCACGAGGGAATCACTTGGGAATCACGTGCGAACCACGTGGGAATCACGTGGGAATCAAGTATCAGTCACATGGCAATCACGTGGGAATCACGTGGGAATAACGTGTCAATCTCGTGGGAATCACGTGGGAGTCACGTGGGAATCACGTGGGAATCACGTGTCAATCCCGTGGGAGTCTCGAGGGAATCACGTGTGAATCACGTGGGAATCACGTGGGAATCACATGGGAATAACGTATCAGTCACGTGGGAATCACGTGGGAATCACGTGGGAATCACGTGTCAATCTCGTGGGAATCACGTGGGAGTCACGTGGGAATCACGTGGGAATCACATGTCAATCCCGTGGGAATCACGAGGGAATCACGTGTCAATCACGTGGGAATCACGTGGGAAGCACATGGGAAGCACGTGGGAAGCACGTGGGAATCACATGTGCATCACATTGGAGTCACGTGGGAATCACGTGGGAAGCACATGGGAAGCACGTGGGAAGCACGTGGGAATCACATGTGCATCACATTGGAGTCACGTGGGAATCACGTGAGAATCACGTGACAATCACGTGGGAATCACGTGGGAATCACATGTCAATCACGTGTGAATCACGTGGGAATCACGTGAGAATCACGTGGGAATCATGTGTCAATAACGTGTTAATCACGTGGGAATCACGTGTCAATCACGTTTGAATCACATGGGAATCACGTGTGAATCACGTGGGAATCACGTGGGAATCACGTGGGAATTACGTGGGAATCACGTGTCAATCACGTGGCAGTCACGTGGGAATCACGTGTCAATCACGTGATAATCATATCGAATTCAGGTGGGAGTCACATGGTAATCACGTGGTAATCACGTTCAATCACATGGGAATTACGTGGGAATCACGTGTCATTCACGTGGTAATCACGTGGGAATCACGTGGGAATAACATGTCAATCACGTGGGAATCACGTGGGAATCACGTGTCAATCATGTGGGAATCAAGTGTGTATCACGTGTCATTCACGTGAGAATCACGTGGGAATCAAGTGGGAATAACGTGGTAATCACGTGGCAATCACGTGTCAATCACATGGGAATAATGTGCCAATCACGTGGGAATCACGTGTAAATCACGTGGGAATCGCGTGGGAATCACGTGAAAATCACATGGGAATCACGTGTCAATCACGTGAGTATCACGTGGGAATCATGTGGAAATCGCGTGTCAATCACGTGGGAATCATGTGGGAATCAGGTGGGAATCACTTGTCAATCACGTGGAAATCACATGTCAATCACGTGGGAATCACAAGGGAATCACTTGGGAATCACGTGGGAATCACGTGGGAATCACGTGGGCATCATGTGGGAATCACGGTGTCAATCTCGTGGGAATCACGTGGGAATCACGTGGAAATCACGAGGGAATCACGTGTCAATCACGGGGGAATCACGAGGGAATCACTTGGGAATCACGTGGGAATCACATGGGAATCACGTGGGAATCACGTATCAGTCACGTGGGAATCACGTGGGAATCACGTGGGAATCACGTGTCAATCTTGTGGGAATCATGTGGGAGTCACGTGGGAATCACGTGGGAATCACGTGTCAATCCCGTGGGAGTCACGAGGGAATCACGTGTCAATCACGAGGGAAGCACGTGGGAATCACGTGTCAATCACATGGGAATCACGTGGGAATCACCTGGGAATCACGTGTCAATCATGTGGGAATCACGTGGGAAACACGTGAGAATTACGTGGGAATCACGTGTCAATCATGTAGGAATCACGTGGGAATCACGTGGGAATCACGTTTCAATCACGTGGGAATAACGTGCCAATCACGTGGGAATCACATGTAAATCACGTGTCATTCACGTGGCAGTCACGTTGGAATCACGTGGGAATCACGTGTCAATCACGTGTGAATCACGTAGGAATCACTTGTCAATCACGTGGGAATCACGAGGGATAAACTTGGGAATCACGTGAGAATTATGTGGGAATCACGTGTCAATCACGTGGGAATCACGAGGGATAAACTTGGGAATCACGTGGGAATCACGTGGGAATCACGTGTCAATCACGTGGGAATCACGTGGGAATCACGTGTCAATCACGTGGCAGTCACGTGGGAATCACGTGTCAATCACGAGGGAAGCACGTGGGAATCACGTGTCAATCACATGGGAATCACGTGGGAATCACCTGGGAATCACGTGTCAATCATGTGGGAATCACGTGGGAAACACGTGAGAATTACGTGGGAATCACGTGTCAATCATGTAGGAATCACGTGGGAATCACGTGGGAATCACGTTTCAATCACGTGGGAATAACGTGCCAATCACGTGGGAATCACATGTAAATCACGTGTCATTCACGTGGCAGTCACGTTGGAATCACGTGGGAATCACGTGTCAATCACGTGTGAATCACGTAGGAATCACTTGTCAATCACGTGGGAATCACGAGGGAATCACTTGGGAATCACGTGGGAATCACGTGGGAATCACGTGGGATTCACGTATCAGTCACGTGGGAATCACGTGGGTCACGTGGGAATCACGTGTCAATCTCTTGGGAATCACGTGGGAGTCACGTGGGAATCACGTGGGAATCACGTGTCAATCCCGTGGGAGTCACGAGGGAATCACGTGTCAATCACGTGGGAATCACGTGGGAATCACGTGTCAATCACATGGGAATCACGTGGGAATCACCTGGGAATCACGTGTCAATCACGTGGGAATCACGTGGGAAACACGTGAGAATCACGTGGGAATCACGTGTCAATCATGTAAGAATCACGTGGGAATCACGTTTCAATCACGTGGGAATCATGTTAAAATCACGTGGGAATCACGTGTCAATCACTTGAGTATCACGTGGGAATCACTTGGAAAACACGTGTAAATCACTTGGGAATCCCATGGTAATCACGTGGGAATCACTTGTCAATCAAGTGGGAATCACGTGGAAATCACGTGGGAAGCACGTGGGAATCAAGTGTGCATCACATGGGAGTCACGTCGGAATCAGGTGAGAATCACGTGTCAATCACGTGAGTATCACGTGGGAATCATGTGGGAATCACGTGGGAATCACATGAGAATCACGTGTCATTCTGGTGGGAATCACTTGGGAATCACATAGGAATCACGTGGGAATCCCGTGTCAATCACGTGGGAATCACGTGGGATCACGTGTCAATCACGTGGGAAACACGTGGGAATCACGTGTCAATCTCGTTGGAATCACTTCGAAAACGCGTGTCAATCACTTGGGAATCCCATGGGAATCACGTGGGAATCACTTGTCAATCACGTAGGAATCACGTGGGAATCACGTGGGAATTACATGTCAATCACGTGGGAATCACGTGTCAATCACGTGGGAATCACGTGGGAATCACGTGGGAAGCATGTGGGAATCACGTGTGCATCACATTGGAGTCACGTGGGAATCACGTGAGAATCACGTGTCATTCATGTGGGAATCACGTGGGAATAACGTGGGAATCACGTGTGAATCACGTTGGAATCACGTGGGAATCACGTGGGAATCCCGTGTCAATCACGTGGGAATCTCGTGGGAATCACGTGTCAATCATGTGGGAATTACATGGGTATCACGTGGGAAGCACATGGGAATCACTTGTCAATCACGTGTGAATCACGTGTCAATCTGGTGGGAATCACGTTGGAGTTACGTGGGAATCACGAAGGAATCACGTAGTAATCAGGTGGGAATCACGTGTCAATCACGTGGGAATCACGTGGGAATCACTTGTCAATCACGTGGAAATCACGTGTCAATCACGTGGGAATCACGTGGGAATCACATGTCAATCACGTGGAAATCACCTGTCAATCACGTGGGAATCATGTGGGAATCACGTGGGAATCACGTGAGAATCACATGTCAATCACGTGGGAATAACGTGGGTATCATGTGTGAATCACGTGTCAATCACGTGGTAATCATGTGGGAATCAAGTGTCAATCATGTGGGAATTACATGGGTATCACTTGGGAGTCACGTGGGAATCACGTGTCAATCACGTGGGAATCAAGTGTCAATCACGTGGGAATCATGTATCAGTCATGTGGGAATTACGTGGGCATCACGTGGGAATCACGTGTCAATCTTGTGGGAATCACGTGGGAATCACGTGGAAATCACGAGGGAATCACGTGTCAATCACGTGGGAATCACGAGGGAATCACTTGGGAATCACGTGCGAACCACGTGGGAATCACGTGGGAATCAAGTATCAGTCACATGGCAATCACGTGGGAATCACGTGGGAATAACGTGTCAATCTCGTGGGAATCACGTGGGAGTCACGTGGGAATCACGTGGGAATCACGTGTCAATCCCGTGGGAGTCTCGAGGGAATCACGTGTGAATCACGTGGGAATCACGTGGGAATCACATGGGAATAACGTATCAGTCACGTGGGAATCACGTGGGAATCACGTGGGAATCACGTGTCAATCTCGTGGGAATCACGTGGGAGTCACGTGGGAATCACGTGGGAATCACATGTCAATCCCGTGGGAATCACGAGGGAATCACGTGTCAATCACGTGGGAATCACGTGGGAAGCACATGGGAAGCACGTGGGAAGCACGTGGGAATCACATATGCATCACATTGGAGTCACGTGGGAATCACGTGGGAAGCACATGGGAAGCACGTGGGAAGCACGTGGGAATCACATGTGCATCACACTGGAGTCACGTGGGAATCACGTGAGAATCACGTGACAATCACGTGGGAATCACGTGGGAATCACATGTCAATCACGTGTGAATCACGTGGGAATCACGTGAGAATCACGTGGGAATCATGTGTCAATAACGTGTTAATCACGTGGGAATCACGTGTCAATCACGTTTGAATCACATGGGAATCACGTGTGAATCACGTGGGAATCACGTGGGAATCACGTGGGAATTACGTGGGAATCACGTGTCAATCACGTGGCAGTCACGTGGGAATCACGTGTCAATCACGTGATAATCATATCGAATTCAGGTGGGAGTCACATGGTAATCACGTGGTAATCACGTTCAATCACATGGGAATTACGTGGGAATCACGTGTCATTCACGTGGTAATCACGTGGGAATCACGTGGGAATAACATGTCAATCACGTGGGAATCACGTGGGAATCACGTGTCAATCATGTGGGAATCAAGTGTGTATCACGTGTCATTCACGTGAGAATCACGTGGGAATCAAGTGGGAATAACGTGGTAATCACGTGGCAATCACGTGTCAATCACATGGGAATAATGTGCCAATCACGTGGGAATCACGTGTAAATCACGTGGGAATCGCGTGGGAATCACGTGAAAATCACATGGGAATCACGTGTCAATCACGTGAGTATCACGTGGGAATCATGTGGAAATCGCGTGTCAATCACGTGGGAATCATGTGGGAATCAGGTGGGAATCACTTGTCAATCACGTGGAAATCACATGTCAATCACGTGGGAATCACAAGGGAATCACTTGGGAATCACGTGGGAATCACGTGGGAATCACGTGGGCATCATGTGGGAATCACGGTGTCAATCTCGTGGGAATCACGTGGGAATCACGTGGAAATCACGAGGGAATCACGTGTCAATCACGGGGGAATCACGAGGGAATCACTTGGGAATCACGTGGGAATCACATGGGAATCACGTGGGAATCACGTATCAGTCACGTGGGAATCACGTGGGAATCACGTGGGAATCACGTGTCAATCTTGTGGGAATCATGTGGGAGTCACGTGGGAATCACGTGGGAATCACGTGTCAATCCCGTGGGAGTCACGAGGGAATCACGTGTCAATCACGAGGGAAGCACGTGGGAATCACGTGTCAATCACATGGGAATCACGTGGGAATCACCTGGGAATCACGTGTCAATCATGTGGGAATCACGTGGGAAACACGTGAGAATTACGTGGGAATCACGTGTCAATCATGTAGGAATCACGTGGGAATCACGTGGGAATCACGTTTCAATCACGTGGGAATAACGTGCCAATCACGTGGGAATCACATGTAAATCACGTGTCATTCACGTGGCAGTCACGTTGGAATCACGTGGGAATCACGTGTCAATCACGTGTGAATCACGTAGGAATCACTTGTCAATCACGTGGGAATCACGAGGGATAAACTTGGGAATCACGTGAGAATTATGTGGGAATCACGTGTCAATCACGTGGGAATCACGAGGGATAAACTTGGGAATCACGTGGGAATCACGTGGGAATCACGTGTCAATCACGTGGGAATCACGTGGGAATCACGTGTCAATCACGTGGCAGTCACGTGGGAATCACGTGTCAATCACGTGATAATCATATCGAATTCAAGTGGGAGTCACATGGTAATCACGTGGTAATCACGTTCAATCACATGGGAATAACGTGGGAATCACGTGTCAATCACGTGATAATCACGTGGTAATCACGTGGGAATCATGTGTCAATCACGTGGGAATCAAGTGTGTATCACGTGTCATTCACGTGAGAATCACGTGGGAATCACGTGGGAATAGCGTGGTCATCACGTGGCAATCACGTGTCAATCACATGGGAATAACGTGCCTATCACGTGGGAATCACGTTTAAATCACGTGGGAATCACGTGTCAATCACGTGAGTATCACATGGGAATCATGTGGAAATCGCGTGTCAATCACGTGGGAATCATGTGGGAATCAGGTGGGAATCAGTTGTCAATCACGTGGCAATCACGTGGGAGTCACGTGGGAATCACGTGTCAATCATGTGGAAATCACGTGTCAAACACGTGCGAATCATGTGGGAATCACGTGGGAAGCACGTGGGAATCACGCGGGAATCACGTGGGAATCACGTGTCAATCACGTGGCAATCACGTGGAAGTCACGTGGGAATCACGTGTCAATCACGTGGGAATCACGTGGGAATCAATTGTCAATCACGTGTCAATCACGTGGGAATCACGAGGGAATCACTTGGGAATCACGTGGGAATCACGTGGGAATCATTTGTCAATCACGTGGGAATCACGAGGGAATCACGTGTCAATCACGTGAGTATCACGTGGGAATCATGTGGAAATCGCGTGTCAATCACGTGGGAATAATGTGGGAATCAGGTGGGAATCACTTGTCAATCACGTTGCAATCACGTGGGAGTCACGTGTCAATCTCGTGGGAATCACTTGGGAATCACGTGGAAATCACGTGGGAATCACGTGTCAATCTCGTGGGAATCACTTGGGAATCATGTAGGAATCAAGTGGGAATCACGTGTCAATCACGTGGGAATCACGAGGGAATCACGTGGGAATCACGTGTCAATCACGTGGGAGACACGTGGGAATCACGTGTCAATCTCGTGGGAATCACTTGGGAATCACGTGGAAATCATGTGGGAATCACGTGTCAATCACGTGGGAATCACGTGGGAATCACGTGGGAATCACCTGTCAATCACGAGGGAAACACGTGGGAATCACGTGTCAATCACGTGTGAATCACGTGGAAATCACGTGAGAATCACGTGGGAATCATGTGTCAATCACGTGTCAATCACGTGGGAATCACGTGGGTATTACGTGGGATCACGTGTCAATCACGTGGGAATCACATGGGAATCACGTGTGAATCACGTGGGAATCACGTGGGAATCACGAGGGATAAACGTGGGAATCACGTGGGAATCACGTGGGAATCACGTGTCAATCACGTGGGAATCACGTGGGAATCACGTGTCAATCACGTGGCAGTCACGTGGGAATCACGTGGCAGTCACGTGGGAATCAAGTGTGAATCAAGTGTCAGTCACTTGTGAATCACGTGGTAATCACGTATCAGTCACGTGGGAATCACGTGGAAATCACGTGCGAATCACGTGGGAATCACGTGTCAATCTCATGGGAATCACGAGGGAATCACGTGAGAATCACGTGGGAATCACGTGGGAATCATGTGGGAATCACGTATCAGACAAGTGGGAATCTCGTGGGAATTACGTGGGAATCACGTGGGAATCACGTGTCAATCTCGTGGGAATCACGAGGGAATCACGTAGGAATCACGTGGGAATCACGTGTCAATCACGTGGTTATCACGAGGGAATCACGTGGGAATCACGTGGGAATCACGTGTCAGTCACGTGGGCATCACGTGTGAATCACGTGGGAATCACGTGGGAATCACGTGTCAATCTCGTGGGAATCAAGTGGGAATCACGTGGAAATCACGTGTCAGTCACTTGGGAATCACGTTGGAATCACGTATCAGTCACGTGGGAATCATGTGGGAATCACGTATCAGTCACGTGGGAGTTACGTGGGAATCACGTGCGAATCACGTGGGAATCACGTGTCAATCTCGTGGGAATCACGAGGGAATCACATGAGAATCACGTGGGAATCACGTGGGAATCGCGTGGGAATCACGTGGGAATCACGTATCAGACTAGTGGGAATCACATGGGAATTACGTGGGAATCACATGGGAATCACGTGAGAATCACGTGGGAATCACGTGTCAATCACGTGTCAATCACTTGGGAATCACGTGGGAATCACTTGGGAATCACGTGCGAAACATGTGGGAATCACGTGTCAATCACGTGGGAATCACGTGAGAATCACGTGGGAATCACGTGTCAATCACTTGTCAATCACGTTGGAATCACGTGGGAATCACTTGGGAATCACGTGCAAAACACGTGGGAAACACGTGTCAATCTCATGGGAATCATGAAGGAATCACGTGAGAATCACGTGTCAATCTCGTGGGAATCACTTGTGAAACTCATAGGAATCACGTGGGAATCACGTGTCAATCACGTGAGAATCACGAGGGAATCACGTGGGAATTTCGTGTCAATCACGTGGGAATCGCGTGGGAATCACTTGGGAATCACGTGTCAATCACGTCGGATTCACGTGGGTATTACGTGGGAATCACCTGTCAGTCACGTGGGAACCACATGGGAATCACGTGTGAATCACGTGGGAATCACGTGGGAATCACGAGGGATAAACGTGGGAATCACTTGGGATTCACGTGGGAATCACGTGTCAATCACGTGGGAATCACGTGGGAATCACGTGTACATCACGTGGCAGTCACGTGGGAATCACGTGTCAATCACGTGAGTATCACGTGGGAATCACTTGGAAAACACGTGTCTATCACTTGGGAATCCCATGGGAATCACGTGGGAATCACTTGTCAATCCCGTGGGAATCACTTGGGAATCACGTGGGAATCATGTGTTAATTACGTGGGAATCACGTGGGAATCACGTGGGAATCTCGTGTCAATCACGTAGGAATCACGTGGGAATCACGTGTCAATCACGTGGGAATCAAGTGTGTATCACGTGTCATTCATGTGAGAATCACGTGGGAATCACGTGGGAATAACGTGGTAATCACGTGGCAATCACGTGTCAATCACATGGGAATAACGTGCCAATCACGTGGGAATCACGTTTAAATCACGTGGGAATCACGTGGGAATCACGTGAAAATCACATGGGAATCACGTGTCAATCACGTGAGTATCACGTGGGAATCATGTGGAAATCGCGTGTCAATCACGTGGGAATCATTTGGGAATCAAGTGGGAATCACTTGTCAATCACGTGGCAATCACGTGGGAGTCACATGGGAATCACGTGTCAATCACGTGGGAATCACGAGGGAATCACTTGGGAATCACGTGGGAATCACATGGGAATCATGTGGGAATCACGTGTCAATCTCGTGGGAATCACGTGGGAATCACATGGAAATCACGAGGGAATCCCGTGTCAATCACGTGGGAATCACGTGGGATCACGTGTCAATCAGGTGGGAAACACGTGGGAATCACGTGTCAATCTCGTTGGAATCACTTCGAAAACGCGTGTCAATCACTTGGGAATCCCATGGGAATCACGTGGGAATCACTTGTCAATCACGTAGGAATCACGTGGGAATCACGTGGGAATTACGTGTCAATCACGTGGGAATCACGTGTCAATCACGTGGGAATCACGTGGGAAGAAATCAGGTGTCAATCACGTTGGAATCACGAGGGAATCACGTGTCAATCACGTGGGAATCACGTGAGAATCACGTGTCAATCACGTGGAAATCACGTGGGAATCACGTGTCATTCACGTGGGAATAACGTGGAAATCAAGTGTCAATCACGTGGGAATCACCTGGGAATCACGTGGGAATCACGTGTAAATCAAGTGGGTATCACGTGGGAATCACGTGGGAATCACGTGTCAATCACGTGGGAAACACGTGGAATCACTTGTCAATCACATGGGAATCAAGAGGGTGTCATGCGGGAATCACGTGTGAATCACGTGTCAATCACATGGGAATCACGTACGAATCACGTGTCAATCACGTGGGAATCACGTGGGAATCACGGGTCATTCACGTGGGAATCACGAGGGAATCATGTGTCAATCACGTGGGAACCACGTGTCAATCACGTGGGAATCACGTGAGAATCACGTGGGAATCACGTGTGAATCACGGGTCAATCACATGGGAATCACTTGGGTATCACCTGGGAATCACGTCTCAATCACGTGGACATCACGTGGTAATCACGTGGGAATCACGTGGAAATGAAGTGTGAACCACGTGAAAATTACGTGGGAATCACGTGGGAGTCACGTGGGAATCACGTGTCAATCGCGTGGGACTCACGTGGGAATCACGTGGGAGTCACCTGGGAATTACGTGTCAATCACGTGGGAATCACGTGGGAATCACGTGTAAATCACGGGGAATCACGTGTGAATCACGTGTCAATCACGTGGGAATCACGTGGGAATCACGTGGGAATCACGTGTCAATCACGTGGGAATCACGTGGGAATCAAGTGTGAATCACATGAAAATTACGTGGGAATCACGTGGGAATCATGTGGAAATCACGTGGGAATCACGTGGGAAGCACGTGGGAATCACGTGGAAATCACGTGTCAATCACGTGGGAATCACGTGGGAATCATGTGGAAATCACTTGTGAATCACGAGTCAATCACGTGGGAATCACGATGGAATAACGTGGGAATCACGAGGGAATCACGTTTGAATCACGTGTCAATCACGTGGGAATCACGGGGGAATCACTTGTGAATCACATGTCAATCTCGTTGGGAATCAAGTGGGAATCTCGTGGGAATAAAGTGGCAACCACGTGCAAATCACATGGGAATCAAGCATCAATCACGTGGGAATCACGTGGGATTCACGTGGGAATCTCCTGAGAAACACGTGGTAATCACGTGGGAATCACGTGGGAATCACGTGTCAATCACGTGGGAATCAGGTGGTAATCATGTGTCAATCACGTGTCATTCACGTGGGAATCACGTGGGAATCACATGGGAATCATGCGTCAATCACGTGGGAATGACGTGGAAGTCACGTGGGAATCACGTGGGAATCACGTGGGAATCACATGGGAATCATGCGTCAATCACGTGGGAATGACATGGAAGTCACGTGGGAGTCACGTGGGAATCACGTGGTAATCACGTGGAAATCACCTGGGAATCACGTGTCAATCACGTGGGAGTCACATGGGAATCACGTGTCAATCACGAGGGAATCACGTGGGAATCACGTGGGAATCACGTGTCGATCACATGGGAATCACGTGGGAATCACGTGTCAATCACGTGGGAATCATGTGGGAATCACGTGGGAATAACGTGTCAATCACGTGGGAACCACGTGTCAATTACGTTGGAATCACGTGGGAATCACGTGTCATTCACTTGGGAATCACGTGGGAATCACGTGGGCATCACGTGGGAATCATTTGGGAATCACGTGTCAATCACGTTGGAATCACTTGGGAATCACGTGTCAATCACTTGGGAATCACGTGAGAATCACGTGGGCATCACGTGGGAATCAAGTGTGAATCACGTGACACGCACGTGGGAATCACGTGGGAATCACGTGGTAATCATGTGGAAATCACGTGTTAATCACGTGACAATCACGTGGGAATCACGTGAGAATCACGTGGGATTCACATGGGAATCACGTGTCAATCGCGTGGGACTCATGTGGGAATCACGTGGGAATCATGTGGGAATCACGTATCATTCACGTGGGAATCACTAGGGAATGACGTGTCAATCACGTGGGAATCACGTGGGAATCACGTGGGCATCCCGTGGGAATGACGTGACATTCATTTGGGACTCATGTGGGAATCACGTGAGAATCACGTGGGAATCACGTGTGAATCACGTGGGAATCACGTGAATAACGTGAAAATTACGTGTGAATCACGTGTGAATCACGTGGGAATCACGTGTCTATCGCGTGGGAATCACGTGGGAATCACCTTGGAATCACGTGTCAATCACGTGGAAATCACGTAGGCATCACGAGGGAATCCCGTGGGAATCACGTGGAAATCACGTGTCAATCTCGTGTGAATCACGTGGGAATCACGTGACAATCATTTGGGAATCACGTGGGTATCACGTTGGAATCTCGTCTCCATCATGTGGGAATCACGTGGGAGTCACGTGGGAATAACATGGGAATCACGTGTCAATCACATGGGTATCATGTAGGAATCACGTGTCAATCACGTGGGTATCACGTGGGAATCACGTGTCAATCACATGGAATTCACATGGGAATCACGTGGCAATCACCTGGGAATCATGCATCATTCACCTGGAAATCACGTGGGAGTCACTTGGGAATCACGTGGGAATCACGTGGGAATCACGTGGGAATCACGTGGGAATCTCGTGGGAATCAGGAGGGAATCACGTGGGAATCACCAGGGAATAACGTGTCAATCACGTGGGAATCACGTGGGAATCTCGTGGGAATCACGTGGGAATCATGTGTCAATTGCGTGGGAATCACGTGGAAATCAAGTGTGAATCATGTGAAAATCAAGTGGGAATCACGTGGGAATCACGTGTCAATCACGTGGGAATCACTTGGGAATCTCATGGGAATCATGTGGAAATCACGTGTCAATCACGTGGGAATCACGTGGGAATCACTTGGGAATCACGTGTCAATCACGTGGGAATCACGTGGTAATCACGTGGGAATCACGTGGGAATCAAGTGTGAACCACGTGAAAATTACGTGGGAATCACGTGGGAGTCACGTGGGAATCACGTGTCAATCGCGTGGGACTCACGTGGGAATCACGTGGGAGTCACCTGGGAATTACGTGTCAATCACGTGGGAATCACGTGGGAATCACGTGTAAATCACGGGGAATCACGTGTGAATCACGTGTCAATCACGTGGGAATCACGTGGGAATCACGTGGGAATCACGTGTCAATCACGTGGGAATCACGTGGGAATCAAGTGTGAATCACATGAAAATTACGTGGGAATCACGTGGGAATCATGTGGAAATCACGTGGGAATCACGTGGGAAGCACGTGGGAATCACGTGGAAATCACGTGTCAATCACGTGGGAATCACGTGGGAATCATGTGGAAATCACTTGTGAATCACGAGTCAATCACGTGGGAATCACGATGGAATAACGTGGGAATCACGAGGGAATCACGTTTGAATCACGTGTCAATCACGTGGGAATCACGGGGGAATCACTTGTGAATCACATGTCAATCTCGTTGGGAATCAAGTGGGAATCTCGTGGTAATAAAGTGGCAACCACGTGCGAATCACATGGGAATCAAGCATCAATCACGTGGGAATCACGTGGGATTCACGTGGGAATCTCCTGAGAAACACGTGGTAATCACGTGGGAATCACGTGGGAATCACGTGTCAATCACGTGGGAATCAGGTGGTAATCATGTGTCAATCACGTGTCATTCACGTGGGAATCACGTGGGAATCACATGGGAATCATGCGTCAATCACGTGGGAATGACGTGGAAGTCACGTGGGAATCACGTGGGAATCACGTGGGAATCACATGGGAATCATGCGTCAATCACGTGGGAATGACATGGAAGTCACGTGGGAGTCACGTGGGAATCACGTGGTAATCACGTGGAAATCACCTGGGAATCACGTGTCAATCACGTGGGAGTCACATGGGAATCACGTGTCAATCACGAGGGAATCACGTGGGAATCACGTGGGAATCACGTGTCAATCACATGGGAATCACGTGGGAATCACGTGTCAATCACGTGGGAATCATGTGGGAATCACGTGGGAATAACGTGTCAATCACGTGGGAACCACGTGTCAATTACGTTGGAATCACGTGGGAATCACGTGTCATTCACTTGGGAATCACGTGGGAATCACGTGGGCATCACGTGGGAATCATTTGGGAATCACGTGTCAATCACGTTGGAATCACTTGGGAATCACGTGTCAATCACTTGGGAATCACGTGAGAATCACGTGGGCATCACGTGGGAATCAAGTGTGAATCACGTGACACGCACGTGGGAATCACGTGGGAATCACGTGGTAATCATGTGGAAATCACGTGTTAATCACGTGACAATCACGTGGGAATCACGTGAGAATCACGTGGGATTCACATGGGAATCACGTGTCAATCGCGTGGGACTCATGTGGGAATCACGTGGGAATCATGTGGGAATCACGTATCATTCACGTGGGAATCACTAGGGAATGACGTGTCAATCACGTGGGAATCACGTGGGAATCACGTGGGCATCCCGTGGGAATGACGTGACATTCATTTGGGACTCATGTGGGAATCACGTGAGAATCACGTGGGAATCACGTGTGAATCACGTGGGAATCACGTGAATAACGTGAAAATTACGTGTGAATCACGTGTGAATCACGTGGGAATCACGTGTCTATCGCGTGGGAATCACGTGGGAATCACCTTGGAATCACGTGTCAATCACGTGGAAATCACGTAGGCATCACGAGGGAATCCCGTGGGAATCACGTGGAAATCACGTGTCAATCTCGTGTGAATCACGTGGGAATCACGTGACAATCATTTGGGAATCACGTGGGTATCACGTTGGAATCTCGTCTCCATCATGTGGGAATCACGTGGGAGTCACGTGGGAATAACATGGGAATCACGTGTCAATCACATGGGTATCATGTAGGAATCACGTGTCAATCACGTGGGTATCACGTGGGAATCACGTGTCAATCACATGGAATTCACATGGGAATCACGTGGCAATCACCTGGGAATCATGCATCATTCACCTGGAAATCACGTGGGAGTCACTTGGGAATCACGTGGGAATCTCGTGGGAATCAGGAGGGAATCACGTGGGAATCACCAGGGAATAACGTGTCAATCACGTGGGAATCACGTGGGAATCTCGTGGGAATCACGTGGGAATCATGTGTCAATTGCGTGGGAATCACGTGGAAATCAAGTGTGAATCATGTGAAAATCAAGTGGGAATCACGTGGGAATCACGTGTCAATCACGTGGGAATCACTTGGGAATCTCATGGGAATCATGTGGAAATCACGTGTCAATCACGTGGGAATCACGTGGGAATCACTTGGGAATCACGTGTCAATCACGTGGGAATCACGTGGGAATCAAGTGTGAACCACGTGAAAATTACGTGGGAATCACGTGGGAGTCACGTGGGAATCACGTGTCAATCGCGTGGGACTCACGTGGGAATCACGTGGGAATCACCTGGGAATTACGTGTCATTCACATGGGAATCAAGTGGGAATCACGTGTCAATCACGTGGGAATCACGTGTGAATCACGTGTCAATCACGTGGGAATCACGTGGGAATCACGTGTCAATCACGTGGGAATCACATGGGAATCAAGTGTGAATCACGTGAAAATTACGAGGGAATCACGTGGGAATCACCTGGGAATCACGTCTCAATATAGTGGGAATCACGTGGGAATCACTTGTGAATCACGTGTCAATCACGTGGGAATCACGTGGGAAACAATTGGGAATCACGTGTCAATCAGGTGGGAATCACGTGGGAATCACGTGCAAATCACGTGGGAATCAAATTTGAATCAAGTGAAAATTACGTGGGAATCACGTGGGAATCACGTGGGAATCACGTGTCAATCACGTGGGAATCACGTGGAAATCACGTGGGAATCACGTGTCATTCACGTGGGAATAACGTGGAAATCAAGTGTCAATCACGTGGGAATCACCTGGGAATCACGTGGGAATCACGTGGGAATCGTGTGTCAATCAAGTGGGTATCACGTGGGAATCACGTGGGAATCACGTGTCAATCACGTGGGAAACACGTGGAATCACTTGTCAATCACATGGGAATCACGAGGGTGTCATGTGGGAATCACGTGGGAATCACGTGTCAATCACATGGGAATCACGTAGAAATCACGTGTCAATCACCTGGGAATCACGTGGGAATCACGTGTTATTCATGTGGGAATCACGAGGGAATCACGTGTCAATCACGTGGGAATCACGTGTGAATTACGTGTCAATCACTTGGGAATCACCTGGGAATCACCTGGGGATCACGCGTCAATCACGTGGGAATCACGTGGGAATCACATGGGAATCACGTGGAAATGAAGTGTAAATCACGTGAAAATTACGTGAGAATCACGTGGGAATCACGTGGGAATCACGTGTCAATCGCGTGGGAATCACGTGGGTATCACGCGTCAATCACGTGGGAATCACATGGGAATTCCGTGTCAATCACGTGAGAATCACGTGGGAATCACGTGTGAAGCATGTGGGAATCAGGTGTCAATCACGTTGGAATCACGAGGGAATCACGTGAGAATGATGTGGGAATCACGTGGGAATCACGTGGGAACCATGCGTCAATCACGTGGGAATCACGTGTCGTTTACGTGGGAATCACGTGGGAATCACGTGTCAATCACGTGGGAATCACGTGGGATTCACGTGTCAATCACTTGTCAATCACGTGGGAATCACGTGGGAATCACGTGTCAATCACGTGGGATTCCCGTGGGAATCACGTGTCAATCACGTGGGAATCACCAGGGTATCACGTGGAAATCACGTGGGAATCACGTGTCAATCACGTGTCAATCATGTGGGAATCTCGTGGGAATCAGGTGGGAATCACGTGTCAATCACGTGGAATTCACGTGGGAATCACGTGGGAATCACGTGGGAATCACGTGTCAATCACGTGGGAATCACTTGGGAATCTCATGGGAATCACGTGTCAATCACATGGGAATCACGTTGGAATCACGATTCAATCACGTGGGAATCACGTGGAAATCAGGTGTCAATCACGTTGGAATCACGAGGGAATCACGTGTCAATCACGTGGGAATCACGTGGGAATCTCGTGGGAATCAGGTGGGAATCACGTGTCAATCACGTGGAATTCACGTGGGAATCACGTGGGAATCATGTGGGAATCACGTGTCAATCACGTGGGGATCACGTGGGAATCACGTGGGAATCACGTGACATTCACGTGGGAATCACGTGGGAATCACGTGTCAATCACGTGGGAATCACGTGGAAATCACGTGGTAATCACGTGTCATTCACGTGGGAATCACGTGGAAATCAAGTGTCAATCACGTGGGAATCACCTGGGAATCACGTGGGAATCACGTGGGAATCATGTGTCAATCAAGTGGGTATCTCGTGGGAATCACGTGGGAATCACGTGTCAATCACGTTGGAATCACGTGGGAATCACTTGTCAATCACGTGGGAAACCCGTAGGAATCACGTGGGAATCAAGTGTGAATCACGTGAAAATCACGTGGGAATCCCGTGGGAATCACGTGGGAATCAAGTATGAATCACGTGAAAATCACGTGGGAATCACGTGGGAATCACGTGTCAATCTCGTGGGAATCACGTGGGAATCACGTGACAATCATTTGGGAACCACGTGGGAATCACGTGGGAATCTCGAGTCCATCATGTGGGAATCACGTGGGAATCACGTGTCAATCGCGTGGGAATCACGTGGGAATCACCTGGGAATCACGTGTCAATATCGTGGGAATCACGTGTGAATCACGTGTGAATGACGTGTCAATCACATGGGAATCACCTGGGAATCACCTGGGAATCACGTGTCAATCACGTGGGAATCACGTGGGAATCACATGGGAATGACGTGGAAATGAAGTGTGAATCACGTGAAAATTACGTGGGAATCACGTGGGAATCACGTGGAAATCACGTGTCAATCGCGTGGGAATCACGTGGGTATCACGCGTCAATCACGTGGGAATCACATGGGAATCACGTGTCAATCACGTGAGAGTCACGTGGGAATCACGTGTGAAGCACGTGGGAATCAGGTGTCAATCACGTGGGAATCACGTGGGAATCACGTGAGAATCACGTGGGAATCACGTGGGAATCATGCGTCAATCACGTGGGAATCACGTGTGATTCACGTGGGAATCACGTGGGAATCACGTGTCAATCACGTGGGAATCACGTGGGAATCACGTGTCAATCACTAGTCAATCACGTGGGAATCACGTGGGTATCACGTGTCAATCACGTGTCAATCACGTGGGATTCCCGTGTGAATCACGTGTCAATCACGTGGGAATCATGTGGAAATCAGGTGTCTGGAATCACGAGGGAATCACGTGTCAATCACGTGGGAATCACGTGAGAATCACGTGTCAATCACGTGGGAATCACGTGGAAATCAGGTGTCAATCACGTTGGAATCACGAGGGAATCACGTGTCAATCACGTGGGAATCACGTGGGAATCTCGTGGGAATCAGGTGGGAATCACGTGTCAATCACATGGAATTCATGTGGGAATCACGTGGGAATCACGAGGGAATCACGTGTCAATCACGTGGGAATCACGTGGGAATCACGTGGGAATCACGTGTCAATCACGAGGGAATCACGTGTCAATCACGTGAGAATCACGTGGGAATCACGTGTGAAGCACGTGGGAATCAGGTGTCAATCACGTTGGAATCACGTGGGAATCACGTGAGAATGATGTGGGAATCACGTGGCAATCACGTGGGAATCATGCGTCAATCACGTGGGAATCACGTGTCATTCACTTGGGAATCACGTGGGAATCACGTGTCAATCACGTGGGAATCACGGGGGAATCATGTGTCAATCACTTGTCAATCACGTGGGAATCACGTGGGATTCACGTGTCAATCACGTGGGATTCCCGTGGGAATCACGTGTCAATCACGTGTCAATCCCGTGGGAATCACGTGGGAATCACGTGTCAATCACGTGGGAATCTCGTGGGAATCAGGTGGGAATCACGTGTTAATCACGTGGAATTCACGTGGGAATCACGTGGGAATCACGTGTCAATCACGTGGGAATCACTTGGGAATCTCATGGGAATCACGTGTCAATCACATGGGAATCACATGGGAATCAAGTGTCAATCACGTGGGAATCACGTGGAAATCAGGTGTCAATCACGTTGGAATCACGAGGGAATCACGTGTCAATCACGTGGGAATCACGTGGGAATCTCGTGGGAATCAGGTGGGAATCACGTGTCAATCACGTGGGAATCACGTGGGAATCATGCGTCAATCACGTGGGAATCACATGTGATTCACGTGGGAATCACGTGGGAATCACGTGTCAATCACGTGGGAATCACGTGGGAATCACGTGTCAATCACTAGTCAATCACGTGGGAATCACGTGTGTATCACGTGTCAATCACGTGTCAATCACGTGGGATTCCCGTGTGAATCACGTGTCAATCACGTGGGAATCACGTGGAAATCAGGTGTCTGGAATCACGAGGGTATCACGTGTCAATCACGTGGGAATCACGTGAGAATCACGTGTCAATCACGTGGGAATCACGTGGAAATCAGGTGTCAATCACGTTGGAATCACGAGAGAATCACGTGTCAATCACGTGGGAATCTCGTGGGAATCAGGTGGGAATCACGTGTCAATCACGTGGAATTCACGTGGGAATCACGTGGGAATCACGAGGGAATCACGTGTCAATCACGTGGGAATCATGTGGGAATCACGTGGGAATCACGTGTCAATCACGTGGGAATCACGTGTCAATCCCCTGAGAATCACGTGGGAATCACGTGTGAAGCACGTGGGAATCAGGTGTCAATCACGTTGGAATGACGTGGGAATCACGTGAGAATGATGTGGGAATCACGTGACAATCACGTGGGAATCATGCGTCAATCACGTGGGAATCACGTGTCATTCACTTGGGAATCACGTGGGAATCACTTGTCAATCACGTGGGAATCACGGGGGAATCACGTGTCAATCACTTGTCAATCACGTGGGAATCACGTGGGAATCACGTGTCAATCTCGTTGGGAATCAAGTGGGAATCTCGTGGGAATAAAGTGGCAACCACGTGCGAATCACATGGGAATCAAGCATCAATCACGTGGGAATCACGTGGGAGTCACGTGGGAATCTCCTGAGAAACACGTGGGAATCACGTGGGAATCACGTGGGAATCACGTGTCAATCACGTGGGAATCAGGTGGTAATCATGTGTCAATCACGTGTCATTCACGTGGGAATCACGTGGGAATCACATGGGAATCATGCGTCAATCACGTGGGAATGACGTGGAAGTCACGTGGGAATCACGTGGGAATCACGTGGGAATCACATGGGAATCATGCGTCAATCACGTGGGAATGACATGGAAGTCACGTGGGAGTCACGTGGGAATCACGTGGTAATCACGTGGAAATCACCTGGGAATCACGTGTCAATCACGTGGGAGTCACATGGGAATCACGTGTCAATCACGAGGGAATCACGTGGGAATCACGTGGGAATCACGTGTCAATCACATGGGAATCACGTGGGAATCACGTGTCAATCACGTGGGAATCATGTGGGAATCTCGTGGGAAACAATTTGGAATCACGTGTCAATCACGTGGGAATCACGTGGGAATAACGTGTCAATCACGTGGGAACCACGTGTCAATTACGTTGGAATCACGTGGGAATCACGTGTCATTCACGTGGGAATCACGTGGGAATCACGTGGGCATCACGTGGGAATCATTTGGGAATCACGTGTCAATCACGTTGGAATCACTTGGGAATCACGTTTCAATCACTTGGGAATCACGTGAGAATCACGTGGGCATCACGTGGGAATCAAGTGTGAATCACGTGACACGCACGTGGGAATCACGTGGGAATCACGTGGTAATCATGTGGAAATCACGTGTTAATCACGTGACAATCACGTGGGAATCACGTGAGAATCTCGTGGGATTCACATGGGAATCACGTGTCAATCGCGTGGGACTCATGTGGGAATCACGTGGGAATCATGTGGGAATCACGTATCATTCACGTGGGAATCACTAGGGAATGACGTGTCAATCACGTGGGAATCACGTGGGAATCACGTGGGCATCCCGTGGGAATGACGTGACATTCATTTGGGACTCATGTGGGAATCACGTGAGAATCACGTGGGAATCACGTGTGAATCACGTGGGAATCACGTGAATCACGTGAAAATTACGTGTGAATCACGTGTGAATCACGTGGGAATCACGTGTCTATCGCGTGGGAATCACGTGGGAATCACCTTGGAATCACGTGTCAATCACGTGGAAATCACGTAGGCATCACGAGGGAATCCCGTGGGAATCACGTGGAAATCACGTGTCAATCTCGTGTGAATCACGTGGGAATCACGTGACAATCATTTGGGAATCACGTGGGTATCACGTTGGAATCTCGTCTCCATCATGTGGGAATCACGTGGGAGTCACGTGGGAATAACATGGGAATCACGTGTCAATCACATGGGTATCATGTAGGAATCACGTGTCAATCACGTGGGAATCACGTGGGAATCACGTGTCAATCACATGGAATTCACATGGGAATCACGTGGCAATCACCTGGGAATCATGCATCATTCACCTGGAAATCACGTGGGAGTCACTTGGGAATCACGTGGGAATCACGTGGGAATCACGTGGTAATCACGTGGGAATCTCGTGGGAATCAGGAGGGAATCACGTGGGAATCACCAGGGAATAACGTGGGAATCTCGTGGGAATCACGTGGGAATCATGTGTCAATTGCGTGGGAATCACGTGGAAATCAAGTGTGAATCATGTGAAAATCAAGTGGGAATCACGTGGGAATCACGTGTCAATCACGTGGGAATCACTTGGGAATCTCATGGGAATCATGTGGAAATCACGTGTCAATCACGTGGGAATCACGTGGGAATCACTTGGGAATCACGTGTCAATCACGTGGGAATCACGTGGTAATCACGTGGGAATCACGTGGGAATCAAGTGTGAACCACGTGAAAATTACGTGGGAATCACGTGGGAGTCACGTGGGAATCACGTGTCAATCGCGTGGGACTCACGTGGGAATCACGTGGGAATCACCTGGGAATTACGTGTCAATCACATGGGAATCACGTGGGAATCACGTGTCAATCACGTGGGAATCACGTGTGAATCACGTGTCAATCACGTGGGAATCACGTGGGAATCACGTGGGAATCACGTGTCAATCACGTGGGAATCACATGGGAATCAAGTGTGAATCACGTGAAAATTACGTGGGAATCACGTGGGAATCACCTGGGAATCACGTCTCAATATAGTGGGAATCACGTGGGAATCACTTGTGAATCACGTGTCAATCACGTGGGAATCACGTGGGAAACAATTGGGAATCACGTGTCAATCAGGTGGGAATCACGTGGGAATCACGTGGAAATCACGTGGGAATCAAATTTGAATCAAGTGAAAATTACGTGGGAATCACGTGGGAATCACGTGGGAATCACGTGTCAATCACGTGGGAATCACGTGGAAATCACGTGGGAATCACGTGTCATTCACGTGGGAATAACGTGGAAATCAAGTGTCAATCACGTGGGAATCACCTGGGAATCACGTGGGAATCACGTGGGAATCGTGTGTCAATCAAGTGGGTATCACGTGGGAATCACGTGGGAATCACGTGTCAATCACGTGGGAAACACGTGGAATCACTTGTCAATCACATGGGAATCACGAGGGTGTCATGTGGGAATCACGTGGGAATCACGTGTCAATCACATGGGAATCACGTAGAAATCACGTGTCAATCACCTGGGAATCACGTGGGAATCACGTGTTATTCATGTGGGAATCACGAGGGAATCACGTGTCAATCACGTGGGAATCACGTGTGAATTACGTGTCAATCACTTGGGAATCACCTGGGAATCACCTGGGGATCACGTGTCAATCACGTGGGAATCACGTGGGAATCACATGGGAATCACGTGGAAATGAAGTGTAAATCACGTGAAAATTACGTGAGAATCACGTGGGAATCACGTGGGAATCACGTGTCAATCGCGTGGGAATCACGTGGGTATCACGCGTCAATCACGTGGGAATCACATGGGAATTCCGTGTCAATCACGTGAGAATCACGTGTGAAGCATGTGGGAATCAGGTGTCAATCACGTTGGAATCACGAGGGAATCACGTGAGAATGATGTGGGAATCACGTGGGAATCACGTGGGAATCATGCGTCAATCACGTGGGAATCACGTGTCGTTTACGTGTCAATCACGTGGGAATCACCAGGGGATCACGTGGAAATCACGTGGGAATCACGTGTCAATCACGTGTCAATCATGTGGGAATCTCGTGGGAATCAGGTGGGAATCACGTGTCAATCACGTGGAATTCACGTGGGAATCACGTGGGAATCACGTGGGAATCACGTGTCAATCACGTGGGAATCACTTGGGAATCTCATGGGAATCACGTGTCAATCACATGGGAATCACGTTGGAATCACGATTCAATCACGTGGGAATCACGTGGAAATCAGGTGTCAATCACGTTGGAATCATGAGGGAATCACGTGTCAATCACGTGGGAATCACGTGGGAATCTCGTGGGAATCAGGTGGGAATCACGTGTCAATCACGTGGAATTCACGTGGGAATCACGTGGGAATCATGTGGGAATCACGTGTCAATCATGTGGGAATCACGTGTTAATCACGTGGGGATCACGTGGGAATCACGTGGGAATCACGTGACATTCACGTGGGAATCACGTGGGAATCACGTGTCAATCACGTGGGAATCACGTGGAAATCACGTGGTAATCACGTGTCATTCACGTGGGAATCACGTGGAAATCAAGTGTCAATCACGTGGGAATCACCTGGGAATCACGTGGGAATCACGTGGGAATCATGTGTCAATCAAGTGGGTATCTCGTGGGAATCACGTGGGAATCACGTGTCAATCACGTTGGAATCACGTGGGAATCACTTGTCAATCACGTGGGAAACCCGTAGGAATCACGTGGGAATCAAGTGTGAATCACGTGAAAATCACGTGGGAATCCCGTGGGAATCACGTGGGAATCAAGTATGAATCACGTGAAAATCACGTGGGAATCACGTGGGAATCACGTGTCAATCTCGTGGGAATCACGTGGGAATCACGTGACAATCATTTGGGAATCACCTGGGAATCACCTGGGGATCACGTATCAATCACGTGGGAATCACGTGGGAATCACATGGGAATCACGTGGAAATGAAGTGTAAATCACGTGAAAATTACGTGAGAATCACTTGGGAATCACGTGGGAATCACGTGTCAATCGCGTGGGAATCACGTGGGTATCACGCGTCAATCACGTGGGAATCACATGGGAATTCCGTGTCAATCACGTGAGAATCACGTGTGAAGCATGTGGGAATCAGGTGTCAATCACGTTGGAATCACGAGGGAATCACGTGAGAATGATGTGGGAATCACGTGGGAATCACGTGGGAATCATGCGTCAATCACGTAGGAATCACGTGTCGTTTACGTGGGAATCACGTGGGAATCACGTGTCAATCACGTGGGAATCACGTGGGATTCACGTGTCAATCACTTGTCAATCACGTGGGAATCTCGAGTCCATCATGTGGGAATCACGTGGGAATCACGTGTCAATCGCGTGGG
Source organism: Muntiacus reevesi (assembly GCF_963930625.1). Lineage (NCBI taxonomy): Eukaryota > Metazoa > Chordata > Mammalia > Artiodactyla > Cervidae > Muntiacus > Muntiacus reevesi. The sequence goes on from NW_027077877.1 coordinate 2,287,189, forward strand.
AATCACGTGGGAATCACCTGGGAATCACGTGTCAATATCGTGGGAATCACGTGTGAATCACGTGTGAATGACGTGTCAATCACATGGGAATCACCTGGGAATCACCTGGGAATCACGTGTCAATCACGTGGGAATCACGTGGGAATCACATGGGAATGACGTGCAAATGAATTGTGAATCACGTGAAAATTACGTGGGAATCACGTGGGAATCACGTGGAAATCACGTGTCAATCGCGTGGGAATCACGTGGGTATCACGCGTCAATCACGTGGGAATCACATGGGAATCACGTGTCAATCACGTGAGAGTCACGTGGGAATCACGTGTGAAGCACGTGGGAATCAGGTGTCAATCACGTGGGAATCACGTGGGAATCACGTGGGAATCACGTGGGAATCACGTGGGAATCATGCGTCAATCACGTGGGAATCACGTGTGATTCACGTGGGAATCACGTGGGAATCACGTGTCAATCACGTGGGAATCACGTGGGAATCACGTGTCAATCACTAGTCAATCACGTGGGAATCACGTGGGTATCACGTGTCAATCACGTGTCAATCACGTGGGATTCCCGTGTGAATCACGTGTCAATCACGTGGGAATCACGTGGAAATCAGGTGTCTGGAATCACGAGGGTATCACGTGTCAATCACGTGGGAATCACGTGAGAATCACGTGTCAATCACGTGGGAATCACGTGGAAATCAGGTGTCAATCACGTTGGAATCACGAGGGAATCACGTGTCAATCACGTGGGAATCTCGTGGGAATCAGGTGGGAATCACGTGTCAATCACGTGGAATTCACGTGGGAATCACGTGGGAATCACGAGGGAATCACGTGTCAATCACGTGGGAATCATGTGGGAATCACGTGGGAATCACGTGTCAATCACGTGGGAATCACGTGTCAATCCCCTGAGAATCACGTGGGAATCACGTGTGAAGCACGTGGGAATCAGGTGTCAATCACGTTGGAATGACGTGGGAATCACGTGAGAATGATGTGGGAATCACGTGACAATCACGTGGGAATCATGCGTCAATCACGTGGGAATCACGTGTCATTCACTTGGGAATCACGTGGGAATCACTTGTCAATCACGTGGGAATCACGGGGGAATCACGTGTCAATCACGTGGGAATTAGGTGGGAATACTTGTCAATCACGTGGGAATCACGTGTCAATCACATGGGAATCACGTGGGAATCACGTGGGAATCACGTGGGAATCATGTGGGAATCATGTGTCAATCACACGGGACTCACGTGGGAATCACGTGAGAATCATGTGTCAATCACATGGGACTCACGTGGGAATCATGTGTCAATCACGTGGCAATTACGAGGGAATCACGTGTCAATCACGTGGGAATCACGTGGGAATCACGTGTCAATCACGTGGGAATCACGTGGGAATCACGTGTCAATCACGTGGGAATTAGGTGGGAATCACGTGTCAATCACGTGGGAGTCACGAGGGAGTCACGTGGGAATCCCTTGGGAATCACGTGTCAATCAAGGGGGAAAAACGTGGGAATGTGTCAATCACGTGGGAATCACGTGGGAATCACGTGTCAATCACGTGGGAATTAGGTGGGAATCACGTGTCAATCACGTGGGAATCACGTGTCAATCACATGGGAATCACGTGAGAATCACGTGGGAATCACGTGGGAATCACGTGTAAATCACGTGGGAATCATGTGTCAATCACATGGGACTCACATGGGAATCACGTGTCAATCACGTGGGAATCACGTGAGAATGTGTCAATCACGTGGGAATCATGTGGGAATCACTTGTCATTTACGGGGGAATCACGTGGGAATGACGTGGGAATCACGTGTCAATCACGTGGAAATCATGAGGGAGTCACGTGGGAATCCCGTGTGAATCACGTGTCAATCACGTGGGAATCACGTGGGAATGTGTCAATCACGTGGGAATCATGTGGGAATCACGTGAGAATCATGTGTCAATCACATGGGACTCACGTGGGAATCATGTGTCAATCACGTGGCAATCACGAGGGAATCACATGTCAATCACGTGGGAATCACGTGGGAATCACGTGTCAATCCCGTGGGAATCACGTGCGAATCAAGTGTCAATCACGAGGAACCATGTGGGAATCACGTGGGAATCACGTGTCAATCACGGGGGAATCACGTGTTAATCACGTGGAAATCCCGTGGAAATCACGTGTCAATCACGTGGGAATCACGTGAGAATGTGTCAATCACGTGGGAATCAGTGTCAATCACTTGGGAATTAGGTGGGAATACTTGTCATTCAGGTGGGAATCACGACGGAGTCACGTGGGAATATTGTGGGAATCACCTGTCAATCACGTGGGAATCACGTGTCAATCACATGGGAATCATGTGTCAATCACATGGGACTCACGTGTGAATCACGTGAGAATCATGTGTCAATCACATGGGACTCACATGGGAATCATGTGTCAATCACGTGGCAATCACGAGGGAATCACGTGTCAATCACGTGGGAATCACGTGGGAATCACGTGTCAATCACGTGGGAATCACGTGGGAATCACGTGTCAATCACGTGGGAATTAGGTGGGAATCACGTGTCAATCACGTGGGAGTCACGAGGGAGTCACGTGGGAATCCCTTGGGAATCACGAGTCAATCAAGGGGGAATCACGAGGCAATGTGTCAATCACGTGGGAATCACGTGGGGATTACGTGTCAATCAGGTGGGAAACACGAGGGAGTCACGTGGGAATCCCGTGGGAATCACCTGTCAATCACGTGGGAATCACGTGTCAATCACATGGGAATCACGTGAGAATCACGTGGGAATCACGTGGAAATCACTTGTAAATCACGTGGGAATCATGTGTCAATCACATGGGACTCACGTGGGAATCACGTGTCAATCACGTGGGAATCACGTGGGAATGTGTTAATCACGTGGGAATCATGTGGGAATCACTTGTCATTTACGTGGGAATCACGTGGGTATGACGTGGGAATCACGTGTCAATCACGTGGAAATCACGAGAGAGTCACGTGGGAATCCCGTGTGAATCACGTGTCAATCACGTGGGAATCACGTGGGAATGTGTCAATCACGTGGGAATCATGTGGGAATCACTTGTCATTTACGTGGGTATCATGGGGGAATGATGCGGGAATCACGTGTCAATCATGTGAAAATCACGTAGGAATAACCTGTCAATCACATGGGAATCACGGGGGAAGCACGTGGGAATCACGTGTAAATCATGTGGAAATCACGTGGGAATCATGTGTCAATCACGTGGGACTCACGTGGGAATCAGGTGTCAATCACATGGAAATCACGAGGGAATCACGTGTCAATCACGTGCGAATCAGGTGGGAATCAAGTGTCAATCACGTGGGAATCACGTGTCAATCACGTGGGAATCACGAGGGAATCACCTGTAAATCACGTGGGAATTACGGGGGAATCACGTGTCAATCACGTGGGAATCACGAGGGAATCACCTGTCAATCACGTTGGAATCACGTCAGAATCACGTGGGAATCACGAGGGAATCACGTGTCAATCACGTGGGAATTAGGTTGGAGTCACGTGTCAATCACGTGGCAATCACGAGGGAGTAACATGTCAATCACGTGGGAATTAGGTTGGAATCATGTGTCAATCACGTGGGAATCACGAGGGAGTCACGTGGGAATCCCGTGGGAATCACGTGTAAATCACGTGGGAATCATGTGTCAATCACATGGGACTCACGTGGGAATCACGTGTCAATTACGTGGGAATAACGTGGGAATGTGTCAATCCCGTGGGAATCACGTGGGAATCACATGTCAAACACGTGGGAATTAGGTGGGAATCACGTGTCAATCACGTGGGAATCACCAGGGAATCATGAGGGAATCCCGTGGGAATCATGTGCCAATCACGTGGGAATCACGTGGGAATGTGTCAATCACGTGAGAATCACGTGGGAATCACGTGTCAATCACGTGGGAATTAGGTGGGAATCACGTGTCAATCATGTGGGAATCACGTGGGAATCACGTGTTAATCACGTGGGAATCCCGTGGGAATCACGTGTCAATCACGTGGGAATCACGTGTCAATCACATGGGAATCACGTGAGAATCACGTGGGAATCACGTGGGAATCACGTGGGAATCACGTGGGAATCAAGTGTCAATCACATGGGACTCACGTGGGAATCCTGTGCCAATCACGTGGCAATCACGAGGGAATCACGTGTCAATCACTTGGGAATCACGTGGGAATCACGTGTCAATCACGTGGGAATCACGTCGGAATCACGTGTCAATCACGTGGGAATCACGTGGGAATCACGTGGGAATCACGTGGGAATCACGTGGGAATCACGTGGGAATCATGTGTCAATCACATGGGACTCACGAGGGAATCCTGTGTCAATCACGTGGCAATCACTAGGGAATCACGTGTCAATCACGTGGGAATCACGTGGGAATCACGTGTCAATCACGTGGGAATCCCGTGGGAATCACGTGTCAATCACGTGGGAATCACGTGGGAATGTGTCAATCACGTGTGAATCACGTGGGAATCACGTGTCAATCACGTGGGAATCATGAGGGAGTCATGTGGGAATCCCGTGGGAATCACGTGTCAATCACGTGGGAATCACGTGGGAATGTGTCAATCACGTGGGAATCAGGTGGGAATCACGTGTCAAACACGTGGGAATTAGGTGGGAATCACGTGTCAATCACGTGGGAATCACAAGTGAGTCACGTAGAAATCCCGGGGGAATCACGTGTCAATCACGTGGGAATCACGTGGGAATGTGTCAATCACGTGCGAATCACGTGGGAATCACGTGTCAATCACGTGGGAATCATGAGGGAGTCACGTGGGAATCCCGTGGGAATCACGTGTCAATCACGTGGGAATCACGTGGGAATGTGTCAATCACGTGCGAATCACGTGGGAATCACGTGTCAATCACGTGGGAATCATGAGGGAGTCACGTGGGAATCCCGTGGGAATCACGTGTCAATCACGGGGGAATCACGTGGGAATGTGTCAATCACGTGGGAATCACGTGTCAATCACATGGGAATTAGGTGGGAATACTTATCAATCACGTGGGAATCACGTGTCAATCACATGGGAATCACGTGAGAATCACGTGGGAATCACGTGGGAATCACGTTGGAATCACGTGGGAATCATGTGTCAATCACACGGGACTCACGTGGGAATCACGTGAGAATCATGTGTTAATCACATGGGACTCACGTGGGAATCATGTGTCAATCACGTGGCAATCACGAGGGAATCACGTGTCAATCACGTGGGAATCACGTGGGAATCACGTGTCAATCACGTGGGAATCACGTGGGAATCACGTGTCAATCACGTGGGAATTAGGTGGGAATCACGTGTCAATCACGTGGGAGTCACGAGGGAGTCACGTGGGAATCCCTTGGGAATCACGTGTCAATCAAGGGGGAAAAACGTGGGAATGTGTCAATCACGTGGGAATCAGGTGGGAATCACGTGTCAATCACGTGGGAATTAGGTGGGAATCACGTGTCAATCACGTGGGAATCACGAGGGAGTCACGTGGGAATCCCGTGGGAAGCACCTGTCAATCACGTGGGAATCACGTGTCAATCACATGGGAATCACGTGAGAATCACGTGGGAATCACGTGGGAATCACGTGTAAATCACGTGGGAATCATGTGTCAATCACATGGGACTCACATGGGAATCACGTGTCAATCACGTGGGAATCACGTGGGAATGTGTCATTCACGTGGGAATCATGTGGGAATCACTTGTCATTTACGGGGGAATCACGTGGGAATGACGTGGGAATCACGTGTCAATCACGTGGAAATCATGAGGGAGTCACGTGGGAATCCCGTGTGAATCACGTGTCAATCACGTGGGAATCACGTTGGATTGTGTCAATCACGTGGGAATCATGTGGGAATCACGTGAGAATCATGTGTCAATCACATGGGACTCACGTGGGAATCATGTGTCAATCACGTGGCAATCACGAGGGAATCACGTGTCAATCACGTGGGAATCACGTGGGAATCACGTGTCAATCCCGTGGGAATCACGTGCGAATCAAGTGTCAATCACGAGGAACCATGTGGGAATCACGTGGGAATCACGTGTCAATCACGTGGGAATCACGTGTCAAACACGTGGGAATTAGGTGGGAATCACGTGTCAATCACGTGATAATCACGAGGGAGTCACGTGGAAATCCCGTGGGAATCACGTGTCAATCACGTGGGAATCACGTGGGAATGTGTCAATCACGTGCGAATCACGTGGGAATCACGTGTCAATCACGAGGGAATCATGAGGGAGTCACGTGGGAATCCCGTGGGTATCACGTGTCAATCACGTGGGAATCACGTGGGAATGTATCAATCACGTGGGAATCAGGTGTGAATCACGTGTCAAACACGTTGGAATTACGTGGGAATCACGTGTCAATCACGTGAGAATCACGAGGGAGTCACATGGGAATCCCTTGGGAATCACGTGTCAATCACGTGGGAATCATGTGGGAATGTGTCAATTACGTGGGAATTACGTGGGAATCACGTGTCAATCACGTGGGGATAAGGTGGGAATCACTTGTCAATCACGTGGGAATCACGAGGGAGTCACGTGGGAATCCCGTGGGAATCACGTGTCAATCATGTGGTAATCACGTGGGTATGTGTCAATCACATGAGAATCACGTGTCAATCACGTGGGAATTAGGTGGGAATCACGTGTCAATCACGTGGGAATCACGTGTCAATCACATGGGAATCACGTGGGAATCACTTGGGAATGACGTGTAAATCACGTGGGAATCATGTGTCAATCACATGGGACTCACGTGTGAATCACGTGAGAATCATGTGTCAATCACATGGGACTCACGTGGGAATCATGTGTCAATCACGTGGCAATCACGAGGGAATCACGTGTCAATCACGTGGGAATCATGTGGGAATCACGTGTCAATCACGTGGGAATCACGAGGGAGTCACGTGGGAATCCCTTGGGAATCACGTGTCAATCAAGGGGGAATCACGTGTGAATGTGTCAATCACGTGGGAATCACATGGGAATTACGTGTCAATCACGTGGGAATTAGGTGGGAATCACGTGTCAATCACGTGGGAGTCACGAGGGAGTCACGTGGGAATCCCTTGGGAATCACGTGTCAATCAAGGGGGAATCACGTGTGAATGTGTCAATCACGTGGGAATCACGTGGGAATCACGTGTCAATCACGTGGGAATTAGGTGGGAATCACGTGTCAATCACGTGGGAATCACGAGTGAGTCCCGTGGGAATCCCGTGGGAATCACTTGTCAATCACGTGGGAATCACGTGTCAATCACATGGGAATCACGTGGGAATCACCTGTCAATCACATGGGAATCACGTGGGAAGCACGTGGGAATCACGTGTAAATCACGTGGAAATCACGTGGGAATCATGTGTCAATCACGTGGGACTCACGTGGGAATCACGTGTCAATCACGTGGGACTCACGTGGGAATCACGTGTCAATCACGTGGGAATGATGAGGGAATCACGTGTCAATCACGTGCGAATAAGTTGGGAATCACGTGTCAATCACGTGGGAATCACGTGTCAATCACGTGGGAACCACGTGGGAATCACCTGTCAATCACATGGGAATCACGTGGGAAGCACGTGGGAATCACGTGTCAATCACGTGGGAATTAGTTGGGAATCACGTGTCAATCACGTTGGAATCACTTGAGAATCACGTGGGAATCACGAGGGAATCACGTGTCAATCACGTGGGAATTAGGTTGGAATCACGTGGCAATCACGTGGCAATCACGAGGAAGTCACATGTCAATCACGTGGGAACTAGGTTGGAATCACGTGTCAATCACGTGGGAATCACGAGGGAGTCACGTGGGAATCCCGTGGGAATCACGTGTCAAGCACGTGGGAATCACGTGGGAATGTGTCAATCACGTGGGAATCACGTGGCAATCACGTGTCAATCACGTGGGAATCACAAGGGAGTCACGTGGGAATCCCGAGGGAATCACTTGTCAATCACGTGGTAATCACGTGGGAATGTGTCAATCACGTGGGAATCACGTGGGAATCACGTGTCAATCACGTGGGAATCACAAGGGAGTCACGTGGGAATCCCGTGGGAATCACGTGTCAATCACGTGGTAATCACGTGGGAATGTGTCAATCACATGGGACTCACGTGGCAATCACGTGTCAAACACGTGGGAATTAGGTGGGAATCACGTGTCAATCACGTGGGAATCACGAGGGAGTCACGTGGGAATCCCGTGGGAATCACGTGTAAATCACGTGGGAATCATGTGTCAATCACATGGGACTCACGTGGGAATCACGTGGTAATCACGTGTCGATATCGTGAGAATCACGTGGGAATCACGTGGGAATCACGTGTCAATCACGTGGGAATCACGAGGGAATCACGTGTCAATTACGTGGGAATCACATGGGAATCACGTGTCAATCACATGGGAATCACGAGGGAATCACGTGTCAATCACGTGGGAATCACGAGGGAGTCACGTGGGTATCCCGTGGGAATCACGTGTCAATCACGTGGGAATCACGTGGGAATGTGTCAATTATGTGGGAATCACGTGGGAATCACGTGTCAATCACGTGGGAATCACGTGGGAATCACGTGTCAATCACGTGGGTATCACGAGGGAGTCACGTGGGAATCCCGTGGGAATCACGTGTAAATCACGTGGTAATCACGTGAGAATGTGTCAATCACATGGGACTCACGTGGGAATCACGTGTCAAACACGTGGGAATTAGTTGGGAATCACGTGTCAATCACGTGGGAATCACGTGGGAATCACGTGTCAATATCGTGAGAATCACTTGGGAATCACATGGGAATCACGTGTCAATCACGTGGTAATCACGAGGGAATCACGTGTCAATTACGTGGGAATGACATTGGAATCACGTGTCAATCACGTGGGAATCACGAGGGAATCACGTGTCAATCACGTGGGAATCACGGGAGAGTCAAGTTCGAATCACGTGGTAATTACGTTGGAATCATGTGGGAATCACGTGTCAATCCCGTGGGAATCACGTGCGAATCAAGTGTCAATCACGAGGAATCACGTGGGAATCCCGTGGGAATCACGTGTCAATCACGTGGGAATCACGTGGGAATGTGTCAATCACGTGGGAATCACGTGTCAATCACATGGGAATTAGGTGGGAATACTTGTCAATCACGTGGGAATCACGTGTCAATCACATGGGAATCACGTGAGAATCACGTGGGAATCACGTGGGAATCACGTGGGAATCACGTGGGAATCATGTGTCAATCACACGGGACTCACGTGGGAATCACGTGAGAATCATGTGTCAATCACATGGGACTCACGTGGGAATCATGTGTCAATCACGTGGCAATCACGAGGGAATCACGTGTCAATCACGTGGGAATCACGTGGGAATCACGTGTCAATCCCGTGGGAATCACGTGCGAATCAAGTGTCAATCACGAGGAACCATGTGGGAATCACGTGGGAATCACGTGTCAATCACAGGGGAATCACGTGTTAATCACGTGGAAATCCCGTGGAAATCACGTGTCAATCACGTGGGAATCACGTGAGAATGTGTCAATCACGTGGGAATCAGTGTCAATCACTTGGGAATTAGGTGGGAATACTTGTCAATCAGGTGGGAATCACGACGGAGTCACGTGGGAATCCTGTGGGAATCACCTGTCAATCACGTGGGAATCACGTGTCAATCACATGGGAATCACGTGAGAATCACGTGGGAATCACGTGGGAATCACGTGTAAATCACGTGGGAATCACGTGTCAATCACGTGGGAGTCACGAGGGAGTCACGTGGGAATCCATTGGGAATCACGTGTCAATCAAGGGGGAATCACGTGTGAATGTGTCAATCACGTGGGAATCACGTGGGAATCACGTGTCAATCACGTGGGAATTAGGTGGGAATCACGTGTCAATCACGTGGGAATCACGAGGGACTCACGTGGGAATCCCGTGGGAATCACTTGTCAATCACGTGGGAATCACGTGGGAATCACCTGTCAATCACATGGGAATCACGTGGGAAGCACATGGGAATCACGTGTAAATCACGTGGAAATCACGTGGGAATCATGTGTCAATCACGTGGGACTCACGTGGGAATCACGTGTCAATCACGTGGGAATGATGAGGGAATCACGTGTCAATCACGTGCGAATCAGGTGGGAATCACGTGTCAATCACGTGGGAATCACGTGTCAATCACGTGGGAATCACGTGGGAATCACCTGTCAATCACATGGGAATCACGTGGGAAGCACGTGGGAATCACGTGTCAATCACGTGGGAATTAGTTGGGAATCACGTGTCAATCACGTTGGAATCACTTGAGAATCACGTGGGAATCACGAGGGAATCACGTGTCAATCACGTGGGAATTAGGTTGGAATCACGTGTCAATCACGTGTCAATCACGAGGAAGTCACATGTCAATCACGGGGGAACTAGGTTGGAATCACGTGTCAATCACGTGGGAATCACGAGGGAGTCACATGGGAATCCCGTGGGAATCACGTGTCAATCACGTGGGAATCACGTGGGAATGTGTCAGTCACGTGGGAATTAGGTGGGTGTCACGTGGGAATCCCGTGGGTATCACGTGTCAATCACGTGGGGATCACGAGGGAGTCACGTGGGAATCCCGTGGGAATCACGTGTCAATCACGTGGGAATCACGTGGGAATGTGTCAATCACGTGGGAATCACGTGGCAATCACGTGTCAATCACGTGGGAATCACAAGGGAGTCACGTGGGAATCCTGAGGGAATCACTTGTCAATCACGTGGTAATCACGTGGGAATGTGTCAATCACGTGGGAATCACGTGGGAATCACGTGTCAATCACGTGGGAATCACAAGGGAGTCACGTGGGAATCCCGTGGGAATCACGTGTCAATCACGTGGTAATCACGTGGGAATGTGTCAATCACATGGGACTCACGTGGCAATCACGTGTCAAACACGTGGGAATTAGGTGGGAATCACGTGTCAATCACGTGGGAATCACGAGGGAGTCACGTGGGAATCCCGTGGGAATCACGTGTAAATCACGTGGGAATCATGTGTCAATCACATGGGACTCACGTGGGAATCACGTGGTAATCACGTGTCAATATCATGAGAATCACGTGGGAATCACGAGGGAATCACGTGTCAATCACGTGGGAATCACGAGGGAATCACGTGTCAATTACGTGGTAATCACATGGGAATCAAGTGTCAATCACGTGGGAATCACGAGGGAATCACGTGTCAATCACGTGGGAATCACGAGGGAGTCACGTGGGAATCCCGTGGGAATCACGTGTCAATCACGTGGGAATCACGTGGGAATGTGTCAATTATGTGGGAATCACGGGGGAATCACGTGTCAATCACGTGGGAATCACGTGGGAATCACGTGTCAATCACGTGGGTATCACGAGGGATTCACGTGGGAATCCCGTGGGAATCACGTGTCAATCACGTGGTAATCACGTGTAAATGTGTCAATCACATGGGACTCACGTGGGAATCACGTGTCAAACACGTGGGAATTAGTTGGGAATCATGTGTCAATCACGTGGGAATCACGTGGGAATCACGTGTCGATATCGTGAGAAATACGTGGGAATCACATGGGAATCACGTGTCAATCACGTGGTAATCACGAGGGAATCACGTGTCAATTACGTGGGAATGACATGGGAATCACGTGTCAATCACGTGGGAATCACGAGGGAATCACGTGTCAATCACGTGGGAATCACGGGAGAGTCAAGTTCGAATCACGTGGTAATTACGTTGGAATCATGTGGGAATCACGTGTCAATCCCGTGGGAATCACGTGCGAATCAAGTGTCAATCACGAGGAATCACGTGGGAATCCCGTGGGAATCACGTGTCAATCACGTGGGAATCACGTGGGAATGTGTCAATCACGTGGGAATCACGTGTCAATCACATGGGAATTAGGTGGGAATACTTGTCAATCACGTGGGAATCACGTGTCAATCACATGGGAATCACGTGAGAATCACGTGGGAATCACGTGGGAATCACGTGGGAATCATGTGTCAATCACACGGGACTCACGTGGGAATCACGTGAGAATCATGTGTCAATCACATGGGACTCACGTGGGAATCATGTGTCAATCACGTGGCAATCACGAGGGAATCACGTGTCAATCACGTGGGAATCACGTGGGAATCACGTGTCAATCACGTGGGAATCACGTGGGAATCACGTGTCAATCACGTGGGAATTAGGTGGGAATCACGTGTCAATCACGTGGGAGTCACGAGGGAGTCACGTGGGAATCCCTTGGGAATCACGTGTCAATCAAGGGGGAAAAACGTGGGAATGTGTCAATCACGTGGGAATCACGTGGGAATCACGTGTCAATCACGTGGGAATTAGGTGGGAATCACGTGTCAATCACGTGGGAATCACGAGGGAGTCACGTGGGAATCCCGTGGGAATCACCTGTCAATCACGTGGGAATCACGTGTCAATCACATGGGAATCACGTGAGAATCACGTGGGAATCACGTGGGAATCACGTGTAAATCACGTGGGAATCATGTGTCAATCACATGGGACTCACATGGGAATCACGTGTCAATCACGTGGGAATCACGTGGGAATGTGTCAATCACGTGGGAATCATGTGGGAATCACTTGTCATTTACGGGGGAATCACGTGGGAATGACGTGGGAATCACGTGTCAATCACGTGGAAATCATGAGGGAGTCACGTGGGAATCCCGTGTGAATCACGTGTCAATCACGTGGGAATCACGTGGGAATGTGTCAATCACGTGGGAATCATGTGGGAATCACGTGAGAATCATGTGTCAATCACATGGGACTCACGTGGGAATCATGTGTCAATCACGTGGCAATCACGAGGGAATCACGTGTCAATCACGTGGGAATCACGTGGGAATCAGTGTCAATCACTTGGGAATTAGGTGGGAATACTTGTCAATCAGGTGGGAATCACGAAGGAGTCACGTGGGAATCCTGTGGGAATCACCTGTCCATCACGTGGGAATCACGTGTCAATCACATGGGAATCACGTAAGAATCACGTGGGAATCACCTGTCCATCACGTGGGAATCACGTGTCAATCACGTGGGAATCACGTGGGAATCACGTGTCAATCACGTGGGAATTAGGTGGGAATCACGAGTCAATCACGTGGGAGTCACGAGGGAGTCACGTGGGAATCCCTTGGGAATCACGAGTCAATCAAGGGGGAATCACGAGGCAGTGTGTCAATCACGTGGGAATCACGTGGGGATCACGTGTCAATCAGGTGGGAATCACGAGGGTGTCACGTGGGAATCCCGTGGGAATCACCTGTCAATCACGTGGGAATCACGTGTCAATCACATGGGAATCACGTGAGAATCACGTGGGAATCACGTGGGAATCACTTGTAAATCACGTGGGAATCATGTGTCAATCACATGGGACTCACGTGGGAATCACGTGTCAATCACGTGGGAATCACGTGGGAATGTGTTAATCACGTGGGAATCATGTGGGAATCACTTGTCATTTACGTGTGAATCACGTGGGTATGACGTGGGAATCACGTGTCAATCACGTGGAATACACGAGGGAGTCACGTGGGAATCCCGTGTGAATCACGTGTCAATCAGGTGGGAATCACGTGGGAATGTGTCAATCACGTGGGAATCATGTGGGAATCACTTGTCATTTACGTGGGTATCATGGGGGAATGATGCGGGAATCACGTGTCAATCACGTGAAAATCACGTAGGAATAACCTGTCAATCACATGGGAATCACGGGGGAAGCACGTGGGAATCACGTGTAAATCACGTGGAAATCACGTGGGAATCATGTGTCAATCACGTGGGACTCACGTGGGAATCAGGTGTCAATCACATGGAAATCACGAGGGAATCACGTGTCAATCACGTGCGAATCATGTGGGAATCAAGTGTCAATCACGTGGGAATCACGTGTCAATCACGTGGGAATCACGAGGGAATCACCTGTAAATCACGTGGGAATTACGGGGGAATCACGTGTCAATCACGTGGGAATCACGAGGGAATCACGTGTCAATCACGTTGGAATCACGTGAGAATCACGTGGGAATCACTAGGGAATCACGTGTCAATCACGTGGGAATTAGGTTGGAGTCACGTGTCAATCACGTGTCAATCACGGGGGAATCACGAGGGAATGTGTCAATCACGTGGGAATCCCGTGGGAATCACGTGTCAATCACGTGGTAATCACGTGGGAATGTGTCAATCACGTGGGAATCACGTGGCAATCCCGTGTCAATCACGTGGGAATCACGAGGGAGTCACGTGGGAATCCCGTAGGAATCACATGTCAATCACGTGGTAATCACGGGGGAATGTGTCAATCACGTGGGAATCACGTGGGAATCACGTGTCAATCACGTGGGAATTAGGTGGAAATCACGTGTCAATCACGTGGGAATCACGTGAGAATCACGTGGGAATCACGAGGGAATCACATGTCAATCACGTGGGAATTAGGTTGGAATCACGTGTCAATCACGTGGCAATCACGAGGGAGTCACATGTCAATCACGTGGGAATTAGGTTGGAATCAAGTGTCAATCACGTGGGAATCACGAGGGCGTCACGTGGGAATCCCGTGGGAATCACGTGTAAATCACGTGGGAATCATGTGTCAGTCACATGGGACTCACGTGGGAATCACGTGTCAATCACGTGGGAATTAGGTTGGAATCACGTGTTAATCACGTGGGAATCACGAGGGAGTCACGTGGGAATCCCGTGGGAATCACGTGTCAATTACGTGGGAATAACTTGGGAATGTGTCAATCACGTGGGAATCACGTGGGAATCACATGTCAAACACGTGGGAATTAGGTGGGAATCACGTGTCAATCACGTGGGAATCACGAGGGAATCATGAGGGAATCCCGTGGAAATCATGTGCCAATCACGTGGGAATCACGTGGGAATGTGTCAATCACGTGAGAATCACGTGGGAATCACGTGTCAATCACGTGGGAATTAGGTGGGAATCACGTGTCAATCACGTGGGAATCCCGTGGGAATCACGTGTTAATCACGTGGGAATCCCATGGGAATCACGTGTCAATCACGTGGGAATCACGTGGGAATGTGTCAATCACGTGGGAATTAGGTGGGAATACTTGTCAATCACGTGGGAATCACGACGGAGTCACGTGGGAATCCTGTGGGAATCACCTGTCAATCACATGGGAATCACGTGAGAATCACGTGGGAATCACGTGGGAATCACGTGGGAATCACGTGGGAATCATGTGTCAATCACATGGGACTCACGTGGGAATCCTGTGTCAATCACGTGGCAATCACGAGGGAATAACGTGTCAATCACGTGGGAATCACGTGGGAATCACGTGTCAATCACGTGGGAATCACGTGGGAATCACGTGTCAATCACGTGGGAATTAGCTGGGAATCACGTGTCAATCACGTGGGAGTCACGAGGGAGTCACATTGGAATCCCTTGGGAATCACGTGTCAATCAAGGGGGAATCACGTGGCAATGTGTCAATCACGTGGGAATCACGTGTCAATCACGTGGGAATTAGGTGGGAATCACGTATCAATCACGTGGGAATCAGGAGGGAGTCACGTGGGAATCCCGTGGGAATCACCTGTCACTCACGTGGGAATCACGTGTCAATCACATGGGAATCACGTGAGAATCACGTGGGAATCACGTGGGAATCACGTGTAAATCACGTGGGAATCATGTGTCAATCACATGGGTGTCACGTGGGAATCACGTGTCAATCACGTGGGAATCACTTGGGAATATGTCAATCACGTGGGAATCATGTGGGAATCACTTGTTATATACGTGGGAATCACGTGGGAATGTGTCAATCACGTGGGAATCATGTGGGAATCACATGTCAAACACGTGGGAATTAGGTGGGAATCACGTGTCAATCACGTGGGAATCACGAGGGAATCATGAGGGAATCCCGTGGGAATCATGTGCCAATCACGTGGGAATCACGTGGAAATGTGTCAATCACGTGAGAATCACGTGGGAATCACGTGTCAATCACGTGGGAATTAGGTGGGAATCACGTGTCAATCACGTGGGAATCACGTGGGAATCACGTGTTAATCACGTGGGAATCCCGTGGGAATCACGTGTCAATCACGTGTGAATCACGTGGGAATGTGTCAATCACGTGGGAATCACGTGTCAATCACGTCGGAATTAGGTGGGAATACTTGTCAATCATGTGGGAATCACGACGGAGTCACGTGGGAATCCTGTGGGAATCACCTGTCAATCACGTGGGAATCACGTGTCAATCACATGGGAATCACGTGAGAATCACGTGGGAATCACGTGGGAATCACGTGGGAATCACGTGGGAATCATGTGTCAATCACATGGGACTCACGTGGGAATCATGTGTCAATCAGGTGGCAATCACGAGGGAATCACGTGTCAATCACGTGGGAATCACGTGGGAATCACGTGTCAATCACGTGGGAATCACGTGTCAATCACGTGGGAATTAGGTGGAAATCACGTGTCAATCACGTGGGAGTCACGAGGGAGTCACATGGGAATCCCTTGGGAATCACGTGTCAATCAAGGGGGAATCACGTGGCAATGTGTCAATCACGTGGGAATCACGTGGGAATCACGTGTCAGTCACGTGGGAATTAGGTGGGAATCACGTGTCAATCACGTGGGAATCACGAGGGAGTCACGTGGGAATCCCGTGGGAATCACCTGTCAATCACGTGGGAATCACGTGTCAATCACATGGGAATCACGTGAGAATCACGTGGGAATCACGTGGGAATCACGTGTAAATCACGTGGGAATCATGTGTCAATCACATGGGACTCACGTGGGAATCACGTGTCAATCACGTGGGAAGCACGTGGGAATATTTCAATCACGTGGGTATCATGTGGGAATCACTTGTCATATACGTGGGAATCACGTGGGAATGACGTGGGAATCTCGTGTCAATCACGTGGAAATCACGAGGGAGTCACGTGGGAATCCCGTGTGAATCACGTGTCAATCACGTGGGAATCACGTGGGAATGTGTCAAACACGTGGGAATCATGTGGGAATCACTTGTCATTTACGTGGGTATCACGTGGGAATGACGCGGGAATCACGTGTCAGTCACGTGAAAATCACGTGGGAATAACCTGTCAATCACATGGGAATCACGGGGGAAGCACGTGGGAATCACGTGGAAATCACGTGGGAATCATGTGTCAATCACGTGGGACTCAAGTGGGAATCACGTGTCAATCACATGGGAATCACGAGGGAATCACGTGTCAATCACGTGCGAATCAGGTGGGAATCACGTGTCAATCACGTGGGAATCACGTGTCAATCATGTGGGAATCACGAGGGAATCACCTGTAAATCACGTGGGAATCACGGGGGAATCACGTGTCAATCACGTGGGAATCACGAGGGAATCACGTGTCAATCACGTTGGAATCACGTGAGAATCACGTGGGAATCACGAGGGAATCACGTGTCAATCACGTGGGAATCAGGTTGGAGTCACGTGTCAATCACGTGGCAATCACGAGGGAGTCTCATGTCAATCACGTGGGAATTAGGTTGGAATCACGTGTCAATCACGTGGGAATCATGAGGGAGTCACGTGATAATCCCATGGGAATCACATGTAAATCACGTGGGAATCATGTGTCAATCACATGGGACTCACTTGGGAATCACGTGTCAATCACGTGAAAATAACGTGGGAATCACGTGTCAATCACGTGGGAATTAGGTTGGAATCACGTGTCAATCACGTGGGAATCACGAGGGAGTCACTTGGGAATCCCGTGGGAATCACGTTCAATCACGTGGGAATAACGTGGGAATGTGTCAATCACGTGGGAATCACGTGGGAATCAGGTGTCAAACACGTGGGAATTAGGTGGGAATCACGTGTCAATCACGTGGGAATCACAAGGGAATCACGAGGGAGTCACGTGGGAATCCCGTGGGAATCACGTGTCAATCTCGTGGGAATCACGTGGGAATGTGTCAATCACGTGGGAATCACGTGGCAATCACGTGTCAATCACGAGGGAATCACGAGGAGGTCACGTGGGTATCCGGTGGGAATCACGTGTCAATCACGTGGGAATCACGTGGGAATGTGTCATTTACGTGGGAATCACGTGGGAATCACGTGTCAATCACGTGGGGATAAGGTGGGAATCACTTGTCAATCACGTGGGAATCACGAGGGAGTCACGTGGGAATCCCGTGGGAATCACGTGTCAATCACGGGGGAATCACGAGGGAATGTGTCAATCACGTGGGAATCCCGTAGGAATCACATGTCAATCACGTGGTAATCACGGGGGAATGTGTCAATCACGTGGGAATCACGTGGGAATCACGTGTCAATCACGTGGGAATTAGGTGGAAATCACGTGTCAATCACGTGGGAATCACGTGAGAATCACGTGGGAATCACGAGGGAATCACATGTCAATCACGTGGGAATTAGGTTGGAATCACGTGTCAATCACGTGGCAATCACGAGGGAGTCACATGTCAATCACGTGGGAATTAGGTTGGAATCAAGTGTCAATCACGTGGGAATCACGAGGGCGTCACGTGGGAATCCCGTGGGAATCACGTGTAAATCACGTGGGAATCATGTGTCAGTCACATGGGACTCACGTGGGAATCACGTGTCAATCACGTGGGAATTAGGTTGGAATCACGTGTTAATCACGTGGGAATCACGAGGGAGTCACGTGGGAATCCCGTGGGAATCACGTGTCAATCACGTGCGAATCACGTGGGAATGTGTCAATCACGTGGGAATCATGTGGGAATCACTTGTCATTTACGTGGGAATCACGTGGGTATGAGAAGGGAATCACGTGTCAATCACGTGGGAATTAGGTTGGAATCACGTGACAATCACGTGGGAATCACGAGGGAGTCACGTGGGAATCCCGTGGAAATCACCTGTCAATCACGTGGGAATCACGTGTCAATCACATGGGAGTCACGTGAGAATCACGTGGGAATCACGTGGGAATCACGTGTAAATCACGTGGGAATCATGTGTCAATCACATGGGACTCACGTGGGAATCACGTGTCAATCACGTGGGAATCACGTGGGAATCACGTGTCAATCACGTGGCAATCACATGGGAATCACATGGGAATCACGTGGGAATCACGTGGGAATCACGTGGGAATCACGTGTCAATCACGTGGGAATCACGTGTCAATCACGTGGGTATCAGGTGGGAATGTGTCAATCACGTGGGAATCATGTGGGAATCACTTGTCATTTACGTGGGAATCACGTGGGTATGACATGGGAATCACGTGTCAATCACGGGGGAATTAGGTTGGAATCACGTGTCAATCACGTGGGAATCACGAGGGAGTCACGTGGGAATCCCGTGGGAATTACGTGTCAATCACGTGGGAATCACTTGTCAATCACGTGGGAATTAGGTGGGAATCACGTGTCAATCACGTGGGAGTCACGAGGGAGTCACATTGGAATCCCTTGGGAATCACGTGTCAATCAAGGGGGAATCACGTGGCAATGTGTCAATCACGTGGGAATCACGTGGGAATCACGTGTCAATCACGTGGGAATTAGGTGGGAATCACGTATCAATCACGTGGGAATCACGAGGGAGTCACGTGGGAATCACGTGGGAATCACCTGTCAATCACGTGGGAATCACGTGTCAATCACATGGGAATCACGTGAGAATCACGTGGGAATCACGTGGGAATCACGTGTAAATCACGTGGGAATCATGTGTCAATCACATGGGACTCACGTGGGAATCACGTGTCAATCACGTGGGAATCACGTGGGAATATGTCAATCACGTGGGAATCATGTGGGAATCACTTGTTATATACGTGGGAATCACGTGGGAATGTGTCAATCACGTGGGAATCACGTGGGAATCACATGTGAAACACGTGGGAATTAGGTGGGAATCACGTGTCAATCACGTGGGAATCACGAGGGAATCATGAGGGAATCCCGTGGGAATCATGTGCCAATCACGTGGGAAATACGTGGGAATGTGTCAATCACGTGAGAATCACGTGGGAATCACGTGTCAATCACGTGGGAATTAGGTGGGAATCACGTGTCAATCACGTGGGAATCACGTGGGAATCACATGTTAATCACGTGGGAATCCCGTGGGAATCACGTGTCAATCCCGTGGGAATCACGTGGGAATGTGTCAATCACGTGGGAATCACGTGTCAATCACGTCGGAATTAGGTGGGAATACTTGTCAATCACGTGGGAATCACGACGGAGTCACGTGGGAATCCTGTGGGAATCACCTGTCAATCACGTGGGAATCACGTGTCAATCACATGGGAATCACGTGAGAATCACGTGTGAATCACGTGGGAATCACGTGGGAATCACGTGGGAATCATGTGTCAATCACATGGGACTCACGTGGGAATCCTGTGTCAAACAGGTGGCAATCACGAGGGAATCACGTGTCAATCACGTGGGAATCACGTGGGAATCACGTGTCAATCACGTGGGAATCACGTGGGAATCACGTGTCAATCACGTGGGAATTAGGTGGAAATCACGTGTCAATCACGTGGGAGTCACGAGGGAGTCACATGGGAATCCCTTGGGAATCACGTGTCAATCAAGGGGGAATCACGTGGCAATGTGTCAATCACGTGGGAATCACGTGGGAATCACGTGTCAATCACGTGAGAATTAGGTGGGAATCAAGTGTCAATCACGTGGGAATCACGAGGGAGTCACGTGGGAATCCCGTGGGAATCACCTGTCAATCACGTGGGAATCACGTGTCAATCACATGGGAATCACGTGAGAATCACGTGGGAATCACGTGGGAATCACGTGTAAATCACGTGGGAATCATGTGTCAATCACATGGGACTCACGTGGGAATCACGTGTCAATCACGTGGGAATCACGTGGGAATATTTCAATCACGTGGGTATCATGTGGGAATCACTTGTCATATACGTGGGAATCACGTGGGAATGACGTGGGAATCTCGTGTCAATCACGTGGAAATCACGAGGGAGTCACGTGGGAATCCCGTGTGAATCACGTGTCAATCACGTTTGAATCACGTGGGAATGTGTCAAACACGTGGGAATCATGTGGGAATCACTTGTCATTTACGTGGGTATCACGTGGGAATGACGCGGGAATCACGTGTCAGTCACGTGAAAATCACGTGGGAATAACCTGTCAATCACATGGGAATCACGGGGGAAGCACGTGGGAATCACGTGGAAATCACGTGGGAATCATGTGTCAATCACGTGGGACTCACGTGGGAATCACGTGTCAATCACATGGGAATCACGAGGGAATCACGTGTCAATCACGTGCGAATCAGGTGGGAATCACGTGTCAATCACGTGGGAATCACGTGTCAATCATGTGGGAATCACGAGGGAATCACCTGTAAATCACGTGGGAATCACGGGGGAATCACGTGTCAATCACGTGGGAATCACGAGGGAATCACGTGTCAATCACGTGGGAATCAGGTTGGAATCACGTGTCAATCACGTGGGAATCACGAGGGAGTCACGTGGGAATCCCATGGGAATCACATGTAAATCACGTGGGAATCATGTGTCAATCACATGGTACTCACTTGGGAATCACGTGTCAATCACGTGAAAATAACGTGGGAATCACGTGTCAATCACGTGGGAATTAGGTTGGAATCACGTGTCAATCACGTGGGAATCACGAGGGAGTCACTTGGGAATCCCGTGGGAATCACGTTCAATCACGTGGGAATAACGTGGGAATGTGTCAATCACGTGGGAATCACGTGGGAATCACGTGTCAAACACGTGGGAATTAGGTAGGAATCACGTGTCAATCACGTGGGAATCACGAGGGAATCACGAGGGAGTCACGTGGGAATCCCGTGGGAATCACGTGTCAATCTCGTGGGAATCACGTGGGAATGTGTCAATCACGTGGTAATCACGTGGGAATCACGTGTCAATCAAGTGGGAATCACGTGGGAATGTGTCAATCACGTGGGAATCACGTGGCAATCACGTGTCAATCACGAGGGAATCACGAGGAAGTCACGTGGGTATCCGGTGGGAATCACGTGTCAATCACGTGGGAATCACGTGGGAATGTGTCAATTACGTGGGAATCACGTGGGAATCACGTGTCAATCACGTGGGGATAAGGTGGGAATCACTTGTCAATCACGTGGGAATCACGAGGGAGTCACGTGGGAATCCCGTGGGAATCACGTGTCAATCACGGGGGAATCACGTGGGAATGTGTCAATCACGTGGGAATCCCGTGGGAATCACGTGTCAATCACGTGGTAATCACGTGGGAATGTGTCAATCACGTGGGAATCACGTGGCAATCCCGTGTCAATCACGTGGGAATCACGAGGGAGTCACGTGGGAATCCCGTAGGAATCACATGTCAATCACGTGGTAATCACGGGGGAATGTGTCAATCACGTGGGAATCACGTGGGAATCACGTGTCAATCACGTGGGAATTAGGTGGAAATCACGTGTCAATCACGTGGCAATCACGAGGGAGTCACATGTCAATCACGTGGGAATTAGGTTGGAATCAAGTGTCAATCACGTGGGAATCACGAGGGCGTCACGTGGGAATCCCGTGGGAATCACGTGTAAATCACGTGGGAATCATGTGTCCGTCACATGGGACTCACGTGGGAATCACGTGTCAATCACGTGGGAATTAGGTTGGAATCACGTGTTAATCACGTGGGAATCACGAGGGAGTCACGTGGGAATCCCGTGGGAATCACGTGTCAATCACGTGCGAATCACGTGGGAATGTGTCAATCACGTGGGAATCATGTGGGAATCACTTGTCATTTACGTGCGAATCACATGGGTATGAGAAGGGAATCACGTGTCAATCATGTGGGAATTAGGTTGGAATCACGTGACAATCACGTGGGAATCACGAGGGAGTCACGTGGGAATCCCGTGGAAATCACCTGTCAATCACGTGGGAATCACGTGTCAATCACATGGGAGTCACGTGAGAATCACGTGGGAATCACGTGGGAATCACGTGTAAATCACGTGGGAATCATGTGTCAATGACATGGGACTCACGTGGGAATCACGTGTCAATCACGTGGGAATCACGTGGGAATCACGTGTCAATCACGTGGCAATCACATGGGAATCACGTGGGAATCACGTGGGAATCACGTGGGAATCACGTGGGAATCACGTGTCAATCAAGTGGGAATCACGTGTCAATCACGTGGGAATCACGTGGGAATCACGTGTCAATCACGTGGGAATCACGTGGGAATCACGTGTCAATCACGTGGGAATTAGGTGGGAATCACGTGTCAATCACGTGGGAATCACGAGGGAGTCACGTTGAAATCCCGTGGGAATCACGTGTCAATCACGTGGGAATCACGTGGGAATGTGTCAATCACGTGGGAATCACGTGGGAATCACGTGGCAATCACGTGGGAATCACGGGGCAATCACATAGCAATCACGTGAGAATCACATGGGAATCACGTGGGAATCACGTGTAAATCACGTGGGAATCATGTGTCAATCACATGGGACTCACTTGGGAATCACGTTGGAATCATGTGTCAATCACATGGGACTCACGTGGGAATCATGTGTCAATCACGTGGCAATCACGAGGGAATCACGTGTCAATCACGTGGGAATCACGTGGGAATCACGTGTCAATCACATGGGAATCACGTGGGAATCACCTGGGAATCACGTGTCAATCACTTGGGAATCACGTGGGAATCACGTGTCAATCATGTGAGAATCACGTGGGAATCACGTTTCAATCACGTGGGAATCACGTTAAAATCACGTGGGAATCACGTGTCAATCACTTGAGTATCACGTGGGAATCACTTGGAAAACACGTGTAAATCACTTGGGAATCCCATGGTAATCACGTGGGAATCACTTGTCAATCAAGTGGGAATCACGTGGGAATCACGTGGGAAGCACGTGGGAATCAAGTGTGCATCACATGGGAGTCACGTCGGAATCAGGTGAGAATCACGTGTCAATCACGTGAGTATCACGTGGGAATCATGTGGGAATCACGTGGGAATCACATGAGAATCACGTGTCATTCTCGTGGGAATCACTTGGGAATCACATAGGAATCACGTGGGAATCCCGTGTCAATCACGTGGGAATCAAGTGGGATCACGTGTCAATCACGTGGGAAACACGTGGGAATCACGTGTCAATCTCGTTGGAATCACTTCGAAAACGCGTGTCAATCACTTGGGAATCCCATGGGAATCACGTGGGAATCACTTGTCAATCACGTAGGAATCACGTGGGAATCACATGGGAATTACATGTCAATCACGTGGGAATCACGTGTCAATCACGTGGGAATCACGTGGGAATCACGTGGGAAGCATGTGGGAATCACGTGTGCATCACATTGGAGTCACGTGGGAATCACGTGAGAATCACGTGTCATTCATGTGGGAATCACGTGGGAATAACGTGGGAATCACGTGTGAATCACGTTGGAATCACGTGGGAATCACGTGGGAATCCCGTGTCAATCACGTGGGAATCTCGTGGGAATCACGTGTCAATCATGTGGGAATTACATGGGTATCACGTGGGAAGCACATGGGAATCACTTGTCAATCACGTGTGAATCACGTATCAGTCACGTGGGAATCACGTGTCAATCTGGTGGGAATCACGTTGGAGTTACGTGGGAATCACGAAGGAATCACGTAGTAATCAGGTGGGAATCACGTGTCAATCACGTGGGAATCACGTGGGAATCACTTGTCAATCACATGGAAATCACGTGTCAATCACGTGGGAATCACGTGGGAATCACATGTCAATCACGTGGAAATCACCTGTCAATCACGTGGGAATCATGTGGGAATCACGTGGGAATCACGTGAGAATCACATGTCAATCACGTGGGAATAACGTGGGTATCATGTGTGAATCACGTGTCAATCACGTGGTAATCATGTGGGAATCAAGTGTCAATCATGTGGGAATTACATGGGTATCACTTGGGAGTCACGTGGGAATCACGTGTCAATCACGTGGGAATCAAGTGTCAATCACGTTGGAATCATGTATCAGTCATGTGGGAATTACG
The DNA here is from genome assembly GCF_963930625.1 of Muntiacus reevesi. Taxonomy (NCBI): domain Eukaryota; kingdom Metazoa; phylum Chordata; class Mammalia; order Artiodactyla; family Cervidae; genus Muntiacus; species Muntiacus reevesi. Next base: position 2,312,551 of record NW_027077877.1, read on the forward strand.
TGGGCATCACGTGGGAATCACGTGTCAATGTTGTGGGAATCACGTGGGAATCACGTGGAAATCACGAGGGAATCACGTGTCAATCACGTGGGAATCACGAGGGAATCACTTGGGAATCACGTGGGAACCACGTGGGAATCACGTGGGAATCAAGTATCAGTCACATGGCAATCACGTGGGAATCACGTGGGAATAACGTGTCAATCTCGTGGGAATCACGTGGGAGTCACGTGGGAATCACGTGGGAATCACGTGTCAATCCCGTGGGAGTCACGAGGGAATCACGTGTGAATCACGTGGGAATCACTTGGGAATCACATGGGAATAACGTATCAGTCACGTGGGAATCACGTGGGAATCACGTGGGAATCACGTGTCAATCTCGTGGGAATCACGTGGGAGTCACGTGGGAATCACGTGGGAATCACATGTCAATCCCGTGGGAATCACGAGGGAATCACGTGTCAATCACGTGGGAATCACGTGGGAAGCACATGGGAAGCACGTGGGAAGCACGTGGGAATCACATGTGCATCACATTGGAGTCACGTGGGAATCACGTGAGAATCACGTGACAATCACGTGGGAATCACGTGGGAATCACATGTCAATCACGTGTGAATCACGTGGGAATCACGTGAGAATCACGTGGGAATCACGTGTCAATAACGTGTTAATCACGTGGGAATCACGTGTCAATCACGTTTGAATCACATGGGAATCACGTGTGAATCACGTGGGAATCACGTGGGAATCACGAGGGATAAACGTGGGAATCACGTATGAATCACGTGGGAATCACGTGTCAATCACGTGGGAATCATGTGGGAATCACGTGTCAATCACGTGGCAGTCACGTGGGAATCACGTGTCAATCACGTGATAATCATATCGAATTCAGGTGGGAGTCACATGGTAATCACGTGGTAATCACGTTCAATCACATGGGAATTACGTGGGAATCACGTGTCATTCACGTGGTAATCACGTGGGAATCACGTGGGAATAACATGTCAATCACGTGGGAATCACGTGGGAATCACGTGTCAATCATGTGGGAATCAAGTGTGTATCACGTGTCATTCACGTGAGAATCACGTGGGAATCAAGTGGGAATAACGTGGTAATCACGTGGCAATCACGTGTCAATCACATGGGAATAATGTGCCAATCACGTGGGAATCACGTGTAAATCACGTGGGAATCGCGTGGGAATCACGTGAAAATCACATGGGAATCACGTGTCAATCACGTGAGTATCACGTGGGAATCATGTGGAAATCGCGTGTCAATCACGTGGGAATCATGTGGGAATCAGGTGGGAATCACTTGTCAATCACGTGGAAATCACATGTCAATCACGTGGGAATCACGAGGGAATCACTTGGGAATCACGTGGGAATCACGTGGGAATCACGTGGGCATCATGTGGGCATCACGGTGTCAATCTCGTGGGAATCACGTGGGAATCACGTGGAAATCACGAGGGAATCACGTGTCAATCACGGGGGAATCACGAGGGAATCACTTGGGAATCACGTGGGAATCACATGGGAATCACGTGGGAATCACGTATCAGTCACGTGGGAATCACGTGGGAATCACGTGGAAATCACGTGTCAATCTCGTGGGAATCACGTGGGAGTCACGTGGGAATCACGTGGGAATCACGTGTCAATCCCGTGGGAGTCACGAGGGAATCACGTGTCAATCACGAGGGAAGCACGTGGGAATCACGTGTCAATCACATGGGAATCACGTGGGAATCACCTGGGAATCACGTGTCAATCATGTGGGAATCACGTGGGAAACACGTGAGAATTACGTGGGAATCACGTGTCAATCATGTAGGAATCACGTGGGAATCACATGACAATCACGTGGTTATCACGAGGGAATCACGTGGGAATCACGTGTCAATCTCGTGGGAATCAAGTGGGAATCACGTGGAAATCACGTGGGAATCACGTGTCAGTCACTTGGGAATCACGTTGGAATCACGTATCAGTCACGTGGGAATCATGTGGGAATCACGTATCAGTCACGTGGGAAATACGTGGGAATCACGTGCGAATCACGTGGGAATCACGTGTCAATCTCGTGCGAATCACGAGGGAATCACTTGAGAATCACGTGGGAATCACGTGGGAATCGCGTGGGAATCACGTGGGAATCACGTATCAGACAAGTGGGAATCACATGGGAATTACGTGGGAATCATTTGGGAATCACGTGAGAATCACGTGGGAATCACGTGTCAATCACGTGTCAATCACTTGGGAATCACGTGGGAATCACTTGGGAATCACGTGCGAAACACGTGGGAATCACGTGTCAATCATGTGGGAATCACGTGGGAATCATGTGAGAATCACGTGGGAATCACGTTTCAATCACATGACAATCACGTGTGAATCACGTGGGAATCACTTGGGAATCACGTGCGAAACACGTGGGAAACACGTGTCAATCTCATGGGAATCATGAAGGAATCACGTGAGAATCACGTGTCAATCTCGTGGGAATCACTTGTGAATCTCGTAGCAATCACGTGGGAATCACGTGTCAATCACGTGAGAATCACGAGGGAATCACGAGGGAATTTCCTGTCAATCACGTGGGAATCGCGTGGGAATCACTTGGGAATCACGTGTCAATCACGTGTCAATCACATTGGAATCACGTGGGTATTACGTGGGAATCACGTGTCAATCACGTGGGAATCACATGGGAATCACGTGTGAATCACGTGGGAATCACGTGGGAATCACGAGGGATAAACGTGGGAATCACGTGGGAATCACGTGGGAATCACGTGTCAATCACGTGGGAATCACGTGTCAATCACGTGGGAATCACGTGTCAATCACGTGAGTATCACGTGGGAATCACTTTGAAAACACGTGTCTATCATTTGGGAATCCCATGGGAATCACGTCGGAATCACTTGTCAATCACGTGGGAATCACGTGGGAATCACGTGGGAATTATGTGTTAATTACGTGGGAATCACGGGGGAATCACGTGGGAATCACGTGTCAATCACGTAGGAATCACGTGGGAGTCACGTGTCAATCACGTGGGAATCACGTGGGAATCACGTGGGAATCACGTGTCAAAAACGTGGGAATCACGTGGGAATCACGTGTCAATCCCGTGGGAGTCACGAGGGAATCACGTGTCAATCACGTGGGAATCACGTGGGAATCACGTGTCAATCACATGGGAATCACGTGGGAATCACCTGGGAATCACGTGTCAATCACGTGGGAATCACGTGGGAAACACGTGAGAATCACATGGGAATCACGTGTCAATCATGTAGGAATCAAGTGGGAATCACGTGGGAATCACGTTTCAATCACATGGGAATAACGTGCCAATCACGTGGGAATCACATGTAAATCACGTGGGAATCACGTGGGAATCACGTGTCAATCACGTGAGTATCACGTGGGATTCATGTGGAAATCGCGTGTCAATCACGTGGGAATCATGTGGGAATCAGGTGGGAATCACTTGTCAATCACGTGGCAATCACGTGGGAGTCACGGGGGAATCACGTGTCAATCACGTGGAAATCACGTGTCAATCATTTGGGAATCATGGGGGGATCACGTGGGAAGCAAGTGGGAATCACGTGGGAATCACGTGGGAATCACGTGTCAATCACGTGGGAGTCACGTTGGAATCACGTGGGAATCACTTGTCAATCACGTGGGAATCATGTGTATATCACGTGCCAATCACTTGTTAATCACGTGGGAATCACGTGTCAGTCACGTGGGTATCACGTGGGAATCACGTGGGAATCACGTGTCAATCACGTGTGAAACACATGGGAATCTCGTGTCAATAACGTGGGTATCACGTGGTAATCACATATGAATCACGTGTCAGTCACGTGAGATTCTCGTGGGAATCACGTGGGAATCACGTGTCAATCACGTGGGAATCATGTGGAAATCATGTATCAATCACGTGGGAATCATATAGAAATTACGTGGAAATCACGTGTCAATCACGTGTCAATCACGTGGGAATCACGTGGGAATCACTTGGGAATCACGTGTCAATCATGTGGGAATCACGTGGGAATCATGCGTAAATCATGTGGGAATCATGTGGGAATCACGTGGGAATCCCATGGGAATCATGTGGGGAATCACGTGGGAATCACGTGTCAATCACTTTGGAATCATGTGGGAATCACGTGTCAATCACGAGGGAATCAAGTGGGAATCACGTGGGAATCACTTGGGAATCACGTGGGAATCACCTGTCAATCACGTGGGAATCATGTGGGAATCACGTGTCAATCAAGAGGGAATCACGTGGGAATCACGTGGGAATCACTTCGGAATCACGTGGGAATCACGTGTCATTCACGTGGGAATCACGTGGGAATCACATGGGAATCACCTGTCAATCACGTGGGAATCACTTGGGAATCACGTGGGAATCACCTGTCAATCATGTGGGAATCACGTGGGAATCAGGTGGGAATCACCTGTCAATCACGTGGGAATCACTTGGGAATCACGTGGGAGTCACGTGGGTATCGCGTGGGAATCACGTGTCAATAACGTGGGAATCAGGTGGGAATCACGTGGGAATCACGTGGGAATCATGTATCAATCACGTGGGCATCACGTAGTCATCATGTGGGAAACACGTGGGAATGACGTGGGAATCACGTGGGAATCACGTGTCAATCACGTGGGAATCACGTGTGAGTCACGTGGGAATCACGTGGGAATCACCTGTCAATCACGTGGACATCACGGAAACATCACGTTGGAATCACTTGTCAATCACGTGGGTATCACGTGGGAATCAGGTGGGAATCATATGTCAATCACGTGGGAATCACGTGGGAATCACGTGGGAATCACGGGTGAATCACGTGTCAATCAAGTGGGAATCACATGGGAATCACGTGGGCATCACGTGGGCATCACGTGGCAATTATGTGGGAATCACGAGTCAATCACTTGGGTTTCACGTGGGAATCACGTGGGAATGACGTGGGAATCACGTGGGAAACACGTGGTAATCACGTGTCAATCAGGTGGGTATCACGTGGGAATCACATGGGAATCACTTGGGAATCACGTGTCAGTCATGTGGGAATCACGTGGGAATCACGTGTCAATCACGTGGGAATCACGTGGGAATCACTTGTCAATCACGTGGGAATCACGTGGGAAGCACATGTCAAAACGTGGGTATCACGTGCGAATCACGTGGGAATCACATGACAATCACGTGGAAATCACTAGGGAATCACGTGGGAAGCACCTGTCAATCTCGTGGGAATCACGTGGTAATCACGTGGGCGTCACGCGGGCATCACTTGGGAATCATGTGGGAATGACGTGTCAATCACTCTGGAATCACGTGGGAATCACGTGGGAATCATGTGGGAATCACATGTGAATCACGTGACAATCACATGGGAATCACGTGGGAATCACGTAGTAATCATGTCGAAATCAGGTGGGAATCACGTATCAATCACGTGGCAATTATGTGGGGTCACGTGTCAATCATGAGGAAATCACGTGGGAATAACGTGTCATTCACGTGGGAATCACGTGGGAATCACATGACAATCACGTGGTAATCACGTGTGAATCACGTGGGCATCACGTGGGCATCATGTGGGAATCATTTGGGAATCACGTGAGAATTACGTGTCAATCACGTGGGAATCACGTGGTAATCACGTGGGAATCACGTCAGATGCACGTGTTAATCACGTGTCAATCACGTGTCAATCACTTGGAAGTCACGTGGGAATCACGTGGGAATCACGTGTCAATCACGTGGGAATCACGTGAGAATCAAGTGTCAATCGGGTTGGAATCATGTGAGAATCACATTGGTATCACGTGGGAATCACCTGGGAATCACGTGTCAATCACGTGGGAATCACGTGGGAATCACGTGGGAAACACGTGCGAATCACGTGTTAATCACGTGGGAATCGCGGGTCAATCATGTGTGAAACACGTGGGAATCACGTGTGAATCACGTGGGTATCACATGGGAATCACGTAGGAATCAGGTGTCAGTCACGTGAGAATCACTTGGGAATCACGTGGGAATCACGTGTCAATCACGTGGGAATCACGTTGGAATCACGTGGGAATCACTTGTCAATCACGTGGGAATCACATGTCAATCACGTGGGTGTCACGTGGGAATCACGTGGGAATCACGTGTCAATCACGTGTGAAACACGTGGGAATCACGTTTCAATCACGTGGGTATCACGTGGTAATCATGTAGGAATCACGTGTCAGTCACGTGAGAATCACGTGTGAATTACGTGTCAATCACGTGGGAATCACGTGGAAATCATGTATCAATCACGTGGGAATCATGTAGAAATCACGTGGAAATCACGTGTCAATCACGTGTCAATCACGTGGGAATCACATGGGAATCACGTGGGAATCACTTGTAAGTCATGTGGGAATCACGTGGGAATCATGCGTAAATCATGTGGGAATCATGTGGGAATCACGAGGGAATCCCATGGGAATCATGTGGGAATCACGTGGGAATCACGTGTCAATCACGTGGGAATCACGTGTCAATCACTTGGGAATCATGTGGGAATCACGTGGGAATCCCGTGTCAATCACGTGGGAATCACGTGGGAATCACGTGTCATTCATTTGGGAATTACTTGGGGATCACCTGGGAAGCACATGGGAAACACTTGTCAATCACGTGTGAATCACGTATCAGTCACGTGGGAATCACGTGTCAATCTGGTGGGATTCATGTTGGAGTCACGTGGGAATCACGTAGGAATCACGTGGGAATCACGTGGAAATCACGTGTCAATCTCGTGGGAATCACGTGGGAGTCACGTGGGAATCACGTATCAGTCACGTGGGAATCACGTGGGAATCACATGGGAATCACGTGGGAATCACGTATCAGTCACGTGGGAATCACGTGGGAATCACGTGGAAATCACGTGTCAATCTCGTGGGAATCACGTGGGAGTCACGTGGGAATCACGTGGGAATCACGTGTCAATCCCGTGGGAGTCACGAGGGAATCACGTGTCAATCACGAGGGAAGCACGTGGGAATCACGTGTCAATCACATGGGAATCACGTGGGAATCACCTGGGAATCACGTGTCAATCATGTGGGAATCACGTGGGAAACACGTGAGAATTACGTGGGAATCACGTGTCAATCATGTAGGAATCACGTGGGAATCACATGACAATCACGTGGTTATCACGAGGGAATCACGTGGGAATCACGTGTCAATCTCGTGGGAATCAAGTGGGAATCACGTGGAAATCACGTGGGAATCACGTGTCAGTCACTTGGGAATCACGTTGGAATCACGTATCAGTCACGTGGGAATCATGTGGGAATCACGTATCAGTCACGTGGGAATCACGTGGGAATCACGTGCGAATCACGTGGGAATCACGTGTCAATCTCGTGCGAATCACGAGGGAATCACTTGAGAATCACGTGGGAATCACGTGGGAATCGCGTGGGAATCACGTGGGAATCACGTATCAGACAAGTGGGAATCACATGGGAATTACGTGGGAATCATTTGGGAATCACGTGAGAATCACGTGGGAATCACGTGTCAATCACGTGTCAATCACTTGGGAATCACGTGGGAATCACTTGGGAATCACGTGCGAAACACGTGGGAATCATGTGTCAATCATGTGGGAATCACGTGGGAATCATGTGAGAATCACGTGGGAATCACGTGTCAATCACATGACAATCACGTGTGAATCACGTGGGAATCACTTGGGAATCACGTGCGAAACACGTGGGAAACACGTGTCAATCTCATGGGAATCATGAAGGAATCACGTGAGAATCACGTGTCAATCTCGTGGGAATCACTTGTGAATCTCGTAGCAATCACGTGGGAATCACGTGTCAATCACGTGAGAATCACGAGGGAATCACGAGGGAATTTCCTGTCAATCACGTGGGAATCGCGTGGGAATCACTTGGGAATCACGTGTCAATCACGTGTCAATCACATTGGAATCACGTGGGTATTACGTGGGAATCAAGTGTCAATCACGTGGGAATCACATGGGAATCACGTGTGAATCACGTGGGAATCACGTGGGAATCACGAGGGATAAACGTGGGAATCACGTGGGAATCACGTGGGAATCACGTGTCAATCACGTGGGAATCACGTGTCAATCACGTGGGAATCACGTGTCAATCACGTGAGTATCACGTGGGAATCACTTTGAAAACACGTGTCTATCATTTGGGAATCCCATGGGAATCACGTCGGAATCACTTGTCAATCACGTGGGAATCACGTGGGAATCACGTGGGAATTATGTGTTAATTACGTGGGAATCACGGGGGAATCACGTGGGAATCACGTGTCAATCACGTAGGAATCACGTGGGAGTCACGTGTCAATCACGTGGGAATCACGTGGGAATCACGTGGGAATCACGTGTCAAAAACGTGGGAATCACGTGGGAATCACGTGTCAATCCCGTGGGAGTCACGAGGGAATCACGTGTCAATCACGTGGGAATCACGTGGGAATCACGTGTCAATCACATGGAAATCACGTGGGAATCACCTGGGAATCACGTGTCAATCACGTGGGAATCACGTGGGAAACACGTGAGAATCACATGGGAATCACGTGTCAATCATGTAGGAAACAAGTGGGAATCACGTGGGAATCACGTTTCAATCACATGGGAATAACGTGCCAATCACGTGGGAATCACATGTAAATCACGTGGGAATCACGTGGGAATCACGTGTCAATCACGTGAGTATCACGTGGGAATCATGTGGAAATCGCGTGTCAATCACGTGGGAATCATGTGGGAATCAGGTGGGAATCACTTGTCAATCACGTGGCAATCACGTGGGAGTCACGTGGGAATCACGTGTCAATCACGTGGAAATCACGTGTCAATCATTTGGGAATCATGGGGGGATCACGTGGGAAGCAAGTGGGAATCACGTGGGAATCACGTGGGAATCACGTGTCAATCACGTGGGAGTCACGTTGGAATCACGTGGGAATCACTTGTCAATCACGTGGGAATCATGTGTAAATCACGTGCCAATCACTTGTTAATCACGTGGGAATCACGTGTCAGTCACGTGGGTATCACGTGGGAATCACGTGGGAATCACGTGTCAATCACGTGTGAAACACATGGGAATCTCGTGTCAATCACGTGGGTATCACGTGGTAATCACATATGAATCACGTGTCAGTCACGTGAGATTCTCGTGGGAATCACGTGGGAATCACGTGTCAATCACGTGGGAATCATGTGGCAATCATGTATCAATCACGTGGGAATCATATAGAAATTACGTGGAAATCACGTGTCAATCACGTGTCAATCACGTGGGAATCACGTGGGAATCACTTGGGAATCACGTGTCAATCATGTGGGAATCACGTGGGAATCATGCGTAAATCATGTGGGAATCATGTGGGAATCACGTGGGAATCCCATGGGAATCATGTGGGGAATCACGTGGGAATCACGTGTCAATCACTTTGGAATCATGTGGGAATCACGTGTCAATCACGAGGGAATCAAGTGGGAATCACGTGGGAATCACTTGGGAATCACGTGGGAATCACCTGTCAATCACGTGGGAATCATGTGGGAATCACGTGTCAATCAAGAGGGAATCACGTGGGAATCACGTGGGAATCACTTCGGAATCACGTGGGAATCACGTGTCATTCACGTGGGAATCACGTGGGAATCACATGGGAATCACCTGTCAATCACGTGGGAATCACTTGGGAATCACGTGGGAATCACCTGTCAATCATGTGGGAATCACGTGGGAATCAGGTGGGAATCACCTGTCAATCACGTGGGAATCACTTGGGAATCACGTGGGAGTCACGTGGGTATCACGTGGGAATCACGTGTCAATAACGTGGGAATCAGGTGGGAATCACGTGGGAATCACGTGGGAATCATGTATCAATCACGTGGGCATCACGTAGTCATCATGTGGGAAACACGTGGGAATGACGTGGGAATCACGTGGGAATCACGTGTCAATCACGTGGGAATCACGTGTGAGTCACGTGGGAATCACGTGGGAATCACCTGTCAATCACGTGGACATCACGGAAACATCACGTTGGAATCACTTGTCAATCACGTGGGTATCACGTGGGAATCAGGTGGGAATCATATGTCAATCACGTGGGAATCACGTGGGAATCACGTGGGAATCACGGGTGAATCACGTGTCAATCAAGTGGGAATCACATGGGAATCACGTGGGCATCACGTGGGCATCACGTGGCAATTATGTGGGAATCACGAGTCAATCACTTGGGTTTCACGTGGGAATCACGTGGGAATGACGTGGGAATCACGTGGGAAACACGTGGTAATCACGTGTCAATCAGGTGGGTATCACGTGGGAATCACATGGGAATCACGTGGGAATCACGTGTCAGTCATGTGGGAATCACGTGGGAATCACGTGTCAATCACGTGGGAATCACGTGGGAATCACTTGTCAATCACGTGGGAATCACGTGGGAAGCACATGGTAATCACATGTCAATCACGTCGGAATCACGTGGGAATCACATGTCAAAACGTGGGTATCACGTGCGAATCACGTGGGAATCACATGACAATCACGTGGAAATCACTAGGGAATCACGTGGGAAGCACCTGTCAATCTCGTGGGAATCACGTGGTAATCACGTGGGCGTCACGCGGGCATCACTTGGGAATCATGTGGGAATGACGTGTCAATCACTCTGGAATCACGTGGGAATCACGTGGGAATCATGTGGGAATCACATGTGAATCACGTGACAATCACATGGGAATCACGTGGGAATCACGTAGTAATCATGTCGAAATCAGGTGGGAATCACGTATCAATCACGTGGCAATTATGTGGGGTCACGTGTCAATCATGAGGAAATCACGTGGGAATAACGTGTCATTCACGTGGGAATCACGTGGGAATCACATGACAATCACGTGGTAATCACGTGTGAATCACGTGGGCATCACGTGGGCATCATGTGGGAATCATTTGGGAATCACGTGAGAATTACGTGTCAATCACGTGGGAATCACGTGGTAATCACGTGGGAATCACGTCAGATGCACGTGTTAATCACGTGTCAATCACGTGTCAATCACTTGGAAGTCACGTGGGAATCACGTGGGAATCACGTGTCAATCACGTTGGAATCACGTGAGAATCAAGTGTCAATCGGGTTGGAATCATGTGAGAATCACATTGGTATCACGTGGGAATCACCTGGGAATCACGTGTCAATCACGTGGGAATCACGTGGGAATCACGTGGGAAACACGTGCGAATCACGTGTTAATCACGTGGGAATCGCGGGTCAATCATGTGTGAAACACGTGGGAATCACGTGTGAATCACGTGGGTATCACATGGGAATCACGTAGGAATCAGGTGTCAGTCACGTGAGAATCACTTGGGAATCACGTGGGAATCACGTGTCAATCACGTGGGAATCACGTTGGAATCACGTGGGAATCACTTGTCAATCACGTGGGAATCACATGTCAATCACGTGGGTGTCACGTGGGAATCACGTGGGAATCACGTGTCAATCACGTGTGAAACACGTGGGAATCACGTTTCAATCACGTGGGTATCACGTGGTAATCATGTAGGAATCACGTGTCAGTCACGTGAGAATCACGTGTGAATTACGTGTCAATCACGTGGGAATCACGTGGAAATCATGTATCAATCACGTGGGAATCATGTAGAAATCACGTGGAAATCACGTGTCAATCACGTGTCAATCACGTGGGAATCACATGGGAATCACGTGGGAATCACTTGTAAGTCATGTGGGAATCACGTGGGAATCATGCGTAAATCATGTGGGAATCATGTGGGAATCACGAGGGAATCCCATGGGAATCATGTGGGAATCACGTGGGAATCACGTGTCAATCACGTGGGAATCACGTGTCAATCACTTGGGAATCATGTGGGAATCACGTGGGAATCCCGTGTCAATCACGTGGGAATCACGTGGGAATCACGTGTCATTCATTTGGGAATTACTTGGGGATCACCTGGGAAGCACATGGGAAACACTTGTCAATCACGTGTGAATCACGTATCAGTCACGTGGGAATCACGTGTCAATCTGGTGGGATTCATGTTGGAGTCACGTGGGAATCACGTAGGAATCACGTGGGAATCACGTGGAAATCACATGTCAATCACGTGGGAATAACGTGGGAACCACGTGGGAATCACTTGTCAATCACGTGGGAATCTCGCGGGAATCACGTGTCAATCATGTGGGAATCACGTGGGAATCACGTATCAATCAAGTGGGAATCACGTGGGAATCACATGTCAATCACGTGGGCATCACGAGGGAATCATTTGGGAATCACGAGGGAATCACGTGGGAATCACGTGGGAATCACTTGTCAATCACTTGGGAATCACGTGGGAATCACGTGAGTATCACGTGGGAATCACGTGTCAATCCCGTTGGAATCACGTGGGAATAATGTGACAATCACGTGTCATTCACGTGGGAACCACGTGGGAATCACGTGGGTATCACGTGTCAATCTCGTGGAAATCATGTGGGAATCACGTGGGAATCACGTGTCAATCCCGTTGGAATCATGTGGGAATAATGTGAGAATCACGTGTCATTCACGTGGGAGTCACTTTGGAATCACGTATGAAGCACGTGGGAATCACTTGTCAATCACGTGGGAATCACGTCGGAATCACGTGAGAATCACGGGGGAATCACGTGTCAATCACTTGTCAATCACGTTGGAATCACGTGGGAATCACTTGGGAATCACGTGCGAAACACGTGAGAAACACGTGTCAATCTCATGGGAATCATGAAGGAATCACGTGAGAATCACGTGTCAATCTCGTGGGAATCACTTGTGAAACTCATAGGAATCACGTGGGAATCACGTGTCAATCACGTGAGAATCACGAGGGAATCACGTGGGAATTTCGTGTCAATCACGTGGGAATCACTTGGGAATCACGTGTCAATCACGTGTCAATCACGTGGGATTCACGTGGGAATCACATGGGAATCACATGTCAGTCTCGTGGGAACCACATGGGAATCACGTGTGAATCACGTGGGAATCACGTGGGAATCACGAGGGATAAACGTGGGAATCACTTGGGATTCACGTGGGAATCACGTGTCAATCACGTGGGAATCACGTGGGAATCACGTGTAAATCACGAGGCAGTCACGTGGGAATCACGTGTCAATCACGTGAGTATCACGTGGGAATCACTTGGAAAACACGTGTCTATCACTTGGGAATCCCATGGGAATCACGTGGGAATCACTTGTCAATCCCGTGGGAATCACGTGGGAATCACGTGGGAATCATGTGTTAATTACGTGGGAATCACGTGGGAATCACGTGGGAATCTCGTGTCAATCACGTAGGAATCACGTGGGAATCACGTGTCAATCACGTGGGAATCAAGTGTGTATCACGTGTCATTCACGTGAGAATCACGTGGGAATCACGTGGGAATAACGTGGTAATCACGTGGCAATCACGTGTCAATCACATGGGAATAACGTGCCAATCACGTGGGAATCACGTTTAAATCACGTGGGAATCACGTGGGAATCACGTGAAAATCACATGGGAATCACGTGTCAATCACGTGAGTATCACGTGGGAATCATGTGGAAATCGCGTGTCAATCACTTGGGAATCATGTGGGAATCAAGTGGGAATCACTTGTCAATCACGTGGCAATCACGTGGGAGTCACATGGGAATCACGTGTCAATCACGTGGAAATCACGTGTCAATCACGTGGGAATCATGTGGGAATCACGTGGGAAGCACGTGGGAATCACGTGGGAATCACGTGGGAATCACGTGTCAATCACGTGGCAATCACGTGGGAGTCACGTGGAAATCACGTGTCAATCACGTGGGAATCACGTGGGAATCACTTGTCAATCACCTGGAAATCACCTGTCAATCACGTGGGAATCACGAGGGAATCACTTGGGAATCACGTGATAATCACATGGGAATCATGTGGGAATCACGTGTCAATCTCGTGGGAATCACGTGGGAATCACATGGAAATCACGAGGGAATCACGTGTCAATCACGTGGGAATCACGAGGGAATCACTTGGGAATCACGTGGGAATCACGTGGGAATCACGTGGGAATCACGTATCAGTCACGTGGGAATCACGTGGGTCACGTGGGAATCACGTGTCAATCTCGTGGGAATCACGTGGGAGTCACGTGGGAATCACGTGGGAATCACGTGTCAATCCCGTGGGAGTCACGAGGGAATCACGTGTCAATCACGTGGGAATCACGTGGTAATCACGTGTCAATCACATGGGAATCACGTGGGAATCACCTGGGAATCACGTGTCAATCACGTGGGAATCACGTGGGAAACACGTGGGAATCACGTGGGAATCACGTGTCAATCATGTAAGAATCACGTGGGAATCACGTTTCAATCACGTGGGAATCACGTTAAAATCACGTGGGAATCACGTGTCAATCACTTGAGTATCACGTGGGAATCACTTGGAAAACACGTGTAAATCACTTGGGAATCCCATGGTAATCACGTGGGAATCACTTGTCAATCAAGTGGGAATCACGTGGGAATCACGTGGGAAGCACGTGGCAATCAAGTGTGCATCACATGGGAGTCACGTCGGAATCAGGTGAGAATCACGTGTCAATCACGTGAGTATCACGTGGGAATCATGTGGGAATCACGTGGGAATCACATGAGAATCACGTGTCATTCTCGTGGGAATCACTTGGGAATCACATAGGAATCACGTGGGAATCCCGTGTCAATCACGTGGGAATCAAGTGGGATCACGTGTCAATCACGTGGGAAACACGTGGGAATCACGTGTCAATCTCGTTGGAATCACTTCGAAAACGCGTGTCAATCACTTGGGAATCCCATGGGAATCACGTGGGAATCACTTGTCAATCACGTAGGAATCACGTGGGAATCACGTGGGAATTACATGTCAATCACGTGGGAATCACGTGTCAATCACGTGGGAATCACGTGGGAATCACGTGGGAAGCATGTGGGAATCACGTGTGCATCACATTGGAGTCACGTGGGAATCACGTGAGAATCACGTGTCATTCATGTGGGAATCACGTGGGAATAACGTGGGAATCACGTGTGAATCACGTTGGAATCACGTGGGAATCACGTGGGAATCCCGTGTCAATCACGTGGGAATCTCGTGGGAATCACGTGTCAATCATGTGGGAATTACATGGGTATCACGTGGGAAGCACATGGGAATCACTTGTCAATCACGTGTGAATCCCGTATCAGTCACGTGGGAATCACGTGTCAATCTGGTGGGAATCACGTTGGAGTTACGTGGGAATCACGAAGGAATCACGTAGTAATCAGGTGGGAATCACGTGTCAATCACGTGGGAATCACGTGGGAATCACTTGTCAATCACATGGAAATCACGTGTCAATCACGTGGGAATCACGTGGGAATCACATGTCAATCACGTGGAAATCACCTGTCAATCACGTGGGAATCATGTGGGAATCACGTGGGAATCACGTGAGAATCACATGTCAATCACGTGGGAATAACGTGGGTATCATGTGTGAATCACGTGTCAATCACGTGGTAATCATGTGGGAATCAAGTGTCAATCATGTGGGAATTACATGGGTATCACTTGGGAGTCACGTGGGAATCACGTGTCAATCACGTGGGAATCAAGTGTCAATCACGTTGGAATCATGTATCAGTCATGTGGGAATTACGTGGGCATCACGTGGGAATCACGTGTCAATGTTGTGGGAATCACGTGGGAATCACGTGGAAATCACGAGGGAATCACGTGTCAATCACGTGGGAATCACGAGGGAATCACTTGGGAATCACGTGGGAACCACGTGGGAATCACGTGGGAATCAAGTATCAGTCACATGGCAATCACGTGGGAATCACGTGGGAATAACGTGTCAATCTCGTGGGAATCACGTGGGAGTCACGTGGGAATCACGTGGGAATCACATGGGAATAACGTATCAGTCACGTGGGAATCACGTGGGAATCACGTGGGAATCACGTGTCAATCTCGTGGGAATCACGTGGGAGTCACGTGGGAATCACGTGGGAATCACATGTCAATCCCGTGGGAATCACGAGGGAATCACGTGTCAATCACGTGGGAATCACGTGGGAAGCACATGGGAAGCACGTGGGAAGCACGTGGGAATCACATGTGCATCACATTGGAGTCACGTGGGAATCACGTGAGAATCACGTGACAATCACGTGGGAATCACGTGGGAATCACATGTCAATCACGTGTGAATCACGTGGGAATCACGTGAGAATCACGTGGGAATCACGTGTCAATTACGTGTTAATCACGTGGGAATCACGTGTCAATCACGTTTGAATCACATGGGAATCACGAGTGAATCACGTGGGAATCACGTGGGAATCACGAGGGATAAACGTGGGAATCACGTATGAATCACGTGGGAGTCACGTGTCAATCACGTGGGAATCACGTGGGAATCACGTGTCAATCACGTGGCAGTCACGTGGGAATCACGTGTCAATCACGTGATAATCATATCGAATTCAGGTGGGAGTCACATGGTAATCACGTGGTAATCACGTTCAATCACATGGGAATTACGTGGGAATCACGTGTCATTCACGTGGTAATCACGTGGGAATCAGGTGGGAATAACATGTCAATCACGTGGGAATCACGTGGGAATCACGTGTCAATCATGTGGGAATCAAGTGTGTATCACGTGTCATTCACGTGAGAATCACGTGGGAATCAAGTGTGAATAACGTGGTAATCACGTGGCAATCACGTGTCAATCACATGGGAATAATGTGACAATCACGTGGGAATCACGTGTAAATCACGTGGGAATCGCGTGGGAATCACGTGAAAATCACATGGGAATCACGTGTCAATCACGTGAGTATCACGTGGGAATCATGTGGAAATCGCGTGTCAATCACGTGGGAATCATGTGGGAATCAGGTGGGAATCACTTGTCAATCACGTGGAAATCACATGTCAATCACGTGGGAATCACGAGGGAATCACTTGGGAATCACGTGGGAATCACGTGGGAATCACGTGGGCATCATGTGGGAATCACGGTGTCAATCTCGTGGGAATCACGTGGGAATCACGTGGAAATCACGAGGGAATCACGTGTCAATCACGGGGGAATCACGAGGGAATCACTTCGGAATCACGTGGGAATCACATGGGAATCACGTGGGAATCACGTATCAGTCACGTGGGAATCACGTGGGAATCACGTGGAAATCACGTGTCAATCTCGTGGGAATCACGTGGGAGTCACGTGGGAATCACGTGGGAATCACGTGTCAATCCCGTGGGAGTCACGAGGGAATCACGTGTCAATCACGAGGGAAGCACGTGGGAATCACGTGTCAATCACATGGGAATCACGTGGGAATCACCTGGGAATCACGTGTCAATCATGTGGGAATCACGTGGGAAACACGTGAGAATTACGTGGGAATCACGTGTCAATCATGTAGGAATCACGTGGGAATCACGTGGGAATCACGTTTCAATCACGTGGGAATAACGTGCCAATCACGTGGGAATCACATGTAATTCACGTGTCATTCACGTGGCAGTCACGTTGGAATCACGTGGGAATCACGTGTCAATCACGTGTGAATCACGTAGGAATCACGTGTCAATCACGTGGGAATCACGAGGGATAAAGTTGGGAATCACGTGAGAATTATGTGGGAATCACGTGTCAATCACGTGGGAATCACGAGGGATAAACTTGGGAATCACGTGGGAATCACGTGGGAATCACGTGTCAATCACGTGGGAATCACGTGGGAATCACGTGTCAATCACGTGGCAGTCACGTGGGAATCACGTGTCAATCACGTGATAATCATATCGAATTCAAGTGGGAGTCACATGGTAATCACGTGGTAATCACGTTCAATCACATGGGAATAACGTGGGAATCACGTGTCAATCACGTGGGAATCAAGTGTGTATCACGTGTCATTCACTTGAGAATCACGTGGGAATCACGTGGGAATAGCGTGGTCATCACGTGGCAATCACGTGTCAATCACATGGGAATAACGTGCCAATCACGTGGGAATCACGTTTAAATCTCATGGGAATCACGTGGTAATCACGTAGGTATCACGTGGGAATCACGTGTCAATCACATGGTTATCACGAGGGAATCACGTGGGAATCACGTGGGAATCACGTATCAGTCACGTGGGAATCACGTGGGAATCACGTGGGAATCACGTGGGAATCATGTGGGAATCACATGTGAATCACGTGACAATCACATGGGAATCACGTGGGAATCACGTAGTAATCATGTGGAAATCAGGTGGGAATCACGTATCAATCACGTGGGAATTATGTGGGGTCACGTGTCAATCATGAGGAAATCACGTGGGAATAACGTGTCATTCACGTGGGAATCACGTGGGAATCACATGACAATCACGTGGTAATCACGTGTGAATCACGTGGGCATCACGTGGGCATCATGTGGGAATCATTTGGGAATCACGTGAGAATTACGTGTCAATCACGTGGGAATCACGTGGTAATCACGTGGGAATCACGTCAGATGCACGTGTTAATCACGTGTCAATCACGTGTCAATCACTTGGAAGTCACGTGGGAATCACGTGGGAATCACGTGTCAATCACGTGGGAATCACGTGAGAATCAAGTGTCAATCGCGTTGGAATCATGTGAGAATCACATTGGTATCCCGTGGGAATCACCTGGGAATCACGTGTCAATCACGTGGGAATCACGTGGGAATCACGTGGGAAACACGTGCGAATCACGTGTTAATCACGTGGGAATCGCGTGTCAATCATGTGTGAAACACGTGGGAATCACGTGTGAATCACGTGGGTATCACATGGGAATCACGTAGGAATCAGGTGTCAGTCACGTGAGAATCACTTGGGAATCACGTGGGAATCACGTGTCAATCACGTGGGAATCATGTTGGAATCACGTGGGAATCACTTGTCAATCACGTGGGAATCACATGTCAATCACGTGGGTATCACGTGGGAATCACGTGGGAATCACGTGTCAATCACGTGTGAAACACGTGGGAATCACGTTTCAATCACGTGGGTATCACGTGGTAATCATGTAGGAATCACGTGTCAGTCACGTGAGAATCACGTGGGAATTACGTGTCAATCACGTGGGAATCACGTGGAAATCATGTATCAATCACGTGGGAATCATGTAGAAATCACGTGGAAATCACGTGTCAATCACGTGTCAATCACGTGGGAATCACGTGGGAATCACGTGGGAATCACTTGTCAATCATGTGGGAAACACGTGGGAATCATGCGTAAATCATGTGGGAATCATGTGGGAATCACGTGGGAATCCCATGGGAATCATGTGGGGGAATCACGTGGGAATCACGTGTCAATCACATGGGAATCACGTGTCAATCACTTGGGAATCATGTGGGAATCACGTGGGAATCCCGTGTCAATCACGTGGGAATCACGTGGGAATCACGTGTCATTCATTTGGGAATTACTTGGGTATCACCTGGGAAGCACATGGGAAACACTTGTCAATCACGTGTGAATCACGTATCAGTCACGTGGGAATCACGTGTCAATCTGGTGGGAATCATGTTGGAGTCATGTGGGAATCACGTAGGAATCACGTGGGAATCACGTGGAAATCACATATCAATCACGTGGGAATAACGTGGGAACCACGTGGGAATCACTTGTCAATCACGTGGGAATCTCGCGGGAATCACGTGTCAATCATGTGGGAATCACGTGGGAATCACGTATCAATCAAGTGGGAATCACGTGGGAATCACATGTCAATCACGTGGGCATCACGAGGGAATCATTTGGGAATCACGAGGGAATCACGTGGGAATCACGTGGGAATCACTTGTCAATCACTTGGGAATCACGTGGGAATCACGTGAGTATCACGTGGGAATCATGTGGGAATCACGTGGGAATCACATGAGAATCACGTGTCATTCTCGTGGGAATCACTTGGGAATCACGTAGGAATCACGTGGGAATCCCGTGTCAATCACGTGGGAATCACGTGAAAATCACGTGGGAATCACGTGTCAATCACGTGAGTATCACGTGGGAATCACTTGGAAAACACGTGTAAATCACTTGGGAATCCCATGGTTATCACGTGGGAATCACTTGTCAATCAAGTGGGAATCACGTGGGAATCACGTGGGAAGCACGTGGGAATCAAGTGTGCATCACATGGGAGTCACGTCGGAATCAGGTGAGAATCACGTGTCAATCACGTGAGTATCACGTGGGAATCATGTGGGAATCACGTGGGAATCACATGAGAATCACGTGTCATTCTCGTGGGAATCACTTGGGAATCACGTAGGAATCACGTGGGAATCCCGTGTCAATCACGTGGGAATCACGTGGGATCACGTTTTAATCACGTGGGAAACACGTGGGAATCACGTGTCAATCTCGTTGGAATCACTTCGAAAACGCGTGTCAATCACTTGGGAATCCCATGGGAATCACGTGGGAATCACTTGTCAATCACGTAGGAATCACGTGGGAATCACGTGGGAATTACGTGTCAATCACGTGGGAATCACGTGTCAATCACGTGGGAATCACGTGGGAATCACGTGGGAAGCATGTGGGAATCACGTGTGCATCACATTGGAGTCACGTGGGAATCACGTGAGAATCACGTGTCATTCATGTGGGAATCACGTGGGAATCACATGTCAATCACGTGGGCATCACGAGGGAATCATTTGGGAATCACGAGGGAATCACGTGGGAATCACGTGGGAATCACTTGTCAATCACTTGGGAATCACGTGGGAATCACGTGAGTATCACGTGGGAATCACGTGTCAATCCCGTTGGAATCACGTGGGAATAATGTGACAATCACGTGTCATTCACGTGGGAACCACGTGGGAATCACGTGGGTATCACGTGTCAATCTCGTGGAAATCATGTGGGAATCACGTGGGAATCACGTGTCAATCCCGTTGGAATCATGTGGGAATAATGTGAGAATCACGTGTCATTCACGTGGGAGTCACTTTGGAATCACGTATGAAGCACGTGGGAATCACTTGTCAATCACGTGGGAATCACGTCGGAATCACGTGAGAATCACGGGGGAATCACGTGTCAATCACTTGTCAATCACGTTGGAATCACGTGGGAATCACTTGGGAATCACGTGCGAAACACGTGAGAAACACGTGTCAATCTCATGGGAATCATGAAGGAATCACGTGAGAATCACGTGTCAATCTCGTGGGAATCACTTGTGAAACTCATAGGAATCACGTGGGAATCACGTGTCAATCACGTGAGAATCACGAGGGAATCACGTGGGAATTTCGTGTCAATCACGTGGGAATCACTTGGGAATCACGTGTCAATCACGTGTCAATCACGTGGGATTCACGTGGGAATCACATGGGAATCACATGTCAGTCTCGTGGGAACCACATGGGAATCACGTGTGAATCACGTGGGAATCACGTGGGAATCACGAGGGATAAACGTGGGAATCACTTGGGATTCACGTGGGAATCACGTGTCAATCACGTGGGAATCACGTGGGAATCACGTGTAAATCACGAGGCAGTCACGTGGGAATCACGTGTCAATCACGTGAGTATCACGTGGGAATCACTTGGAAAACACGTGTCTATCACTTGGGAATCCCATGGGAATCACGTGGGAATCACTTGTCAATCCCGTGGGAATCACGTGGGAATCACGTGGGAATCATGTGTTAATTACGTGGGAATCACGTGGGAATCACGTGGGAATCTCGTGTCAATCACGTAGGAATCACGTGGGAATCACGTGTCAATCACGTGGGAATCAAGTGTGTATCACGTGTCATTCACGTGAGAATCACGTGGGAATCACGTGGGAATAACGTGGTAATCACGTGGCAATCACGTGTCAATCACATGGGAATAACGTGCCAATCACGTGGGAATCACGTTTAAATCACGTGGGAATCACGTGGGAATCACGTGAAAATCACATGGGAATCACGTGTCAATCACGTGAGTATCACGTGGGAATCATGTGGAAATCGCGTGTCAATCACTTGGGAATCATGTGGGAATCAAGTGGGAATCACTTGTCAATCACGTGGCAATCACGTGGGAGTCACATGGGAATCACGTGTCAATCACGTGGAAATCACGTGTCAATCACGTGGGAATCATGTGGGAATCACGTGGGAAGCACGTGGGAATCACGTGGGAATCACGTGGGAATCACGTGTCAATCACGTGGCAATCACGTGGGAGTCACGTGGAAATCACGTGTCAATCACGTGGGAATCACGTGGGAATCACTTGTCAATCACCTGGAAATCACCTGTCAATCACGTGGGAATCACGAGGGAATCACTTGGGAATCACGTGATAATCACATGGGAATCATGTGGGAATCACGTGTCAATCTCGTGGGAATCACGTGGGAATCACATGGAAATCACGAGGGAATCACGTGTCAATCACGTGGGAATCACGAGGGAATCACTTGGGAATCACGTGGGAATCACGTGGGAATCACGTGGGAATCACGTATCAGTCACGTGGGAATCACGTGGGTCACGTGGGAATCACGTGTCAATCTCGTGGGAATCACGTGGGAGTCACGTGGGAATCACGTGGGAATCACGTGTCAATCCCGTGGGAGTCACGAGGGAATCACGTGTCAATCACGTGGGAATCACGTGGTAATCACGTGTCAATCACATGGGAATCACGTGGGAATCACCTGGGAATCACGTGTCAATCACGTGGGAATCACGTGGGAAACACGTGGGAATCACGTGGGAATCACGTGTCAATCATGTAAGAATCACGTGGGAATCACGTTTCAATCACGTGGGAATCACGTTAAAATCACGTGGGAATCACGTGTCAATCACTTGAGTATCACGTGGGAATCACTTGGAAAACACGTGTAAATCACTTGGGAATCCCATGGTAATCACGTGGGAATCACTTGTCAATCAAGTGGGAATCACGTGGGAATCACGTGGGAAGCACGTGGCAATCAAGTGTGCATCACATGGGAGTCACGTCGGAATCAGGTGAGAATCACGTGTCAATCACGTGAGTATCACGTGGGAATCATGTGGGAATCACGTGGGAATCACATGAGAATCACGTGTCATTCTCGTGGGAATCACTTGGGAATCACATAGGAATCACGTGGGAATCCCGTGTCAATCACGTGGGAATCAAGTGGGATCACGTGTCAATCACGTGGGAAACACGTGGGAATCACGTGTCAATCTCGTTGGAATCACTTCGAAAACGCGTGTCAATCACTTGGGAATCCCATGGGAATCACGTGGGAATCACTTGTCAATCACGTAGGAATCACGTGGGAATCACGTGGGAATTACATGTCAATCACGTGGGAATCACGTGTCAATCACGTGGGAATCACGTGGGAATCACGTGGGAAGCATGTGGGAATCACGTGTGCATCACATTGGAGTCACGTGGGAATCACGTGAGAATCACGTGTCATTCATGTGGGAATCACGTGGGAATAACGTGGGAATCACGTGTGAATCACGTTGGAATCACGTGGGAATCACGTGGGAATCCCGTGTCAATCACGTGGGAATCTCGTGGGAATCACGTGTCAATCATGTGGGAATTACATGGGTATCACGTGGGAAGCACATGGGAATCACTTGTCAATCACGTGTGAATCCCGTATCAGTCACGTGGGAATCACGTGTCAATCTGGTGGGAATCACGTTGGAGTTACGTGGGAATCACGAAGGAATCACGTAGTAATCAGGTGGGAATCACGTGTCAATCACGTGGGAATCACGTGGGAATCACTTGTCAATCACATGGAAATCACGTGTCAATCACGTGGGAATCACGTGGGAATCACATGTCAATCACGTGGAAATCACCTGTCAATCACGTGGGAATCATGTGGGAATCACGTGGGAATCACGTGAGAATCACATGTCAATCACGTGGGAATAACGTGGGTATCATGTGTGAATCACGTGTCAATCACGTGGTAATCATGTGGGAATCAAGTGTCAATCATGTGGGAATTACATGGGTATCACTTGGGAGTCACGTGGGAATCACGTGTCAATCACGTGGGAATCAAGTGTCAATCACGTTGGAATCATGTATCAGTCATGTGGGAATTACGTGGGCATCACGTGGGAATCACGTGTCAATGTTGTGGGAATCACGTGGGAATCACGTGGAAATCACGAGGGAATCACGTGTCAATCACGTGGGAATCACGAGGGAATCACTTGGGAATCACGTGGGAACCACGTGGGAATCACGTGGGAATCAAGTATCAGTCACATGGCAATCACGTGGGAATCACGTGGGAATAACGTGTCAATCTCGTGGGAATCACGTGGGAGTCACGTGGGAATCACGTGGGAATCACATGGGAATAACGTATCAGTCACGTGGGAATCACGTGGGAATCACGTGGGAATCACGTGTCAATCTCGTGGGAATCACGTGGGAGTCACGTGGGAATCACGTGGGAATCACATGTCAATCCCGTGGGAATCACGAGGGAATCACGTGTCAATCACGTGGGAATCACGTGGGAAGCACATGGGAAGCACGTGGGAAGCACGTGGGAATCACATGTGCATCACATTGGAGTCACGTGGGAATCACGTGAGAATCACGTGACAATCACGTGGGAATCACGTGGGAATCACATGTCAATCACGTGTGAATCACGTGGGAATCACGTGAGAATCACGTGGGAATCACGTGTCAATTACGTGTTAATCACGTGGGAATCACGTGTCAATCACGTTTGAATCACATGGGAATCACGAGTGAATCACGTGGGAATCACGTGGGAATCACGAGGGATAAACGTGGGAATCACGTATGAATCACGTGGGAGTCACGTGTCAATCACGTGGGAATCACGTGGGAATCACGTGTCAATCACGTGGCAGTCACGTGGGAATCACGTGTCAATCACGTGATAATCATATCGAATTCAGGTGGGAGTCACATGGTAATCACGTGGTAATCACGTTCAATCACATGGGAATTACGTGGGAATCACGTGTCATTCACGTGGTAATCACGTGGGAATCAGGTGGGAATAACATGTCAATCACGTGGGAATCACGTGGGAATCACGTGTCAATCATGTGGGAATCAAGTGTGTATCACGTGTCATTCACGTGAGAATCACGTGGGAATCAAGTGTGAATAACGTGGTAATCACGTGGCAATCACGTGTCAATCACATGGGAATAATGTGACAATCACGTGGGAATCACGTGTAAATCACGTGGGAATCGCGTGGGAATCACGTGAAAATCACATGGGAATCACGTGTCAATCACGTGAGTATCACGTGGGAATCATGTGGAAATCGCGTGTCAATCACGTGGGAATCATGTGGGAATCAGGTGGGAATCACTTGTCAATCACGTGGAAATCACATGTCAATCACGTGGGAATCACGAGGGAATCACTTGGGAATCACGTGGGAATCACGTGGGAATCACGTGGGCATCATGTGGGAATCACGGTGTCAATCTCGTGGGAATCACGTGGGAATCACGTGGAAATCACGAGGGAATCACGTGTCAATCACGGGGGAATCACGAGGGAATCACTTCGGAATCACGTGGGAATCACATGGGAATCACGTGGGAATCACGTATCAGTCACGTGGGAATCACGTGGGAATCACGTGGAAATCACGTGTCAATCTCGTGGGAATCACGTGGGAGTCACGTGGGAATCACGTGGGAATCACGTGTCAATCCCGTGGGAGTCACGAGGGAATCACGTGTCAATCACGAGGGAAGCACGTGGGAATCACGTGTCAATCACATGGGAATCACGTGGGAATCACCTGGGAATCACGTGTCAATCATGTGGGAATCACGTGGGAAACACGTGAGAATTACGTGGGAATCACGTGTCAATCATGTAGGAATCACGTGGGAATCACGTGGGAATCACGTTTCAATCACGTGGGAATAACGTGCCAATCACGTGGGAATCACATGTAATTCACGTGTCATTCACGTGGCAGTCACGTTGGAATCACGTGGGAATCACGTGTCAATCACGTGTGAATCACGTAGGAATCACGTGTCAATCACGTGGGAATCACGAGGGATAAAGTTGGGAATCACGTGAGAATTATGTGGGAATCACGTGTCAATCACGTGGGAATCACGAGGGATAAACTTGGGAATCACGTGGGAATCACGTGGGAATCACGTGTCAATCACGTGGGAATCACGTGGGAATCACGTGTCAATCACGTGGCAGTCACGTGGGAATCACGTGTCAATCACGTGATAATCATATCGAATTCAAGTGGGAGTCACATGGTAATCACGTGGTAATCACGTTCAATCACATGGGAATAACGTGGGAATCACGTGTCAATCACGTGGGAATCAAGTGTGTATCACGTGTCATTCACTTGAGAATCACGTGGGAATCACGTGGGAATAGCGTGGTCATCACGTGGCAATCACGTGTCAATCACATGGGAATAACGTGCCAATCACGTGGGAATCACGTTTAAATCTCATGGGAATCACGTGGTAATCACGTAGGTATCACGTGGGAATCACGTGTCAATCACATGGTTATCACGAGGGAATCACGTGGGAATCACGTGGGAATCACGTATCAGTCACGTGGGAATCACGTGGGAATCACGTGGGAATCACGTGGGAATCATGTGGGAATCACATGTGAATCACGTGACAATCACATGGGAATCACGTGGGAATCACGTAGTAATCATGTGGAAATCAGGTGGGAATCACGTATCAATCACGTGGGAATTATGTGGGGTCACGTGTCAATCATGAGGAAATCACGTGGGAATAACGTGTCATTCACGTGGGAATCACGTGGGAATCACATGACAATCACGTGGTAATCACGTGTGAATCACGTGGGCATCACGTGGGCATCATGTGGGAATCATTTGGGAATCACGTGAGAATTACGTGTCAATCACGTGGGAATCACGTGGTAATCACGTGGGAATCACGTCAGATGCACGTGTTAATCACGTGTCAATCACGTGTCAATCACTTGGAAGTCACGTGGGAATCACGTGGGAATCACGTGTCAATCACGTGGGAATCACGTGAGAATCAAGTGTCAATCGCGTTGGAATCATGTGAGAATCACATTGGTATCCCGTGGGAATCACCTGGGAATCACGTGTCAATCACGTGGGAATCACGTGGGAATCACGTGGGAAACACGTGCGAATCACGTGTTAATCACGTGGGAATCGCGTGTCAATCATGTGTGAAACACGTGGGAATCACGTGTGAATCACGTGGGTATCACATGGGAATCACGTAGGAATCAGGTGTCAGTCACGTGAGAATCACTTGGGAATCACGTGGGAATCACGTGTCAATCACGTGGGAATCATGTTGGAATCACGTGGGAATCACTTGTCAATCACGTGGGAATCACATGTCAATCACGTGGGTATCACGTGGGAATCACGTGGGAATCACGTGTCAATCACGTGTGAAACACGTGGGAATCACGTTTCAATCACGTGGGTATCACGTGGTAATCATGTAGGAATCACGTGTCAGTCACGTGAGAATCACGTGGGAATTACGTGTCAATCACGTGGGAATCACGTGGAAATCATGTATCAATCACGTGGGAATCATGTAGAAATCACGTGGAAATCACGTGTCAATCACGTGTCAATCACGTGGGAATCACGTGGGAATCACGTGGGAATCACTTGTCAATCATGTGGGAAACACGTGGGAATCATGCGTAAATCATGTGGGAATCATGTGGGAATCACGTGGGAATCCCATGGGAATCATGTGGGGGAATCACGTGGGAATCACGTGTCAATCACATGGGAATCACGTGTCAATCACTTGGGAATCATGTGGGAATCACGTGGGAATCCCGTGTCAATCACGTGGGAATCACGTGGGAATCACGTGTCATTCATTTGGGAATTACTTGGGTATCACCTGGGAAGCACATGGGAAACACTTGTCAATCACGTGTGAATCACGTATCAGTCACGTGGGAATCACGTGTCAATCTGGTGGGAATCATGTTGGAGTCATGTGGGAATCACGTAGGAATCACGTGGGAATCACGTGGAAATCACATATCAATCACGTGGGAATAACGTGGGAACCACGTGGGAATCACTTGTCAATCACGTGGGAATCTCGCGGGAATCACGTGTCAATCATGTGGGAATCACGTGGGAATCACGTATCAATCAAGTGGGAATCACGTGGGAATCACATGTCAATCACGTGGGCATCACGAGGGAATCATTTGGGAATCACGAGGGAATCACGTGGGAATCACGTGGGAATCACTTGTCAATCACTTGGGAATCACGTGGGAATCACGTGAGTATCACGTGGGAATCATGTGGGAATCACGTGGGAATCACATGAGAATCACGTGTCATTCTCGTGGGAATCACTTGGGAATCACGTAGGAATCACGTGGGAATCCCGTGTCAATCACGTGGGAATCACGTGAAAATCACGTGGGAATCACGTGTCAATCACGTGAGTATCACGTGGGAATCACTTGGAAAACACGTGTAAATCACTTGGGAATCCCATGGTTATCACGTGGGAATCACTTGTCAATCAAGTGGGAATCACGTGGGAATCACGTGGGAAGCACGTGGGAATCAAGTGTGCATCACATGGGAGTCACGTCGGAATCAGGTGAGAATCACGTGTCAATCACGTGAGTATCACGTGGGAATCATGTGGGAATCACGTGGGAATCACATGAGAATCACGTGTCATTCTCGTGGGAATCACTTGGGAATCACGTAGGAATCACGTGGGAATCCCGTGTCAATCACGTGGGAATCACGTGGGATCACGTTTTAATCACGTGGGAAACACGTGGGAATCACGTGTCAATCTCGTTGGAATCACTTCGAAAACGCGTGTCAATCACTTGGGAATCCCATGGGAATCACGTGGGAATCACT
This sequence comes from Muntiacus reevesi, assembly GCF_963930625.1. Classification (NCBI taxonomy): domain Eukaryota; kingdom Metazoa; phylum Chordata; class Mammalia; order Artiodactyla; family Cervidae; genus Muntiacus; species Muntiacus reevesi. The sequence goes on from NW_027077877.1 coordinate 2,341,768, forward strand.
TGTCAATCACGTAGGAATCACGTGGGAATCACGTGGGAATTACGTGTCAATCACGTGGGAATCACGTGTCAATCACGTGGGAATCACGTGGGAATCACGTGGGAAGCATGTGGGAATCACGTGTGCATCACATTGGAGTCACGTGGGAATCACGTGAGAATCACGTGTCATTCATGTGGGAATCACGTGGGAATAACTTGGGAATCACGTGTGAATCACGTTGGAATCACGTGGGAATCACGTGGGAATCCCGTGACAATCACGTGGGAATCTCGTGGGAATCACGTGTCAATCATGTGGGAATTACATGGGTATCACGTGGGAAGCACATGGGAATCACTTGTCAATCACGTGTGAATCACGTATCAGTCACGTGGGAATCACGTGTCAATCTGGTGGGAATCACGTTGGAGTTACGTGGGAATCACGAAGGAATCACGTAGTAATCAGGTGGGAATCACGTGTCAATCACGTGGGAATCACGAAGGAATCACGTGGGAATCACGTGTCAATCACGTGTAAATCACGTGGGAATCACGTGCGTATTACGTGGGAATCACGTGTCAATCACGTGGGAATCAGATGGGAATCACGTGTGAATCACGTGGGAATCACGTGGGAACCACGAGGGATAAAAGTGGGAATCACGTGGGAATCACGTGTCAATCACGTGGGAATCACGTGGGAATCACATGTCAATCACGTGGCGGTCACGTGGGAATCACCTGGGAAACACGTGTCAGTCACGTGGGAATCACGTGTCAATTACATGGGAAGCACGTGGGAATCACGTGGGAATCACGTGTCAATCACGGGGGAATCACGTGGGAATCACATGAGAATCACGTGGGAATCACGTGTCAATCTCGTGGGAATCACTTGGGAGTCACGTGGGAATCACGTGGGAATCAAGTGTCAGTCACATGGGAATCACGTGGTAATCATGTATCATTCACGTGGGAATCACGTGGGAATCACTTGCAAATCACGTGGGAATCACATGTCAATCTCGTGGTAATCACGAGGGAATCACGTGAGAATCGTGTGGAAATCACGTGGGAATCATGTATCAGACAACTGGGAATCACGTGGGAATTACCTGGGATTCACGTGGGGATCACGTGTCAATCTCGTGGGAATCACGTGGGAATCACGTAGGAATCACGTATCAGTCACATGGGAATCACGTGTGAATCATGAGGGAATCACGTGGGAATCACGTGTCAATCTCGTGGGAATCAAGTGGGAATCACGTGGAAATCATGTGGAAATCACGTGTCAATCACTTGGGAATCACGTTGGAATCACGTATCAGTCACATGGGAATCACGTGGAAATCACGTGAGAATCACGTGGGAATCACGTGTCAATCTCGTGGGAATTACGTGGGAATCACGTGGGAATCTCGTGGGAATCACGTGTCAATATCGTGGGAATCACGTGTGAATCACGTGGAAATCAAGTGGGAATCACCTGTCAATCACGTGGGAATCACGAGGGAATCAGGTGGGAATCACGTGGGAATCACGTGGGAATCACGTTGGAATCATGTGGGAATCACGTGGGAATCACGTATCAGTCACGTGGGAATCATGTGGGAATCACGTGGGGATCACGTGAGAATCACGTGTCAATGTCGTGGGAATCACTTGGGAATCACATAGGAATCACGGGGGAATCACGTGGGAATCACGTGTCAATCACTTGGGAATCACGTGGGAATCACGTGTCAATCACGTGGGAATCACGTGGGAGTCACATGTCAGTCACTTGTGAATCACGTGGGAATCACATGTCAATCACGTGGAAATCACGTGGGAATCACGTGTCAATCACTTGGGAATCACATACGAATCATGTGGGAATCAGGTGGGAATCACGTGTCAATCACGTGGGAATCACGTTGGAATCACGTGTCAATCACGTGGGCATCACGTGAGAATCATTTGGGAATCACGTGGGAATCATGTGGGAATCACGTGGGAATCACGTGGGAATCACGTGTCAATCACTTGGGAATCACGTGGAAATCACATGAGAATCACGTGGGAGTCACGTGTCAATCAGGGGGGAATCACGTCAGAATCACGTGTCATTCACGTGGGAATCACGTGGGAATCACGTGGGAATCACGTGTCAATCACGTGGGAATCACGTGGGATTCACGGGTCAATCACGAGGGCAACACGTGGGAATCATTTGGGAATCACGTGGGAATCACGTGGGAATCACGTGGGAATCACGTGTCAATCAGTTGTGAATCAAGTGGTAATCACGTGAGAATCACGTGGGAGTCACGTGTCAATCAGGGGGGAATCACGTGAGAGTCACGTGTCAATCAGGTTGGAATCAATTTGGATTCACAGGTCAATCACGTGGGCATCAAGTGGGAATCATTTGGGAATCACGTTTGAATCACGAGGGAATCACGTGAGAATCACGTGTCAATCACTTGGAAATCACATGGTAATCACGTGAGAATCACATGGGAATAACGTGTCAATCACGTGTGAATATCGTGGGAATCACGTGAGAATCACTTGTCATTCACGTGGGAATCACGTGGGAATCATGGGTCAATCACGTGGGAAAAACTTGGGAATCAAGTGGGAATCACGTCGGAATCAGGTGAGATTCACGTGGGAATCACGTCTCAATCACGTGTGAATCACGTGGGAATCACGTGGGAAGCACGTGGGAATCACGTGACAATCACGTGTCAATCAAGTGGGAATCACGTTGGAATCACGTGAGATTCACTTGGGAATCATGTGTCAATCACGTGGGTATCAAGTGGGAATCACGTGTCAATCACGTGGGAATCACGTGGGAAACACGTGGGAAGCACGTGGGAATCACGTGACAATCACGTGTGAATCAAGTGGGAATCACGTTGGAATCACGTGAGATTCACTTGGGAATCATGTGTCAATCACGTGGGTATCAAGTGGGAATCACATGTCATTCATGTGGGAATCACGTGGGAATCACTTGTCAATCACGTAGGAATCACGTGGGAATCACGTGGGAATCACGTGTCAATCACGTGGGAATCACGTGGGAATCACGTGTCAGTCACTTGTGAATCACATGGCAATCACATGTCAATCACGTGGAAATCACGTCGGAATCACGTGTCAATCACTTGGGAATCACATACGAATCACGTGGGAATCAGGTGTGAATCACGTGTCAATCACGTGGGAATCACGTTGGAATCACGTGGCAATCACGTGGGCATCACGTGAGAATCATTTGGGAATCACGTGGGAATCATTTGGGAATCACGTGGGAATCACGTGGGAATCACGTGTCAATCACTTGGGAATCACGTGGAAATCACATGAGAATCACGTGGGAGTCACATGTCAATCAGGGGGGAATCACGTCAGAATCACGTGTCATTCACGTGGGAATCACGTGGGAATCACGTGGGAATCACGTGTCAATCACGTGGGAATCACGTGGGATTCACGGGTCAATCACGAGGGCAACACGTGGGAATCATTTGGGAATCACGTGGGAATCACGTGGGAATCACGTGTCAATCACTTGTGAATCAAGTGGTAATCACGTGAGAATCACGTGGGAGTCACGTGTCAATCAGGGGGGAATCACGTGGGAATCACGTGGGAATCACGTGGGATTCACGTGGGAGTCACGTGTCAATCAGGGGGGAATCACGTTAGAATCACGTGTCAATCACTTGGAAATCACATGGAAATCACGTGAGAATCACATGGGAATAACGTGTCAATCACGTGTGAATATCGTGGGAATCACGTGAGAATCACGTGTCATTCACGTGGGAATCACGTGGGAATCATGGGTCAATCACGTGGGAAAAACTTGGGAATCAAGTGGGAATCACGTCGGAATCAGGTGAGATTCACGTGGGAATCACGTCTCAATCACGTGTGAATCACGTGGGAATCACGTGGGAAGCACGTGGGAATCACGTGACAATCACGTGTCAATCAAGTGGGAATCACGTTGGAATCACGTGAGATTCACTTGGGAATCATGTGTCAATCACGTGGGTATCAAGTGGGAATCACGTGTCAATCACGTGGGAATCACGTGGGAATCACGTGGGAATCAGGTGGGAAGCACGTGGGAATCACGTGACAATCACGTGTGAATCAAGTGGGAATCACGTTGGAATCATGTGAGATTCACTTGGGAATCATGTGTCAATCACGTGGGTATCAAGTGGGAATCACGTGTCATTCATGTGGGAATCACGTGGGAATAACGTGGGAATCACGTGTGAACCACGTTGGAATCACGTGGGAATCACGTGGGAATCCCGTGTCAATCACGTGGGAATCACGTGGGAATCACGTGTCAATCATGTGGGAAACACGTGGGAATCACGTGTCAATCTCGTTGGAATCACTTCGAAAACGCGTGTCAATCACTTGGGAATCCCATGGGAATCACGTGGGAATCACTTGTCAATCACGTAGGAATCACGTGGGAATCACGTGGGAATCACGTGTCAATCACGTGGGAATCACGTGTCAATCACGTGGGAATCACGTGGGAATCACGTGGGAAGCATGTGGGAATCACGTGTGCATGACATGGGAGTCACGTGGGAATCACGTGAGAATCACGTGTCATTCATGTGGGAATCACGTGGGAATAACGTGGGAATCACGTGTGAATCACGTTTGAATCACGTGGGAATCACGTGGGAATCCCGTGTCAATCACGTGGGAATCACGTGGGAATCACGTGTCAATCATGTGGGAATTACATGGGTATCACGTGGGAAGCACATGGGAATCACTTGTCAATCACGTGTGAATCACGTATCAGTCACGTGGGAATCACGTGTCAATCTGGTGGGAATCACGTTGGAGTCACGTGGGAATCACGAGGAATCACGTGGGAATCACGTGGGAATCACATGTCAATCACGTGGGAATAACGTGGGAACCACGTGGGAATAACTTGTCAATCACGTGGGAATCTTGCGGGAATCACGTGTCAATCATGTGGGAATCACTTGGGAATCACGTATCAATCAAGTGGGAATCACATGGGAATCACATGTCAATCACGTGGGCATCACGAGGGAATCATTTGGGAATCACGAGGGAATCACGTGGGAATCACGTGGGAATCACTTGTCAATCACTTGGGAATCACGTGGGAATCACGTGAGAATCACGTGGGAATCACGTGTCAATCCCGTTGGAATCACGTGGGAATAATGTGACATTCACGTGTCATTCACTTGGGAACCACGTGAGAATCACGTGGGTATCAAGTGTCAATCTCGTGGGAATCACGAGGGAATCACGTGGGAATCACGTGTCATTCTCGTGGGAATCACGAGGGAATCACGTGAGAATCACGTGGGAATCACGTGGGAATCACGTGGGAATCACGTGGGAATCACGTATCAGACAAGTGGGAATCACGTTGGAATTACATGGGAATCACGTGGGAAGCACGTGTCAATCTCGTGGGAATCACGTGGGAATCACGTAGGTATCACGTGGGAATCACGTGTCAATCACATGGTTATCACGAGGGAATCACGTGGGAATCACGTGGGAATCACGTATCAGTCACGTGGGAATCACGTGGGAATCACGTGGGAATCATATGGGAATCACATGTGAATCACGTGACAATCACATGGGAATCACGTGGGAATCACGTAGTAATCATGTGGAAATCAGGTGGGAATCACGTATCAATCACGTGGGAATTATGTGGGGTCACGTGTCAATCATGAGGAAATCACGTGGGAATCACTTGTCAATCACGTGGGAATCACATGTCAATCACGTGGGTATCACGTGGGAATCACGTGGGAATCACGTGTCTATCACGTGTGAAACACGTGGGAATCACGTTTCAATCACGTGGGTATCACGTGGTAATCATGTAGGAATCACGTGTCAGTCACGTGAGAATCACGTGGGAATTACGTGTCAATCACGTGGGAATCACGTGGAAATCATGTATCAATCACGTGGGAATCATGTAGAAATCACGTGGAAATCACGTGTCAATCACGTGTCAATCACGTGGGAATCACGTGGGAATCACGTGGGAATCACTTGTCAATCATGTGGGAATCACGTGGGAATCCCGTGTCAATCACGTGGGAATCACGTGGGAATTACGTGTCATTCATTTGGGAATTACTTGGGTATCACCTGGGAAGCACATGGGAAACACTTGTCAATCACGTGTGAATCACGTATCAGTCACGTGGGAATCACGTGTCAATCTGGTGGGAATCATGTTGGAGTCATGTGGGAATCACGTAGGAATCACGTGGGAATCACGTGGAAATCACATATCAATCACGTGGGAATAACGTGGGAACCACGTGGGAATCACTGGTCAATCACGTGGGAATCTCGCGGGAATCACGTGTCAATCATGTGGGAATCACGTGGGAATCACGTATCAATCAAGTGGGAATCACGTGGGAATCACATGTCAATCACGTGGGCATCACGAGGGAATCATTTGGGAATCACGAGGGAATCACGTGGGAATCACGTGGGAATCACTTGTCAATCACTTGGGAATCACGTGGGAATCACGTGAGTATCACGTGGGAATCACGTGTCAATCCCGTTGGAATCACGTGGGAATAATGTGACAATCACGTGTCATTCACGTGGGAACCACGTGGGAATCACGTGGGTATCACGTGTCAATCTCGTGGAAATCATGTGGGAATCACGTGGGAATCACGTGTCAATCCCGTTGGAATCATGTGGGAATAATGTGAGAATCACGTGTCATTCACGTGGGAGTCACTTTGGAATCACGTATGAAGCACGTGGGAATCACTTGTCAATCACGTGGGAATCACGTCGGAATCACGTGAGAATCACGTGGGAATCACTTGTCAATCACGTGGGAATCACGTGTCAATCACGTGGCAATCACGTGGGAATCACGTGTCAATCACGTGGGAATCACGTGGGAATCATGTGTCAATAAAATGGGAAGCACGTGGGAATCTCGTGGGAATCTCTTGTCAATCACAGGGGAATCACGTGGGAATCACGTGAGAATCACGTGGGAATCACGTGAGAATCACGTGTCAATCACGTGGGAATCACGTGTCAATCACGTGGAAATCACGTGGGAATCACGTGTCAGTCACCTGGGAATCACGTGGTAATCACGTATCAGTCACGTGGGAATCACGTGGGAATCACGTGTCAATCAAGTGGGAATCATGTGTCAATCACGTGGGAATCACGTGGGAATCACGTGTAAATCACGTGGAATCACGTGGGAATCACGTGGGATTCACGTGTCAATCACGTGTGAATCACGTGGGAATCAGGTGTTAATCACGTGGAATCACGTGGGAATCACGTGGGAATCAAGTGGGAATCATGTGTCAATCACGTGGGAATCACTTGTCAATCACGTGTCAATCACGTGGGAATCACGTGTGAATCAAGTGGGAATCATGTGTCAATCACGTGGGAATCACGTGGGAATCACGTGTAAATCACGTGGAATCACGTGGGAATCACGTGGGATTCACGTGTCAATCACGTGTGAATCACGTGGGAATCAGGTGTCAATCACGTGGAATCACGTGGGAATCACGTGGGAATCACGTGGATTTCATGTGTCAATCACTTGGGAATCACGTGGGAATCACTTGAGAATCACGTGTCATTCACGTGGGAATCACGTGAGAATCACGTGGGAATCACGTGTCAATCACGTGGGAATCACGTGGGAATCACTTGAGAATCACGTGTCATTCATGTGGGAATCACGTGGGAATCACGTGGGAATCACGTGTCAATCACGTGGGAATCACTTGGGAATCACTTGAGAATCACGTGTCATTCACGTGGGAATCACGTGAGAATCACGTGGGAATCACGTGTCAATCACGTGGGAATTACGTGGGAATCACGTGTCAATCTCTTGGGAATCACGAGGGAATCACGTGAGAATCACGTGGGAATCACGTGGGAATCACGTGGGAATCATGTGGGAATCACGTATCAGACAAGTGGGAATAACGTAGGAATCACGTGGGAATCACATGACAATCACGTGGTTATCACGAGGGAATCACGTGGGAATCATGTGTCAATCTCGTGGGAATCAAGTGGGAATCACGTGGAAATCACGTGGGAATCACGTGTCAGTCACTTGGGAATCACGTTGGAATCACGTATCAGTCACGTGGGAATCATGTGGGAATCACGTATCAGTCACGTGAGAATCACGTGGGAATCACGTGCGAATCACGTGGGAATCACATGTCAATCTCGTGGGAATCACGAGGGAATCACTTGAGAATCACGTGGGAATCACGTGGGAATCGCGTGGGAATCACGTGGGAATCACGTATCAGACAAGTGGGAATCACATGGGAATCACGTGAGAATTACGTGGGAATCACGTGTCAATCACGTGGGAATCACGTGGGAATCATGTGAGAATCACGTGGGAATCACGTGTCAATCACATGACAATCACGTGTGAATCACGTGGGAATCACTTGGGAATCACGTGCGAAACACGTGGGAATCACGTGTCAATCACGTGGGAATCACGTGGGAATCATGTGAGAATCACGTGGGAATCACGTGTCAATCACATGACAATCACGTGTGAATCACGTGGGAATCACTTGGGAATCACGTGCGAAACACGTGGGAAACACGTGTCAATCTCATGGGAATCATGAAGGAATCACGTGAGAATCACGTGTCAATCTCGTGGGAATCATGTGGGAATCACGTGGGAATCACGTGAGAATCACATGTCAATCACGTGGGAATAACGTGGGTATCATGTGTGAATCACGTGTCAATCACGTGGTAATCATGTGGGAATCAAGTGTCAATCATGTGGGAATTACATGGGTATCACTTGGGAGTCACGTGGGAATCACATGTCAATCACGTGGGAATCAAGTGTCAATCACGTGGGAATCATGTATCAGTCATGTGGGAATTACGTGGGCATCACGTGGGAATCACGTGTCAATCTTGTGGGAATCACGTGGGAATCACGTGGAAATCACGAGGGAATCACGTGTCAATCACGTGGGAATCACGAGGGAATGACTTGGGAATCACGTGGGAATCAAGTATCAGTCACATGGCAATCACGTGGGAATCACGTGGGAATAACGTGTCAATCTCGTGGGAATCACGTGGGAGTCACGTGGGAATCACGTGGGAATCACGTGTCAATCCCGTGGGAGTCACGAGGGAATCACGTGTGAATCACGTGGGAATCACGTGGGAATCACGTGGGAATGACGTGGGAATCACGTGGGAAACACGTGGTAATCACGTGTCAATCAGGTGGGTATCACGTGGGAATCACGTGGGAATCAATTGGGAATCACGTGTCAGTCATGTGGGAATCACGTGGGAATCACGTGTCAATCACGTGGGAATCACGTGGGAATCACTTGTCAATCACGTGAGAATCATGTGGGAAGCACATGGTTATCACATGTCAATCACGTCGGAATCACGTGGGAATCACATGTCAAAACGTGGGTATCACGTGCGAATCACGTGGGAATCACATGACAATCACGTGGAAATCACTAGGGAATCACGTGGGAAGCACCTGTCAATCTCGTGGGAATCACGTGGTAATCACGTGGGCATCACGCGGGCATCACTTGGGAATCATGTGGGAATGACGTGTCAATCACTCTGGAATCACGTGGGAATCACGTGGGAATCATGTGGGAATCACATGTGAATGACGTGACAATCACGTGGGAATCACGTGGGAATCACGTAGTAATGTGGAAATCAGGTGGGAATCACGTATCAATCACGTGGGAATTATGTGGGGTCACGTGTCAATCATGAGGAAATCACGTGGGAATAACGTGTCATTCACGTGGGAATCACGTGGGAATCACATGACAATCACGTGGTAATCACGTGTGAATCACGTGGGCATCACGTGGGCATCATGTGGGAATCATTTGGGAATCACGTGAGAACTACATGTCAATCACGTGGGAATCACGTGGGAATCACGTGGGAATCACGTCAGATGCACGTGTTAATCACGTGTCAATCACGTGTCAATCACTTGGAAGTCACGTGGGAATCACGTGGGAATCACGTGTCAATCAGGTGGGAATCACGTGAGAATCAAGTGTCAATCGCGTTGGAATCATGTGAGAATCACATTGCTATCTCGTGGGAATCACCTGGGAATCACGTGTCAATCACGTGGGAATCACGTGGGAATCACGTGGGAAACACGTGGGTATCACATGGGAATCACGTAGGAATCAGGTGTCAGTCACGTGAGAATCACTTGGGAATCACGTGGGAATCACGTGTCAATCACGTGGGAATCACGTTGGAATCACGTGGGAATCACTTGTCAATCACGTGGGAATCACATGTCAATCACGTGGGTATCACGTGGGAATCACGTGGGAATCACGTGTTAATCACGTGTGAAACACGTGGGAATCACGTTTCAATCACGTGGGTATCACGTGGTAATCATGTAGGAATCACGTGTCAGTCACGTGAGAATCACGTGGGAATTACGTGTCAATCACGTGGGAATCACGTGGAAATCATGTATCAATCACGTGGGAATCATGTAGAAATCACGTGGAAATCACGTGTCAATCACGTGTCAATCACGTGGGAATCACGTGGGAATCACGTGGGAATCACTTGTCAATCTTGTGGGAATCACGTGGGAATCATGCGTAAATCATTTGGGAATCATGTGGGAATCACGTGGGAATCCCATGGGAATCATGTGGGGGAATCACGTGGGAATCACGTGTCAATCACGTGGGAATCACGTGTCAATCACTTGGGAATCACGTGGGAATCACGTGGGAATCACGTGTCATTCATTTGGGAATTACTTGGGTATCACCTGGGAAGCACATGGGAAACACTTGTCAATCACGTGTGAATCACGTATCAGTCACGTGGGAATCACGTGTCAATCTGGTGGGAATCATGTTGGAGTCACGTGGGAATCACGTAGGAATCACGTGGGAATCACGTGGAAATCACATGTCAATCACGTGGGAATAACGTGGGAACCAGGTGGGAATCACTTGTCAATCACGTGGGAATCTCGCGGGAATCACGTGTCAATCATGTGGGAATCACGTGGGAATCACATGTCAATCACGTGGGCATCACGAGGGAATCATTTGGGAATCACGAGGGAATCACGTGGGAATCACGTGGGAATCACTTGTCAATCACTTGGGAATCACGTGGGAATCACGTGAGTATCACGTGGGAATCACGTGTCAATCCCGTTGGAATCACGTGGGAATAATGTGACAATCACGTGTCATTCACGTGGGAACCACGTGGGAATCACGTGGGTATCACGTGTCAATCTCGTGGAAATCATGTGGGAATCACGTGGGAATCACGTGTCAATCCCGTTGGAATCATGTGGGAATAATGTGAGAATCACGTGTCATTCACGTGGGAGTCACTTTGGAATCACGTATGAAGCACGTGGGAATCACTTGTCAATCACGTGGCAATCACGTCGGAATCACGTGAGAATCACGTGGGAATCACTTGTTAATCACGTGGGAATCACGTGTCAATCAGGTGGGAATCTCGCGGGAATCACGTGTCAATCATGTGGGAATCACGTGGGAATCACGTATCAATCAAGTGGGAATCACGTGGGAATCACATGTCAATCACGTGGGCATCACGAGGGAATCACGTGAGTATCACGTGGGAATCACGTGTCAATCACTTGGGAATCACGAGGGAATCACGTGGGAATCACGTGGGAATCACTTGTCAATCACTTGGGAATCACGTGGGAATCACGTGAGTATCACGTGGGAATCACGTGTCACTCCCGTTGGAATCACGTGGGAATAATGTGACAATCACGTGTCATTCACGTGGGAACCACGTGGGAATCACGTGGGTATCACGTGTCAATCTCGTGGAAATCATGTGGGAATCACGTGGGAATCACGTGTCAATCCCGTTGGAATCATGTGGGAATAATGTGAGAATCACGTGTCATTCACGTGGGAGTCACTTTGGAATCACGTATGAAGCACGTGGGAATCACTTGTCAATCACGTGGCAATCACGTCGGAATCACGTGAGAATCACGTGGGAATCACTTGTTAATCACGTGGGAATCACGTGTCAATCACGTGGCAATCACGTGGGAATCACGTGTCAATCACGTGGGAATCACGTGGGAATCATGTGTCAATAAAATGGGAAGCACGTGGGAATCTCGTGGGAATCTCTTGTCAATCACAGGGGAATCACGTGGGAATCACGTGAGAATCACGTGTCAATCACGTGGGAATCACGTGTCAATCACGTGGAAATCACGTGGGAATCACGTGTCAGTCACCTGGGAATCACGTGGTAATCACGTATCAATCACGTGGGAATCACGTGGGAATCACGTGGGAATCACGTGTCAATCAAGTGGGAATCATGTGTCAATCACGTGGGAATCACGTGGGAATCACGTGTAAATCACGTGGAATCACGTGGGAATCACGTGGGATTCACGTGTCAATCACGTGTGAATCACGTGGGAATCAGGTGTCAATCACGTGGAATCACGTTGGAATCACGTGGGAATCAAGTGGGAATCATGTGTCAATCACGTGGGAATCACGTGGGAATCACGTGTAAATCACGTGGAATCACGTGGGAATCACGTGGGATTCACGTGTCAATCACGTGTGAATCACGTGGGAATCAGGTGTCAATCACGTGGAATCACGTGGGAATCACGTGTAAATCACGTGGAATCACGTGGGAATCACGTGGGAATCACTTGTCAATCACGTGGGAATCACGTGTCAATCACGTGGCAATCACGTGGGAATCACGTGTCAATCACGTGGGAATCACGTGGGAATCATGTGTCAATAAAATGGGAAGCACGTGGGAATCTCGTGGGAATCTTTTGTCAATCACAGGGGAATCACGTGGGAATCACGTGAGAATCACGTGGGAATCACGTGAGAATCACGTGTCAATCACGTGGGAATCACGTGTCAATCACGTGGAAATCACGTGGGAATCACGTGTCAGTCACCTGGGAATCACGTGGTAATCACGTATCAGTCACGTGGGAATCACGTGGGAATCACGTGGGAATCACGTGTCAATCAAGTGGGAATCATGTGTCAATCACGTGGGAATCACGTGGGAATCACGTGTAAATCACGTGGAATCACGTGGGAATCACGTGGGATTCACGTGTCAATCACGTGTGAATCACGTGGGAATCAGGTGTCAATCACGTGGAATCACGTGGGAATCACGTGGGAATCAAGTGGGAATCATGTGTCAATCACGTGGGAATCACGTGGGAATCAGGTGTAAATCACGTGTGAATCACGTGGGAATCAGGTGTCAATCACGTGGAATCACGTGGGAATCACGTGGGAATCACGTGGATTTCATGTGTCAATCACTTGGGAATCACGTGGGAATCACTTGAGAATCACGTGTCATTCACGTGGGAATCACGTGAGAATCACGTGGGAATCACGTGTCAATCACGTGGGAATCACGTGGGAATCATTTGAGAATCACGTGTCATTCATGTGGGAATCACGTGGGAATCACGTGGGAATCACGTGTCAATCACGTGGGAATCACTTGGGAATCACTTAAGAATCACGTGTCATTCCCGTGGGAATCACGTGAGAATCACGTGGGAATCACGTGTCAATCACGTGGGAATCACGTGGGAATCACTTGAGAATCACGTGTCATTCACGTGGGAATTACGTGGGAATCACGTGTCAATCTCGTGGGAATCACGAGGGAATCACGTGAGAATCACGTGGGAATCACGTGGGAATCACGTGGGAATCATGTGGAAATCACGTATCAGACAAGTGGGAATCACGTAGGAATCACGTGGGAATCACATGACAATCACGTGGTTATCATAGGGAATCACGTGGGAATCACGTGTCAATCTCGTGGGAATCAAGTGGGAATCACGTGGAAATCACGTGGGAATCACGTGTCAGTCACTTGGGAATCACGTTGCAATCACGTATCAGTCACGTGGGAATCATGTGGGAATCACGTATCAGTCACGTGGGAATCACGTGGGAATCACGTGCGAATCACGTGGGAATCACATGTCAATCTCGTGGGAATCACGAGGGAATCACTTGAGAATCACGTGGGAATCACGTGGGAATCGCGTGGGAATCACGTGGGAATCACGTATCAGACAAGTGGGAATCACATGGGAATTACGTGGGAATCACGTGGGAATCACGTGAGAATTACGTGGGAATCACGTGTCAATCACGTGTCAATCACTTGGGAATCACGTGGGAATCACTTGGGAATCACGTGCGAAACACGTGGGAATCACGTGTCAATCACGTGGGAATCACGTGGGAATCATGTGAGAATCACGTGGGAATCACGTGTCAATCACATGACAATCACGTGTGAATCACGTGGGAATCACTTGGGAATCACGTGCGAAACACGTGGGAAACACGTGTCAATCTCATGGGAATCATGAAGGAATCACGTGAGAATCACGTGTCAATCTCGTGGGAATCACTTGTGAATCTCGTAGGAATCACGTGGGAATCACGTGTCAATCACGTGAGAATCACGAGGGAATCACGAGGGAATTTCCTGTCAATCACGTGGGAATCGCGTGGGAATCACTTGGGAATCACGTGTCAATCACGTGTCAATCACATTGGAATCACGTGGGTATTACGTGGGAATCACGTGTCAATCACGTGGGAATCACATGGGAATCACGTGTGAATCACGTGGGAATCACGTGGGAATCACGAGGGATAAACGTGGGAATCACGTGGGAATCACGTGGGAATCACGTGTCAATCACGTGGGAATCACGTGTCAATCACGTGGGAATCACGTGTCAATCACGTGTGTATCACGTGGGAATTACTTTGAAAACACGTGTCTATCATTTGGGAATCCCATGGGAATCACGTCGGAATCACTTGTCAATCACGTGGGAATCACGTGGGAATCACGTGGGAATTATGTGTTAATTACGTGGGAATCACGTGGGAATCACGTGGGAATCACGTGTCAATCACGTAGGAATCACGTGGGAGTCACGTGTCAATCACGTGGGAATCATGTGGGAATCACGAGGGAATCACGTGTCAAAAACGTGGGAATCACGTGGGAATCACGTGTCAATCCCGTGGGAGTCACGAGGGAATCACGTGTCAATCACGTGGGAATCACGTGGGAATCACGTGTCAATCACATGGGAATCACGTGGGAATCACCTGGGAATCACGTGTCAATCACGTGGGAATCACGTGGGAAACACGTGAGAATCACATGGGAATCACGTGTCAATCATGTAGGAATCACGTGGGAATCACGTGGGAATCACGTTTCAATCACGTGGGAATAACGTGCCAATCACGTGGGAATCACATGTAAATCACGTGGGAATCACGTGGGAATCACGTGTCAATCACATGAGTATCACGTGGGAATCATGTGGAAATCGCGTGTCAATCACGTGGGAATCATGTGGGAATCAGGTGGGAATCACTTGTCAATCACGTGGCAATCACGTGGGAGTCACGTGGGAATCACGTGTCAATCACGTGGAAATCACGTGTCAATCACGTGGGAATCATGGGGGAATCACGTGGGAAGCAAGTGGGAATCACGTGTCAATCACGTGGCAATCACGTGGGAGTCACGTGGGAATCACGTGTCAATCACGTGGGAATCACGTGGGAATCACTTGTCAATCACGTGGAAATCACGTGTCAATCACGCGGGAATCACGTGGGAATCACATGTCAATCACGTGGAAATCACCTGTCAATCACGTGGGAATCATGTGGGAATCACGTGGGAATCACGTGAGAATCACATGTGAATCACGTGGGAATAACGTGGGTATCATGTGTGAATCACGTGTCAATCACGTGGTAATCATGTGGGAATCAAGTGTCAATCATTTGGGAATTACATGGGTATCACTTGGGCGTCACGTGGGAATCACGTGTCAATCACGTGGGAATCAAGTGTCAATCACGTGGGAATCATGTATCAGTCATGTGGGAATTACATTTGCATCACGTGGGAATCAAGTGTCAATCTTGTGGGAATCACTTGGGAATCACGTGGAAATCACGAGGGAATCACGTGTCAATCACGTGGGAATCACGAGGGAATCACTTGGGAATCACGTTTGAACCACGTGGGAATCACGTGGGAATCAAGTATCAGTCACATGGCAATCACGTGGGAATCACGTGGGAATAACGTGTCAATCTCGTGGGAATCACGTGGGAGTCACGTGGGAATCACGTGGGAATCACGTGTAAATCCCGTGGGAGTCACGAGGGAATCACGTGGGAATCACGTGGGAATCACATGTCAATCCCGTGGGAGTCACGAGGGAATCACGTGTCAATCACGTGGGAATCACGTGGGAAGCACATGGGAAGCACGTGGGAAGCACGTGGGAATCACATGTGCATCATATTGGAGTCACGTGGGAATCACGTGAGAATCACGTGTCAATCACATTGGAATCACGTGGGTATTACGTGGGAATCACGTGGGAATCACGTGACAATCACGTGTGAATCACGTGGGAATCACGTGAGAATCACGTGGGAATCACGTGTCAATAACGTGTTAATCACGTGGGAATCACGTGTCAATCATGTGGGAATCACGTGGGAAACACGTGAGAATTACGTGGGAATCACGTGTCAATCATGTAGGAATCACGTGGGAAACACGTGGGAATCACGTTTCAATCACGTGGGAATAACGTGCCAATCACGTGGGAATCACATATAGATCACGTGTCATTCACGTGGCAGTCACGTTGGAATCACGTGGGAATCACGTGTCAATCACGTGTGAATCACGTGGGAATCACGTGTCAATCACGTGGGAATCACGAAGGATAAACTTGGGAATCACGTGAGAATTATGTGGGAATCACGTGTCAATCACGTGGGAATCACGAGGGATAAACTTGGGAATCACGTGGGAGTCACGTGAGAATCACGTGTCAATCACGTGGGAATCACGTGGGAATCACGTGTCAATCACGTGGCAGTCACGTGGGAATCACGTGTCAATCACGTGATAATCATATCGAATTCAAGTGGGAGTCACATGATAATCACGTGGTAATCACGTTCAATCACATGGGAATAACGTGGGAATCACGTGTCAATCACGTGGTAATCACGTGGGAATCACGTGTCAATCACGTGGGAATCAAGTGTGTATCACGTGTCATTCACGTGAGAATCACGTGGGAATCACGCGGGAATAGCGTGGTCATCACGTGGCAATCACGTGTCAATCACATGGGAATAACGTGCCAATCACGTGGGAATCACGTTTAAATCACGTGGGAATCACGTGGGAATCACGTGAAAATCACATGGGAATCACGTGTCAATCACGTGAGTATCACGTGGGAATCATGTGGAAATCGCGTGTCAATCACGTGGGATTCATGTGGGAATCAGGTGGGAATCACTTGTCAATCACGTGGCAATCACGTGGGAGTCACGTGGGAATCACGTGTCAATCATGTGGAAATCACGTGTCAAACACGTGCGAATCATGTGGGAATCACGTGGGAAGCACGTGGGAATCACACGGGAATCACGTGGGAATCACGTGTCAATCACGTGGCAATCACGTGGGAGTCACGTGGGAATCACGTGTCAATCACGTGTCAATCACGTGGGAATCACGAGGGAATCACTTGGGAATCACGTGGGAATCACGTGGGAATCACGTGGGAATCACGTATCAGTCACGTGGGAATCACTTGGGCATCACGTGGGAATCACGGTGTCAATCTCGTGGGAATCACATGGGAATCACGTGGAAATCACGAGGGAATCACGTGTCAATCACGTGGGAATCACGAGGGAATCACTTGGGAATCACGTGGGAATCACGTATCAGTCACGTGGGAATCACGTGGGAATCACGTGGGATTCACGTGTCAATCTCGTGGGAATCACGTGGGAGTCACGTGGGAATCACGTGGGAATCACGTGTCAATCCCGTGGGAGTCACGAGGGAATCACGTGTCAATCACGTGGGAATCATGTGGGAATCACGTGTCAGTCACATGGGAATCACGTGGGAATCACCTGGGAATCACGTGTCAATCATGTGGGAATCACGTGGGAAACACGTGAGAATCACGTGGGAATCACGTGTCAATCATGTAGGAATCACGTGGCAATCACGTGGGAATCACGTTTCAATCACGTGGGAATAACGTGCCAATCACGTGGGAATCACATGTAAATCACGTGGGAATCACGAGGGATAAACGTGGGAATCACTTGGGATTCACGTGGGAATCACGTGTCAATCACGTGGGAATCACGTGGGAATCACGTGTACATCACGTGGCAGTCACATGGGAATCACGTGTCAATCACGTGAGTATCACGTGGGAATCACTTGGAAAACACGTGTCTATCACTTGGGAATCCCATGGGAATCACGTGGGAATCACTTGTCAATCCCGTGGGAATCACGTGGGAATCACGTGGGAATCATGTGTTAATTACGTGGGAATCACGTGGGAATCACGTGGGAATCTCGTGGGAATCACTTGTCAATCACCTGGAAATCACCTGTCAATCACGTGGGAATCACGAGGGAATCACTTGGGAATCACTTGGGAATCACGTGCGAAACACGTGGGAATCACGTGTCAATCACGTGGGAATCACGTGGGAATCATGTGAGAATCACGTGGGAATCACGTGTCAATCACTTGTCAATCACGTTGGAATCACGTGGGAATCACTTGGGAATCACGTGCGAAACACGTGAGAAACACGTGTCAATCTCATGGGAATCATGAAGGAATCACGTGAGAATCACGTGTCAATCTCGTGGGAATCACTTGTGAAACTCATAGGAATCACGTGGGAATCACGTGTCAATCACGTGAGAATCACGAGGGAATCACGTGGGAATTTCGTGTCAATCACGTGGGAATCGCGTGGGAATCACTTGGGAATCACGTGTCAATCACGTGTCAATCACGTGGGAATCACGAGGGAATCACGTGGGAATTTCGTGTCAATCATGTGGGAATCGCGTGGGAATCACGTGGGAATCACGTGTCAATCACGTGGGAATCAAGTGTGTATCACGTGTCATTCACGTGAGAATCACGTGGGAATCACGTGGGAATAACGTGGTAATCACGTGGCAATCACGTGTCAATCACATGGGAATAACGTGCCAATCACGTGGGAATCACGTTTAAATCACGTGGGAATCACGTGGGAATCACGTGAAAATCACATGGGAATCACGTGTCAATCACGTGAGTATCACGTGGGAATCATGTGGAAATCGCGTGTCAATCACTTGGGAATCATGTGGGAATCAAGTGGGAATCACTTGTCAATCACGTGGCAATCACGTGGGAGTCACATGGGAATCACGTGTCAATCACGTGGAAATCACGTGTCAATCACGTGGGAATCATGTGGGAATCACGTGGGAAACACGTGAGAATTACGTGGGAATCACGTGTCAATCATGTAGGAATCACGTGGGAAACACGTGGGAATCACGTTTCAATCACGTGGGAATAACGTGCCAATCACGTGGGAATCACATATAGATCACGTGTCATTCACGTGGCAGTCACGTTGGAATCACGTGGGAATCACGTGTCAATCATGTGGGAATCACGTGGGAAACACGTGAGAATTACGTGGGAATCACGTGTCAATCATGTAGGAATCACGTGGGAAACACGTGGGAATCACGTTTCAATCACGTGGGAATAACGTGCCAATCACGTGGGAATCACATATAGATCACGTGTCATTCACGTGGCAGTCACGTTGGAATCACGTGGGAATCACGTGTCAATCACGTGTGAATCACGTGGGAATCACGTGTCAATCACGTGGGAATCACGAGGGATAAACTTGGGAATCACGTGAGAATTATGTGGGAATCACGTGTCAATCACGTGGGAATCACGAGGGATAAACTTGGGAATCACGTGGGAATCACGTGAGAATCACGTGTCAATCACGTGGGAATCACGTGGGAATCACGTGTCAATCACGTGGCAGTCACGTGGGAATCACGTGTCAATCACGTGATAATCATATCGAATTCAAGTGGGAGTCACATGATAATCACGTGGTAATCACGTTCAATCACATGGGAATAACGTGGGAATCACGTGTCAATCACGTGGTAATCACGTGGGAATCACGTGTCAATCACGTGGGAATCAAGTGTGTATCACGTGTCATTCACGTGAGAATCACGTGGGAATCACGCGGGAATAGCGTGGTCATCACGTGGCAATCACGTGTCAATCACATGGGAATAACGTGCCAATCACGTGGGAATCACGTTTAAATCACGTGGGAATCACGTGGGAATCACGTGAAAATCACATGGGAATCACGTGTCAATCACGTGAGTATCACGTGGGAATCATGTGGAAATCGCGTGTCAATCACGTGGGATTCATGTGGGAATCAGGTGGGAATCACTTGTCAATCACGTGGCAATCACGTGGGAGTCACGTGGGAATCACGTGTCAATCATGTGGAAATCACGTGTCAAACACGTGCGAATCATGTGGGAATCACGTGGGAAGCACGTGGGAATCACACGGGAATCACGTGGGAATCACGTGTCAATCACGTGGCAATCACGTGGGAGTCACGTGGGAATCACGTGTCAATCACGTGTCAATCACGTGGGAATCACGAGGGAATCACTTGGGAATCACGTGGGAATCACGTGGGAATCACGTGGGAATCACGTATCAGTCACGTGGGAATCACTTGGGCATCACGTGGGAATCACGGTGTCAATCTCGTGGGAATCACATGGGAATCACGTGGAAATCACGAGGGAATCACGTGTCAATCACGTGGGAATCACGAGGGAATCACTTGGGAATCACGTGGGAATCACGTATCAGTCACGTGGGAATCACGTGGGAATCACGTGGGATTCACGTGTCAATCTCGTGGGAATCACGTGGGAGTCACGTGGGAATCACGTGGGAATCACGTGTCAATCCCGTGGGAGTCACGAGGGAATCACGTGTCAATCACGTGGGAATCATGTGGGAATCACGTGTCAGTCACATGGGAATCACGTGGGAATCACCTGGGAATCACGTGTCAATCATGTGGGAATCACGTGGGAAACACGTGAGAATCACGTGGGAATCACGTGTCAATCATGTAGGAATCACGTGGCAATCACGTGGGAATCACGTTTCAATCACGTGGGAATAACGTGCCAATCACGTGGGAATCACATGTAAATCACGTGGGAATCACGAGGGATAAACGTGGGAATCACTTGGGATTCACGTGGGAATCACGTGTCAATCACGTGGGAATCACGTGGGAATCACGTGTACATCACGTGGCAGTCACATGGGAATCACGTGTCAATCACGTGAGTATCACGTGGGAATCACTTGGAAAACACGTGTCTATCACTTGGGAATCCCATGGGAATCACGTGGGAATCACTTGTCAATCCCGTGGGAATCACGTGGGAATCACGTGGGAATCATGTGTTAATTACGTGGGAATCACGTGGGAATCACGTGGGAATCTCGTGGGAATCACTTGTCAATCACCTGGAAATCACCTGTCAATCACGTGGGAATCACGAGGGAATCACTTGGGAATCACTTGGGAATCACGTGCGAAACACGTGGGAATCACGTGTCAATCACGTGGGAATCACGTGGGAATCATGTGAGAATCACGTGGGAATCACGTGTCAATCACTTGTCAATCACGTTGGAATCACGTGGGAATCACTTGGGAATCACGTGCGAAACACGTGAGAAACACGTGTCAATCTCATGGGAATCATGAAGGAATCACGTGAGAATCACGTGTCAATCTCGTGGGAATCACTTGTGAAACTCATAGGAATCACGTGGGAATCACGTGTCAATCACGTGAGAATCACGAGGGAATCACGTGGGAATTTCGTGTCAATCACGTGGGAATCGCGTGGGAATCACTTGGGAATCACGTGTCAATCACGTGTCAATCACGTGGGAATCACGAGGGAATCACGTGGGAATTTCGTGTCAATCACGTGGGAATCGCGTGGGAATCACGTGGGAATCACGTGTCAATCACGTGGGAATCAAGTGTGTATCACGTGTCATTCACGTGAGAATCACGTGGGAATCACGTGGGAATAACGTGGTAATCACGTGGCAATCACGTGTCAATCACATGGGAATAACGTGCCAATCACGTGGGAATCACGTTTAAATCACGTGGGAATCACGTGGGAATCACGTGAAAATCACATGGGAATCACGTGTCAATCACGTGAGTATCACGTGGGAATCATGTGGAAATCGCGTGTCAATCACTTGGGAATCATGTGGGAATCAAGTGGGAATCACTTGTCAATCACGTGGCAATCACGTGGGAGTCACATGGGAATCACGTGTCAATCACGTGGAAATCACGTGTCAATCACGTGGGAATCATGTGGGAATCACGTGGGAAGCACGTGGGAATCACGTGGGAATCACGTGGGAATCACGTGTCAATCACGTGGCAATCACGTGGGAGTCACGTGGAAATCACGTGTCAATCACGTGGGCATCACGTGGGAATCACTTGTCAATCAACTGGAAATCACCTGTCAATCACGTGGGAATCACGAGGGAATCACTTGGGAATCACGTGGGAATCACATGGGAATCATGTGGGAATCACGTGTCAATCTCGTGGGAATCACGTGGGAATCACATGGAAATCACGAGGGAATCACGTGTCAATCACGTGGGAATCACGAGGGAATCACTTGGGAATCACGTGGGAATCACGTGGGAATCACGGGGGAATCACGTATCAGTCACGTGGGAATCACGTGGGTCACGTGGGAATCACGTGTCAATCTCGTGGGAATCACGTGGGAGTCACGTGGGAATCACGTGGGAATCACGTGTCAATCCCGTGGGAGTCACGAGGGAATCACGTGTCAATCACGTGGGAATCACGTGGGAATCACGTGTCAATCACATGGGAATCACGTGGGAATCACCTCGGAATCACGTGTCAATCACGTGGGAATCACGTGGGAAACACGTGAGAATCACGTGGGAATCACGTGTCAATCATGTAAGAATCACGTGGGAATCACGTTTCAATCACGTGGGAATCACGTTAAAATCACGTGGGAATCACGTGTCAATCACTTGAGTATCACGTGGGAATCACTTGGAAAACACGTGTAAATCACTTGGGAATCCCATGGTAATCACGTGGGAATCACTTGTCAATCAAGTGGGAATCACGTGGGAATCACGTGGGAAGCACGTGGGAATCAAGTGTGCATCACATGGGAGTCACGTCGGAATCAGGTGAGAATCACGTGTCAATCACGTGAGTATCACGTGGGAATCATGTGGGAATCACGTGGGAATCACATGAGAATCACGTGTCATTCTGGTGGGAATCACTTGGGAATCACATAGGAATCACGTGGGAATCCCGTGTCAATCACGTGGGAATCACGTGGGATCACGTGTCAATCACGTGGGAAACACGTGGGAATCACGTGTCAATCTCGTTGGAATCACTTCGAAAACGCGTGTCAATCACTTGGGAATCCCATGGGAATCACGTGGGAATCACTTGTCAATCACGTAGGAATCACGTGGGAATCACGTGGGAATTACATGTCAATCACGTGGGAATCACGTGTCAATCACGTGGGAATCACGTGGGAATCACGTGGGAAGCATGTGGGAATCACGTGTGCATCACATTGGAGTCACGTGGGAATCACGTGAGAATCACGTGTCATTCATGTGGGAATCACGTGGGAATAACGTGGGAATCACGTGTGAATCACGTTGGAATCACGTGGGAATCACGTGGGAATCCCGTGTCAATCACGTGGGAATCTAGTGGGAATCACGTGTCAATCATGTGGGAATTACATGGGTATCACGTGGGAAGCACATGGGAATCACTTGTCAATCACGTGTGAATCACGTGTCAATCTGGTGGGAATCACGTTGGAGTTACGTGGGAATCACGAAGGAATCACGTAGTAATCAGGTGGGAATCACGTGTCAATCACGTGGGAATCACGTGGGAATCACTTGTCAATCACGTGTTAATCACGTGGGAATCACGAGGGAATCACTTGGGAATCACGTGGGAATCACGTGGGAATCATTTGTCAATCACGTGGGAATCACGAGGGAATCACGTGTCAATCACGTGAGTATCACGTGGGAATCATGTGGAAATCGCGTGTCAATCACGTGGGAATAATGTGGGAATCAGGTGGGAATCACTTGTCAATCACGTTGCAATCACGTGGGAGTCACGTGTCAATCTCGTGGGAATCACTTGGGAATCACGTGGAAATCACGTGGGAATCACGTGTCAATCTCGTGGGAATCACTTGGGAATCATGTAGGAATCAAGTGGGAATCACGTGTCAATCACGTGGGAATCTCGAGGGAATCACGTGGGAATCACGTGTCAATCACGTGGGAGACACGTGGGAATCA
The DNA here is from genome assembly GCF_963930625.1 of Muntiacus reevesi. Taxonomy (NCBI): domain Eukaryota; kingdom Metazoa; phylum Chordata; class Mammalia; order Artiodactyla; family Cervidae; genus Muntiacus; species Muntiacus reevesi. The sequence continues at coordinate 2,366,374 of NW_027077877.1, forward strand.
CGTGTCAATCTCGTGGGAATCACTTGGGAATCACGTGGAAATCATGTGGGAATCACGTGTCAATCACGTGGGAATCACGTGGGAATCACGTGGGAATCACCTGTCAATCACGAGGGAAACACGTGGGAATCACGTGTCAATCACATGTGAATCACGTGGAAATCACGTGAGAATCACGTGGGAATCACGTGTCAATCACATGTCAATCACGTGGGAATCACGTGGGTATTACGTGGGAATCACGTGTCAATCACGTGGGAATCACATGGGAATCACGTGTGAATCACGTGGGAATCACGTGGGAATCACGAGGGATAAACGTGGGAATCACGTGGGAATCACGTGGGAATCACGTGTCAATCACGTGGCAATCACGTGGGAATCACGTGTCAATCACGTGGCAGTCACGTGGGAATCACGTGGCAGTCACGTGGGAATCAAGTGTGAATCAAGTGTCAGTCACTTGTGAATCACGTGGTAATCACGTATCAGTCACGTGGGAATCACGTGGGAATCACGTGCGAATCACGTGGGAATCACGTGTCAATCTCATGGGAATCACGAGGGAATCACGTGAGAATCACGTGGGAATCACGTGGGAATCATGTGGGAATCACGTATCAGACAAGTGGGAATCTCGTGGGAATTACGTGGGAATCACGTGGGAATCACGTGTCAATCTCGTGGGAATCACGAGGGAATCACGTAGGAATCACGTGGGAATCACGTGTCAATCACGTGGTTATCACGAGGGAATCACGTGGGAATCACGTGGGAATCACGTGTCAGTCACGTGGGCATCACGTGTGAATCACGTGGGAATCACGTGGGAATCACGTGTCAATCTCGTGGGAATCAAGTGGGAATCACGTGGAAATCACGTGTCAGTCACTTGGGAATCACGTTGGAATCACGTATCAGTCACGTGGGAATCATGTGGGAATCACGTATCAGTCACGTGGGAGTTACGTGGGAATCACGTGCGAATCACGTGGGAATCACGTGTCAATCTCGTGGGAATCACGAGGGAATCACATGAGAATCACGTGGGAATCACGTGGGAATCGCGTGGGAATCACGTGGGAATCACGTATCAGACTAGTGGGAATCACATGGGAATTACGTGGGAATCACATGGGAATCACGTGAGAATCACGTGGGAATCACGTGTCAATCACGTGTCAATCACTTGGGAATCACGTGGGAATCACTTGGGAATCACGTGCGAAACATGTGGGAATCACGTGTCAATCACGTGGGAATCACGTGGGAATCATGTGAGATCACGTGGGAATCACGTGTCAATCACTTGTCAATCACGTTGGAATCACGTGGGAATCACTTGGGAATCACGTGCGAAACACGTGGGAAACACGTGTCAATCTCATGGGAATCATGAAGGAATCACGTGAGAATCACGTGTCAATCTCGTGGGAATCACTTGTGAAACTCATAGGAATCACGTGGGAATCACGTGTCAATCACGTGAGAATCACGAGGGAATCACGTGGGAATTTCGTGTCAATCACGTGGGAATCGCGTGGGAATCACTTGGGAATCACGTGTCAATCACGTGTCAATCACGTCGGATTCACGTGGGTATGACGTGGGAATCACCTGTCAGTCACGTGGGAACCACATGGGAATCACGTGTGAATCACGTGGGAATCACGTGGGAATCACGAGGGATAAACGTGGGAATCACTTGGGATTCATGTGGGAATCACGTGTCAATCACGTGGGAATCACGTGGGAATCACGTGTACATCACGTGGCAGTCACGTGGGAATCACGTGTCAATCACGTGAGTATCACGTGGGAATCACTTGGAAAACACGTGTCAATCACTTGGGAATCCCATGGGAATCACGTGGGAATCACTTGTCAATCCCGTGGGAATCACTTGGGAATCACGTGGGAATCATGTGTTAATTACGTGGGAATCACGTGGGAATCACGTGGGAATCTTGTGTCAATCACGTAGGAATCACGTGGGAATCACGTGTCAATCACGTGGGAATCAAGTGTGTATCACGTGTCATTCATGTGAGAATCACGTGGCAATCACGTGGGAATAACGTGGTAATCACGTGGCAATCACGTGTCAATCACATTGGAATAACGTGCCAATCACGTGGGAATCACGTTTAAATCACGTGGGAATCACGTGGGAATCACGTGAAAATCACATGGGAATCACGTGTCAATCACGTGAGTATCACGTGGGAATCATGTGGAAATCGCGTGTCAATCACGTGGGAATCATTTGGGAATCAAGTGGGAATCACTTGTCAATCACGGGGCAATCACGTGGGAGTCACATGGGAATCACGTGTCAATCACGTGGGAATCACGAGGGAATCACTTGGGAATCACGTGGGAATCACATGGGAATCATGTGGGATTCACGTGTCAATCTCGTGGGAATCACGTGGGAATCACATGGAAATCACGAGGGAATCACGTGTCAATCACGTGGGAATCACGAGGGAATCACTTGGGAATCACGTGGGAATCACGTGGGAATCACTTGGGAATCACGTATCAGTCACGTGGGAATCACGTGGGTCACGTGGGAATCACGTGTCAATCTCGTGGGAATCACGTGGGAGTCACGTGGGAATCACGTGGGAATCACGTGTCAATCCCGTGGGAGTCACGAGGGAATCACGTGTCAATCACGTGGGAATCACGTGGGAATCACGTGTCAATCACATGGGAATCACGTGGGAATCACCTGGGAATCACGTGTCAATCACGTGGGAATCACGTGGGAAACACGTGAGAATCACGTGGGAATCACGTGTCAATCATGTAGGAATCACGTGGGAATCACGTTTCAATCACGTGGGAATCACGTGAAAATCACGTGGGAATCACGTGTCAATCACGTGAGTATCACGTGGGAATCACTTGGAAAACACGTGTAAATCACTTGGGAATCCCATGGTAATCACGTTGGAATCACTTGTCAATCAAGTGGGAATCACGTGGGAATCACGTGGGAAGCACGTGGGAATCAAGTGTGCATCACATGGGAGTCACGTCGGAATCAGGTGAGAATCACGTGTCAATCACGTGAGTATCACGTGGGAATCATGTGGGAATCACGTGGGAATCACATGAGAATCACGTGTCATTCTCGTGGGAATCACTTGGGAATCACGTAGGAATCACGTGGGAATCCCGTGTCAATCACGTGGGAATCACGTGGGATCACGTGTCAATCACGTGGGAAACACGTGGGAATCACGTGTCAATCTCGTTGGAATCACTTCGAAAACGCGTGTCAATCACTTGGGAATCCCATGGGAATCACGTGGGAATCACTTGTCAATCACGTAGGAATCACGTGGGAATCACGTGGGAATTACGTGTCAATCACGTGGGAATCACGTGTCAATCACGTGGGAATCACGTGGGAAGAAATCAGGTGTCAATCACGTTGGAATCACGAGGGAATCACGTGTCAATCACGTGGGAATCACGTGAGAATCACGTGTCAATCACGTGGAAATCACGTGGGAATCACGTGTCATTCACATGGGAATAACGTGGAAATCAAGTGTCAATCACGTGGGAATCACCTGGGAATCACGTGGGAATCACGTGTAAATCAAGTGGGTATCACGTGGGAATCACGTGGGAATCACGTGTCAATCACGTGGGAAACACGTGGAATCACTTGTCAATCACATGGGAATCAAGAGGGTGTCATGTGGGAATCACGTGGGAATCACGTGTCAATCACATGGGAATCACGTACGAATCACGTGTCAATCACGTGGGAATCACGTGGGAATCACGGGTCATTCACGTGGGAATCACGAGGGAATCATTTGTCAATCACGTGGGAACCACGTGTCAATCACGTGGGAATCACGTGAGGATCACGTGGGAATCACGTGTGAATCACGGGTCAATCACATGGGAATCAATTGGGTATCACCTGGGAATCACGTCTCAATCACGTGGACATCACGTGGTAATCACGTGGGAATCACGTGTAAATGAAGTGTGAACCACGTGAAAATTACGTGGGAATCACGTGGGAGTCACGTGGGAATCACGTGTCAATCGCGTGGGACTCACGTGGGAATCACGTGGGAGTCACCTGGGAATTACGTGTCAATCACGTGGGAATCACGTGGGAATCACGTGTAAATCACGGGGAATCACGTGTGAATCACGTGTCAATCACGTGGGAATCACGTGGGAATCACGTGGGAATCACATGAAAATTACGTGGGAATCACGTGGGAATCATGTGGAAATCACGTGGGAATCACGTGGGAAGCACGTGGGAATCACGTGGAAATCACGTGTCAATCACGTGGGAATCACGTGGGAATCATGTGGAAATCACTTGTGAATCACGAGTCAATCACGTGGGAATCACGATGGAATAACGTGGGAATCACGAGGGAATCACGTTTGAATCACGTGTCAATCACGTGGGAATCACGGGGGAATCACTTGTGAATCACATGTCAATCTCGTTGGGAATCAAGTGGGAATCTCGTGGGAATAAAGTGGCAACCACGTGCGAATCACATGGGAATCAAGCATCAATCACGTGGGAATCACGTGGGAGTCACGTGGGAATCTCCTGAGAAACACGTGGTAATCACGTGGGAATCACGTGGGAATCACGTGTCAATCACGTGGGAATCAGGTGGTAATCATGTGTCAATCACGTGTCATTCACGTGGGAATCACGTGGGAATCACATGGGAATCATGCGTCAATCACGTGGGAATGACGTGGAAGTCACGTGGGAATCACGTGGGAATCACGTGGGAATCACATGGGAATCATGCGTCAATCACGTGGGAATGACGTGGAAGTCACGTGGGAGTCACGTGGGAATCACGTGGTAATCACGTGGAAATCACCTGGGAATCACGTGTCAATCACGTGGGAGTCACATGGGAATCACGTGTCAATCACGAGGGAATCATGTGGGAATCACGTGGGAATCACGTGTCAATCACATGGGAATCACGTGGGAATCACGTGTCAATCACGTGGGAATCATGTGGGAATCACGTGGGAAACAATTTGGAATCACGTGTCAATCACGTGGGAATCACGTGGGAATAACGTGTCAATCACGTGGGAACCACGTGTCAATTACGTTGGAATCACGTGGGAATCACGTGTCATTCACGTGGGAATCACGTGGGAATCACGTGGGCATCACGTGGGAATCATTTGGGAATCACGTGTCAATCACGTTGGAATCACTTGGGAATCACGTGTCAATCACGTGGGAATCACGTGGGAATCACGTGGGCATCCCGTGGGAATGACGTGACATTCATTTGGGACTCACGTGGGAATCACGTGAGAATCACGTGGGAATCACGTGTGAATCACGTGGGAATCACGTGAATCACGTGAAAATTACGTGTGAATCACATGTGAATCACGTGGGAATCACGTGTCTATCGCGTGGGAATCACGTGGGAATCACCTTGGAATCACGTGTCAATCACGTGGAAATCACGTAGGCATCACGAGGGAATCATCTTGGAATCACGTGGCAATCACGTTGGAATCCCGTGGGAATCCCGTGGGAATCACGTGGAAATCACGTGTCAATCTCGTGTGAATCACGTGGGAATCACGTGAAAATCATTTGGGAATCACGTGGGTATCACGTTGGAATCTCTTCTCCATTATGTGGGAATCACGTGGGAGTCACGTGGGAATAATATGGGAATCACGTGTCAATCACATGGGTATCATGTAGGAATCACGTGTCAATCACGTGGGAATCACGTGGGAATCACGTGTCAATCACATGGAATTCACATGGGAATCACGTGGCAATCACCTGGGAATCATGCATCATTCACCTGGAAATCACGTGGGAGTCACTTGGGAATCACGTGGGAATCACGTGGGAATCACGTGGTAATCACGTGGGAATCTCGTGGGAATCAGGAGGGAATCACGTGGGAATCACCAGGGAATAACGTGTCAATCACGTCGGAATCACGTAGGAATCTCGTGGGAATCACGTGGGAATCATGTGTCAATTGCGTGGGAATCACGTGGAAATCAAGTGTGAATCATGTGAAAATCAAGTGGGAATCACGTGGGAATCACGTGTCAATCACGTGGGAATCACTTGGGAATCTCATGGGAATCATGTGGAAATCACGTGTCAATCACGTGGGAATCACGTGGGAATCACTTGGGAATCACGTGTCAATCACGTGGGAATCACGTGGTAATCACGTGAGAATCATGTGGGAATCAAGTGTGAACCACGTGAAAATTACGTGGGAATCACGTGGGAGTCACGTGGGAATCACGTGTCAATCGCGTGGGACTCACGTGGGAATCACGTGGGAATCACCTGGGAATTACGTGTCAATCACATGGGAATCACGTGGGAATCACGTGTCAATCACGTGGGAATCACGTGTGAATCACGTGTCAATCACGTGGGAATCACGTGGGAATCACGTGGGAATCACGTGTCAATCACGTGGGAATCACATGGGAATCAAGTGTGAACCACGTGAAAATTACGTGGGAATCACGTGGGAATCACCTGGGAATCACGTCTCAATATAGTGGGAATCACGTGGGAATCACTTGTGAATCACGTGTCAATCACGTGGGAATCACGTGGGAAACAATTGGGAATCACGTGTCAATCAGGTGGGAATCACGTGGGAATCACGTGGAAATCACGTGGGAATCAAATTTGAATCAAGTGAAAATTACGTGGGAATCACGTGGGAATCACATGAGAATCACGTGGGAATCACGTGGGAATCGCGTGGGAATCACGTGGGAATCACGTATCAGACTAGTGGGAATCACATGGGAATTACGTGGGAATCACATGGGAATCACGTGAGAATCACGTGGGAATCACGTGTCAATCATGTGTCAATCACTTGGGAATCACGTGGGAATCACTTGGGAATCACGTGCGAAACATGTGGGAATCACGTGTCAATCACGTGGGAATCACGTGGGAATCATGTGAGAATCACGTGGGAATCACGTGTCAATCACTTGTCAATCACGTTGGAATCACGTGGGAATCACTTGGGAATCATGTGCGAAACACGTGGGAAACACGTGTCAATCTCATGGGAATCATGAAGGAATCACGTGAGAATCACGTGTCAATCTCGTGGGAATCACTTGTGAAACTCATAGGAATCACGTGGGAATCACGTGTCAATCACCTGAGAATCACGAGGGAATCACGTGGGAATTTCGTGTCAATCACGTGGGAATCGCGTGGGAATCACTTGGGAATCACGTGTCAATCACGTGTCAATCACGTCGGATTCACGTGGGTATTACGTGGGAATCACCTGTCAGTCACATGGGAACCACATGGGAATCACGTGTGAATCACGTGGGAATCACGTGGGAATCACGAGGGATAAACGTGGGAATCACTTGGGATTCACGTGGGAATCACGTGTCAATCACGTGGGAATCACGTGGGAATCACGTGTACATCACGTGGCAGTCACGTGGGAATCACGTGTCAATCACGTGAGTATCACGTGGGAATCACTTGGAAAACACGTGTCTATCACTTGGGAATCCCATGGGAATCACGTGGGAATCACTTGTCAATCCCGTGGGAATCACGTGGGAATCACGTGGGAATCATGTGTTAATTACGTGGGAATCACGTGGGAATCACGTGGGAATCTCGTGGGAATCACGAGGGAATCACTTGTGAATCACTTGGGAATCACGTGCGAAACACGTGGGAATCACGTGTCAATCACGTGGGAATCACGTGGGAATCATGTGAGAATCACGTGGGAATCACGTGTCAATCACTTGTCAATCACGTTGGAATCACGTGGGAATCACTTGGGAATCACGTGCGAAACACGTGAGAAACACGTGTCAATCTCATGGGAATCATGAAGGAATCACGTGAGAATCACGTGTCAATCTCGTGGGAATCACTTGTGAAACTCATAGGAATCACGTGGGAATCACGTGTCAATCACGTGAGAATCACGAGGGAATCACGTGGGAATTTCGTGTCAATCACATGGGAATCGCGTGGGAATCACTTGGGAATCACGTGTCAATCACGTGTCAATCACGTGGGATTCACGTGGGAATCACATGGGAATCACCTGTCAGTCACGTGGGAACCACATGGGAATCACGTGGAATCACGTGGGAATCACGTGGGAATCACGAGGGATAAACGTGGGAATCACTTGGGATTCACGTGGGAATCACGTGTCAATCACGTGGGAATCACGTGGGAATCACGTGTAAATCACGTGGCAGTCACGTGGGAATCACGTGTCAATCACGTGAGTATCACGTGGGAATCACTTGGAAAACACGTGTCTATCACTTGGGAATCCCATGGGAATCACGTGGGAATCACTTGTCAATCCCGTGGGAATCACGTGGGAATCACGTGGGAATCATGTGTTAATTACGTGGGAATCACGTGGGAATCACGTGGGAATCTCGTGTCAATCACGTAGGAATCACGTGGGAATCACGTGTCAATCACGTGGGAATCAAGTGTGTATCACGTGTCATTCACGTGAGAATCACGTGGGAATCACGTGGGAATAACGTGGTAATCACGTGGCAATCACGTGTCAATCACATGGGAATAACGTGCCAATCACGTGGGAATCACGTTTAAATCACGTGGGAATCACGTGGGAATCACGTGAAAATCACATGGGAATCACGTGTCAATCACGTGAGTATCACGTGGGAATCATGTGGAAATCGCGTGTCAATCACTTGGGAATCATGTGGGAATCAAGTGGGAATCACTTGTCAATCACGTGGCAATCACGTGGGAGTCACATGGGAATCACGTGTCAATCACGTGGAAATCACGTGTCAATCACGTGGGAATCATGTGGGAATCACGTGGGAAGCACGTGGGAATCACGTGGGAATCACGTGGGAATCACGTGTCAATCACGTGGCAATCACGTGGGAGTCACGTGGAAATCACGTGTCAATCACGTGGGAATCACGTGGGAATCACTTGTCAATCACCTGGAAATCACCTGTCAATCACGTGGGAATCACGAGGGAATCACTTGGGAATCACGTGGGAATCACATGGGAATCATGTGGGAATCACGTGTCAATCTCGTGGGAATCACGTGGGAATCACATGGAAATCACGAGGGAATCACGTGTCAATCACGTGGGAATCACGAGGGAATCACTTGGGAATCACGTGGGAATCACGTGGGAATCACGTGGGAATCACGTATCAGTCACGTGGGAATCACGTGGGTCACGTGGGAATCACGTGTCAATCTCGTGGGAATCACGTGGGAGTCACGTGGGAATCACGTGGGAATCACGTGTCAATCCCGTGGGAGTCACGAGGGAATCACGTGTCAATCACGTGGGAATCACGTGGGAATCACGTGTCAATCACATGGGAATCACGTGGGAATCACCTGGGAATCACGTGGGAATCACATGGGAATCACGTGGGAATCACGTATCAGTCACGTGGGAATCACGTGGGAATCACGTGGGAATCACGTGTCAATCTCGTGGGAATCACGTGGGAGTCACGTGGGAATCACGTGGGAATCACGTGTCAATCCCGTGGGAGTCACGAGGGAATCACGTGTCAATCACGAGGGAAGCACGTGGGAATCACGTGTCAATCACATGGGAATCACGTGGGAATCACCTGGGAATCACGTGTCAATCATGTGGGAATCACGTGGGAAACACGTGAGAATTACGTGGGAATCACGTGTCAATCATGTAGGAATCACGTGGGAATCACGTGAGTATCACGTGGGAATCATGTGGGAATCACGTGGGAATCACATGAGAATCACGTGTCATTCTGGTGGGAATCACTTGGCAATCACATAGGAATCACGTGGGAATCCCGTGTCAATCACGTGGGAATCACGTGGGATCACGTGTCAATCACGTGGGAAACACGTGGGAATCACGTGTCAATCTCGTTGGAATCACTTCGAAAACGCGTGTCAATCACTTGGGAATCCCATGGGAATCACGTGGGAATCACTTGTCAATCACGTAGGAATCACGTGGGAATCACGTGGGAATTACATGTCAATCACGTGGGAATCACGTGTCAATCACGTGGGAATCACGTGGGAATCACGTGGGAAGCATGTGGGAATCACGTGTGCGTCACATTGGAGTCACGTGGGAATCACGTGAGAATCACGTGTCATTCATGTGGGAATCACGTGGGAATAACGTGGGAATCACGTGTGAATCACGTTGGAATCACGTGGGAATCACGTGGGAATCCCGTGTCAATCACGTGGGAATCTCGTGGGAATCACGTGTCAATCATGTGGGAATTACATTGGTATCACGTGGGAAGCACATGGGAATCACTTGTCAATCACGTGTGAATCACGTGTCAATCTGGTGGGAATCACGTTGGAGTTACGTGGGAATCACGAAGGAATCACGTAGTAATCAGGTGGGAATCACGTGTCAATCACGTGGGAATCACGTGGGAATCACTTGTCAATCACGTGTCAATCACGTGGGAATCACGAGGGAATCACTTGGGAATCACGTGGGAATCACGTGGGAATCATTTGTCAATCACGTGGGAATCACGAGGGAATCACGTGTCAATCACGTGAGTATCACGTGGGAATCATGTGGAAATCGCGTGTCAAGCACGTGGGAATAATGTGGGAATCAGGTGGGAATCACTTGTCAATCACGTTGCAATCACGTCGGAGTCACGTGTCAATCTCGTGGGAATCACTTGGGAATCACGTGGAAATCACGTGGGAATCACGTGACAATCTCGTGGGAATCACTTGGGAATCATGTAGGAATCAAGTGGGAATCACGTGTCAATCACGTGGGAATCACGAGGGAATCACGTGGGAATCACGTGTCAATCACGTGGGAGACACGTGGGAATCACATGTCAATCTCGTGGGAATCACTTGGGAATCACGTGGGAATCACGTGTCAATCACGTGGGAATCACATGGGAATCACGGGGTAATCACCTGTCAATCACGAGGAAAACACGTGGGAATCACGTGTCAATCACGTGTGAATCACGTGGAAATCACGTGAGAATCACGTGGGAATCACGTGTCAATCACGTGTCAATCACGTGGGAATCACGTGGGTATTACGTGGGAATCACGTGTCAATCACGTGGGAATCACATGGGAATCACGTGTGAATCAAGTGGGAATCACGTGGGAATCACGAGGGATAAACGTGGGAATCACGTGGGAATCATGTGGGAATCACGTGTCAATCACGTGGGAATCACGTGGGAATCAGGTGTCAATCACGTGGCAGTCACGTGGGAATCACGTGGCAGTCACGTGGGAATCAAGTGTGAATCAAGTGTCAGTCACTTGTGAATCACGTGGTAATCACGTATCAGTCACGTGGGAATCACGTGGGAATCACGTGCGAATCACGTGGGAATCACGTGTCAATCTCATGGGAATCACGAGGGAATCACGTGAGAATCACGTGGGAATCACGTGGGAATCATGTGGGAATCACGTATCAGACAAGTGGGAATCTCGTGGGAATTACGTGGGAATCACGTGGGAATCACGTGTCAATCTCGTGGGAATCACGAGGGAATCACGTAGGAATCACGTGGGAATCACGTGTCAATCACGTGGTTATCACGAGGGAATCACGTGGGAATCACGTGGGAATCACGTATCAGTCACGTGGGCATCACGTGTGAATCACGTGGGAATCACGTGGGAATCACGTGTCAATCTCGTGGGAATCAAGTGGGAATCACGTGGAAATCACGTGTCAGTCACTTGGGAATCACGTTGGAATCACGTATCAGTCACGTGGGAATCATGTGGGAATCACGTATCAGTCACGTGGGAGTTACGTGGGAATCACGTGCGAATCACGTGGGAATCACGTGTCAATCTCGTGGGAATCACGAGGGAATCACATGAGAATCACGTGGGAATCACGTGGGAATCGCGTGGGAATCACGTGGGAATCACGTATCAGACTAGTGGGAATCACATGGGAATTACGTGGGAATCACATGGGAATCACGTGAGAATCACGTGGGAATCACGTGTCAATCACGTGTCAATCACTTGGGAATCACGTGGGAATCACTTGGGAATCACGTGCGAAACATGTGGGAATCACGTGTCAATCACGTGGGAATCACGTGGGAATCATGTGAGAATCACGTGGGAATCACGTGTCAATCACTTGTCAATCACGTTGGAATCACGTGGGAATCACTTGGGAATCACGTGCGAAACACGTGGGAAACACGTGTCAATCTCATGGGAATCATGAAGGAATCACGTGAGAATCACGTGTCAATCTCGTGGGAATCACTTGTGAAACTCATAGGAATCACGTGGGAATCACGTGTCAATCACGTGAGAATCACGAGGGAATCACGTGGGAATTTCGTGTCAATCACGTGGGAATCGCGTGGGAATCACTTGGGAATCACGTGTCAATCACGTGTCAATCACGTCGGATTCACGTGGGTATTACGTGGGAATCACCTGTCAGTCACGTGGGAACCACATGGGAATCACGTGTGAATCACGTGGGAATCACGTGGGAATCATGAGGGATAAACGTGGGAATCACTTGGGATTCACGTGGGAATCACGTGTCAATCACGTGGGAATCACGTGGGAATCACGTGTACATCACGTGGCAGTCACGTGGGAATCACGTGTCAATCACGTGAGTATCACGTGGGAATCACTTGGAAAACACGTGTCTATCACTTGGGAATCCCATGGGAATCACGTGGGAATCACTTGTCAATCCGTGGGAATCACGTGGGAATCACGTGGGAATCATGTGTTAATTACGTGGGAATCACGTGGGAATCACGTGGGAATCTCGTGGGAATCACTTGTCAATCACCTGGAAATCACCTGTCAATCACGTGGGAATCACGAGGGAATCACTTGGGAATCACTTGGGAATCACGTGCGAAACACGTGGGAATCACGTGTCAATCACGTGGGAATCACGTGGGAATCATGTGAGAATCACGTGGGAATCACGTGTCAATCACTTGTCAATCACGTTGGAATCACGTGGGAATCACTTGGGAATCACGTGCGAAACACGTGAGAAACACGTGTCAATCTCATGGGAATCATGAAGGAATCACGTGAGAATCACGTGTCAATCTCGTGGGAATCACTTGTGAAACTCATAGGAATCACGTGGGAATCACGTGTCAATCACGTGAGAATCACGAGGGAATCACGTGGGAATTTCGTGTCAATCACATGGGAATCGCGTGGGAATCACTTGGGAATCACGTGTCAATCACGTGTCAATCACGTGGGATTCACGTGGGAATCACATGGGAATCACCTGTCAGTCACGTGGGAACCACATGGGAATCACGTGTGAATCACGTGGGAATCACGTGGGAATCACGAGGGATAAACGTGGGAATCATTTGGGATTCACGTGGGAATCACGTGTCAATCACGTGGGAATCACGTGGGAATCACGTGTAAATCACGTGGCAGTCACGTGGGAATCACGTGTCAATCACGTGAGTATCACGTGGGAATCACTTGGAAAACACGTGTCTATCACTTGGGAATCCCATGGGAATCACGTGGGAATCACTTGTCAATCCCGTGGGAATCACGTGGGAATCACGTGGGAATCATGTGTTAATTACGTGGGAATCACGTGGGAATCACGTGGGAATCTCGTGTCAATCACGTAGGAATCACGTGGGAATCACGTGTCAATCACGTGGGAATCAAGTGTGTATCACGTGTCATTCACGTGAGAATCACGTGGGAATCACGTGGGAATAACGTGGTAATCACGTGGCAATCACGTGTCAATCACATGGGAATAACGTGCCAATCACGTGGGAATCACGTTTAAATCACGTGGGAATCACGTGGGAATCACGTGAAAATCACATGGGAATCACGTGTCAATCACGTGAGTATCACGTGGGAATCATGTGGAAATCGCGTGTCAATCACTTGGGAATCATGTGGGAATCAAGTGGGAATCACTTGTCAATCACGTGGCAATCACGTGGGAGTCACATGGGAATCACGTGTCAATCACGTGGAAATCACGTGTCAATCACGTGGGAATCATGTGGGAATCACGTGGGAAGCACGTGGGAATCACGTGGGAATCACGTGGGAATCACGTGTCAATCACGTGGCAATCACGTGGGAGTCACGTGGAAATCACGTGTCAATCACGTGGGAATCACGTGGGAATCACTTGTCAATCACCTGGAAATCACCTGTCAATCACGTGGGAATCACGAGGGAATCACTTGGGAATCACGTGGGAATCACATGGGAATCATGTGGGAATCACGTGTCAATCTCGTGGGAATCACGTGGGAATCACATGGAAATCACGAGGGAATCACGTGTCAATCACGTGGGAATCACGAGGGAATCACTTGGGAATCACGTGGGAATCACGTGGGAATCACGTGGGATTCACGTATCAGTCACGTGGGAATCACGTGGGTCACGTGGGAATCACGTGTCAATCTCTTGGGAATCACGTGGGAGTCACGTGGGAATCACGTGGGAATCACGTGTCAATCCCGTGGGAGTCACGAGGGAATCACGTGTCAATCACGTGGGAATCACGTGGGAATCACGTGTCAATCACATGGGAATCACGTGGGAATCACCTGGGAATCACGTGTCAATCACGTGGGAATCACATGGGAAACACGTGAGAATCACGTGGGAATCACGTGTCAATCATGTAAGAATCACGTGGGAATCACGTTTCAATCACGTGGGAATCATGTTAAAATCACGTGGGAATCACGTGTCAATCACTTGAGTATCACGTGGGAATCACTTGGAAAACACGTGTAAATCACTTGGGAATCCCATGGTAATCACGTGGGAATCACTTGTCAATCAAGTGGGAATCACGTGGGAATCACGTGGGAAGCACGTGGGAATCAAGTGTGCATCACATGGGAGTCACGTCGGAATCAGGTGAGAATCACGTGTCAATCACGTGAGTATCACGTGGGAATCATGTGGGAATCACGTGGGAATCACATGAGAATCACGTGTCATTCTGGTGGGAATCACTTGGGAATCACATAGGAATCACGTGGGAATCCCGTGTCAATCACGTGGGAATCACGTGGGATCACGTGTCAATCACGTGGGAAACACGTGGGAATCACGTGTCAATCTCGTTGGAATCACTTCGAAAACGCGTGTCAATCACTTGGGAATCCCATGGGAATCACGTGGGAATCACTTGTCAATCACGTAGGAATCACGTGGGAATCACGTGGGAATTACATGTCAATCACGTGGGAATCACGTGTCAATCACGTGGGAATCACGTGGGAATCACGTGGGAAGCATGTGGGAATCACGTGTGCATCACATTGGAGTCACGTGGGAATCACGTGAGAATCACGTGTCATTCATGTGGGAATCACGTGGGAATAACGTGGGAATCACGTGTGAATCACGTTGGAATCACGTGGGAATCACGTGGGAATCCCGTGTCAATCACGTGGGAATCTCGTGGGAATCACGTGTCAATCATGTGGGAATTACATGGGTATCACGTGGGAAGCACATGGGAATCACTTGTCAATCACGTGTGAATCACGTGTCAATCTGGTGGGAATCACGTTGGAGTTACGTGGGAATCACGAAGGAATCACGTAGTAATCAGGTGGGAATCACGTGTCAATCACGTGGGAATCACGTGGGAATCACTTGTCAATCACGTGGAAATCACGTGTCAATCACGTGGGAATCACGTGGGAATCACATGTCAATCACGTGGAAATCACCTGTCAATCACGTGGGAATCATGTGGGAATCACGTGGGAATCACGTGAGAATCACATGTCAATCACGTGGGAATAACGTGGGTATCATGTGTGAATCACGTGTCAATCACGTGGTAATCATGTGGGAATCAAGTGTCAATCATGTGGGAATTACATGGGTATCACTTGGGAGTCACGTGGGAATCACGTGTCAATCACGTGGGAATCAAGTGTCAATCACGTGGGAATCATGTATCAGTCATGTGGGAATTACGTGGGCATCACGTGGGAATCACGTGTCAATCTTGTGGGAATCACGTGGGAATCACGTGGAAATCACGAGGGAATCACGTGTCAATCACGTGGGAATCACGAGGGAATCACTTGGGAATCACGTGCGAACCACGTGGGAATCACGTGGGAATCAAGTATCAGTCACATGGCAATCACGTGGGAATCACGTGGGAATAACGTGTCAATCTCGTGGGAATCACGTGGGAGTCACGTGGGAATCACGTGGGAATCACGTGTCAATCCCGTGGGAGTCTCGAGGGAATCACGTGTGAATCACGTGGGAATCACGTGGGAATCACATGGGAATAACGTATCAGTCACGTGGGAATCACGTGGGAATCACGTGGGAATCACGTGTCAATCTCGTGGGAATCACGTGGGAGTCACGTGGGAATCACGTGGGAATCACATGTCAATCCCGTGGGAATCACGAGGGAATCACGTGTCAATCACGTGGGAATCACGTGGGAAGCACATGGGAAGCACGTGGGAAGCACGTGGGAATCACATGTGCATCACATTGGAGTCACGTGGGAATCACGTGGGAAGCACATGGGAAGCACGTGGGAAGCACGTGGGAATCACATGTGCATCACATTGGAGTCACGTGGGAATCACGTGAGAATCACGTGACAATCACGTGGGAATCACGTGGGAATCACATGTCAATCACGTGTGAATCACGTGGGAATCACGTGAGAATCACGTGGGAATCATGTGTCAATAACGTGTTAATCACGTGGGAATCACGTGTCAATCACGTTTGAATCACATGGGAATCACGTGTGAATCACGTGGGAATCACGTGGGAATCACGTGGGAATTACGTGGGAATCACGTGTCAATCACGTGGCAGTCACGTGGGAATCACGTGTCAATCACGTGATAATCATATCGAATTCAGGTGGGAGTCACATGGTAATCACGTGGTAATCACGTTCAATCACATGGGAATTACGTGGGAATCACGTGTCATTCACGTGGTAATCACGTGGGAATCACGTGGGAATAACATGTCAATCACGTGGGAATCACGTGGGAATCACGTGTCAATCATGTGGGAATCAAGTGTGTATCACGTGTCATTCACGTGAGAATCACGTGGGAATCAAGTGGGAATAACGTGGTAATCACGTGGCAATCACGTGTCAATCACATGGGAATAATGTGCCAATCACGTGGGAATCACGTGTAAATCACGTGGGAATCGCGTGGGAATCACGTGAAAATCACATGGGAATCACGTGTCAATCACGTGAGTATCACGTGGGAATCATGTGGAAATCGCGTGTCAATCACGTGGGAATCATGTGGGAATCAGGTGGGAATCACTTGTCAATCACGTGGAAATCACATGTCAATCACGTGGGAATCACAAGGGAATCACTTGGGAATCACGTGGGAATCACGTGGGAATCACGTGGGCATCATGTGGGAATCACGGTGTCAATCTCGTGGGAATCACGTGGGAATCACGTGGAAATCACGAGGGAATCACGTGTCAATCACGGGGGAATCACGAGGGAATCACTTGGGAATCACGTGGGAATCACATGGGAATCACGTGGGAATCACGTATCAGTCACGTGGGAATCACGTGGGAATCACGTGGGAATCACGTGTCAATCTTGTGGGAATCACGTGGGAGTCACGTGGGAATCACGTGGGAATCACGTGTCAATCCCGTGGGAGTCACGAGGGAATCACGTGTCAATCACGAGGGAAGCACGTGGGAATCACGTGTCAATCACATGGGAATCACGTGGGAATCACCTGGGAATCACGTGTCAATCATGTGGGAATCACGTGGGAAACACGTGAGAATTACGTGGGAATCACGTGTCAATCATGTAGGAATCACGTGGGAATCACGTGGGAATCACGTTTCAATCACGTGGGAATAACGTGCCAATCACGTGGGAATCACATGTAAATCACGTGTCATTCACGTGGCAGTCACGTTGGAATCACGTGGGAATCACGTGTCAATCACGTGTGAATCACGTAGGAATCACTTGTCAATCACGTGGGAATCACGAGGGATAAACTTGGGAATCACGTGAGAATTATGTGGGAATCACGTGTCAATCACGTGGGAATCACGAGGGATAAACTTGGGAATCACGTGGGAATCACGTGGGAATCACGTGTCAATCACGTGGGAATCACGTGGGAATCACGTGTCAATCACGTGGCAGTCACGTGGGAATCACGTGTCAATCACGTGATAATCATATCGAATTCAAGTGGGAGTCACATGGTAATCACGTGGTAATCACGTTCAATCACATGGGAATAACGTGGGAATCACGTGTCAATCACGTGATAATCACGTGGTAATCACGTGGGAATCACGTGTCAATCACGTGGGAATCAAGTGTGTATCACGTGTCATTCACGTGAGAATCACGTGGGAATCACGTGGGAATAGCGTGGTCATCACGTGGCAATCACGTGTCAATCACATGGGAATAACGTGCCTATCACGTGGGAATCACGTTTAAATCACGTGGGAATCACGTGGGAATCACGTGAAAATCACATGGGAATCACGTGTCAATCACGTGAGTATCACATGGGAATCATGTGGAAATCGCGTGTCAATCACGTGGGAATCATGTGGGAATCAGGTGGGAATCAGTTGTCAATCACGTGGCAATCACGTGGGAGTCACGTGGGAATCACGTGTCAATCATGTGGAAATCACGTGTCAAACACGTGCGAATCATGTGGGAATCACGTGGGAAGCACGTGGGAATCACGCGGGAATCACGTGGGAATCACGTGTCAATCACGTGGCAATCACGTGGGAGTCACGTGGGAATCACGTGTCAATCACGTGGGAATCACGTGGGAATCAATTGTCAATCACGTGTCAATCACGTGGGAATCACGAGGGAATCACTTGGGAATCACGTGGGAATCACGTGGGAATCATTTGTCAATCACGTGGGAATCACGAGGGAATCACGTGTCAATCACGTGAGTATCACATGGGAATCATGTGGAAATCGCGTGTCAATCACGTGGGAATAATGTGGGAATCAGGTGGGAATCACTTGTCAATCACGTTGCAATCACGTGGGAGTCACGTGTCAATCTCGTGGGAATCACTTGGGAATCACGTGGAAATCACGTGGGAATCACGTGTCTATCTCGTGGGAATCACTTGGGAATCATGTAGGAATCAAGTGGGAATCACGTGTCAATCACGTGGGAATCACGAGGGAATCACGTGGGAATCACGTGTCAATCACGTGGGAGACACGTGGGAATCACGTGTCAATCTCGTGGGAATCACTTGGGAATCACGTGGAAATCATGTGGGAATCACGTGTCAATCACGTGGGAATCACGTGGGAATCACGTGGGAATCACCTGTCAATCACGAGGGAAACACGTGGGAATCACGTGTCAATCACGTGTGAATCACGTGGAAATCACGTGAGAATCACGTGGGAATCACGTGTCAATCACGTGTCAATCACGTGGGAATCACGTGGGTATTACGTGGGAATCACGTGTCAATCACGTGGGAATCACATGGGAATCACGTGTGAATCACGTGGGAATCACGTGGGAATCACGAGGGATAAACGTGGGAATCACGTGGGAATCACGTAGGAATCACGTGTCAATCACGTGGGAATCACGTGGGAATCACGTGTCAATCACGTGGCAGTCACGTGGGAATCACGTGGCAGTCACGTGGGAATCAAGTGTGAATCAAGTGTCAGTCACTTGTGAATCACGTGGTAATCACGTATCAGTCACGTGGGAATCACGTGGAAATCACGTGCGAATCACGTGGGAATCACGTGTCAATCTCATGGGAATCACGAGGGAATCACGTGAGAATCACGTGGGAATCACGTGGGAATCATGTGGGAATCACGTATCAGACAAGTGGGAATCTCGTGGGAATTACGTGGGAATCACGTGGGAATCACGTGTCAATCTCGTGGGAATCACGAGGGAATCACGTAGGAATCACGTGGGAATCACGTGTCAATCACGTGGTTATCACGAGGGAATCACGTGGGAATCACGTGGGAATCACGTGTCAGTCACGTGGGCATCACGTGTGAATCACGTGGGAATCACGTGGGAATCACGTGTCAATCTCGTGGGAATCAAGTGGGAATCACGTGGAAATCACGTGTCAGTCACTTGGGAATCACGTTGGAATCACGTATCAGTCACGTGGGAATCATGTGGGAATCACGTATCAGTCACGTGGGAGTTACGTGGGAATCACGTGCGAATCACGTGGGAATCACGTGTCAATCTCGTGGGAATCACGAGGGAATCACATGAGAATCACGTGGGAATCACGTGGGAATCGCGTGGGAATCACGTGGGAATCACGTATCAGACTAGTGGGAATCACATGGGAATTACGTGGGAATCACATGGGAATCACGTGAGAATCACGTGGGAATCACGTGTCAATCACGTGTCAATCACTTGGGAATCACGTGGGAATCACTTGGGAATCACGTGCGAAACATGTGGGAATCACGTGTCAATCACGTGGGAATCACGTGAGAATCACGTGGGAATCACGTGTCAATCACGTTGGAATCACGTGGGAATCACTTGGGAATCACGTGCAAAACACGTGGGAAACACGTGTCAATCTCATGGGAATCATGAAGGAATCACGTGAGAATCACGTGTCAATCTCGTGGGAATCACTTGTGAAACTCATAGGAATCACGTGGGAATCACGTGTCAATCACGTGAGAATCACGAGGGAATCACGTGGGAATTTCGTGTCAATCACGTGGGAATCGCGTGGGAATCACTTGGGAATCACGTGTCAATCACGTGTCAATCACGTCGGATTCACGTGGGTATTACGTGGGAATCACCTGTCAGTCACGTGGGAACCACATGGGAATCACGTGTGAATCACGTGGGAATCACGTGGGAATCACGAGGGATAAACGTGGGAATCACTTGGGATTCACGTGGGAATCACGTGTCAATCACGTGGGAATCACGTGGGAATCACGTGTACATCACGTGGCAGTCACGTGGGAATCACGTGTCAATCACGTGAGTATCACGTGGGAATAACTTGGAAAACACGTGTCTATCACTTGGGAATCCCATGGGAATCACGTGGGAATCACTTGTCAATCCCGTGGGAATCACTTGGGAATCACGTGGGAATCATGTGTTAATTACGTGGGAATCACGTGGGAATCACGTGGGAATCTCGTGTCAATCACGTAGGAATCACGTGGGAATAACGTGTCAATCACGTGGGAATCAAGTGTGTATCACGTGTCATTCATGTGAGAATCATGTGGGAATCACGTGGGAATAACGTGGTAATCACGTGGCAATCACGTGTCAATCACATGGGAATAACGTGCCAATCACGTGGGAATCACGTGGGAATCACATGAAAATTACGTGGGAATCACGTGGGAATCATGTGGAAATCACGTGGGAATCACGTGGGAAGCACGTGGGAATCACGTGGAAATCACGTGTCAATCACGTGGGAATCACGTGGGAATCATGTGGAAATCACTTGTGAATCACGAGTCAATCACGTGGGAATCACGATGGAATAACGTGGGAATCACGAGGGAATCACGTTTGAATCACGTGTCAATCACGTGGGAATCACGGGGGAATCACTTGTGAATCACATGTCAATCTCGTTGGGAATCAAGTGGGAATCTCGTGGGAATAAAGTGGCAACCACGTGCGAATCACATGGGAATCAAGCATCAATCACGTGGGAATCACGTGGGAGTCACGTGGGAATCTCCTGAGAAACACGTGGTAATCACGTGGGAATCACGTGGGAATCACGTGTCAATCACGTGGGAATCAGGTGGTAATCATGTGTCAATCACGTGTCATTCACGTGGGAATCACGTGGGAATCACATGGGAATCATGCGTCAATCACGTGGGAATGACGTGGAAGTCACGTGGGAATCACGTGGGAATCACGTGGGAATCACATGGGAATCATGCGTCAATCACGTGGGAATGACGTGGAAGTCACGTGGGAGTCACGTGGGAATCACGTGGTAATCACGTGGAAATCACCTGGGAATCACGTGTCAATCACGTGGGAGTCACATGGGAATCACGTGTCAATCACGAGGGAATCATGTGGGAATCACGTGGGAATCACGTGTCAATCACATGGGAATCACGTGGGAATCACGTGTCAATCACGTGGGAATCATGTGGGAATCACGTGGGAAACAATTTGGAATCACGTGTCAATCACGTGGGAATCACGTGGGAATAACGTGTCAATCACGTGGGAACCACGTGTCAATTACGTTGGAATCACGTGGGAATCACGTGTCATTCACGTGGGAATCACGTGGGAATCACGTGGGCATCACGTGGGAATCATTTGGGAATCACGTGTCAATCACGTTGGAATCACTTGGGAATCACGTGTCAATCACGTGGGAATCACGTGGGAATCACGTGGGCATCCCGTGGGAATGACGTGACATTCATTTGGGACTCACGTGGGAATCACGTGAGAATCACGTGGGAATCACGTGTGAATCACGTGGGAATCACGTGAATCACGTGAAAATTACGTGTGAATCACGTGTGAATCACGTGGGAATCACGTGTCTATCGCGTGGGAATCACGTGGGAATCACCTTGGAATCACGTGTCAATCACGTGGAAATCACGTAGGCATCACGAGGGAATCATCTTGGAATCACGTGGCAATCACGTTGGAATCCCGTGGGAATCCCGTGGGAATCACGTGGAAATCACGTGTCAATCTCGTGTGAATCACGTGGGAATCACGTGAAAATCATTTGGGAATCACGTGGGTATCACGTTGGAATCTCTTCTCCATTATGTGGGAATCACGTGGGAGTCACGTGGGAATAATATGGGAATCACGTGTCAATCACATGGGTATCATGTAGGAATCACGTGTCAATCACGTGGGAATCACGTGGGAATCACGTGTCAATCACATGGAATTCACATGGGAATCACGTGGCAATCACCTGGGAATCATGCATCATTCACCTGGAAATCACGTGGGAGTCACTTGGGAATCACGTGGGAATCACGTGGGAATCACGTGGTAATCACGTGGGAATCTCGTGGGAATCAGGAGGGAATCACGTGGGAATCACCAGGGAATAACGTGTCAATCACGTCGGAATCACGTAGGAATCTCGTGGGAATCACGTGGGAATCATGTGTCAATTGCGTGGGAATCACGTGGAAATCAAGTGTGAATCATGTGAAAATCAAGTGGGAATCACGTGGGAATCACGTGTCAATCACGTGGGAATCACTTGGGAATCTCATGGGAATCATGTGGAAATCACGTGTCAATCACGTGGGAATCACGTGGGAATCACTTGGGAATCACGTGTCAATCACGTGGGAATCACGTGGTAATCACGTGAGAATCACGTGGGAATCAAGTGTGAACCACGTGAAAATTACGTGGGAATCACGTGGGAGTCACGTGGGAATCACGTGTCAATCGCGTGGGACTCACGTGGGAATCACGTGGGAATCACCTGGGAATTACGTGTCAATCACATGGGAATCACGTGGGAATCACGTGTCAATCACGTGGGAATCACGTGTGAATCACGTGTCAATCACGTGGGAATCACGTGGGAATCACGTGGGAATCACGTGTCAATCACGTGGGAATCACATGGGAATCAAGTGTTAACCACGTGAAAATTACGTGGGAATCACGTGGGAATCACGTGGGAATCACGTCTCAATATAGTGGGAATCACGTGGGAATCACTTGTGAATCACGTGTCAATCACGTGGGAATCACGTGGGAAACAATTGGGAATCACGTGTCAATCAGGTGGGAATCACGTGGGAATCACGTGGAAATCACGTGGGAATCAAATTTGAATCAAGTGAAAATTACGTGGGAATCACGTGGGAATCACATGAGAATCACGTGGGAATCACGTGGGAATCGCGTGGGAATCACGTGGGAATCACTTATCAGACTAGTGGGAATCACATGGGAATTACGTGGGAATCACATGGGAATCACGTGAGAATCACGTGGGAATCACGTGTCAATCATGTGTCAATCACTTGGGAATCACGTGGGAATCACTTGGGAATCACGTGCGAAACATGTGGGAATCACGTGTCAATCACGTGGGAATCACGTGGGAATCATGTGGGAATCACGTGGGAATCACGTGTCAATCACTTGTCAATCACGTTGGAATCACGTGGGAATCACTTGGGAATCACGTGCGAAACACGTGGGAAACACGTGTCAATCTCATGGGAATCATGAAGGAATCACGTGAGAATCACGTGTCAATCTCGTGGGAATCACTTGTGAAACTCATAGGAATCACGTGGGAATCACGTGTCAATCACGTGAGAATCACGAGGGAATCACGTGGGAATTTCGTGTCAATCACGTGGGAATCGCGTGGGAATCACTTGGGAATCACGTGTCAATCACGTGTCAATCACGTCGGATTCACGTGGGTATTACGTGGGAATCACCTGTCAGTCACATGGGAACCACATGGGAATCACGTGTGAATCACGTGGGAATCACGTGGGAATCACGAGGGATAAACGTGGGAATCACTTGGGATTCACGTGGGAATCACGTGTCAATCACGTGGGAATCACGTGGGAATCACGTGTACATCACGTGGCAGTCACGTGGGAATCACGTGTCAATCACGTGAGTATCACGTGGGAATCACTTGGAAAACACGTGTCTATCACTTGGGAATCCCATGGGAATCACGTGGGAATCACTTGTCAATCCCGTGGGAATCACGTGGGAATCACGTGGGAATCATGTGTTAATTACGTGGGAATCACGTGGGAATCACGTGGGAATCTCGTGGGAATCACGAGGGAATCACTTGTGAATCACTTGGGAATCACGTGCGAAACACGTGGGAATCACGTGTCAATCACGTGGGAATCACGTGGGAATCATGTGAGAATCACGTGGGAATCACGTGTCAATCACTTGTCAATCACGTTGGAATCACGTGGGAATCACTTGGGAATCACGTGCGAAACACGTGAGAAACACGTGTCAATCTCATGGGAATCATGAAGGAATCACGTGAGAATCACGTGTCAATCTCGTGGGAATCACTTGTGAAACTCATAGGAATCACGTGGGAATCACGTGTCAATCACGTGAGAATCACGAGGGAATCACGTGGGAATTTCGTGTCAATCACATGGGAATCGCGTGGGAATCACTTGGGAATCACGTGTCAATCACGTGTCAATCACGTGGGATTCACGTGGGAATCACATGGGAATCACCTGTCAGTCACGTGGGAACCACATGGGAATCACGTGGAATCACGTGGGAATCACGTGGGAATCACGAGGGATAAACGTGGGAATCACTTGGGATTCACGTGGGAATCACGTGTCAATCACGTGGGAATCACGTGGGAATCACGAGGGATAAACGTGGGAATCACTTGGGATTCACGTGGGAATCACGTGTCAATCACGTGAGTATCACGTGGGAATCACTTGGAAAACACGTGTCTATCACTTGGGAATCCCATGGGAATCACGTGGGAATCACTTGTCAATCCCGTGGGAATCACGTGGGAATCACGTGGGAATCATGTGTTAATTACGTGGGAATCACGTGGGAATCACGTGGGAATCTCGTGTCAATCACGTAGGAATCACGTGGGAATCACGTGTCAATCACGTGGGAATCAAGTGTGTATCACGTGTCATTCACGTGAGAATCACGTGGGAATCACGTGGGAATAACGTGGTAATCACGTGGCAATCACGTGTCAATCACATGGGAATAACGTGCCAATCACGTGGGAATCACGTTTAAATCACGGGGGAATCACGTGGGAATCACGTGAAAATCACATGGGAATCACGTGTCAATCACGTGAGTATCACGTGGGAATCATGTGGAAATCGCGTGTCAATCACTTGGGAATCATGTGGGAATCAAGTGGGAATCACTTGTCAATCACGTGGCAATCACGTGGGAGTCACATGGGAATCACGTGTCAATCACGTGGAAATCACGTGTCAATCACGTGGGAATCATGTGGGAATCACGTGGGAAGCACGTGGGAATCACGTGGGAATCACGTGGGAATCACGTGTCAATCACGTGGCAATCACGTGGGAGTCACGTGGAAATCACGTGTCAATCACGTGGGAATCACGTGGGAATCACTTGTCAATCACCTGGAAATCACCTGTCAATCACGTGGGAATCACGAGGGAATCACTTGGGAATCACGTGGGAATCACATGGGAATCATGTGGGAATCACGTGTCAATCTCGTGGGAATCACGTGGGAATCACATGGAAATCACGAGGGAATCACGTGTCAATCACGTGGGAATCACGAGGGAATCACTTGGGAATCACGTGGGAATCACGTGGGAATCACGTGGGAATCACGTATCAGTCACGTGGGAATCACGTGGGTCACGTGGGAATCACGTGTCAATCTCGTGGGAATCACGTGGGAGTCACGTGGGAATCACGTGGGAATCACGTGTCAATCCCGTGGGAGTCACGAGGGAATCACGTGTCAATCACGTGGGAATCACGTGGGAATCACGTGTCAATCACATGGGAATCACGTGGGAATCACCTGGGAATCACGTGGGAATCACATGGGAATCACGTGGGAATCACGTATCAGTCACGTGGGAATCACGTGGGAATCACGTGGGAATCACGTGTCAATCTCGTGGGAATCACGTGGGAGTCACGTGGGAATCACGTGGGAATCACGTGTCAATCCCGTGGGAGTCACGAGGGAATCACGTGTCAATCACGAGGGAAGCACGTGGGAATCACGTGTCAATCACATGGGAATCACGTGGGAATCACCTGGGAATCACGTGTCAATCATGTGGGAATCACGTGGGAAACACGTGAGAATTACGTGGGAATCACGTGTCAATCATGTAGGAATCACGTGGGAATCACGTGAGTATCACGTGGGAATCATGTGGGAATCACGTGGGAATCACATGAGAATCACGTGTCATTCTGGTGGGAATCACTTGGCAATCACATAGGAATCACGTGGGAATCCCGTGTCAATCACGTGGGAATCACGTGGGATCACGTGTCAATCACGTGGGAAACACGTGGGAATCACGTGTCAATCTCGTTGGAATCACTTCGAAAACGCGTGTCAATCACTTGGGAATCCCATGGGAATCACGTGGGAATCACTTGTCAATCACGTAGGAATCACGTGGGAATCACGTGGGAATTACATGTCAATCACGTGGGAATCACGTGTCAATCACGTGGGAATCACGTGGGAATCACGTGGGAAGCATGTGGGAATCACGTGTGCGTCACATTGGAGTCACGTGGGAATCACGTGAGAATCACGTGTCATTCATGTGGGAATCACGTGGGAATAACGTGGGAATCACGTGTGAATCACGTTGGAATCACGTGGGAATCACGTGGGAATCCCGTGTCAATCACGTGGGAATCTCGTGGGAATCACGTGTCAATCATGTGGGAATTACATTGGTATCACGTGGGAAGCACATGGGAATCACTTGTCAATCACGTGTGAATCACGTGTCAATCTGGTGGGAATCACGTTGGAGTTACGTGGGAATCACGAAGGAATCACGTAGTAATCAGGTGGGAATCACGTGTCAATCACGTGGGAATCACGTGGGAATCACTTGTCAATCACGTGTCAATCACGTGGGAATCACGAGGGAATCACTTGGGAATCACGTGGGAATCACGTGGGAATCATTTTTCAATCACGTGGGAATCACGAGGGAATCACGTGTCAATCACGTGAGTATCACGTGGGAATCATGTGGAAATCGCGTGTCAAGCACGTGGGAATAATGTGGGAATCAGGTGGGAATCACTTGTCAATCACGTTGCAATCACGTCGGAGTCACGTGTCAATCTCGTGGGAATCACTTGGGAATCACGTGGAAATCACGTGGGAATCACGTGACAATCTCGTGGGAATCACTTGGGAATCATGTAGGAATCAAGTGGGAATCACGTGTCAATCACGTGGGAATCACGAGGGAATCACGTGGGAATCACGTGTCAATCACGTGGGAGACACGTGGGAATCACGTGTCAATCTCGTGGGAATCACTTGGGAATCACGTGGGAATCACGTGTCAATCACGTGGGAATCACATGGGAATCACGGGGTAATCACCTGTCAATCACGAGGAAAACACGTGGGAATCACGTGTCAATCACGTGTGAATCACGTGGAAATCACGTGAGAATCACGTGGGAATCACGTGTCAATCACGTGTCAATCACGTGGGAATCACGTGGGTATTACGTGGGAATCACGTGTCAATCACGTGGGAATCACATGGGAATCACGTGTGAATCAAGTGGGAATCACGTGGGAATCACGAGGGATAAACGTGGGAATCACGTGGGAATCATGTGGGAATCACGTGTCAATCACGTGGGAATCACGTGGGAATCAGGTGTCAATCACGTGGCAGTCACGTGGGAATCACGTGGCAGTCACGTGGGAATCAAGTGTGAATCAAGTGTCAGTCACTTGTGAATCACGTGGTAATCACGTATCAGTCACGTGGGAATCACGTGGGAATCACGTGCGAATCACGTGGGAATCACGTGTCAATCTCATGGGAATCACGAGGGAATCACGTGAGAACCACGTGGGAATCACGTGGGAATCATGTGGGAATCACGTATCAGACAAGTGGGAATCTCGTGGGAATTACGTGGGAATCACGTGGGAATCACGTGTCAATCTCGTGGGAATCACGAGGGAATCACGTAGGAATCACGTGGGAATCACGTGTCAATCACGTGGTTATCACGAGGGAATCACGTGGGAATCACGTGGGAATCACGTATCAGTCACGTGGGCATCACGTGTGAATCACGTGGGAATCACGTGGGAATCACGTGTCAATCTCGTGGGAATCAAGTGGGAATCACGTGGAAATCACGTGTCAGTCACTTGGGAATCACGTTGGAATCACGTATCAGTCACGTGGGAATCATGTGGGAATCACGTATCAGTCACGTGGGAGTTACGTGGGAATCACGTGCGAATCACGTGGGAATCACGTGTCAATCTCGTGGGAATCACGAGGGAATCACATGAGAATCACGTGGGAATCACGTGGGAATCGCGTGGGAATCACGTGGGAATCACGTATCAGACTAGTGGGAATCACATGGGAATTACGTGGGAATCACATGGGAATCACGTGAGAATCACGTGGGAATCACGTGTCAATCACGTGTCAATCACTTGGGAATCACGTGGGAATCACTTGGGAATCACGTGCGAAACATGTGGGAATCACGTGTCAATCACGTGGGAATCACGTGGGAATCATGTGAGAATCACGTGGGAATCACGTGTCAATCACTTGTCAATCACGTTGGAATCACGTGGGAATCACTTGGGAATCACGTGCGAAACACGTGGGAAACACGTGTCAATCTCATGGGAATCATGAAGGAATCACGTGAGAATCACGTGTCAATCTCGTGGGAATCACTTGTGAAACTCATAGGAATCACGTGGGAATCACGTGTCAATCACGTGAGAATCACGAGGGAATCACGTGGGAATTTCGTGTCAATCACGTGGGAATCGCGTGGGAATCACTTGGGAATCACGTGTCAATCACGTGTCAATCACGTCGGATTCACGTGGGTATTACGTGGGAATCACCTGTCAGTCACGTGGGAACCACATGGGAATCACGTGTGAATCACGTGGGAATCACGTGGGAATCACGAGGGATAAACGTGGGAATCACTTGGGATTCACGTGGGAATCACGTGTCAATCACGTGGGAATCACGTGGGAATCACGTGTACATCACGTGGCAGTCACGTGGGAATCACGTGTCAATCACGTGAGTATCACGTGGGAATCACTTGGAAAACACGTGTCTATCACTTGGGAATCCCATGGGAATCACGTGGGAATCACTTGTCAATCCGTGGGAATCACGTGGGAATCACGTGGGAATCATGTGTTAATTACGTGGGAATCACGTGGGAATCACGTGGGAATCTCGTGGGAATCACTTGTCAATCACCTGGAAATCACCTGTCAATCACGTGGGAATCACGAGGGAATCACTTGGGAATCACTTGGGAATCACGTGCGAAACACGTGGGAATCACGTGTCAATCACGTGGGAATCACGTGGGAATCATGTGAGAATCACGTGGGAATCACGTGTCAATCACTTGTCAATCACGTTGGAATCACGTGGGAATCACTTGGGAATCACGTGCGAAACACGTGAGAAACACGTGTCAATCTCATGGGAATCATGAAGGAATCACGTGAGAATCACGTGTCAATCTCGTGGGAATCACTTGTGAAACTCATAGGAATCACGTGGGAATCACGTGTCAATCACGTGAGAATCACGAGGGAATCACGTGGAAATTTCGTGTCAATCACGTGGGAATCGCGTGGGAATCACTTGGGAATCACGTGTCAATCACGTGTCAATCACGTGGGATTCACGTGGGAATCACATGGGAATCACCTGTCAGTCACGTGGGAACCACATGGGAATCACGTGTGAATCACGTGGGAATCACGTGGGAATCACGAGGGATAAACGTGGGAATCATTTGGGATTCACGTGGGAATCACGTGTCAATCACGTGGGAATCACGTGGGAATCACGTGTAAATCACGTGGCAGTCACGTGGGAATCACGTGTCAATCACGTGAGTATCACGTGGGAATCACTTGGAAAACACGTGTCTATCACTTGGGAATCCCATGGGAATCACGTGGGAATCACTTGTCAATCCCGTGGGAATCACGTGGGAATCACGTGGGAATCATGTGTTAATTACGTGGGAATCACGTGGGAATCACGTGGGAATCTCGTGTCAATCACGTAGGAATCACGTGGGAATCACGTGTCAATCACGTGGGAATCAAGTGTGTATCACGTGTCATTCACGTGAGAATCACGTGGGAATCACGTGGGAATAACGTGGTAATCACGTGGCAATCACGTGTCAATCACATGGGAATAACGTGCCAATCACGTGGGAATCACGTTTAAATCACGTGGGAATCACGTGGGAATCACGTGAAAATCACATGGGAATCACGTGTCAATCACGTGAGTATCACGTGGGAATCATGTGTAAATCGCGTGTCAATCACTTGGGAATCATGTGGGAATCAAGTGGGAATCACTTGTCAATCACGTGGCAATCACGTGGGAGTCACATGGGAATCACGTGTCAATCACGTGGAAATCACGTGTCAATCACGTGGGAATCATGTGGGAATCACGTGGGAAGCACGTGGGAATCACGTGGGAATCACGTGGGAATCACGTGTCAATCACGTGGCAATCACGTGGGAGTCACGTGGAAATCACGTGTCAATCACGTGGGAATCACGTGGGAATCACTTGTCAATCACCTGGAAATCACCTGTCAATCACGTGGGAATCACGAGGGAATCACTTGGGAATCACGTGGGAATCACATGGAAATCACGAGGGAATCACGTGTCAATCACGTGGGAATCACGAGGGAATCACTTGGGAATCACGTGGGAATCACGTGGGAATCACGTGGGATTCACGTATCAGTCACGTGGGAATCACGTGGGTCACGTGGGAATCACGTGTCAATCTCTTGGGAATCACGTGGGAGTCACGTGGGAATCACGTGGGAATCACGTGTCAATCCCGTGGGAGTCACGAGGGAATCACGTGTCAATCACGTGGGAATCACGTGGGAATCACGTGTCAATCACATGGGAATCACGTGGGAATCACCTGGGAATCACGTGTCAATCACGTGGGAATCACGTGGGAAACACGTGAGAATCACGTGGGAATCACGTGTCAATCATGTAAGAATCACGTGGGAATCACGTTTCAATCACGTGGGAATCATGTTAAAATCACGTGGGAATCACGTGTCAATCACTTGAGTATCACGTGGGAATCACTTGGAAAACACGTGTAAATCACTTGGGAATCCCATGGTAATCACGTGGGAATCACTTGTCAATCAAGTGGGAATCACGTGGGAATCACGTGGGAAGCACGTGGGAATCAAGTGTGCATCACATGGGAGTCACGTCGGAATCAGGTGAGAATCACGTGTCAATCACGTGAGTATCACGTGGGAATCATGTGGGAATCACGTGGGAATCACATGAGAATCACGTGTCATTCTGGTGGGAATCACTTGGGAATCACATAGGAATCACGTGGGAATCCCGTGTCAATCACGTGGGAATCACGTGGGATCACGTGTCAATCACGTGGGAAACACGTGGGAATCACGTGTCAATCTCGTTGGAATCACTTCGAAAACGCGTGTCAATCACATGGGAATCCCATGGGAATCACGTGGGAATCACTTGTCAATCACGTAGGAATCACGTGGGAATCACGTGGGAATTACATGTCAATCACGTGGGAATCACGTGTCAATCACGTGGGAATCACGTGGGAATCACGTGGGAAGCATGTGGGAATCACGTGTGCATCACATTGGAGTCACGTGGGAATCACGTGAGAATCACGTGTCATTCATGTGGGAATCACGTGGGAATAACGTGGGGATCACGTGTGAATCACGTTGGAATCACGTGGGAATCACGTGGGAATCCCGTGTCAATCACGTGGGAATCTCGTGGGAATCACGTGTCAATCATGTGGGAATTACATGGGTATCACGTGGGAAGCACATGGGAATCACTTGTCAATCACGTGTGAATCACGTGTCAATCTGGTGGGAATCACGTTGGAGTTACGTGGGAATCACGAAGGAATCACGTAGTAATCAGGTGGGAATCACGTGTCAATCACGTGGGAATCACGTGGGAATCACTTGTCAATCACGTGGAAATCACGTGTCAATCACGTGGGAATCACGTGGGAATCACATGTCAATCACGTGGAAATCACCTGTCAATCACGTGGGAATCATGTGGGAATCACGTGGGAATCACGTGAGAATCACATGTCAATCACGTGGGAATAACGTGGGTATCATGTGTGAATCACGTGTCAATCACGTGGTAATCATGTGGGAATCAAGTGTCAATCATGTGGGAATTACATGGGTATCACTTGGGAGTCACGTGGGAATCACGTGTCAATCACGTGGGAATCAAGTGTCAATCACGTGGGAATCATGTATCAGTCATGTGGGAATTACGTGGGCATCACTTGGGAATCACGTGTCAATCTTGTGGGAATCACGTGGGAATCACGTGG
Organism: Muntiacus reevesi; assembly: GCF_963930625.1. NCBI lineage: Eukaryota > Metazoa > Chordata > Mammalia > Artiodactyla > Cervidae > Muntiacus > Muntiacus reevesi. Next base: position 2,399,776 of record NW_027077877.1, read on the forward strand.
AAATCACGAGGGAATCACGTGTCAATCACGTGGGAATCACGAGGGAATCACTTGGGAATCACGTGCGAACCACGTGGGAATCACGTGGGAATCAAGTATCAGTCACATGGCAATCACGTGGGAATCACGTGGGAATAACGTGTCAATCTCGTGGGAATCACGTGGGAGTCACGTGGGAATCACGTGGGAATCACGTGTCAATCCCGTGGGAGTCTCGAGGGAATCACGTGTGAATCACGTGGGAATCACGTGGGAATCACATGGGAATAACGTATCAGTCACGTGGGAATCACGTGGGAATCACGTGGGAATCACGTGTCAATCTCGTGGGAATCACGTGGGAGTCACGTGGGAATCACGTGGGAATCACATGTCAATCCCGTGGGAATCACGAGGGAATCACGTGTCAATCACGTGGGAATCACGTGGGAAGCACATGGGAAGCACGTGGGAAGCACGTGGGAATCACATGTGCATCACATTGGAGTCACGTGGGAATCACGTGGGAAGCACATGGGAAGCACGTGGGAAGCACGTGGGAATCACATGTGCATCACATTGGAGTCACGTGGGAATCACGTGAGAATCACGTGACAATCACGTGGGAATCACGTGGGAATCACATGTCAATCACGTGTGAATCACGTGGGAATCACGTGAGAATCACGTGGGAATCATGTGTCAATAACGTGTTAATCACGTGGGAATCACGTGTCAATCACGTTTGAATCACATGGGAATCACGTGTGAATCACGTGGGAATCACGTGGGAATCACGTGGGAATTACGTGGGAATCACGTGTCAATCACGTGGCAGTCACGTGGGAATCACGTGTCAATCACGTGATAATCATATCGAATTCAGGTGGGAGTCACATGGTAATCACGTGGTAATCACGTTCAATCACATGGGAATTACGTGGGAATCACGTGTCATTCACGTGGTAATCACGTGGGAATCACGTGGGAATAACATGTCAATCACGTGGGAATCACGTGGGAATCACGTGTCAATCATGTGGGAATCAAGTGTGTATCACGTGTCATTCACGTGAGAATCACGTGGGAATCAAGTGGGAATAACGTGGTAATCACGTGGCAATCACGTGTCAATCACATGGGAATAATGTGCCAATCACGTGGGAATCACGTGTAAATCACGTGGGAATCGCGTGGGAATCACGTGAAAATCACATGGGAATCACGTGTCAATCACGTGAGTATCACGTGGGAATCATGTGGAAATCGCGTGTCAATCACGTGGGAATCATGTGGGAATCAGGTGGGAATCACTTGTCAATCACGTGGAAATCACATGTCAATCACGTGGGAATCACAAGGGAATCACTTGGGAATCACGTGGGAATCACGTGGGAATCACGTGGGCATCATGTGGGAATCACGGTGTCAATCTCGTGGGAATCACGTGGGAATCACGTGGAAATCACGAGGGAATCACGTGTCAATCACGGGGGAATCACGAGGGAATCACTTGGGAATCACGTGGGAATCACATGGGAATCACGTGGGAATCACGTATCAGTCACGTGGGAATCACGTGGGAATCACGTGGGAATCACGTGTCAATCTTGTGGGAATCATGTGGGAGTCACGTGGGAATCACGTGGGAATCACGTGTCAATCCCGTGGGAGTCACGAGGGAATCACGTGTCAATCACGAGGGAAGCACGTGGGAATCACGTGTCAATCACATGGGAATCACGTGGGAATCACCTGGGAATCACGTGTCAATCATGTGGGAATCACGTGGGAAACACGTGAGAATTACGTGGGAATCACGTGTCAATCATGTAGGAATCACGTGGGAATCACGTGGGAATCACGTTTCAATCACGTGGGAATAACGTGCCAATCACGTGGGAATCACATGTAAATCACGTGTCATTCACGTGGCAGTCACGTTGGAATCACGTGGGAATCACGTGTCAATCACGTGTGAATCACGTAGGAATCACTTGTCAATCACGTGGGAATCACGAGGGATAAACTTGGGAATCACGTGAGAATTATGTGGGAATCACGTGTCAATCACGTGGGAATCACGAGGGATAAACTTGGGAATCACGTGGGAATCACGTGGGAATCACGCGTCAATCACGTGGGAATCACGTGGGAATCACGTGTCAATCACGTGGCAGTCACGTGGGAATCACGTGTCAATCACGAGGGAAGCACGTGGGAATCACGTGTCAATCACATGGGAATCACGTGGGAATCACCTGGGAATCACGTGTCAATCATGTGGGAATCACGTGGGAAACACGTGAGAATTACGTGGGAATCACGTGTCAATCATGTAGGAATCACGTGGGAATCACGTGGGAATCACGTTTCAATCACGTGGGAATAACGTGCCAATCACGTGGGAATCACATGTAAATCACGTGTCATTCACGTGGCAGTCACGTTGGAATCACGTGGGAATCACGTGTCAATCACGTGTGAATCACGTAGGAATCACTTGTCAATCACGTGGGAATCACGAGGGAATCACTTGGGAATCACGTGGGAATCACGTGGGAATCACGTGGGATTCACGTATCAGTCACGTGGGAATCACGTGGGTCACGTGGGAATCACGTGTCAATCTCTTGGGAATCACGTGGGAGTCACGTGGGAATCACGTGGGAATCACGTGTCAATCCCGTGGGAGTCACGAGGGAATCACGTGTCAATCACGTGGGAATCACGTGGGAATCACGTGTCAATCACATGGGAATCACGTGGGAATCACCTGGGAATCACGTGTCAATCACGTGGGAATCACGTGGGAAACACGTGAGAATCACGTGGGAATCACGTGTCAATCATGTAAGAATCACGTGGGAATCACGTTTCAATCACGTGGGAATCATGTTAAAATCACGTGGGAATCACGTGTCAATCACTTGAGTATCACGTGGGAATCACTTGGAAAACACGTGTAAATCACTTGGGAATCCCATGGTAATCACGTGGGAATCACTTGTCAATCAAGTGGGAATCACGTGGAAATCACGTGGGAAGCACGTGGGAATCAAGTGTGCATCACATGGGAGTCACGTCGGAATCAGGTGAGAATCACGTGTCAATCACGTGAGTATCACGTGGGAATCATGTGGGAATCACGTGGGAATCACATGAGAATCACGTGTCATTCTGGTGGGAATCACTTGGGAATCACATAGGAATCACGTGGGAATCCCGTGTCAATCACGTGGGAATCACGTGGGATCACGTGTCAATCACGTGGGAAACACGTGGGAATCACGTGTCAATCTCGTTGGAATCACTTCGAAAACGCGTGTCAATCACTTGGGAATCCCATGGGAATCACGTGGGAATCACTTGTCAATCACGTAGGAATCACGTGGGAATCACGTGGGAATTACATGTCAATCACGTGGGAATCACGTGTCAATCACGTGGGAATCACGTGGGAATCACGTGGGAAGCATGTGGGAATCACGTGTGCATCACATTGGAGTCACGTGGGAATCACGTGAGAATCACGTGTCATTCATGTGGGAATCACGTGGGAATAACGTGGGAATCACGTGTGAATCACGTTGGAATCACGTGGGAATCACGTGGGAATCCCGTGTCAATCACGTGGGAATCTCGTGGGAATCACGTGTCAATCATGTGGGAATTACATGGGTATCACGTGGGAAGCACATGGGAATCACTTGTCAATCACGTGTGAATCACGTGTCAATCTGGTGGGAATCACGTTGGAGTTACGTGGGAATCACGAAGGAATCACGTAGTAATCAGGTGGGAATCACGTGTCAATCACGTGGGAATCACGTGGGAATCACTTGTCAATCACGTGGAAATCACGTGTCAATCACGTGGGAATCACGTGGGAATCACATGTCAATCACGTGGAAATCACCTGTCAATCACGTGGGAATCATGTGGGAATCACGTGGGAATCACGTGAGAATCACATGTCAATCACGTGGGAATAACGTGGGTATCATGTGTGAATCACGTGTCAATCACGTGGTAATCATGTGGGAATCAAGTGTCAATCATGTGGGAATTACATGGGTATCACTTGGGAGTCACGTGGGAATCACGTGTCAATCACGTGGGAATCAAGTGTCAATCACGTGGGAATCATGTATCAGTCATGTGGGAATTACGTGGGCATCACGTGGGAATCACGTGTCAATCTTGTGGGAATCACGTGGGAATCACGTGGAAATCACGAGGGAATCACGTGTCAATCACGTGGGAATCACGAGGGAATCACTTGGGAATCACGTGCGAACCACGTGGGAATCACGTGGGAATCAAGTATCAGTCACATGGCAATCACGTGGGAATCACGTGGGAATAACGTGTCAATCTCGTGGGAATCACGTGGGAGTCACGTGGGAATCACGTGGGAATCACGTGTCAATCCCGTGGGAGTCTCGAGGGAATCACGTGTGAATCACGTGGGAATCACGTGGGAATCACATGGGAATAACGTATCAGTCACGTGGGAATCACGTGGGAATCACGTGGGAATCACGTGTCAATCTCGTGGGAATCACGTGGGAGTCACGTGGGAATCACGTGGGAATCACATGTCAATCCCGTGGGAATCACGAGGGAATCACGTGTCAATCACGTGGGAATCACGTGGGAAGCACATGGGAAGCACGTGGGAAGCACGTGGGAATCACATATGCATCACATTGGAGTCACGTGGGAATCACGTGGGAAGCACATGGGAAGCACGTGGGAAGCACGTGGGAATCACATGTGCATCACACTGGAGTCACGTGGGAATCACGTGAGAATCACGTGACAATCACGTGGGAATCACGTGGGAATCACATGTCAATCACGTGTGAATCACGTGGGAATCACGTGAGAATCACGTGGGAATCATGTGTCAATAACGTGTTAATCACGTGGGAATCACGTGTCAATCACGTTTGAATCACATGGGAATCACGTGTGAATCACGTGGGAATCACGTGGGAATCACGTGGGAATTACGTGGGAATCACGTGTCAATCACGTGGCAGTCACGTGGGAATCACGTGTCAATCACGTGATAATCATATCGAATTCAGGTGGGAGTCACATGGTAATCACGTGGTAATCACGTTCAATCACATGGGAATTACGTGGGAATCACGTGTCATTCACGTGGTAATCACGTGGGAATCACGTGGGAATAACATGTCAATCACGTGGGAATCACGTGGGAATCACGTGTCAATCATGTGGGAATCAAGTGTGTATCACGTGTCATTCACGTGAGAATCACGTGGGAATCAAGTGGGAATAACGTGGTAATCACGTGGCAATCACGTGTCAATCACATGGGAATAATGTGCCAATCACGTGGGAATCACGTGTAAATCACGTGGGAATCGCGTGGGAATCACGTGAAAATCACATGGGAATCACGTGTCAATCACGTGAGTATCACGTGGGAATCATGTGGAAATCGCGTGTCAATCACGTGGGAATCATGTGGGAATCAGGTGGGAATCACTTGTCAATCACGTGGAAATCACATGTCAATCACGTGGGAATCACAAGGGAATCACTTGGGAATCACGTGGGAATCACGTGGGAATCACGTGGGCATCATGTGGGAATCACGGTGTCAATCTCGTGGGAATCACGTGGGAATCACGTGGAAATCACGAGGGAATCACGTGTCAATCACGGGGGAATCACGAGGGAATCACTTGGGAATCACGTGGGAATCACATGGGAATCACGTGGGAATCACGTATCAGTCACGTGGGAATCACGTGGGAATCACGTGGGAATCACGTGTCAATCTTGTGGGAATCATGTGGGAGTCACGTGGGAATCACGTGGGAATCACGTGTCAATCCCGTGGGAGTCACGAGGGAATCACGTGTCAATCACGAGGGAAGCACGTGGGAATCACGTGTCAATCACATGGGAATCACGTGGGAATCACCTGGGAATCACGTGTCAATCATGTGGGAATCACGTGGGAAACACGTGAGAATTACGTGGGAATCACGTGTCAATCATGTAGGAATCACGTGGGAATCACGTGGGAATCACGTTTCAATCACGTGGGAATAACGTGCCAATCACGTGGGAATCACATGTAAATCACGTGTCATTCACGTGGCAGTCACGTTGGAATCACGTGGGAATCACGTGTCAATCACGTGTGAATCACGTAGGAATCACTTGTCAATCACGTGGGAATCACGAGGGATAAACTTGGGAATCACGTGAGAATTATGTGGGAATCACGTGTCAATCACGTGGGAATCACGAGGGATAAACTTGGGAATCACGTGGGAATCACGTGGGAATCACGTGTCAATCACGTGGGAATCACGTGGGAATCACGTGTCAATCACGTGGCAGTCACGTGGGAATCACGTGTCAATCACGTGATAATCATATCGAATTCAAGTGGGAGTCACATGGTAATCACGTGGTAATCACGTTCAATCACATGGGAATAACGTGGGAATCACGTGTCAATCACGTGATAATCACGTGGTAATCACGTGGGAATCATGTGTCAATCACGTGGGAATCAAGTGTGTATCACGTGTCATTCACGTGAGAATCACGTGGGAATCACGTGGGAATAGCGTGGTCATCACGTGGCAATCACGTGTCAATCACATGGGAATAACGTGCCTATCACGTGGGAATCACGTTTAAATCACGTGGGAATCACGTGTCAATCACGTGAGTATCACATGGGAATCATGTGGAAATCGCGTGTCAATCACGTGGGAATCATGTGGGAATCAGGTGGGAATCAGTTGTCAATCACGTGGCAATCACGTGGGAGTCACGTGGGAATCACGTGTCAATCATGTGGAAATCACGTGTCAAACACGTGCGAATCATGTGGGAATCACGTGGGAAGCACGTGGGAATCACGCGGGAATCACGTGGGAATCACGTGTCAATCACGTGGCAATCACGTGGAAGTCACGTGGGAATCACGTGTCAATCACGTGGGAATCACGTGGGAATCAATTGTCAATCACGTGTCAATCACGTGGGAATCACGAGGGAATCACTTGGGAATCACGTGGGAATCACGTGGGAATCATTTGTCAATCACGTGGGAATCACGAGGGAATCACGTGTCAATCACGTGAGTATCACGTGGGAATCATGTGGAAATCGCGTGTCAATCACGTGGGAATAATGTGGGAATCAGGTGGGAATCACTTGTCAATCACGTTGCAATCACGTGGGAGTCACGTGTCAATCTCGTGGGAATCACTTGGGAATCACGTGGAAATCACGTGGGAATCACGTGTCAATCTCGTGGGAATCACTTGGGAATCATGTAGGAATCAAGTGGGAATCACGTGTCAATCACGTGGGAATCACGAGGGAATCACGTGGGAATCACGTGTCAATCACGTGGGAGACACGTGGGAATCACGTGTCAATCTCGTGGGAATCACTTGGGAATCACGTGGAAATCATGTGGGAATCACGTGTCAATCACGTGGGAATCACGTGGGAATCACGTGGGAATCACCTGTCAATCACGAGGGAAACACGTGGGAATCACGTGTCAATCACGTGTGAATCACGTGGAAATCACGTGAGAATCACGTGGGAATCATGTGTCAATCACGTGTCAATCACGTGGGAATCACGTGGGTATTACGTGGGATCACGTGTCAATCACGTGGGAATCACATGGGAATCACGTGTGAATCACGTGGGAATCACGTGGGAATCACGAGGGATAAACGTGGGAATCACGTGGGAATCACGTGGGAATCACGTGTCAATCACGTGGGAATCACGTGGGAATCACGTGTCAATCACGTGGCAGTCACGTGGGAATCACGTGGCAGTCACGTGGGAATCAAGTGTGAATCAAGTGTCAGTCACTTGTGAATCACGTGGTAATCACGTATCAGTCACGTGGGAATCACGTGGAAATCACGTGCGAATCACGTGGGAATCACGTGTCAATCTCATGGGAATCACGAGGGAATCACGTGAGAATCACGTGGGAATCACGTGGGAATCATGTGGGAATCACGTATCAGACAAGTGGGAATCTCGTGGGAATTACGTGGGAATCACGTGGGAATCACGTGTCAATCTCGTGGGAATCACGAGGGAATCACGTAGGAATCACGTGGGAATCACGTGTCAATCACGTGGTTATCACGAGGGAATCACGTGGGAATCACGTGGGAATCACGTGTCAGTCACGTGGGCATCACGTGTGAATCACGTGGGAATCACGTGGGAATCACGTGTCAATCTCGTGGGAATCAAGTGGGAATCACGTGGAAATCACGTGTCAGTCACTTGGGAATCACGTTGGAATCACGTATCAGTCACGTGGGAATCATGTGGGAATCACGTATCAGTCACGTGGGAGTTACGTGGGAATCACGTGCGAATCACGTGGGAATCACGTGTCAATCTCGTGGGAATCACGAGGGAATCACATGAGAATCACGTGGGAATCACGTGGGAATCGCGTGGGAATCACGTGGGAATCACGTATCAGACTAGTGGGAATCACATGGGAATTACGTGGGAATCACATGGGAATCACGTGAGAATCACGTGGGAATCACGTGTCAATCACGTGTCAATCACTTGGGAATCACGTGGGAATCACTTGGGAATCACGTGCGAAACATGTGGGAATCACGTGTCAATCACGTGGGAATCACGTGAGAATCACGTGGGAATCACGTGTCAATCACTTGTCAATCACGTTGGAATCACGTGGGAATCACTTGGGAATCACGTGCAAAACACGTGGGAAACACGTGTCAATCTCATGGGAATCATGAAGGAATCACGTGAGAATCACGTGTCAATCTCGTGGGAATCACTTGTGAAACTCATAGGAATCACGTGGGAATCACGTGTCAATCACGTGAGAATCACGAGGGAATCACGTGGGAATTTCGTGTCAATCACGTGGGAATCGCGTGGGAATCACTTGGGAATCACGTGTCAATCACGTCGGATTCACGTGGGTATTACGTGGGAATCACCTGTCAGTCACGTGGGAACCACATGGGAATCACGTGTGAATCACGTGGGAATCACGTGGGAATCACGAGGGATAAACGTGGGAATCACTTGGGATTCACGTGGGAATCACGTGTCAATCACGTGGGAATCACGTGGGAATCACGTGTACATCACGTGGCAGTCACGTGGGAATCACGTGTCAATCACGTGAGTATCACGTGGGAATCACTTGGAAAACACGTGTCTATCACTTGGGAATCCCATGGGAATCACGTGGGAATCACTTGTCAATCCCGTGGGAATCACTTGGGAATCACGTGGGAATCATGTGTTAATTACGTGGGAATCACGTGGGAATCACGTGGGAATCTCGTGTCAATCACGTAGGAATCACGTGGGAATCACGTGTCAATCACGTGGGAATCAAGTGTGTATCACGTGTCATTCATGTGAGAATCACGTGGGAATCACGTGGGAATAACGTGGTAATCACGTGGCAATCACGTGTCAATCACATGGGAATAACGTGCCAATCACGTGGGAATCACGTTTAAATCACGTGGGAATCACGTGGGAATCACGTGAAAATCACATGGGAATCACGTGTCAATCACGTGAGTATCACGTGGGAATCATGTGGAAATCGCGTGTCAATCACGTGGGAATCATTTGGGAATCAAGTGGGAATCACTTGTCAATCACGTGGCAATCACGTGGGAGTCACATGGGAATCACGTGTCAATCACGTGGGAATCACGAGGGAATCACTTGGGAATCACGTGGGAATCACATGGGAATCATGTGGGAATCACGTGTCAATCTCGTGGGAATCACGTGGGAATCACATGGAAATCACGAGGGAATCCCGTGTCAATCACGTGGGAATCACGTGGGATCACGTGTCAATCAGGTGGGAAACACGTGGGAATCACGTGTCAATCTCGTTGGAATCACTTCGAAAACGCGTGTCAATCACTTGGGAATCCCATGGGAATCACGTGGGAATCACTTGTCAATCACGTAGGAATCACGTGGGAATCACGTGGGAATTACGTGTCAATCACGTGGGAATCACGTGTCAATCACGTGGGAATCACGTGGGAAGAAATCAGGTGTCAATCACGTTGGAATCACGAGGGAATCACGTGTCAATCACGTGGGAATCACGTGAGAATCACGTGTCAATCACGTGGAAATCACGTGGGAATCACGTGTCATTCACGTGGGAATAACGTGGAAATCAAGTGTCAATCACGTGGGAATCACCTGGGAATCACGTGGGAATCACGTGTAAATCAAGTGGGTATCACGTGGGAATCACGTGGGAATCACGTGTCAATCACGTGGGAAACACGTGGAATCACTTGTCAATCACATGGGAATCAAGAGGGTGTCATGCGGGAATCACGTGTGAATCACGTGTCAATCACATGGGAATCACGTACGAATCACGTGTCAATCACGTGGGAATCACGTGGGAATCACGGGTCATTCACGTGGGAATCACGAGGGAATCATGTGTCAATCACGTGGGAACCACGTGTCAATCACGTGGGAATCACGTGAGAATCACGTGGGAATCACGTGTGAATCACGGGTCAATCACATGGGAATCACTTGGGTATCACCTGGGAATCACGTCTCAATCACGTGGACATCACGTGGTAATCACGTGGGAATCACGTGGAAATGAAGTGTGAACCACGTGAAAATTACGTGGGAATCACGTGGGAGTCACGTGGGAATCACGTGTCAATCGCGTGGGACTCACGTGGGAATCACGTGGGAGTCACCTGGGAATTACGTGTCAATCACGTGGGAATCACGTGGGAATCACGTGTAAATCACGGGGAATCACGTGTGAATCACGTGTCAATCACGTGGGAATCACGTGGGAATCACGTGGGAATCACGTGTCAATCACGTGGGAATCACGTGGGAATCAAGTGTGAATCACATGAAAATTACGTGGGAATCACGTGGGAATCATGTGGAAATCACGTGGGAATCACGTGGGAAGCACGTGGGAATCACGTGGAAATCACGTGTCAATCACGTGGGAATCACGTGGGAATCATGTGGAAATCACTTGTGAATCACGAGTCAATCACGTGGGAATCACGATGGAATAACGTGGGAATCACGAGGGAATCACGTTTGAATCACGTGTCAATCACGTGGGAATCACGGGGGAATCACTTGTGAATCACATGTCAATCTCGTTGGGAATCAAGTGGGAATCTCGTGGGAATAAAGTGGCAACCACGTGCAAATCACATGGGAATCAAGCATCAATCACGTGGGAATCACGTGGGATTCACGTGGGAATCTCCTGAGAAACACGTGGTAATCACGTGGGAATCACGTGGGAATCACGTGTCAATCACGTGGGAATCAGGTGGTAATCATGTGTCAATCACGTGTCATTCACGTGGGAATCACGTGGGAATCACATGGGAATCATGCGTCAATCACGTGGGAATGACGTGGAAGTCACGTGGGAATCACGTGGGAATCACGTGGGAATCACATGGGAATCATGCGTCAATCACGTGGGAATGACATGGAAGTCACGTGGGAGTCACGTGGGAATCACGTGGTAATCACGTGGAAATCACCTGGGAATCACGTGTCAATCACGTGGGAGTCACATGGGAATCACGTGTCAATCACGAGGGAATCACGTGGGAATCACGTGGGAATCACGTGTCGATCACATGGGAATCACGTGGGAATCACGTGTCAATCACGTGGGAATCATGTGGGAATCACGTGGGAATAACGTGTCAATCACGTGGGAACCACGTGTCAATTACGTTGGAATCACGTGGGAATCACGTGTCATTCACTTGGGAATCACGTGGGAATCACGTGGGCATCACGTGGGAATCATTTGGGAATCACGTGTCAATCACGTTGGAATCACTTGGGAATCACGTGTCAATCACTTGGGAATCACGTGAGAATCACGTGGGCATCACGTGGGAATCAAGTGTGAATCACGTGACACGCACGTGGGAATCACGTGGGAATCACGTGGTAATCATGTGGAAATCACGTGTTAATCACGTGACAATCACGTGGGAATCACGTGAGAATCACGTGGGATTCACATGGGAATCACGTGTCAATCGCGTGGGACTCATGTGGGAATCACGTGGGAATCATGTGGGAATCACGTATCATTCACGTGGGAATCACTAGGGAATGACGTGTCAATCACGTGGGAATCACGTGGGAATCACGTGGGCATCCCGTGGGAATGACGTGACATTCATTTGGGACTCATGTGGGAATCACGTGAGAATCACGTGGGAATCACGTGTGAATCACGTGGGAATCACGTGGGATTCACGTGTCAATCACTTGTCAATCACGTGGGAATCACGTGGGAATCACGTGTCGTTTACGTGGGAATCACGTGGGAATCACGTGTCAATCACGTGGGAATCACGTGGGATTCACGTGTCAATCACTTGTCAATCACGTGGGAATCACGTGGGAATCACGTGTCAATCACGTGGGATTCCCGTGGGAATCACGTGTCAATCACGTGGGAATCACCAGGGTATCACGTGGAAATCACGTGGGAATCACGTGTCAATCACGTGTCAATCATGTGGGAATCTCGTGGGAATCAGGTGGGAATCACGTGTCAATCACGTGGAATTCACGTGGGAATCACGTGGGAATCACGTGGGAATCACGTGTCAATCACGTGGGAATCACTTGGGAATCTCATGGGAATCACGTGTCAATCACATGGGAATCACGTTGGAATCACGATTCAATCACGTGGGAATCACGTGGAAATCAGGTGTCAATCACGTTGGAATCACGAGGGAATCACGTGTCAATCACGTGGGAATCACGTGGGAATCTCGTGGGAATCAGGTGGGAATCACGTGTCAATCACGTGGAATTCACGTGGGAATCACGTGGGAATCATGTGGGAATCACGTGTCAATCACGTGGGGATCACGTGGGAATCACGTGGGAATCACGTGACATTCACGTGGGAATCACGTGGGAATCACGTGTCAATCACGTGGGAATCACGTGGAAATCACGTGGTAATCACGTGTCATTCACGTGGGAATCACGTGGAAATCAAGTGTCAATCACGTGGGAATCACCTGGGAATCACGTGGGAATCACGTGGGAATCATGTGTCAATCAAGTGGGTATCTCGTGGGAATCACGTGGGAATCACGTGTCAATCACGTTGGAATCACGTGGGAATCACTTGTCAATCACGTGGGAAACCCGTAGGAATCACGTGGGAATCAAGTGTGAATCACGTGAAAATCACGTGGGAATCCCGTGGGAATCACGTGGGAATCAAGTATGAATCACGTGAAAATCACGTGGGAATCACGTGGGAATCACGTGTCAATCTCGTGGGAATCACGTGGGAATCACGTGACAATCATTTGGGAACCACGTGGGAATCACGTGGGAATCTCGAGTCCATCATGTGGGAATCACGTGGGAATCACGTGTCAATCGCGTGGGAATCACGTGGGAATCACCTGGGAATCACGTGTCAATATCGTGGGAATCACGTGTGAATCACGTGTGAATGACGTGTCAATCACATGGGAATCACCTGGGAATCACCTGGGAATCACGTGTCAATCACGTGGGAATCACGTGGGAATCACATGGGAATGACGTGGAAATGAAGTGTGAATCACGTGAAAATTACGTGGGAATCACGTGGGAATCACGTGGAAATCACGTGTCAATCGCGTGGGAATCACGTGGGTATCACGCGTCAATCACGTGGGAATCACATGGGAATCACGTGTCAATCACGTGAGAGTCACGTGGGAATCACGTGTGAAGCACGTGGGAATCAGGTGTCAATCACGTGGGAATCACGTGGGAATCACGTGAGAATCACGTGGGAATCACGTGGGAATCATGCGTCAATCACGTGGGAATCACGTGTGATTCACGTGGGAATCACGTGGGAATCACGTGTCAATCACGTGGGAATCACGTGGGAATCACGTGTCAATCACTAGTCAATCACGTGGGAATCACGTGGGTATCACGTGTCAATCACGTGTCAATCACGTGGGATTCCCGTGTGAATCACGTGTCAATCACGTGGGAATCATGTGGAAATCAGGTGTCTGGAATCACGAGGGAATCACGTGTCAATCACGTGGGAATCACGTGAGAATCACGTGTCAATCACGTGGGAATCACGTGGAAATCAGGTGTCAATCACGTTGGAATCACGAGGGAATCACGTGTCAATCACGTGGGAATCACGTGGGAATCTCGTGGGAATCAGGTGGGAATCACGTGTCAATCACATGGAATTCATGTGGGAATCACGTGGGAATCACGAGGGAATCACGTGTCAATCACGTGGGAATCACGTGGGAATCACGTGGGAATCACGTGTCAATCACGAGGGAATCACGTGTCAATCACGTGAGAATCACGTGGGAATCACGTGTGAAGCACGTGGGAATCAGGTGTCAATCACGTTGGAATCACGTGGGAATCACGTGAGAATGATGTGGGAATCACGTGGCAATCACGTGGGAATCATGCGTCAATCACGTGGGAATCACGTGTCATTCACTTGGGAATCACGTGGGAATCACGTGTCAATCACGTGGGAATCACGGGGGAATCATGTGTCAATCACTTGTCAATCACGTGGGAATCACGTGGGATTCACGTGTCAATCACGTGGGATTCCCGTGGGAATCACGTGTCAATCACGTGTCAATCCCGTGGGAATCACGTGGGAATCACGTGTCAATCACGTGGGAATCTCGTGGGAATCAGGTGGGAATCACGTGTTAATCACGTGGAATTCACGTGGGAATCACGTGGGAATCACGTGTCAATCACGTGGGAATCACTTGGGAATCTCATGGGAATCACGTGTCAATCACATGGGAATCACGTGGGAATCAAGTGTCAATCACGTGGGAATCACGTGGAAATCAGGTGTCAATCACGTTGGAATCACGAGGGAATCACGTGTCAATCACGTGGGAATCACGTGGGAATCTCGTGGGAATCAGGTGGGAATCACGTGTCAATCACGTGGGAATCACGTGGGAATCATGCGTCAATCACGTGGGAATCACATGTGATTCACGTGGGAATCACGTGGGAATCACGTGTCAATCACGTGGGAATCACGTGGGAATCACGTGTCAATCACTAGTCAATCACGTGGGAATCACATGTGTATCACGTGTCAATCACGTGTCAATCACGTGGGATTCCCGTGTGAATCACGTGTCAATCACGTGGGAATCACGTGGAAATCAGGTGTCTGGAATCACGAGGGTATCACGTGTCAATCACGTGGGAATCACGTGAGAATCACGTGTCAATCACGTGGGAATCACGTGGAAATCAGGTGTCAATCACGTTGGAATCACGAGAGAATCACGTGTCAATCACGTGGGAATCTCGTGGGAATCAGGTGGGAATCACGTGTCAATCACGTGGAATTCACGTGGGAATCACGTGGGAATCACGAGGGAATCACGTGTCAATCACGTGGGAATCATGTGGGAATCACGTGGGAATCACGTGTCAATCACGTGGGAATCACGTGTCAATCCCCTGAGAATCACGTGGGAATCACGTGTGAAGCACGTGGGAATCAGGTGTCAATCACGTTGGAATGACGTGGGAATCACGTGAGAATGATGTGGGAATCACGTGACAATCACGTGGGAATCATGCGTCAATCACGTGGGAATCACGTGTCATTCACTTGGGAATCACGTGGGAATCACTTGTCAATCACGTGGGAATCACGGGGGAATCACGTGTCAATCACTTGTCAATCACGTGGGAATCACGTGGGAATCACGTGTCAATCTCGTTGGGAATCAAGTGGGAATCTCGTGGGAATAAAGTGGCAACCACGTGCGAATCACATGGGAATCAAGCATCAATCACGTGGGAATCACGTGGGAGTCACGTGGGAATCTCCTGAGAAACACGTGGGAATCACGTGGGAATCACGTGGGAATCACGTGTCAATCACGTGGGAATCAGGTGGTAATCATGTGTCAATCACGTGTCATTCACGTGGGAATCACGTGGGAATCACATGGGAATCATGCGTCAATCACGTGGGAATGACGTGGAAGTCACGTGGGAATCACGTGGGAATCACGTGGGAATCACATGGGAATCATGCGTCAATCACGTGGGAATGACATGGAAGTCACGTGGGAGTCACGTGGGAATCACGTGGTAATCACGTGGAAATCACCTGGGAATCACGTGTCAATCACGTGGGAGTCACATGGGAATCACGTGTCAATCACGAGGGAATCACGTGGGAATCACGTGGGAATCACGTGTCAATCACATGGGAATCACGTGGGAATCACGTGTCAATCACGTGGGAATCATGTGGGAATCTCGTGGGAAACAATTTGGAATCACGTGTCAATCACGTGGGAATCACGTGGGAATAACGTGTCAATCACGTGGGAACCACGTGTCAATTACGTTGGAATCACGTGGGAATCACGTGTCATTCACGTGGGAATCACGTGGGAATCACGTGGGCATCACGTGGGAATCATTTGGGAATCACGTGTCAATCACGTTGGAATCACTTGGGAATCACGTTTCAATCACTTGGGAATCACGTGAGAATCACGTGGGCATCACGTGGGAATCAAGTGTGAATCACGTGACACGCACGTGGGAATCACGTGGGAATCACGTGGTAATCATGTGGAAATCACGTGTTAATCACGTGACAATCACGTGGGAATCACGTGAGAATCTCGTGGGATTCACATGGGAATCACGTGTCAATCGCGTGGGACTCATGTGGGAATCACGTGGGAATCATGTGGGAATCACGTATCATTCACGTGGGAATCACTAGGGAATGACGTGTCAATCACGTGGGAATCACGTGGGAATCACGTGGGCATCCCGTGGGAATGACGTGACATTCATTTGGGACTCATGTGGGAATCACGTGAGAATCACGTGGGAATCACGTGTGAATCACGTGGGAATCACGTGAATCACGTGAAAATTACGTGTGAATCACGTGTGAATCACGTGGGAATCACGTGTCTATCGCGTGGGAATCACGTGGGAATCACCTTGGAATCACGTGTCAATCACGTGGAAATCACGTAGGCATCACGAGGGAATCCCGTGGGAATCACGTGGAAATCACGTGTCAATCTCGTGTGAATCACGTGGGAATCACGTGACAATCATTTGGGAATCACGTGGGTATCACGTTGGAATCTCGTCTCCATCATGTGGGAATCACGTGGGAGTCACGTGGGAATAACATGGGAATCACGTGTCAATCACATGGGTATCATGTAGGAATCACGTGTCAATCACGTGGGAATCACGTGGGAATCACGTGTCAATCACATGGAATTCACATGGGAATCACGTGGCAATCACCTGGGAATCATGCATCATTCACCTGGAAATCACGTGGGAGTCACTTGGGAATCACGTGGGAATCACGTGGGAATCACGTGGTAATCACGTGGGAATCTCGTGGGAATCAGGAGGGAATCACGTGGGAATCACCAGGGAATAACGTGGGAATCTCGTGGGAATCACGTGGGAATCATGTGTCAATTGCGTGGGAATCACGTGGAAATCAAGTGTGAATCATGTGAAAATCAAGTGGGAATCACGTGGGAATCACGTGTCAATCACGTGGGAATCACTTGGGAATCTCATGGGAATCATGTGGAAATCACGTGTCAATCACGTGGGAATCACGTGGGAATCACTTGGGAATCACGTGTCAATCACGTGGGAATCACGTGGTAATCACGTGGGAATCACGTGGGAATCAAGTGTGAACCACGTGAAAATTACGTGGGAATCACGTGGGAGTCACGTGGGAATCACGTGTCAATCGCGTGGGACTCACGTGGGAATCACGTGGGAATCACCTGGGAATTACGTGTCAATCACATGGGAATCACGTGGGAATCACGTGTCAATCACGTGGGAATCACGTGTGAATCACGTGTCAATCACGTGGGAATCACGTGGGAATCACGTGGGAATCACGTGTCAATCACGTGGGAATCACATGGGAATCAAGTGTGAATCACGTGAAAATTACGTGGGAATCACGTGGGAATCACCTGGGAATCACGTCTCAATATAGTGGGAATCACGTGGGAATCACTTGTGAATCACGTGTCAATCACGTGGGAATCACGTGGGAAACAATTGGGAATCACGTGTCAATCAGGTGGGAATCACGTGGGAATCACGTGGAAATCACGTGGGAATCAAATTTGAATCAAGTGAAAATTACGTGGGAATCACGTGGGAATCACGTGGGAATCACGTGTCAATCACGTGGGAATCACGTGGAAATCACGTGGGAATCACGTGTCATTCACGTGGGAATAACGTGGAAATCAAGTGTCAATCACGTGGGAATCACCTGGGAATCACGTGGGAATCACGTGGGAATCGTGTGTCAATCAAGTGGGTATCACGTGGGAATCACGTGGGAATCACGTGTCAATCACGTGGGAAACACGTGGAATCACTTGTCAATCACATGGGAATCACGAGGGTGTCATGTGGGAATCACGTGGGAATCACGTGTCAATCACATGGGAATCACGTAGAAATCACGTGTCAATCACCTGGGAATCACGTGGGAATCACGTGTTATTCATGTGGGAATCACGAGGGAATCACGTGTCAATCACGTGGGAATCACGTGTGAATTACGTGTCAATCACTTGGGAATCACCTGGGAATCACCTGGGGATCACGTGTCAATCACGTGGGAATCACGTGGGAATCACATGGGAATCACGTGGAAATGAAGTGTAAATCACGTGAAAATTACGTGAGAATCACGTGGGAATCACGTGGGAATCACGTGTCAATCGCGTGGGAATCACGTGGGTATCACGCGTCAATCACGTGGGAATCACATGGGAATTCCGTGTCAATCACGTGAGAATCACGTGTGAAGCATGTGGGAATCAGGTGTCAATCACGTTGGAATCACGAGGGAATCACGTGAGAATGATGTGGGAATCACGTGGGAATCACGTGGGAATCATGCGTCAATCACGTGGGAATCACGTGTCGTTTACGTGTCAATCACGTGGGAATCACCAGGGGATCACGTGGAAATCACGTGGGAATCACGTGTCAATCACGTGTCAATCATGTGGGAATCTCGTGGGAATCAGGTGGGAATCACGTGTCAATCACGTGGAATTCACGTGGGAATCACGTGGGAATCACGTGGGAATCACGTGTCAATCACGTGGGAATCACTTGGGAATCTCATGGGAATCACGTGTCAATCACATGGGAATCACGTTGGAATCACGATTCAATCACGTGGGAATCACGTGGAAATCAGGTGTCAATCACGTTGGAATCATGAGGGAATCACGTGTCAATCACGTGGGAATCACGTGGGAATCTCGTGGGAATCAGGTGGGAATCACGTGTCAATCACGTGGAATTCACGTGGGAATCACGTGGGAATCATGTGGGAATCACGTGTCAATCATGTGGGAATCACGTGTTAATCACGTGGGGATCACGTGGGAATCACGTGGGAATCACGTGACATTCACGTGGGAATCACGTGGGAATCACGTGTCAATCACGTGGGAATCACGTGGAAATCACGTGGTAATCACGTGTCATTCACGTGGGAATCACGTGGAAATCAAGTGTCAATCACGTGGGAATCACCTGGGAATCACGTGGGAATCACGTGGGAATCATGTGTCAATCAAGTGGGTATCTCGTGGGAATCACGTGGGAATCACGTGTCAATCACGTTGGAATCACGTGGGAATCACTTGTCAATCACGTGGGAAACCCGTAGGAATCACGTGGGAATCAAGTGTGAATCACGTGAAAATCACGTGGGAATCCCGTGGGAATCACGTGGGAATCAAGTATGAATCACGTGAAAATCACGTGGGAATCACGTGGGAATCACGTGTCAATCTCGTGGGAATCACGTGGGAATCACGTGACAATCATTTGGGAATCACCTGGGAATCACCTGGGGATCACGTATCAATCACGTGGGAATCACGTGGGAATCACATGGGAATCACGTGGAAATGAAGTGTAAATCACGTGAAAATTACGTGAGAATCACTTGGGAATCACGTGGGAATCACGTGTCAATCGCGTGGGAATCACGTGGGTATCACGCGTCAATCACGTGGGAATCACATGGGAATTCCGTGTCAATCACGTGAGAATCACGTGTGAAGCATGTGGGAATCAGGTGTCAATCACGTTGGAATCACGAGGGAATCACGTGAGAATGATGTGGGAATCACGTGGGAATCACGTGGGAATCATGCGTCAATCACGTGGGAATCACGTGTCGTTTACGTGGGAATCACGTGGGAATCACGTGTCAATCACGTGGGAATCACGTGGGATTCACGTGTCAATCACTTGTCAATCACGTGGGAATCTCGAGTCCATCATGTGGGAATCACGTGGGAATCACGTGTCAATCGCGTGGGAATCACGTGGGAATCACCTGGGAATCACGTGTCAATATCGTGGGAATCACGTGTGAATCACGTGTGAATGACGTGTCAATCACATGGAAATCACCTGGGAATCACCTGGGAATCACGTGTCAATCACGTGGGAATCACGTGGGAATCACATGGGAATGACGTGCAAATGAATTGTGAATCACGTGAAAATTACGTGGGAATCACGTGGGAATCACGTGGAAATCACGTGTCAATCGCGTGGGAATCACGTGGGTATCACGCGTCAATCACGTGGGAATCACATGGGAATCACGTGTCAATCACGTGAGAGTCACGTGGGAATCACGTGTGAAGCACGTGGGAATCAGGTGTCAATCACGTGGGAATCACGTGGGAATCACGTGGGAATCACGTGGGAATCACGTGGGAATCATGCGTCAATCACGTGGGAATCACGTGTGATTCACGTGGGAATCACGTGGGAATCACGTGTCAATCACGTGGGAATCACGTGGGAATCACGTGTCAATCACTAGTCAATCACGTGGGAATCACGTGGGTATCACGTGTCAATCACGTGTCAATCACGTGGGATTCCCGTGTGAATCACGTGTCAATCACGTGGGAATCACGTGGAAATCAGGTGTCTGGAATCACGAGGGTATCACGTGTCAATCACGTGGGAATCACGTGAGAATCACGTGTCAATCACGTGGGAATCACGTGGAAATCAGGTGTCAATCACGTTGGAATCACGAGGGAATCACGTGTCAATCACGTGGGAATCTCGTGGGAATCAGGTGGGAATCACGTGTCAATCACGTGGAATTCACGTGGGAATCACGTGGGAATCACGAGGGAATCACGTGTCAATCACGTGGGAATCATGTGGGAATCACGTGGGAATCACGTGTCAATCACGTGGGAATCACGTGTCAATCCCCTGAGAATCACGTGGGAATCACGTGTGAAGCACGTGGGAATCAGGTGTCAATCACGTTGGAATGACGTGGGAATCACGTGAGAATGATGTGGGAATCACGTGACAATCACGTGGGAATCATGCGTCAATCACGTGGGAATCACGTGTCATTCACTTGGGAATCACGTGGGAATCACGTGTCAATCACGTGGGAATCACGGGGGAATCACGTGTCAATCACTTGTCAATCACGTGGGAATCACGTGGGAATCACGTGTCAATCACGTGGGATTCCCGTGGGAATCACGTGTCAATCACGTGTCAATCCCGTGGGAATCACGTGGGAATCACGTGTCAATCACGTGGGAATCTCGTGGGAATCAGGTGGGAATCACGTGTTAATCATGTGGAATTCACGTGGGAATCACGTGGGAATCACGTGGGAATCACGTGTCCATCACGTGGGAATCACTTGGGAATCTCGTGGGAATCACGTGTCAATCACATGGGAATCACGTGGGAATCAACTGTCAATCACGTGGGAATCACGTGTAAATCAGGTGTCAATCACGTTGGAATCACGAGAGAATCACGTGTCAATCACGTGGGAATCACGTGGGAATCTCGTGGGAATCAGGTGGGAATCACGTGTCAACCACATGGAATTCACGTGGAAATCACGTGGGAATCACGTGGGAATCACGTGTCAATCACGTGGGAATCACGTGGGAATCACGTGTCAATCGCGTGGGAATCACCTGGGAATCACGTGTCAATATCGTGGGAATCACGTGTGAATCACGTGTGAATTACGTGTCAATCACATGGAAATCACCTGGGAATCACCTGGGAATCACGTGTCAATCACGTGGGAATCACGTGGGAATCACATGGGAATTACGTGGAAATGCAGTGTGAATCACGTGAAAATTACGTGGGAATCACGTGGGAATCACGTGGGAATCACGTGTCAATCGCGTGGGAATCACGTGGCTATCACGCGTCAATCACGTGGGAATCACATGGGAATCACGTGTCAATTACATGAGAATCACGTGGGAATCACGTATGAAGCACGTGGGAATCAGGTGTCAATCACGTTGGAATCACGTAAGAACCACGTGAGAATGACGTGGGAATCACGTGGGAATCACGTGGGAATCATGCGTCCATCACGTGGGAATAACGTGTCATTCACGTGGGAATCACGTGGGAATCACTTGTCAGTCACTTGTCAATTACGTGGGAATCACGTGGGAATCACGTGTCAATGACGTGGGAATCATGTGGGAATCACGTGTCAATCACGTGGAAATCAGGTGTCAATCACGTTGGAATCACGAGGGAATCACGTGTCAATCACGTGGGAATCACGTGGGAATCTCGTGGGAATCAGGTGGGAATCACGTGTCAATCACATGGAATTCACGTGGGAATCACGTGGGAATCACGTGGGAATCACGTGTCAATCACGTGGGAATCACGTGGGAATCACGTGTCAATCGCGTGGGAATCACGTGGGAATCACCTGGGAATCACGTGTCAATATCGTGGGAATCACGTGTGAATCACGTGTGAATGACATGTCAATCACATGGGAATCACCTGGGAATCACCTGGGAATCACGTGTCAATCACGTAGGAATCACGTGGGAATTACATGGGAATGACGTGGAAATGAAGTGTGAATCACGTGAAAATTACGTGGGAATCACGTGGGAATCACGTGGAAATCACGTGTCAATCGCGTGGGAATCACGTGGGTATCACGCGTCAACCACGTGGGAATCACATGGGAATCACGTGTCAATCACGTGAGAATCACGTGGGAATCACGTGTGAAGCACGTGGGAATCAGGTGTCAATCACGTGGGAATCACGTGGGAATCACGTGGGAATCACGTGGGAATCATGCGTGAATCACGTGGGAATCACGTGGGAATCACGTGGCAATCACGTGGGAATCACGTGGGAATCACGTGTCAATCACTAGTCAATCACGTGGGAATCACGTGGGTATCACGTGTCAATCACGTGTCAATCACGTGGGATTCCCATCTGAATCACGTGTCAATCACGTGGGAATCACGTGGAAATCAGGTGTCTGGAATCACGAGGGTATCACGTGTCAATCACGTGGGAATCACGTGAGAATCACGTGTCAATCACGTGGGAATCACGTGGAAATCAGGTGTCAATCACGTTGGAATCAGGTGGGAATCACGTGTCAATCACGTGGAATTCACGTGGGAATCACGTGGGAATCACGAGGGAATCACGTGTCAATCACGTGGGAATCACGTGTCAATCACGTGGGAATCATGTGTCAATCACGTGAGAATCACGTGGGAATCACGTGTGAAGCAAGTGGGAATCAGGTGTCAATCACGTTGGAATCACGTGGGAATCACGTGAAAATGATGTGGGAATCACGTGGCAATCACGTGGGAATCATGCGTCAATCACGTGGGAATCACGTGTCATTCACTTGGGAATCACGTGGGAATCACGTGTCAATCCCGTGGGAATCACGTGGGAATCACGTGTCAATCACGTGGGATTCCCGTGGGAATCACGTGTCAATCACGTGTCAATCCCGTGGGAATCACGTGGGAATCACGTGTCAATCACGTGGGAATCTCGTGGGAATCAGGTGGGAATCACGTGTTAATCACGTGGAATTCACGTGGGAATCACGGGGGAATCACGTGTCAATCACTTGTCAATCACGTGGGAATCACGTGGGAATCACGTGTCAATCACGTGGGATTCCCGTGGGAATCACGTGTCAATCACGTGTCAATCCCGTGGGAATCACGTGGGAATCACGTGTCAATCACGTGGGAATCTCGTGGGAATCAGGTGGGAATCACGTGTTAATCACTTGGAATTCACGTGGGAATCACGTGGGAATCACGTGGGAATCACGTGTCAATCACGTGGGAATCACTTGGGAATCTCATGGGAATCACGTGTCAATCACATGGGAATCACGTGGGAATCAAGTGTCAATCACGTGGGAATCACGTGGAAATCAGGTGTCAATCACGTTGGAATCACGAGGGAATCACGTGTCAATCACGTGGGAATCACGTGGGAATCTCGTGGGAATCAGGTGGGAATCACGTGTCAATCACATGGAATTCACGTGGGAATCACGTGGGAATCACGTGGGAATCACGTGTCAATCACGTGGGAATCACGTGGGAATCACGTGTCAATCGCGTGGGAATCACGTGGGAATCACCTGGGAATCACGTGTCAATATCGTGGGAATCACGTGTGAATCACGTGTGAATTACGTGTCAATCACATGGAAATCACCTGGGAATCACGTGTCAATCACGTGGGAATCACGTGGGAATCACATGGGAATTACGTGGAAATACAGTGTGAATCACGTGAAAATTACGTGGGAATCACGTGGGAATCACGTGGGAATCACGTGTCAATCGCGTGGGAATCACGTGGCTATCACGCGTCAATCACGTGGGAATCACATGGGAATCTCGTGTCAATCACATGAGAATCACGTGGGAATCACGTATGAAGCACGTGGGAATCAGGTGTCAATCACGTTGGAATCACGTAAGAATCACGTGAGAATGACGTGGGAATCACGTGGGAATCACGTGGGAATCATGCGTCCATCACGTGGGAATAACGTGTCATTCACGTGGGAATCACGTGGGAATCACTTGTCAATCACGTGGGAATCACATGGGAATCACGTGTCAGTCACTTGTCAATCACGTGTCAATCACGTGGGAATCATGTCGGAATCACGTGGGAGTCACGTGGGAATCATGTGGGAATCACGTGGGAATCACGTGTCAATCACGTGGGAATCACGTGGGAATCACGTGGGAATCACATGTCAATATCGTGGGAAACACGTGGGAATCACGTGGGAATCACGTGGGAATCACGTGTCAATCACGTGGGATTCACGAGGGAGTCATGTTGGAATCACGTGTCATTCACATGGGAATCACGTGGGAATCACGTGTCAATCACGTGGGAATCACGGGGAAATTACGTGGGAATCACGTGGGAATCACATTGGAATCCGGTGGGAACCACGTGTCAATCACGTGGGAATCACGTGGGAGTTATGTTGGAATCACATAAGAGTAACGTGGGAATCACGTGTCAATCACATGGGAATCACGTGGGAAACTCGTGGGAATTACTTGGTAATCACGTGGGAATCACGTGTTAATCACGCGCGAATCAAGTTGGAATCATGTGTCAATCACGTGGGAGTCATGTGGGAATCACGTCTCAGTCACGTTGGACTCACGTGAGAATCACGTGGGAATCACGTGGGAATCACGTGTCAATCACGTGGGAATCACGTGTCAATCACGTGGGAATCCCGTGGGAATCACGTTTCAAACATGTGGGAATTACGTGGGAATCATGCGTCAATCAACTGGGAATCACGTGGGTGTCACGTGGGAATCACGTGGGAATCACGTGGGAATCACGTGTTATTCACATGGAAATCACTTGGGAATCACGTGTCAATCACTTGGGAATCACGTGGGAATCACGGTGGAATCACGTGTCAATCACGTGGGAATCACGTGGGAAGCACGTGTGAAGCACGTGGGAATTAGGTGTCAATCACGTGGGAATCACGTGAGAATGACGTGGGAATCACGTGGGAATCACGTGGGGATCACGTGGGTATCACGTGGGAATCACGTGTCAATCACGTGTCAATCACGTGGGAATCACGTGGGAATCTCGTGGGAATCACGTGTCATTCACGTTGGAATCACGTGTGAATCACGTGGGAATAAAGTGTGAATCACGTGGAAATTACGTGTGAATCACGTGGGAATCACGTGGGAATCACGTGTCTATCACGTGGAAATCACGTGGGAATCACCTCGGAATCACGTGTTAATCACGTGGAAATCACGTAGGCATCACGAGGGAATCATCTTGGAATCACGTGTCAATCACGTTGGAATCACGTGGAAATCACGTGGGAATCACTTGTCAATCACGTGGGAATCCCGTGGGAATCCCGTGGGAATCACGTGGAAATCACGTTTCAATCTGGTGTGAATCACGTGGGAATCACGTGACAATCATTTGGGAATCACGTGGGAATCACGTTGGAATCTCGTCTCCATCATGTGGGAATCACGTGGGAATAACATGGGAATCACGTGTCAATCACATGGGAATCACGTAGGAATCACGTGTCAATCATGTGGGAATCACGTGGGAATCACGTGTCAATGACATGGAATTCACATGGGAATCACGTGGGAATCACGTGGGAATCATGCATCATTCACCTGGAAATCACGTGGGAGTCACGTGGGAATCACGTGGTAATCACGTGGGAATCTCGTGGGAATCAGGTGGGAATCACGTGGGAATCACCTGGGAATCACGTGTCAATCACGTGGGAATCACGTGGGAATCACGTGGGAATCACGTGGGAATCAAGTGTCAATTGCGTGGGAATCACGTGGAAATCAAGTGTGAATCATGTGAAAATTACGTGGGAATCACGTGGGAATCACGTGGGAATCACTCGGGAATCATGTGTCAATCACGTGGGAATCACGTGGGAATCAAGTGTGAATCACGTGAAAGTTACGTGGGGATCACGTGGGAATCACGTGTCAATCGCGTGGGAATCACGTGGATATCACGCGTCAATCACGTGGGAATCACATGGGAATCACGTGTCAATCACGTGAGAATCACGTGGGAATCACGTGTGAAGCACGTGGGAATTAGGTGTCAATCACGTGGGAATCACGTGAGAATGACGTGGGAATCACGTGGGAATCACGTGGGGATCACGTGGGTATCACGTGGGAATCACGTGTCAATCACGTGTCAATCACGTGGGAATCACGTGGGAATCACGTGTCAATCACGTGGGAATCTCGTGGGAATCAGGTGGGAATCACGTGGGAATCACCTGGGAATCACGTGTCAATCGCGTGGGAATCACGTGGGAATCACGTGGGAATCACGTGTCAATTGCGTGGGAATCACGTGGAAATCAAGTGTGAATCATGTGAAAATTACGTGGGAATCACGTGGGAATCACGTGTCAATCGCGTGGGAATCACATGTGAATGACGTGTGAATTACGTGTCAATCACGTGGGAATCACGTGGGAATCACGCGGGAATCACTCGGGAATCATGTGTCAATCACGTGGGAATCAAGTGTGAATCACGTGAAAATTACGTGGGAATCACGTGGGAATCACGTGTCAATCGCGTGGGAATCACGTGGGTATCACGCGTCAATCACGTTGGAATCACATGGAAATCACGTGTCAATCACGTGAGAATCACGTGGGAATCACGTGTGAAGCACGTGGGAATTAGGTGTCAATCAGGTGGGAATCACGTGAGAATGACATGGGAATCACGTGGGGATCACGTGGATATCACGTGGGAATCACGTGTCAATCACGTGGGAATCACGTGGGTATCACGCGTCAATCACGTTGGAATCACATGGAAATCACGTGTCAATCACGTGAGAATCACGTGGGTATCACGCGTCAATCACGTTGGAATCACATGGAAATCACGTGTCAATCACGTGAGAATCACGTGGGAATCACGTGTGAAGCACGTGGGAATTAGGTGTCAATCACGTGGGAATCACGTGAGAATGACATGGGTATCATGTGGGAATCACGTGTCAATCACGTGGGAATCACGTGGAAATCACGTGGGAATCATGTGGGAATTACGTGAGATTCACGTGGAAATCACGTGTCAATCATGTGTGAATCACGTGGGAATCACGTGTCAATCACGTGGGTATCACGTTGGAATGACGTGTCAATCACGTGGGAATCACGTGGGAATCACGTGGGCATCCCGTGGGAAAGACGTGACATTCATTTGGGAATCACGTGGGAATCAGGTGAGAATCACGTGGGAAACACCTGGGAATCAAGTATGAATCATGTGGGAATCACGTGGACATCACGTGAGAATCACGTGGGAATCACATGGGAATCACGTGGGAATCACGTGTCAATCACGTGGGAATCACGTGGGAATTTCGTGGGAATCACGTGTCATTCACGTTGGAATCACGTGTGAATCACGTGGGAATCAAGTGTGAATCACGTGAAAGTTACGTGTGAATCACGTGGGAATCACGTGGGAATCACGTGGGAATCACGTGTCTATCGCGTGGAAATCACGTGGGAATCACCTCGGAATCACGTGTCAATCACATGGGAATCACGTGGGAATCCCATTGGAATCAGGTGTCAATCACGTGGGAATCACATGGGAATCACGTGGGCATCACGTGGGAATCATGGGGGAATCACGTGGGAATCACGTGGAAATCACGTGTCAATCACGTGGGAATCACGTAGGAATCACATGGGAATCATGCGTCAATCACGTGGGAATCACGTGGGAGTCACGTGGGATTCAGGTGGGAATCATGCGTCAATCACGTGGGAATCACGTGGGAATCACGTGGGAATCATGCGTCAATCACGTGGGAATAACGTGTCATTCACGTGGGAATCACGTGGGAATCACTTGTCAATCACGTGGGAATCACATGGGAATCACGTGTCAGTCACTTGTCAATTACGTGGGAATCACGTGGGAATCACGTGTCAATCACGTGGGAATCATGTGGGAATCACGTGTCAATCACGTGTCAATCACGTGGGAATCACGTCGGAATCACGTGGGAGTCACGTAGGAATCATGTGGGAATCACGTGTCAATCACGTGGGAATCACGTGGGAATCACGTGGGAATCACATGTCAATATCGTGGGGAACACGTGGGAATCACGTGGGAATCACGTGGGAATCACGTGTCAATCACGTGGGAATCACGAGGGAGTCATGTTGGAATCACGTGTCATTCACGTGGGAATCACGTGGGAATCACGTGTCAATCACGTGGGAATCACGTGGAAATTACGTGGGAATCACGTGGGAATCACGTTGGAATCCGGTGGGAATCACGTGTCAATCACGTGGGAATCACGTGGGAGTTATGTTGGAATCACATAAGAGTAACGTGGGAATCACGTGTCAATCACGTGGGAATTACGTGGGAAACTCGTGGGAATTACTTGATAATCACTTGGGAATCACGTGTTAATCACGTGGGAATCAAGTTGGAATCATGTGTCAATCACGTGGGAGTCATGTGGGAATCACGTGTCAGTCACGTTGGACTCACGTGAGAATCACGTGGGAATCACGTGGGAATCACGTGTCAATCACGTGGGAATCACGTGTCAATCACGTGGGAATCCCGTGGGAATCACGTGTCAATCATGTGGGAATTACGTGGGAATCATGCGTCAATCACGTGGGAATCACGTGGGTGTCACATGGGAATCACGTGGGAACCACGTGGGAATCACGTGTTATTCACATGGAAATCACTTGGGAATCACGTGTCAATCACTTGGGAATCACGTGGGAATCACGGTGGAATCACGTGTCAATCACATGAGAATCACGTGGGAATCACGTGTGAAGCACGTGGGAATCAGGTGTCAATCACGTGGGAATCACGTGGGAATCACGTGGGAATGACGTGTCAATCACATGGGAATCACCTGGGAATCACCTGGGAATCACGTGTCAATCACGTGGGAATCACGTGGGAATCTCGTGGGAATCAGGTGGGAATCACGTGTCAATCACGTGGAATTCATGTGGGAATCACGTGGGAATCACGAGGGAATCACGTGTCAATCACGTGGGAATCACGTGGGAATCACGTGTCAATCACGAGGGAATCACGTGTCAATCACGTGAGAATCACGTGGGAATCACGTGTGAAGCACGTGGGAATCAGGTGTCAATCACGTTGGAATCACGTGGGAATCATGTGAGAATGATGTGAGAATCACGTGGCAATCACGTGGAAATCATGCGTCAATCACGTGGGAATCACGTGTCATTCACTTGGGAATCACGTGGGAATCACGTGTCAATCACGTGGGATTCCCGTGGGAATCACGTGTCAATCACGAGTCAGTCCCGTGGGAATCAGGTGGGAATCACGTGTCAATCACGTGGGAATCTCGTGGGAATCAGGTGGGAATCACGTGTTAATCACGTGGAATTCACGTGGGAATCACGTGGGAATCACGTGGGAATCACGTGTCAATCACGTGGGAATCACTTGGGAATCTCATGGGAATCACGTGTCAATCACATGGGAATAACGTGGGAATCAAGTGTCAATCACGTGGGAATCACGTGGAAATCAGGTGTCAATCACGTTGGAATCACGAGGGAATCACGTGTCAATCACGTGGGAATCACGTGGGAATCTCGTGGGAATCAGGTGGGAATCACGTGTCAATCACATGGAATTCACGTGGGAATCACGTGGGAATCACGTGGGAATCACGTGTCAATCACATGGGAATCACGTGGGAATCACGTGTCAATCGCGTGGGAATCACGTGGGAATCACCTGGGAATCACGTGTCAATATCGTGGGAATCACGTGTGAATCACGTGTGAATGACGTGTCAATCACATGGGAATCACCTGGGAATCACCTGGGAATCACGTGTCAATCACGTAGGAATCACGTGGGAATGACATGGGAATGACGTGGAAATGAAGTGTGAATCACGTGAAAATTACGTGGGAATCACGTGGGAATCACGTGGAAATCACGTGTCAATCGCGTGGGAATCACGTGGTTATCATGCGTCAATCACGTGGGAATCACATGGGAATCACG
The DNA here is from genome assembly GCF_963930625.1 of Muntiacus reevesi. Classification (NCBI taxonomy): domain Eukaryota; kingdom Metazoa; phylum Chordata; class Mammalia; order Artiodactyla; family Cervidae; genus Muntiacus; species Muntiacus reevesi. The sequence goes on from NW_027077877.1 coordinate 2,430,954, forward strand.
TGTCAATCACGTGAGAATCACTTGGGAATCACGTGTGAAGCACGTGGGAATCAGGTGTCAATCACGTGGGAATCACGTGGGAATCACGTGTCAATCACGGGGGAATCACGTGGGAATCACGTGTCAATCACTTGTCAATCACGTGGGAATCACGTGGGTATCACGTGTCAATCACGTGGGAATCACGTGGAAATCAGGTGTCTGGAATCACGAGGGTATCACGTGTCAATCACGTGGGAATCACGTGAGAATCACGTGTCAATCACGTGGGAATCACGTGGAAATCAGGTGTCAATCACGTTGGAATCACGAGGGAATCACGTGTCAATCACGTGGGAATCTCGTGGGAATCAGGTGGGAATCACGTGTCAATCACGTGGGAATCACGTGTCAATCACGTGAGAATCACGTGGGAATCACGTGTGAAGCACGTGGGAATCAGGTGTCAATCACGTTGGAATCACGTGGGAATCACGTGAGAATGATGTGGGAATCACGTGCTAATCACGTGGGAATCATGCGTCAATCACGTGGGAATCACGTGTCATTCACTTGGGAATCACGTGGGAATCACGTGTCAATCACGTGGGAATCACGGGGGAATCACGTGTCAATCACTTGTCAATCACGTGGGAATCACGTGGGAATCACGTGTCAATCACGTGGGATTCCCGTGGGAATCACGTGTCAATCACGTGTCAATCCCGTGGGAATCACGTGGGAATCACGTGTCAATCACGTGGGAATCTCGTGGGAATCAGGTGGGAATCACATGTTAATCACGTGGAATTCACGTGGGAATCACGTGGGAATCACGTGGGAATCACGTGTCAATCACGTGGGAATCAAGTTGGAATCATGTGTCAATCACGTGGGAGTCATGTGGGAATCACGTGTCAGTCACGTTGGACTCACGTGAGAATCACGTGGGAATCACATGGGAATCACGTGTCAATCACGTGGGAATCCCGTGGGAATCACGTGTCAATCATGTGGGAATTACGTGGGAATCATGCGTCAATCAACTGGGAATCACCTGGGTGTCACGTGGGAATCACGTGGGAATCACGTGGGAATCACGTGTTATTCACATGGAAATCACTTGGGAATCACGTGTCAATCACTTGGGAATCACGTGGGAATCACGGTGGAATCACGTGTCAATCACGTGGGAATCACGTGGAAAGCACGTGTGAAGCACGTGGGAATTAGGTGTCAATCACGTGGGAATCACGTGGGAATCACATGGGAATCACGTGGGCATCACGTGGGAATCATGGGGGAATCACGTGGGAATCACGTGGAAATCACGTGTCAATCACGTGGGAATCACGTAGGAATCACAAGGGAATCATGCGTCAATCACGTGGGAATCACGTGGGAGTCACGTGGGATTCAGGTGGGAATCATGCGTCAATCACGTGGGAATCACGTGGGAATCACGTGGGAATCATGCGTCAATCACGTGGGAATAACGTGTCATTCACGTGGGAATCACGTGGGAATCACTTGTCAATCACGTGGGAATCACATGGGAATCACGTGTCAGTCACTTGTCAATTACGTGGGAATCACGTGGGAATCACGTGTCAATCACGTGGGAATCATGTGGGAATCACGTGTCAATCACGTGTCAATCACGTGGGAATCGCGTCGGAATCACGTGGGAGTCACGTGGGAATCATGTGGGAATCACGTGGGAATCACGTGTCAATCACGTGGGAATCACGTGGGAATCACATGTCAATATCGTGGGGAACACGTGGGAATCACGTGGGAATCACGTGGGAATCACGTGTCAATCACGTGGGAATCACGAGGGAGTCATGTTGGAATCACGTGTCATTCACGTGGGAATCACGTGGGAATCACGTGTCAATCACGTGGGAATCACGTGGAAATTACGTGGGAATCACGTGGGAATCACGTTGGAATCCGGTGGGAATCACGTGTCAATCACGTGGGAATCACGTTGGAGTTATGTTGGAATCACATAAGAGTAACGTGGGAATCACGTGTCAATCACGTGGGAATTACGTGGGAAACTCGTGGGAATTACTTGGTAATCACTTGGGAATCACGTGTTAATCACGTGGGAATCAAGTTGGAATCATGTGTCAATCACGTGGGAGTCATGTGGGAATCACGTGTCAGTCACGTTGGACTCACGTGAGAGTCACGTGGGAATCACGTGGGAATCACGTGTCAATCACGTGGGAATCCCGTGGGAATCACGTGTCAATCATGTGGGAATTACGTGGGAATCATGCGTCAATCACGTGGGAATCACGTGGGTGTCACATGGGAATCACGTGGGAATCACGTGGGAATCACGTGTTATTCACATGGAAATCACTTGGGAATCAAGTGTCAATCACTTGGGAATCACGTGGGAATCACGGTGGAATCACGTGTCAATCACATGACAATCACGTGGGAATCACGTGTGAAGCACGTGGGAATCAGGTGTCAATCACGTGGGAATCACGTGGGAATCACGTGGGAATGACGTGTCAATCACATGGGAATCACCTGGGAATCACCTGGGAATCACGTGTCAATCACGTGGGAATCACGTGGGAATCACATGGGAATGACGTGGAAATGAAGTGTGAATCACGTGAAAATTACGTGGGAATCACGTGGGAATCACGTGGAAATCACGTGTCAATCGCGTGGGAATCACGTGGGTATCACGCGTCAATCACGTGGGAATCACATGGGAATCACGTGTCAATCACGTGAGAATCACGTGGGAATCAAGTGTGAAGCACGTGGGAATCAGGTGTAATCACGTGGGAATCACGTGGGAATCACGTGGGAATCACGTGGGAATCACGTGGGAATCATGCGTCAATCACGTGGGAATCACGTGTGATTCACGTGGGAATCAGGTGGGAATCACGTGTCAATCACGTGGGAATCACGTGGGAATCACGTGTCAATCACTAGTCAATCATGTGGGAATCACGTGGGTATCACGTGTCAATCACGTGTCAATCACGTGGGATTCCCGTGTGAATCACGTGTCAATCACGTGGGAATCACGTGGACATCAGGTGTCTGGAATCACGAGGGAATCACGTGTCAATCACGTGGGAATCACGTGGAAATCAGGTGTCAATCACGTTGGAATCACGAGGGAATCACGTGTCAATCACGTGGGAATCACGTGGGAATCTCGTGGGAATCAGGTGGGAATCACGTGTCAATCACGTTGAATTCATGTGGGAATCACGTGGGAATCACGAGGGAATCACGTGTTAATCACGTGGGAATCACGTGGGAATCACGTGTCAATCACGTGGGAATCACGTGTCAATCACGTGAGAATCACGTGGGAATCACGTGTGAAGCACGTGGGAATCAGGTGTCAATCACGTTGGAATCACGTGGGAATCATGTGAGAATGATGTGGGAATCACGTGGCAATCACGTGGGAATCATGCGTCAATCACGTGGGAATCACGTGTCATTCACTTGGGAATCACGTGGGAATCACGTGTCAATCACGTGGGAATCACGGGGGAATCACGTGTCAATCACTTGTCAATCACGTGGGAATCACGTGGGAATCACGTGTCAATCACGTGGGATTCCCGTGGGAATCACGTGTCAATCACGTGTCAATCCCGTGGGAATCACGTGGGAATCACGTGTCAATCACGTGGGAATCTCGTGGGAATCAGGTGGGAATCACGTGTTAATCACGTGGAATTCAAGTGGGAATCACGTGGGAATCACGTGGGAATCACGTGTCAATCACGTGGGAATCACTTGGGAATCTCATGGGAATCACGTGTCAATCACATGGGAATCACGTGGGAATCAAGTGTCAATCACGTGGGAATCACGTGGAAATCTGGTGTCAATCACGTTGGAATCACGAGGGAATCACGTGTCAATCACGTGGGAATCACGTGGGAATCTCGTGGGAATCAGGTGGAAATCACGTGTCAATCACATGGAATTCACGTGGGAATCACGTGGGAATCACGTGGGAATCACGTGTCAATCACGTGGGAATCACGTGGGAATCACGTGTCAATCGCGTGGGAATCACGTGGGAATCACCTGGGAATCACGTGTCAATATCGGGGGAATCACGTGTGAATCACGTGTGAATGACGTGTCAATCACAAGGGAATCACCTGGGAATCACGTGTCAATCACGTAGGAATCACGTGGGAATCACATGGGAATGACGTGGAAATGAAGTGTGAATCACGTGAAAATTACGTGGGAATCACGTGGGAATCACGTGGAAATCACGTGTAATTCGCGTGGGAATCACGTGGGTATCACGCGTCAATCACGTGGGAATCACATGGGAATCACGTGTCAATCACGTAAGAATCACGTGGGAATCACGTGTGGAGCACGTGGGAATCAGGTGTCAATCACGTGGGAATCACGTGGGAATCACGTGGCAATCACGTGGGAATCACATGGGAATCACGTGGGAATCACGTGGGAATCACGTGGGAATCATGCGTCAATCACGTGGGAATCACGTGGGAATCACGTGTCAATCACGTGGGAATCACGTGGGAATCACGTTTCAATCACTAGTCAATCACGTGGGAATCACGTGGGTATCACGTGTCAATCACGTGTCAATCACGTGGGATTCCCGTCTGAATCACGTGTCAATCACGTGGGAATCACGTGGAAATCAGGTGTCTGGAATCACGAGGGTATCACGTGTCAATCACGTGGGAATCACGTGAGAATCACGTGTCAATCACGTGGGAATCACGTGGAAATCAGGTGTCAATCACGTTGGAATCACGAGGGAATCACGTGTCAATCACGTGGGAATCTCGTGGGAATCAGGTGGGATTCACGTGTCAATCACGTGGAATTCACGTGGGAATCACGTGGGAATCACGAGGTAATCACGTGTCAATCACGTGGGAATCACGTGGGAATCACGTGGGAATCACGTGTCAATCACGTGGGAATCACGTGTCAATCACGTGAGAATCACGTGGGAATCACGTGTGAAGCACGTGGGAATCAGGTGTCAATCACGTTGGAATCACGTGGGAATCACGTGAGAATGATGTGGGAATCACGTGGCAATCACGTGGGAATCATGCGTCAATCACGTGGGAATCACGTGTCATTCACTTGGGAATCACGTGGGAATCACGTGTCAATCACGTGGGAATCATGGGGGAATCACGTGTCAATCACTTGTCAATCACGTGGGAATCACGTGGGAATCACGTGTCAATCACGTGGGATTCCCGTGGGAATCACGTGTCAATCACGTGTCAATCCCGTGGGAATCACATGGGAATCACGTGTCAATCACGTGGGAATCTCGTGGGAATCAGGTGAGAATCACGTGTTAATCACGTGGAATTCACGTGGGAATCACGTGGGAATCACGTGGGAATCACGTGTCAATCACGTGGGAATCACTTGGGAATCTCATGGGAATCACGTGTCAATCACATGGGAATCACGTGGGAATCAAGTGTCAATCACGTGGGAATCACGTGGAAATCAGGTGTCAATCACGTTGGAATCACGAGGGAATCACGTGTCAATCACGTGGGAATCACGTGGGAATCTCGTGGGAATCAGGTGGGAATCACGTGTCAATCACATGGAATTCACGTGGGAATCACGTGGGAATCACGTGGGAATCACGTGTCAATCACGTGGGAATCACGTGGGAATCACGTGTCAATCGCGTGGGAATCACGTGGGAATCACCTGGGAATCACGTGTCAATATCGTGGGAATCACGTGTGAATCACGTGTGAATTACGTGTCAATCACATGGAAATCACCTGGGAATCACCTGGGAATCACGTGTCAATCACGTGGGAATCACGTGGGAATCACATGGGAATTACGTGGAAATGCAGTGTGAATCACGTGAAAATTACGTGGGAATCACGTGGGAATCACGTGTCAATCGCGTGGGAATCACGTGGCTATCACGCGTCAATCACGTGGGAATCACATGGGAATCACGTGTCAATCACATGAGAATCACGTGGGAATCACGTATGAAGCACGTGGGAATCAGGTGTCAATCACGTTGGAATCACGTAAGAATCACGTGAGAATGACGTGGGAATCACGTGGGAATCACGTGGGAATCATGCGTCAATCACGTGGGAATCAATTGTCAATCACGTGGGAATCACATGGGAATCACGTGTCAGTCACTTGTCAATTATGTGGGAATCACGTGGGAATCACGTGTCAATCACGTGGGAATCATGTGGGAATCACGTGTCAATCACGTGTCAATCACGTGGGAATCACGTCGGAATCACGTGGGAGTCACGTGGAAATCCTGTGGGAATCACGTGGGAATCACGTGTCAATCACGTGGGAATCACGTGGGAATCACGTGGGAATCACATGTCAATATCGTGGGAAACACGTGGGAATCACGTGGGAATCACGTGGGAATCACGTGTCAATCACGTGGGAATCACGAGGGAGTCATGTTGGAATCACGTGTCATTCACGTGGGAATCACGTGGGAATCACGTGTCAATCACGTGGGAATCACGTGGAAATTACGTGGGAATCACGTGGGAATCACGTTGGAATCCGGTGGGAATCACGTGTCAATCACGTGGGAATCACGTGGGAGTTATGTTGGAATCACATAAGAGTAACGTGGGAATCACGTGTCAATCACGTGGGAATCACGTGGGAAATCGTGGGAATTACTTGGTAATCACGTGGGAATCACGTGTTAATCACGTGGGAATCAAGTTGGAATCATGTGTCAATCACGTGGGAGTCATGTGGGAATCACATGTCAGTCACGTTGGACTCACGTGAGAATCACGTGGGAATCACGTGGGGTTCACGTGTCAATCACGTGGGAATCACGTGTCAATCACGTGGGAATCCCGTGGGAATCACGTGTCAATCATGTGGGAATTACGTGGGAATCATGCGTCAATCACGTGGGAATCACGTGGGTGTCACGTGGGAATCACGTGGGAATCACGTGGGAATCACGTGTTATTCACATGGAAATCACTTGGGAATCACGTGTCAATCACTTGGGAATCACGTGGGAATCACGGTGGAATCACGTGTCAATCACGTGGGAATCACGTGGGAATCACGTGTGAAGCACGTGGGAATTAGGTGTCAATCACGTGGGAATCACGTGAGAATGACGTGGGAATCACATGGGAATCACGTGGGAATCAAGTGTCAATCACGTGTCAATCACGTGGGAATCACGTGGGAATCTCGTGGGAATCACGTGTCATTCACGTTGGAATCACGTGTGAATCACGTGGGAATCAAGTGTGAATCACGTGTGAAGCACGTGGGAATTAGGTGTCAATCACGTGGGAATCACGTGAGAATGACGTGGGAATCACGTGGGAATCACGTGGGAATTAGGTGTCAATCACGTGGGAATCACGTGTCAATCGCGTGGGAATCACGGTGGAATCACGTGTCAATCACGTGGGAATCACGTGGGAATCACGTGTGAAGCACGTGGGAATTAGGTGTCAATCACGTGGGAATCACGTGAGAATGACGTGGGAATCACGTGGGAATCACGTGGGAATCAAGTGTGAATCACGTGAAAATTACGTGGGAATCACGTGGGAATCACGTGTCAATCGCGTGGGAATCACGTGGGTATCACGCGTCAATCACGTGGGAATCACATGGAAATCACGTGTCAATCACGTGAGAATCACGTGGGAATCACGTGTGAAGCACGTGGGAATTAGGTGTCAATCACGTGGGAATCACGTGAGAATGACGTGGGAATCACGTGGGAATCACGTGGGAATTAGGTGTCAATCACGTGGGAATCACGTGTCAATCGCGTGGGAATCACGGTGGAATCACGTGTCAATCACGTGGGAATCACGTGGGAATCACGTGTGAAGCACGTGGGAATTAGGTGTCAATCACGTGGGAATCACGTGAGAATGACGTGGGAATCACGTGGGAATCACGTGGGAATCAAGTGCGAATCACGTGAAAATTACGTGGGAATCACGTGGGAATCACGTGTCAATCGCGTGGGAATCACGTGGGTATCACGCGTCAATCACGTGGGAATCACGGTGGAATCACGTGTCAATCACGTGGGAATCACGTGGGAATCACGTGTGAAGCACGTGGGAATTAGGTGTCAATCACGTGGGAATCACGTGAGAATGACGTGGGAATCACGTGGGAATCACGTGGGAATCAAGTGTGAATCACGTGAAAATTACGTGGGAATCACGTGGGAATCACGTGTCAATCGCGTGGGAATCACGTGGGTATCACGCGTCAATCAAGTGGGAATCACATGGAAATCACGTGTCAATCACGTGAGAATCACGTGGGAATCACGTGTGAAGCACGTCGGAATTAGGTGTCAGTCACGTGGGAATCACGTGAGAATGACATGGGAATCACGTGGGGATCACGTGGGTATCAAGTGGGAATCACGTGTCAATCACGTTTCAATCACGTGGGAATCATGTGGGAATCACGTGTCAATCACGTGGGAATCACGTGGAAATCACGTGGGAATCACGTGGGAATTACATGAGATTCACGTGGAAATCACGTGTCAATCATGTGTGAATCACGTGGGAATCACGTGTCAATCACGTGGGTATCACGTGGGAATGACGTGTCAATCACGTGGGAATCACGTGGGAATCACGTGGGCATCCCGTGGGAAAGACGTGACATTCATTTGGGAATCACGTGGGAATCAGGTGAGAATCACGTGGGAAACACCTGGGAATCAAGTATGAATCATGTGGGAATCACGTGGACATCACGTGAGAATCACGTGGGAATCACATGGGAATCACGTGGGAATCACGTGGGAATTTCGTGGGAATCACGTGTCATTCACGTTGGAATCACGTGTGAATCATGTGGGAATCAAGTGTGAATCACGTGAAAATTACGTGTGAATCACGTGGGGATCCCATTGGAATCAGGTGTCAATCACGTGGGAATCACATGGGAATCACGTGGGCATCACGTGGGAATCATGGGGGAATCACGTGGGAATCACGTGGAAATCACGTGTCAATCACGTGGGAATCACGTAGGAATCACATGGGAATCATGCGTCAATCACGTGGGAATCACGTGGGAGTCACGTCGGATTCAGGTGGGAATCATGCGTCAATCACGTGGGAATCATGCGTGAATCACGTGGGAATCACGTGGGAATCATGTGGGAATCACGTGTTAAACACGTGGGAATCACGTGGGAATCACGTGTCAATCACGTGGGAATCATGTGGGAATCACGTGTCAATCACGAGGGAATCACATGGGAATCACGTGGGAATCACGTGTCAGTCACGTGGGAATCACCTGGGAATCACGTGTCAATATCGTGGGAATCACGTGGGAATCACTTGTGAATCACGTGTCAGTCACGTGGGAATCACGTGGGAATCACGTGGGAAACACTTGGGAATCACGTGTCAATCAGGTGTGAATCACGTGGGAATCACGTGGAAATCACGTGGGAATCAAATTTGAATCAAGTGAAAATTACGTGGGAATCACGTGGGAATCACGTGGGAATCATGCGTGAATCACGTGGGAATCACGTGGGAATCATGTGGGAATCACGTGTTAAACACGTGGGAATCACGTGGGAATCACGTGTCAATCACGTGGGAATCATGTGGGAATCACGTGTCAATCACGAGGGAATCACATGGGAATCACGTGGGAATCACGTGTCAGTCACGTGGGAATCACCTGGGAATCACGTGTCAATATCGTGGGAATCACGTGGGAATCACTTGTGAATCACGTGTCAGTCACGTGGGAATCACGTGGGAATCACGTGGGAAACACTTGGGAATCACGTGTCAATCAGGTGTGAATCACGTGGGAATCACGTGGAAATCACGTGGGAATCAAATTTGAATCAAGTGAAAATTACGTGGGAATCACGTGGGAATCACGTGGGAATCATGTGTCAATCGCGTGGGAATCACGAGGGTATCACGCGTCAATCATTTGGGATTCACATGGGAATCACGTGTCAATCACGTGGGAATCACGTGGCAATCACGTGTGTAGCACGTGGGAATCAGGTGTCAATCAAGTGGGAATCACGTGGAAATCACGTGAGAATAACGTGGGAACCACGTGGGATTCACGTGGGAATCATGCGTCAATCACTTGGGAATCACGTGTAATTCACGTGGGAATCACGTGGGAGTCACGTGTCAATCACGTGGGAATCAATTGGGAATCACGTGGGAATCACGTGTCAATCACGTGTCAATCACGTGGGAATCACGTGGGATTCACGTGGGATTCACGTGATAATCACGTGGTAATCACGTGGGAATCACGTGGGAATCACGTGTCAATCACGTGGGGATCACGTGGGTATCACGTGGGAATCACGTGTCAATCACGTGTCAATCACGTGGAAATCACTTGGGAATCACGTGTCAATCACTTGGGAATCACGATGGAATCATGTGGGAATCACGAGGGAATCACGTTTGAATCACGTGTCAATCACGAGGGAATCACTTGGGAATCACGTGGGAATCACTTGGGAATCACGTGTCAATCATGTGTGAATCCCGTGGGAATCACGTGTCAATCACGTGGGAATCACGTGGGAATCACTTGTCAATCACGTGGGAATCACGTGTCAATCACGTGGAAATCACTTGGGAATCACGTGTCAATCACTTGGGAATCACGATGGAATCATGTGGGAATCACGAGGGAATCACGTTTGAATCACGTGTCAATCACGAGGGAATCACTTGGGAATCACGTGGGAATCACTTGGGAATCACGTGTCAATCACGTGGGAATCACGTGGGAATCAGGTGGAAATCACGTGTCAATCAAGTGTGAATCACGTGAAAATTACGTGGGAATCACGTGGGAATCACGTGGGAATCACGTGTCAATCACGTGGGAATCACGTGGGGATCACGTGGGTATCACGTGGGAATCACGTGTCAATCACGTGTCAATCACGTGGGAATCACGTGGGAATCACGTGTCAATCACGTGGGAATCTCGTGGGAATCAGGTGGGAATCACGTGGGAATCACCTGGGAATCATGTGTCAATCGCGTGGGAATCATGTGGGAATCACGTGGGAATCACGTGTCAATTGCGTGGGAATCACGTGGAAATCAAGTGTGAATCATGTGAAAATTACGTGGGAATCACGTGGGAATCACGTGTCAATCGCGTGGGAATCACGTGTGAATGACGTGTGAATTACGTGTCAATCACGTGGGAATCACGTGGGAATCACGTGGGAATCACTCGGGAATCATGTGTCAATTACGTGGGAATCACGTGGGAATCAAGTGTGAATCACGTGAAAATTACGTGGGAATCACGTGGGAATCACGTGTCAATCGCGTGGGAATCACGTGGGTATCACGCGTCAATCACGTGGGAATCACATGGAAATCACGTGTCAATCACGTGAGAATCACGTGGGAATCACGTGTGAAGCACGTCGGAATTAGGTGTCAATCAAGTGGGAATCACGTGAGAATGACATGGGAATCACGTGGGGATCACGTGGGTATCACGTGGGAATCACGTGTCAATCACGTGTCAATCACGTGGGAATCATGTGGGAATCACGTGTCAATCACGTGGGAATCACGTGGAAATCACGTGGGAATCACGTGGGAATTACATGAGATTCACATGGAAATCACGTGTCAATCATGTGTGAATCACGTGGGAATCACGTGTCAATCACGTGGGTATCACGTGGGAATGACGTGTCAATCACGTGGGAATCACGTGGGAATCACGTGGGCATCCCGTGGGAAAGACGTGACATTCATTTGGGAATCACGTGGGAATCAGGTGAGAATCACGTGGGAAACACCTGGGAATCAAGTATGAATCATGTGGGAATCACGTGGACATCACGTGAGAATCACGTGGGAATCACATGGGAATCACGTGGGAATCACGTGGGAATTTCGTGGGAATCACGTGTCATTCACGTTGGAATCACGTGTGAATCACGTGGGAATCAAGTGTGAATCACGTGAAAATTACGTGTGAATCACGTGGGGATCACGTGGGAATCACGTGGGAATCACGTGTCTATCGCGTGGAAATCACGTGGGAATCACCTCGGAATCACGTGTCAATCACATGGGAATCACGTGGGAATCCCATTGGAATCAGGTGTCAATCACGTGGGAATCACATGGGAATCACGTGGGCATCACGTGGGAATCATGGGGGAATCACGTGGGAATCACGTGGAAATCACGTGTCAATCACGTGGGAATCACGTAGGAATCACATGGGAATCATGCGTCAATCACGTGGGAATCACGTGGGAGTCACGTGGGATTCAGGTGGGAATCATGCGTCAATCACGTGGGAATCATGCGTGAATCACGTGGGAATCACGTGGGAATCATGTGGGAATCACGTGTTAAACACGTGGGAATCACGTGGGAATCACGTGTCAATCACGTGGGAATCATGTGGGAATCACGTGTCAATCACGAGGGAATCACATGGGAATCACGTGGGAATCACGTGTCAGTCACGTGGGAATCACCTGGGAATCACGTGTCAATATCGTGGGAATCACGTGGGAATCACTTGTGAATCACGTGTCAGTCACGTGGGAATCACGTGGGAATCACGTGGGAAACACTTGGGAATCACGTGTCAATCAGGTGTGAATCACGTGGGAATCACGTGGAAATCAGGTGGGAATCAAATTTGAATCAAGTGAAAATTACGTGGGAATCACGTGGGAATCACGTGGGAATCATGTGTCAATCGCGTGGGAATCACGAGGGTATCACGCGTCAATCATTTGGGATTCACATGGGAATCACGTGTCAATCACGTGGGAATCACGTGGCAATCACGTGTGTAGCACGTGGGAATCAGGTGTCAATCAAGTGGGAATCACGTGGAAATCACGTGAGAATAACGTGGGAACCACGTGGGATTCACGTGGGAATCATGCGTCAATCACTTGGGAATCACGTGTAATTCACGTGGGAATCACGTGGGAGTCACGTGTCAATCACGTGGGAATCAACTGGGAATCACGTGGGAATCACGTGTCAATCACGTGTCAATCACGTGGGAATCACGTGGGATTCACGTGGGATTCACGTGATAATCACGTGGTAATCACGTGGGAATCACGTGGGAATCACGTGTCAATCGCGTGGGAATCACGTGGGTATCACGCGTCAATCACGTGAGAATCACGTGGGAATCACGTGAGAATGACATGGGAATCACGTGGGGATCACGTGGGTATCACGTGGGAATCACGTGTCAATCACGTGTCAATCACGTGGAAATCACTTGGGAATCACGTGTCAATCACTTGGGAATCACGATGGAATCATGTGGGAATCACGAGGGAATCACGTTTGAATCACGTGTCAATCACGAGGGAATCACTTGGGAATCACGTGGGAATCACTTGGGAATCACGTGTCAATCATGTGTGAATCCCGTGGGAATCACGTGTCAATCACGTGGGAATCACGTGGGAATCACTTGTCAATCACGTGGGAATCACGTGTCAATCACGTGGAAATCACTTGGGAATCACGTGTCAATCACTTGGGAATCATGATGGAATCATGTGGGAATCACGAGGGAATCACGTTTGAATCACGTGTCAATCACGAGGGAATCACTTGGGAATCACGTGGGAATCACTTGGGAATCACGTGTCAATCACGTGGGAATCACGTGGGAATCAGGTGGAAATCACGTGTCAATCAAGTGTGAATCACGTGAAAATTACGTGGGAATCACGTGGGAATCACGTGGGAATCACGTGTCAATCACTTGGGAATCACGTGGGGATCACGTGGGTATCACGTGGGAATCACGTGTCAATCACGTGTCAATCACGTGGGAATCACGTGGGAATCACGTGTCAATCACGTGGGAATCTCGTGGGAATCAGGTGGGAATCACGTGGGAATCACCTGGGAATCATGTGTCAATCGCGTGGGAATCATGTGGGAATCACGTGGGAATCACGTGTCAATTGCGTGGGAATCAAGTGGAAATCAAGTGTGAATCATGTGAAAATTACGTGGGAATCACGTGGGAATCACGTGTCAATCGCGTGGGAATCACGTGTGAATGACGTGTGAATTACGTGTCAATCACGTGGGAATCACGTGGGAATCACGTGGGAATCACTCGGGAATCATGTGTCAATTACGTGGGAATCACGTGGGAATCAAGTGTGAATCACGTGAAAATTACGTGGGAATCACGTGGGAATCACGTGTCAATCGCGTGGGAATCACGTGGGTATCACGCGTCAATCACGTGGGAATCACATGGAAATCACGTGTCAATCACGTGAGAATCACGTGGGAATCACGTGTGAAGCACGTCGGAATTAGGTGTCAATCACGTGGGAATCACGTGAGAATGACATGGGAATCACGTGGGGATCACGTGGGTATCACGTGGGAATCACGTGTCAATCACGTGTCAATCACGTGGGAATCATGTGGGAATCACGTGTCAATCACGTGGGAATCACGTGGAAATCACGTGGGAATCACGTGGGAATTACATGAGATTCACGTGGAAATCACGTGTCAATCATGTGTGAATCACGTGGGAATCACGTGTCAATCACGTGGGTATCACGTGGGAATGACGTGTCAATCACGTGGGAATCACGTGGGAATCACGTGGGCATCCCGTGGGAAAGACGTGACATTCATTTGGGAATCACGTGGGAATCAGGTGAGAATCACGTGGGAAACACCTGGGAATCAAGTATGAATCATGTGGGAATCACGTGGACATCACGTGAGAATCACGTGGGAATCACGTGGGAATCACGTGGGAATTTCGTGGGAATCACGTGTCATTCACGTTGGAATCACGTGTGAATCACGTGGGAATCAAGTGTGAATCACGTGAAAATTACGTGTGAATCACGTGGGGATCACGTGGGAATCACGTGGGAATCACGTGTCTATCGCGTGGAAATCACGTGGGAATCACCTCGGAATCACGTGTCAATCACATGGGAATCACGTGGGAATCCCATTGGAATCAGGTGTCAATCACGTGGGAATCACATGGGAATCACGTGGGCATCACGTGGGAATCATGGGGGAATCACGTGGGAATCACGTGGAAATCACGTGTCAATCACGTGGGAATCACGTAGGAATCACATGGGAATCATGCGTCAATCACGTGGGAATCACGTGGGAGTCACGTGGGATTCAGGTGGGAATCATGCGTCAATCACGTGGGAATCATGCGTGAATCACGTGGGAATCACGTGGGAATCATGTGGGAATCACGTGTTAAACACGTGGGAATCACGTGTCAATCACGTGGGAATCATGTGGGAATCACGTGTCAATCACGAGGGAATCACATGGGAATCACGTGGGAATCACGTGTCAGTCACGTGGGAATCACCTGGGAATCACGTGTCAATATCGTGGGAATCACGTGGGAATCACTTGTGAATCACGTGTCAGTCACGTGGGAATCACGTGGGAATCACGTGGGAAACACTTGGGAATCACGTGTCAATCAGGTGTGAATCACGTGGGAATCACGTGGAAATCACGTGGGAATCAAATTTGAATCAAGTGAAAATTACGTGGGAATCACGTGGGAATCACGTGGGAATCATGTGTCAATCGCGTGGGAATCACGAGGGTATCACGCGTCAATCATTTGGGATTCACATGGGAATCACGTGTCAATCACGTGGGAATCACGTGGCAATCACGTGTGTAGCACGTGGGAATCAGGTGTCAATCAAGTGGGAATCACGTGGAAATCACGTGAGAATAACGTGGGAACCACGTGGGATTCACGTGGGAATCATGCGTCAATCACTTGGGAATCACGTGTAATTCACGTGGGAATCACGTGGGAGTCACGTGTCAATCACGTGGGAATCAACTGGGAATCACGTGGGAATCACGTGTCAATCACGTGTCAATCACGTGGGAATCACGTGGGATTCACGTGGGATTCACGTGATAATCACGTGGTAATCACGTGGGAATCACGTGTCAATCGCGTGGGAATCACGTGGGTATCACGCGTCAATCACGTGAGAATCACGTGGGAATCACGTGAGAATGACATGGGAATCACGTGGGGATCACGTGGGTATCACGTGGGAATCACGTGTCAATCACGTGTCAATCACGTGGAAATCACTTGGGAATCACGTGTCAATCACTTGGGAATCACGATGGAATCATGTGGGAATCACGAGGGAATCACGTTTGAATCACGTGTCAATCACGAGGGAATCACTTGGGAATCACGTGGGAATCACTTGGGAATCACGTGTCAATCATGTGTGAATCCCGTGGGAATCACGTGTCAATCACGTGGGAATCACGTGGGAATCACTTGTCAATCACGTGGGAATCACGTGTCAATCACGTGGAAATCACTTGGGAATCACGTGTCAATCACTTGGGAATCATGATGGAATCATGTGGGAATCACGAGGGAATCACGTTTGAATCACGTGTCAATCACGAGGGAATCACTTGGGAATCACGTGGGAATCACTTGGGAATCACGTGTCAATCACGTGGGAATCAGGTGGATATCACGTGTCAATCAAGTGTGAATCACGTGAAAATTACGTGGGAATCACGTGGGAATCATGTGGGAATCACGTGTCAATCACGTGGGAATCATGTGTCAATCACGTGTCAATCACGTGGGATTCACGTGGGAATCACGTGTCAATCATGTTGGATTCCCGGGGGAATCACGTGTCAATCACGTGGGAATCACGTGGGGATCACGTGGGAATCACGTGTCGATCACGTGTCAATCACGTGGGAATCACGTGGAACTCACGTGTCAATAACGTGGGAATCACGTGGGAATCATGTGGAAATAACGAGGGAATCACGTGTAGAAGCACGTGGGAATCACGTGGAAATTACGTGTCAATCACGTGGGAATCACGTGGGAATCATGTGGAAATCACAAGTGAATCACGAGTCAATCACGTGGGAATCACGATGGAATAACGTGGGAATCACGAGGGAATCATGTTTGAATCATGTGTCAATCACGTGGGAATCACGTGGGAATCACGTGTCTATCGCGTGGAAATCACGTGGGAATCACCTCGGAATCACGTGTCAATCACATGGGAATCACGTGGGAATCCCATTGGAATCAGGTGTCAATCACGTGGGAATCACATGGGAATCACGTGGGCATCACGTGGGAATCATGGGGGAATCACGTGGGAATCACGTGGAAATCACGTGTCAATCACGTGGGAATCACGTAGGAATCACATGGGAATCATGCGTCAATCACGTGGGAATCACGTGGGAGTCACGTGGGATTCAGGTGGGAATCATGCGTCAATCACGTGGGAATCATGCGTGAATCACGTGGGAATCACGTGGGAATCACGTGTTAAACACGTGGGAATCACGTGGGAATCACGTGTCAATCACGTGGGAATCATGTGGGAATCACGTGTCAATCACGAGGGAATCACATGGGAATCACGTGGGAATCACGTGTCAGTCACGTGGGAATCACCTGGGAATCACGTGTCAATATCGTGGGAATCACGTGGGAATCACTTGTGAATCACGTGTCAGTCACGTGGGAATCACGTGGGAATCACGTGGGAAACACTTGGGAATCACGTGTCAATCAGGTGTGAATCACGTGGGAATCACGTGGAAATCAGGTGGGAATCAAATTTGAATCAAGTGAAAATTACGTGGGAATCACGTGGGAATCACGTGGGAATCATGTGTCAATCGCGTGGGAATCACGAGGGTATCACGCGTCAATCATTTGGGATTCACATGGGAATCACGTGTCAATCACGTGGGAATCACGTGGCAATCACGTGTGTAGCACGTGGGAATCAGGTGTCAATCAAGTGGGAATCACGTGGAAATCACGTGAGAATAACGTGGGAACCACGTGGGATTCACGTGGGAATCATGCGTCAATCACTTGGGAATCACGTGTAATTCACGTGGGAATCACGTGGGAGTCACGTGTCAATCACGTGGGAATCAACTGGGAATCACGTGGGAATCACGTGTCAATCACGTGTCAATCACGTGGGAATCACGTGGGATTCACGTGGGATTCACGTGATAATCACGTGGTAATCACGTGGGAATCACGTGTCAATCGCGTGGGAATCACGTGGGTATCACGCGTCAATCACGTGAGAATCACGTGGGAATCACGTGAGAATGACATGGGAATCACGTGGGGATCACGTGGGTATCACGTGGGAATCACGTGTCAATCACGTGTCAATCACGTGGAAATCACTTGGGAATCACGTGTCAATCACTTGGGAATCACGATGGAATCATGTGGGAATCACGAGGGAATCACGTTTGAATCACGTGTCAATCACGAGGGAATCACTTGGGAATCACGTGGGAATCACTTGGGAATCACGTGTCAATCATGTGTGAATCCCGTGGGAATCACGTGTCAATCACGTGGGAATCACGTGGGAATCACTTGTCAATCACGTGGGAATCACGTGTCAATCACGTGGAAATCACTTGGGAATCACGTGTCAATCACTTGGGAATCATGATGGAATCATGTGGGAATCACGAGGGAATCACGTTTGAATCACGTGTCAATCACGAGGGAATCACTTGGGAATCACGTGGGAATCACTTGGGAATCACGTGTCAATCACGTGGGAATCACGTGGGAATCAGGTGGAAATCACGTGTCAATCAAGTGTGAATCACGTGAAAATTACGTGGGAATCACGTGGGAATCACGTGGGAATCACGTGTCAATCACTTGGGAATCACGTGGGGATCACGTGGGTATCACGTGGGAATCACGTGTCAATCACGTGTCAATCACGTGGGAATCACGTGGGAATCACGTGTCAATCACGTGGGAATCTCGTGGGAATCAGGTGGGAATCACGTGGGAATCACCTGGGAATCATGTGTCAATCGCGTGGGAATCATGTGGGAATCACGTGGGAATCACGTGTCAATTGCGTGGGAATCAAGTGGAAATCAAGTGTGAATCATGTGAAAATTACGTGGGAATCACGTGGGAATCACGTGTCAATCGCGTGGGAATCACGTGTGAATGACGTGTGAATTACGTGTCAATCACGTGGGAATCACGTGGGAATCACGTGGGAATCACTCGGGAATCATGTGTCAATTACGTGGGAATCACGTGGGAATCAAGTGTGAATCACGTGAAAATTACGTGGGAATCACGTGGGAATCACGTGTCAATCGCGTGGGAATCACGTGGGTATCACGCGTCAATCACGTGGGAATCACATGGAAATCACGTGTCAATCACGTGAGAATCACGTGGGAATCACGTGTGAAGCACGTCGGAATTAGGTGTCAATCACGTGGGAATCACGTGAGAATGACATGGGAATCACGTGGGGATCACGTGGGTATCACGTGGGAATCACGTGTCAATCACGTGTCAATCACGTGGGAATCATGTGGGAATCACGTGTCAATCACGTGGGAATCACGTGGAAATCACGTGGGAATCACGTGGGAATTACATGAGATTCACGTGGAAATCACGTGTCAATCATGTGTGAATCACGTGGGAATCACGTGTCAATCACGTGGGTATCACGTGGGAATGACGTGTCAATCACGTGGGAATCACGTGGGAATCACGTGGGCATCCCGTGGGAAAGACGTGACATTCATTTGGGAATCACGTGGGAATCAGGTGAGAATCACGTGGGAAACACCTGGGAATCAAGTATGAATCATGTGGGAATCACGTGGACATCACGTGAGAATCACGTGGGAATCACGTGGGAATCACGTGGGAATTTCGTGGGAATCACGTGTCATTCACGTTGGAATCACGTGTGAATCACGTGGGAATCAAGTGTGAATCACGTGAAAATTACGTGTGAATCACGTGGGGATCACGTGGGAATCACGTGGGAATCACGTGTCTATCGCGTGGAAATCACGTGGGAATCACCTCGGAATCACGTGTCAATCACATGGGAATCACGTGGGAATCCCATTGGAATCAGGTGTCAATCACGTGGGAATCACATGGGAATCACGTGGGCATCACGTGGGAATCATGGGGGAATCACGTGGGAATCACGTGGAAATCACGTGTCAATCACGTGGGAATCACGTAGGAATCACATGGGAATCATGCGTCAATCACGTGGGAATCACGTGGGAGTCACGTGGGATTCAGGTGGGAATCATGCGTCAATCACGTGGGAATCATGCGTGAATCACGTGGGAATCACGTGGGAATCATGTGGGAATCACGTGTTAAACACGTGGGAATCACGTGTCAATCACGTGGGAATCATGTGGGAATCACGTGTCAATCACGAGGGAATCACATGGGAATCACGTGGGAATCACGTGTCAGTCACGTGGGAATCACCTGGGAATCACGTGTCAATATCGTGGGAATCACGTGGGAATCACTTGTGAATCACGTGTCAGTCACGTGGGAATCACGTGGGAATCACGTGGGAAACACTTGGGAATCACGTGTCAATCAGGTGTGAATCACGTGGGAATCACGTGGAAATCACGTGGGAATCAAATTTGAATCAAGTGAAAATTACGTGGGAATCACGTGGGAATCACGTGGGAATCATGTGTCAATCGCGTGGGAATCACGAGGGTATCACGCGTCAATCATTTGGGATTCACATGGGAATCACGTGTCAATCACGTGGGAATCACGTGGCAATCACGTGTGTAGCACGTGGGAATCAGGTGTCAATCAAGTGGGAATCACGTGGAAATCACGTGAGAATAACGTGGGAACCACGTGGGATTCACGTGGGAATCATGCGTCAATCACTTGGGAATCACGTGTAATTCACGTGGGAATCACGTGGGAGTCACGTGTCAATCACGTGGGAATCAACTGGGAATCACGTGGGAATCACGTGTCAATCACGTGTCAATCACGTGGGAATCACGTGGGATTCACGTGGGATTCACGTGATAATCACGTGGTAATCACGTGGGAATCACGTGTCAATCGCGTGGGAATCACGTGGGTATCACGCGTCAATCACGTGAGAATCACGTGGGAATCACGTGAGAATGACATGGGAATCACGTGGGGATCACGTGGGTATCACGTGGGAATCACGTGTCAATCACGTGTCAATCACGTGGAAATCACTTGGGAATCACGTGTCAATCACTTGGGAATCACGATGGAATCATGTGGGAATCACGAGGGAATCACGTTTGAATCACGTGTCAATCACGAGGGAATCACTTGGGAATCACGTGGGAATCACTTGGGAATCACGTGTCAATCATGTGTGAATCCCGTGGGAATCACGTGTCAATCACGTGGGAATCACGTGGGAATCACTTGTCAATCACGTGGGAATCACGTGTCAATCACGTGGAAATCACTTGGGAATCACGTGTCAATCACTTGGGAATCATGATGGAATCATGTGGGAATCACGAGGGAATCACGTTTGAATCACGTGTCAATCACGAGGGAATCACTTGGGAATCACGTGGGAATCACTTGGGAATCACGTGTCAATCACGTGGGAATCAGGTGGATATCACGTGTCAATCAAGTGTGAATCACGTGAAAATTACGTGGGAATCACGTGGGAATCATGTGGGAATCACGTGTCAATCACGTGGGAATCATGTGTCAATCACGTGTCAATCACGTGGGATTCACGTGGGAATCACGTGTCAATCATGTTGGATTCCCGGGGGAATCACGTGTCAATCACGTGGGAATCACGTGGGGATCACGTGGGAATCACGTGTCGATCACGTGTCAATCACGTGGGAATCACGTGGAACTCACGTGTCAATAACGTGGGAATCACGTGGGAATCATGTGGAAATAACGAGGGAATCACGTGTAGAAGCACGTGGGAATCACGTGGAAATTACGTGTCAATCACGTGGGAATCACGTGGGAATCATGTGGAAATCACAAGTGAATCACGAGTCAATCACGTGGGAATCACGATGGAATAACGTGGGAATCACGAGGGAATCATGTTTGAATCATGTGTCAATCACGTGGGAATCACGGGGGAATCACTTGTGAATCACATGTCAATCTCGTTGGGAATCAAGTGGGAATCACGTGGGAATAACGTGGCAACCACGTGCGAATCACATGGGAATCATGCATCAATCACGTGGGAATCACATGGGAGTCACGTGGGAATCTCCTGAGAATCACGTGGTAATCACGTGGGAATCACGTGGGAATCACGTGTCAATCACGTGGGAATCAGGTGGGAATCATGCGTCAATCACGTGTCATTCACGTGGGAATCACGTGGGAATCACATGGGAATCATGTGTCAATCACGTGGGAATGACGTGGAAGTCACGTGGGAATCACGTGGGAATCACGTGGGAATCACATGGGAATCATGCATCAATCACGTGGGAATGATGTGGAAGTCACGTGGGAATCACGTGGGAATCACGTGGTAATCACGTGGGAATCACCTGGGAATCACGTGTCAATCACGTGGGAGTCACGTGGGAATCACGTGTCAATCACGAGGGAATCACGTGGGAATCACGTGGGAATCACGTGTCAATGACGTTGGAATCACGTGGGAATCACGTGTCAATCACGTGGGAATCACGTGAGAATCACGTGGGCATCACGTGGGAATCAAGTGTGAATCACGTGACACTCACGTGGGAATCACGTGCGAATCACGTGGTAATCATGTGGGAATCACGTGGTAGTCACGTGACAATCACGTGGGAATCACGTGAGAATCACGTGGGAATCATGTGGGAATCACGTGTCAATCGTGTGGGACTCATGTGGGAACCACGTGGGAATCATGTGGGAATCACGTATCATTCACGTGGGAATCACTAGGAAATGACGTGTCAATCACGTGGGAATCACGTGGGAATCAGTTGGGCATCCCGTGGGAAAGACGTGACATTCATTTGGGAATCACGTGGGAATCAGGTGAGAATCACGTGGGAAACACCTGGGAATCAAGTATGAATCATGTGGGAATCACGTGGACATCACGTGAGAATCACGTGGGAATCACATGGGAATCACGTGGGAATCACGTGTCAATCACGTGGGAATCACGTGCGAATTTCGTGGGAATCACGTGTCATTCACGTTGGAATCACGTGTGAATCACGTGGGAATCAAGTGTGAATCACGTGAAAATTACGTGTGAATCATGTGTGAATCACGTGGGAATCACGTGGGAATCACGTGTCTATCGCGTGGGAATCACGTGGGAGTCACGTGGGATTCACGTGGGAATCATACGTCAATCACGTGGGAATCATGCGTCAATCACGTGGGAATCACGTGGGAATCATGTGGGAATCACGTTTTAAACACGTGGGAATCACGTGGGAATCACGTGTCAATCACGTGGGAACCACGTGTCAATCACGTGGGAGTCACGTGAGAATCACGTGGGATTCACGTGTCAGTCACATGGGAATCACGTGGGAATAACGTGTCAATCACGTGGGAATCACGTAGGAATCACGTGGGAATCATCTGGGAATCACGTGTCAATCACGTTGGAATTACGTGGGAATCACTTGTCAATCACGTGGGAATCCCGTGAGAATCACGTGGGAATCAAGTGTGAATCACGTGAAAATCACGTGGGAATCACGTGGGAATCACGTGGGAGTCACGTGTCAATCTCGTTGGAATAACGTGGGATTCATGTGACAATCATTTGGGAATCACGTGGGAATCACGTGGGAATCTCGAGTCCATCATGTGGGAATCACGTGGGAATCACGTGGGAATCCCGTGGGAATCACGTGTCAATCGCATGGGAATCACGTGGGAATCACGTGGGAATCACCTGGGAATCACGTGTCAATCACGTGGGAATCACGTGGGAATCATGTGTCAATCAAGTGGGTATCACGTGGGAATCACGTGGGAATCATGTGTCAATCACGTAGGAAACACGTGGAATCACTTTTCAATCACATGGGAATCACGAGGGTGTCATGTGGGAATCACGTGGGAATCACGTGTCAGTCACATGGGAATCACGTGGGAATCACATGTCAATCCCGTGGGAATCACGTTGGAATCACGTGTCAATCACGTGGGAATCACGTGTCAATTACGTGGAAATGACGTAGGCATCACGTGGGAATCATCTGGGAATCACGTGTCAATCACGTTGGAATCACGTGGGAATCACGTGGGAATCACTTGTCAATCACGTGGGAATCCCGTGGGAATCACGTGGGAATCAAGTGTGAATCACGTGAAAATCACGTGGGAATCAGGTGGGAATCACGTGAGAATCACGTGTCAATCTCGTTGGAATCACGTGTGAATCACGTGACAATCATTTGGGAATCACGTGGGAATCACGTGGGAATCTCGAGTCCATCATGTGGGAATCACGTGGGAATCACGTGGGAATCCCGTGGGAATCACGTGTCAATCGCGTGGGAATCACGTGGGAATCACGTGGGAATCACCTGGGAGTCACCTGTCAGTCACGTGGGAATCACATGGGAATCACGTGTCAATCATGTGGGAATCACGTGGGAATCACGTGTCAATCATGTGGGAATCACCTGGGAATCACCTATCAGTCACGTGGGAATCACATGGGAATCACGTGTCAATCATGTGGGAATCACCTGGGAATCACCTGTCAGTCACGTGGGAATCACATGGGAATCACGTGTCAATCATGTGGGAATCACCTGGGAATCACGTGTCAATATCGTGGTAATCACGTGTGAATCACGTGTGAATTACGTGTCAATAACATGGGAATCACCTGGGAATCACGTGTCAATCACGTGGGAATCACGTGGGAATCACATGGGAATCACGTGGAAATGAAGTGTGAATCACGTGAAAATTACGTGAGAATCACGTGGGAATCACGTGTCAATCGCGTGGGAATCACGTGGGTATCACGCGTCAATCACGTGGGAATCACATGGGAATTCCGTGTCAATCACGTGTCAATCACGTGGGAATCACGTGGGAATCACTTGGGAATCACGTGTCAATCACGTGGGAATCACGTGGTAATCACGTGGGAATCACGTGGGAATCAAGTGTGAACCACGTGAAAATTACGTGGGAATCACGTGGGAATCACCTGGGAATTACGTGTCAATCACGTGGGAATCATGTGGGAATCACGTGTCAATCACGTGGGAATCACGTGTGAATCACGTGTCAATCACGTGGGAATCACGTGGGAATCACGTGGGAATCACGTGTCAATCACGTGGGAATCACTTGGGAATCAAGTGTGAATCACATGAAAATTACGTGGGAATCACGTGGGAATCACCTGGGAATCACGTGTCAATATCGTGGGAATTACGTGGGAATCACTTGTGAATCACGTGTCAGTCACGTGGGAATCACGTGGGAATCACGTGGGAAACACTTGGGAATCACGTGTCAATCAGGTGTGAATCACGTGGGAATCACGTGGAAATCACGTGGGAATCAAATTTGAATCAAGTGAAAATTACGTGGGAATCACGAGGGAATCACGTGGGAATCACGTGTCAATCGCGTGGGAATCACGTGGGTATCACGCGTCAATCACTTGGGAATCACATGGGAATCACGTGTCAATCACGTGGGAATCACGTGGGAATCACGTGTGTAGCACGTGAGAATCAGGTGTCAATCAAGTGGGAATCACGTGGAAATCACGTGAGAATAACGTGGGAACCACGTGGGAATCACGTGGGAATCATGCGTCAATCACGTGGGAATCACGTGTTATTCACGTGGGAATCACTTGGGAATCACGTGTCAATCACGAGGGAATCACGTGGGAGTCATGAGTCAATCACGTGTCATTCACGTGGGAATCACGTGGGAATCACGTGTCAATCACGTGGGAATCCCGTGGGAATCACGTGGGAATCACGTGTCAATCACGTGGGAATCATGCGTCAATCACGTGGGAATCAATTGTCAATCACGTGGGAATCACATGGGAATCACGTGTCAGTCACTTGTCAATTACGTGGGAATCACGTGGGAATCACGTGTCAATCACGTGGGAATCATGTGGGAATCACGTGTCAATCACGTGTCAATCACGTGGGAATCACGTCGGAATCACGTGGGAGTTACGTGGAAATCCTGTGGGAATCACGTGGGAATCACGTGTCAATCACGTGGGAATCACGTGGGAATCACGTGGGAATCACATGTCAATATCGTGGGGAACACGTGGGAATCACGTGGGAATCACGTGGGAATCACGTGTCAATCACGTGGGAATCACGAGGGAGTCATGTTGGAATCACGTGTCATTCACGTGGGAATCACGTGGGAATCACGTGTCAATCACGTGGGAATCACGTGGAAATTACGTGGGAATCACGTGGGAATCACGTTGGAATCCGGTGGGAATCACGTGTCAATCACGTGGGAATCACGTGGGAGTTATGTTGGAATCACATAAGAGTAACGTGGGAATCACGTGTCAATCACGTGGGAATCACGTGGGAAACTCGTGGGAATTACTTGGTAATCACGTGGGAATCACGTGTTAATCACGTGGGAATCAAGTTGGAATCATGTGTCAATCACGTGGGAGTCATGTGGGAATCACATGTCAGTCACGTTGGACTCACGTGAGAATCACGTGGGAATCACGTGGGAATCACGTGTCAATCACGTGGGAATCACGTGTCAATCACGTGGGAATCCCGTGGGAATCACGTGTCAATCATGTGGGAATTACGTGGGAATCATGCGTCAATCACGTGGGAATCACGTGGGTGTCACGTGGGAATCACGTGGGAATCACGTGGGAATCACGTGTTATTCACATGGAAATCACTTGGGAATCATGTGTCAATCACTTGGGAATCACGTGGGAATCACGGTGGAATCACGTGTCAATCACGTGGGAATCACGTGGGAATCACGTGTGAAGCACGTGGGAATTAGGTGTCAATCACGTGGGAATCACGTGAGAATGACGTGGGAATCACGTGGGAATCACGTGGGAATCAAGTGTCAATCACGTGTCAATCACGTGGGAATCACGTGGGAATCACGTGGGAATCATGCATCATTCACCTGGAAATCACGTGGGAGTCACGTGGGAATCACGTGGGAATCACGTGGGAATCACGTGGGAATCACGTGGGAATCTTGTGGGAATCAGTTGGGAATCACGTGGGAATCACCTGGGAATCACGTGTCAATCACGTGGGAATCACGTGGGAATCACGTGGGAATCACGTGGGAATCACGTGTCAATTGCGTGGGAATCACGTGGAAATCAAGTGTGAATCATGTGAAAATTACGTGGGAATCACGTGGGAATCACGTGGGAATCACTCGGGAATCATGTGTCAATCACGTGGGAATCACGTGGGAATCAAGTGTGAATCACGTGAAAGTTACGTGGGGATAACGTGGGAATCACGTGTCATTCGCGTGGGAATCACGTGGATATCACGCGTCAATCACGTGGGAATCACATGGGAATCACGTGTCAATCACGTGAGAATCACGTGGGAATCACGTGTGAAGCACGTGGGAATTAGGTGTCAATCACGTGGGAATCACGTGAGAATGACGTGGGAATCACGTGGGAATCACGTGGAGATCACGTGGGTATCACGTGGGAATCACGTGTCAATCACGTGTCAATCACGTGGGAATCACGTGGGAATCACGTGTCAATCACGTGGGAATCTCATGGGAATCAGGTGGGAATCACGTGGGAATCACCTGGGAATCATGTGTCAATCGCGTGGGAATAATGTTTGAATCACGTGGGAATCACGTGTCAATTGCGTGGGAATCACGTGGAAATCAAGTGTGAATCATGTGAAAAGTACGTGGGAATCACGTGGGAATCACGTGTCAATCGCGTGGGAATCACGTGTGAATGACGTGTGAATTACGTGTCAATCACGTGGGAATCACGTGGGAATCACGTGGGAATCACTCGGGAATCATGTGTCAATCACGTGGGAATCACGTGGGAATCAAGTGTGAATCACGTGAAAATTACGTGGGAATCACGTGGGAATCACGTGTCCATCGCGTGGGAATCACGTGGGTATCACGCGTCAATCACGTGGGAATCACATGGAAATCACGTGTCCATCACGTGAGAATCACGTGGGAATCACGTGTGAAGCACGTCGGAATTAGGTGTCAGTCACGTGGGAATCACGTGAGAATGACATGGGAATCACGTGGGGATCACGTGGGTATCACGTGGGAATCACGTGTCAATCACGTGGGAATCATGTGGGAATCACGTGTCAATCACGTGGGAATCACGTGGAAATCACGTGGGAATCACGTGGGAATTACATGAGATTCACGTGGAAATCACGTGTCAATCATGTGTGAATCACGTGGGAATCACGTGTCAATCACGTGGGTATCACGCGGGAATGACGTGTCAATCACGTGGGAATCACGTGGGAATCACGTGGGCATCCCGTGGGAAAGACGTGACATTCATTTGGGAATCACGTGGGAATCAGGTGAGAATCACGTGGGAAACACCTGGGAATCAAGTATGAATCATGTGGGAATCACGTGGACATCACGTGAGAATCACGTGGGAATCACATGGGAATCACGTGGGAATCACGTGGGAATTTCGTGGGAATCACGTGTCATTCACGTTGGAATCACTTGTGAATCACGTGGGAATCAAGTGTGAATCACGTGAAAATTACGTGTGAATCACGTGGGGATCACGTGGGAATCACGTGGGAATCACGTGTCTTTCGCGTGGAAATCACGTGGGAATCACCTCGGAATCACGTGTCAATCACATGGGAATCACGTGGGAATCCCATTGGAATCAGGTGTCAATCACGTGGGAATCACATGGGAATCACGTGGGCATCACGTGGGAATTATGGGGGAATCACGTGGGAATCACGTGGAAATCACGTGTCAATCACGTGGGAATCACGTAGGAATCACATGGGAATCATGTGTCAATCACGTGGGAATCACGTGGGAGTCACGTGCGATTTTGGTGGGAATCATGCGTCAATCACGTGGGAATCATGCGTGAATCACGTGGGAATCACGTGGGAATCATGTGGGAATCACGTGTTAAACACGTGGGAATCACGTGGGAATCACGTGTCAATCACGTGGGAATCATGTGGGAATCACGTGTCAATCACGATGGAATCACATGGGAATCACGTGGGAATCACGTGTCAGTCACGTGGGAATCACCTGGGAATCACGTGTCAATATCGTGGGAATCACGTGGGAATCACTTGTGAATCACGTGTCAGTCACGTGGGAATCACGTGGGAATCACGTGGGAATCACGTGGGAAACACTTGGGAATCACGTGTCAATCAGGTGTGAATCACGTGGGAATCACGTGGAAATCACGTGGGAATCAAATTTGAATCAAGTGAAAATTACGTGGGAATCACGTGGGAATCACGTGGGAATCATGTGTCAATCGCGTGGGAATCACGAGGGTATCACGCGTCAATCATTTGGGATTCACATGGGAATCACGTGTCAATCACGTGGGAATCACGTGGCAATCACGTGTGTAGCACGTGGGAATCAGGTGTCAATCAAGTGGGAATCACGTGGAAATCACGTGAGAATAACGTGGGAACCACGTGGGAATCACGTGGGAATCATGCGTCAATCACTTGGGAATCACGTGTAATTCACGTGGGAATCACGTGGGAGTCACGTGTCAATCACGTGGGAATCAATTGGGAATCACGTGGGAATCACGTGTCAATCACGTGTCAATCACGTGGGAATCACGTGGGATTCACGTGGGATTCACGTGATAATCACGTGGTAATCACGTGGGAATCACGTGGGAATCACGTGTCAATCGCGTGGGAATCACGTGGGAATCACGTGAGAATGACATGGGAATCACGTGGGGATCACGTGGGTATCACGTGGGAATCACATGTCAATCACGTGTCAATCACGTGGAAATCACTTGGGAATCACGTGTCAATCACTTGGGAATCACGATGGAATCATGTGGGAATCACGAGGGAATCACGTTTGAATCACGTGTCAATCACGAGGGAATCACTTGGGAATCACGTGGGAATCACTTGGGAATCACGTGTCAATCATGTGTGAATCCCGTGGGAATCACGTGTCAATCACGTGGGAATCACGTGGGAATCACTTGTCAATCACGTGGGAATCACGTGGAAATCACTTGGGAATCACGTGTCAATCACTTGGGAATCACGATGGAATCATGTGGGAATCACGAGGGAATCACGTTTGAATCACGTGTCAATCACGAGGGAATCACTTGGGAATCACGTGGGAATCACTTGGGAATCACGTGTCAATCACGTGGGAATCACGTGGGAATCAGGTGGAAATCACGTGTCAATCAAGTGTGAATCACGTGAAAATTACGTGGGAATCACGTGGGAATCACGTGGGAATCACGTGTCAATCACGTGGGAATCACGTGGGGATCACGTGGGTATCACGTGGGAATCACGTGTCAATCACGTGTCAATCACGTGGGATTCACGTGGGAATCACGTGTCAATCACGTGGGAATCTCGTGGGAATCAGGTGGGAATCACGTGGGAATCACCTGGGAATCATGTGTCAATCGCGTGGGAATCATGTGGGAATCACGTGGGAATCACGTGTCAATTGCGTGGGAATCACGTGGAAATCAAGTGTGAATCATGTGAAAATTACGTGGGAATCACGTGGGAATCACGTGTCAATCGCGTGGGAATCACGTGTGAATGACGTGTGAATTACGTGTCAATCACGTGGGAATCACGTGGGAATCACGTGGGAATCACTCGGGAATCATGTGTCAATCACGTGGGAATCACGTGGGAATCAAGTGTGAATCACGTGAAAATTACGTGGGAATCACGTGGGAATCACGTGTCAATCACGTGGGAATCACGTGGGTATCACGCGTCAATCACGTGGGAATCACATGGAAATCACGTGTCAATCACGTGAGAATCACGTGGGAATCACGTGTGAAGCACGTCGGAATTAGGTGTCAATCACGTGGGAATCACGTGAGAATGACATGGGAATCACGTGGGGATCACGTGGGTATCACGTGGGAATCACGTGTCAATCACGTGTCAATCACGTGGGAATCATGTGGGAATCACGTGTCAATCACGTGGGAATCACGTGGAAATCACGTGGGAATCACGTGGGAATTACATGAGATTCACGTGGAAATCACGTGTCAATCATGTGTGAATCACGTGGGAATCACGTGTCAATCACGTGTGTATCACGTGGGAATGACGTGTCAATCACGTGGGAATCACGTGGGAATCACGTGGGCATCCCGTGGGAAAGACGTGACATTCATTTGGGAATCACGTGGGAATCAGGTGAGAATCACGTGGGAAACACCTGGGAATCAAGTATGAATCATGTGGGAATCACGTGGACATCACGTGAGAATCACGTGGGAATCACATGGGAATCACGTGGGAATCACGTGGGAATTTCGTGGGAATCACGTGTCATTCACGTTGGAATCACGTGTGAATCACGTGGGAATCAAGTGTGAATCACGTGAAAATTACGTGTGAATCACGTGGGGATCACGTGGGAATCACGTGGGAATCACGTGTCTATCGCGTGGAAATCACGTGGGAATCACCTCGGAATCACGTGTCAATCACATGGGAATCACGTGGGAATCCCATTGGAATCATGTGTCAATCACGTGGGAATCACCTGGGAATCACGTGTCAATATCGTGGGAATCACGTGGGAATCACTTGTGAATCACGTGTCAGTCACGTGGGAATCACGTGGGAATCACGTGGGAAACACTTGGGAATCACGTGTCAATCAGGTGTGAATCACGTGGGAATCACGTGGAAATCACGTGGGAATCAAATTTGAATCAAGTGAAAATTACGTGGGAATCACTTGGGAATCACGTGGGAATCATGTGTCAATCGCGTGGGAATCACGAGGGTATCACGCGTCAATCATTTGGGATTCACATGGGAATCACGTGTCAATCACGTGGGAATCACGTGGCAATCACGTGTGTAGCACGTGGGAATCAGGTGTCAATCAAGTGGGAATCACGTGGAAATCACGTGAGAATAACGTGGGAACCACGTGGGAATCACGTGGGAATCATGCGTCAATCACTTGGGAATCACGTGTAATTCACATGGGAATCAAGTGGGAGTCACGTGTCAATCACGTGGGAATCAATTGGGAATCACGTGGGAATCACGTGTCAATCACGTGTCAATCACGTGGGAATCACGTGGGATTCACGTGGGATTCACGTGATAATCACGTGGTAATCACGTGGGAATCACGTGGGAATCACGTGTCAATCGCGTGGGAATCACGTGGGTATCACGCGTCAATCACGTGAGAATCACGTGGGAATCACGTGAGAATGACATGGGAATCACGTGGGGATCACGTGGGTATCACGTGGGAATCACGTGTCAATCACGTGTCAATCACGTGGAAATCACTTGGGAATCACGTGTCAATCACTTGGGAATCACGATGGAATCATGTGGGAATCACGAGGGAATCACGTTTGAATCACGTGTCAATCACGAGGGAATCACTTGGGAATCACGTGGGAATCACTTGGGAATCACGTGTCAATCATGTGTGAATCCCGTGGGAATCACGTGTCAATCACGTGGGAATCACGTGGGAATCACTTGTCAATCACGTGGGAATCACGTGTCAATCACGTGGAAATCACTTGGGAATCACGTGTCAATCACTTGGGAATCACGATGGAATCATGTGGGAATCACGAGGGAATCACATTTGAATCACGTGTCAATCACGAGGGAATCACTTGGGAATCACGTGGGAATCACTTGGGAATCACGTGGGAATCACGTGGGAATCAGGTGGAAATCACGTGTCAATCAAGTGTGAATCACGTGAAAATTACGTGGGAATCACGTGGGAATCACGTGGGAATCACGTGTCAATCACGTGGGAATCACGTGGGGATCACGTGGGAATCATGTGTCAATCACGTGTCAATCACGTGGGATTCACGTGGGAATCACGTGTCAATCATGTTGGATTCCCGGGGGAATCACGTGTCAATCACGTGGGAATCACGTGGGGATCACGTGGGAATCACGTGTCGATCACGTGTCAATCACGTGGGAATCACGTGGAACTCACGTGTCAATAACGTGGGAATCACGTGGGAATCATGTGGAAATAACGAGGGAATCACGTGTAGAAGCACGTGGAAATCACGTGGAAATTACGTGTCAATCACGTGGGAATCACGTGGGAATCATGTGGAAATCACAAGTGAATCACGAGTCAATCACGTGGGAATCACGATGGAATAACGTGGGAATCACGAGGGAATCATGTTTGAATCATGTGTCAATCACGTGGGAATCACGGGGGAATCACTTGTGAATCACATGTCAATCTCGTTGGGAATCAAGTGGGAATCACGTGGGAATAACGTGGCAACCACCTGCGAATCACATGGGAATCATGCATCAATCACGTGGGAATCACATGGGAGTCACGTGGGAATCTCCTGAGAATCACGTGGTAATCACGTGGGAATCACGTGGGAATCACGTGTCAATCACGTGGGAATCAGGTGGGAATCATGCGTCAATCACGTGTCATTCACGTGGGAATCACGTGGGAATCACATGGGAATCATGTGTCAATCACGTGGGAATGACGTGGAAGTCACGTGGGAATCACGTGGGAATCACGTGGGAATCACATGGGAATCATGCATCAATCACGTGGGAATGATGTGGAAGTCACGTGGGAATCACGTGGGAATCACGTGGTAATCACGTGGGAATCACCTGGGAATCACGTGTCAATCACGTGGGAGTCACGTGGGAATCA
Source organism: Muntiacus reevesi (assembly GCF_963930625.1). Lineage (NCBI taxonomy): Eukaryota > Metazoa > Chordata > Mammalia > Artiodactyla > Cervidae > Muntiacus > Muntiacus reevesi. Next base: position 2,464,887 of record NW_027077877.1, read on the forward strand.
CGTGTCAATCACGAGGGAATCACGTGGGAATCACGAGGGAATCACGTGTCAATGACGTTGGAATCACGTGGGAATCACGTGTCAATCACGTGGGAATCACGTGAGAATCACGTGGGCATCACTTGGGAATCAAGTGTGAATCACGTGACACTCACGTGGGAATCACGTGGGAACCACGTGGGAATCATGTGGGAATCACGTATCATTCACGTGGGAATCACTAGGAAATGACGTGTCAATCACGTGGGAATCACGTGGGAATCACTTGGGCATCCCGTGGGAAAGACGTGACATTCATTTGGGAATCACGTGGGAATCAGGTGAGAATCACGTGGGAAACACCTGGGAATCAAGTATGAATCATGTGGGAATCACGTGGACATCACGTGAGAATCACGTGGGAATCACATGGGAATCACGTGGGAATCACGTGTCAATCACGTGGGAATCACGTGCGAATTTCGTGGGAATCACGTGTCATTCACGTTGGAATCACGTGTGAATCACGTGGGAATCAAGTGTGAATCACGTGAAAATTACGTGTGAATCACGTGTGAATCACGTGGGAATCACGTGGGAATCACGTGTCTATCGCGTGGGAATCACGTGGGAGTCACGTGGGATTCACGTGGGAATCATACGTCAATCACGTGGGAATCATGCGTCAATCACGTGGGAATCACGTGGGAATCATGTGGGAATCACGTTTTAAACACGTGGGAATCACGTGGGAATCACGTGTCAATCACGTGGGAACCACGTGTCAATCACGTGGGAGTCACGTGAGAATCACGTGGGATTCACGTGTCAGTCACATGGGAATCACGTGGGAATCACGTGTCAATCACGTGGGAATCACGTAGGAATCACGTGGGAATCATCTGGGAATCACGTGTCAATCACGTTGGAATTACGTGGGAATCACTTGTCAATCACGTGGGAATCCCGTGAGAATCACGTGGGAATCAAGTGTGAATCACGTGAAAATCACGTGGGAATCACGTGGGAATCACGTGGGAGTCACGTGTCAATCTCGTTGGAATAACGTGGGAATCATGTGACAATCATTTGGGAATCACGTGGGAATCACGTGGGAATCTCGAGTCCATCATGTGGGAATCACGTGGGAATCACGTGGGAATCCCGTGGGAATCACGTGTCAATCGCGTGGGAATCACGTGGGAATCACGTGGGAATCACCTGGGAATCACGTGTCAATCACGTGGGAATCCCATGGGAATCACGTGGGAATCACTTGTCAATCCCGTGGGAATCACGTGGGAATCACGTGGGAATCATGTGTTAATTACGTGGGAATCACGTGGGAATCACGTGGGAATCTCGTGTCAATCACGTAGGAATCACGTGGGAATCACGTGTCAATCACGTGGGAATCAAGTGTGTATCACGTGTCATTCACGTGAGAATCACGTGGGAATCACGTGGGAATAACGTGGTAATCACGTGGCAATCACGTGTCAATCACATGGGAATAACGTGCCAATCACGTGGGAATCACGTTTAAATCACGTGGGAATCACGTGGGAATCACGTGAAAATCACATGGGAATCACGTGTCAATCACGTGAGTATCACGTGGGAATCATGTGGAAATCGCGTGTCAATCACTTGGGAATCATGTGGGAATCAAGTGGGAATCACTTGTCAATCACGTGGCAATCACGTGGGAGTCACATGGGAATCACGTGTCAATCACGTTGAAATCACGTGTCAATCACGTGGGAATCATGTGGGAATCACGTGGGAAGCACGTGGGAATCACGTGGGAATCACGTGGGAATCACGTGTCAATCACGTGGCAATCACGTGGGAGTCACGTGGAAATCACGTGTCAATCACGTGGGAATCACGTGGGAATCACTTGTCAATCACCTGGAAATCACCTGTCAATCACGTGGGAATCACGAGGGAATCACTTGGGAATCACGTGGGAATCACATGGGAATCATGTGGGAATCACGTGTCAATCTCGTGGGAATCACGTGGGAATCACATGGAAATCACGAGGGAATCACGTGTCAATCACGTGGGAATCACGAGGGAATCACTTGGGAATCATGTGGGAATCACGTGGGAATCACGTGGGAATCACGTATCAGTCACGTGGGAATCACGTAGGTCACGTGGGAATCACGTGTCAATCTCGTGGGAATCACGTGGGAGTCACGTGGGAATCACGTGGGAATCACGTGTCAATCCCGTGGGAGTCACGAGGGAATCACGTGTCAATCACGTGGGAATCACGTGGTAATCACGTGTCAATCACATGGGAATCACGTGGGAATCACCTGGGAATCACATGTCAATCACGTGGGAATCACGTGGGAAACACGTGGGAATCACGTGGGAATCACGTGTCAATCATGTAAGAATCACGTGGGAATCACGTTTCAATCACGTGGGAATCACGTTAAAATCACGTGGGAATCACGTGTCAATCACTTGAGTATCACGTGGGAATCACTTGGAAAACACGTGTAAATCACTTGGGAATCCCATGGTAATCACGTGGGAATCACTTGTCAATCAAGTGGGAATCACGTGGGAATCACGTGGGAAGCACGTGGGAATCAAGTGTGCATCACATGGGAGTCACGTCGGAATCAGGTGAGAATCACGTGTCAATCACGTGAGTATCACGTGGGAATCATGTGGGAATCACGTGGGAATCACATGAGAATCACGTGTCATTCTCGTGGGAATCACTTGGGAATCACATAGGAATCACGTGGGAATCCCGTGTCAATCACGTGGGAATCAAGTGGGATCACGTGTCAATCACGTGGGAAACACGTGGGAATCACGTGTCAATCTCGTTGGAATCACTTCGAAAACGCGTGTCAATCACTTGGGAATCCCATGGGAATCACGTGGGAATCACTTGTCAATCACGTAGGAATCACGTGGGAATCACGTGGGAATTACATGTCAATCACGTGGGAATCACGTGTCAATCACGTGGGAATCACGTGGGAATCACGTGGGAATTACATGTCAATCACGTGGGAATCACGTGTCAATCACGTGGGAATCACGTGGGAATCACGTGGGAAGCATGTGGGAATCACGTGTGCATCACATTGGAGTCACGTGGGAATCACGTGAGAATCACGTGTCATTCATGTGGGAATCACGTGGGAATAACGTGGGAATCACGTGTGAATCACGTTGGAATCACGTGGGAATCACGTGGGAATCCCGTGTCAATCACGTGGGAATCTCGTGGGAATCACGTGTCAATCATGTGGGAATTACATGGGTATCACGTGGGAAGCACATGGGAATCACTTGTCAATCACGTGTGAATCACGTATCAGTCACGTGGGAATCACGTGTCAATCTGGTGGGAATCACGTTGGAGTTACGTGGGAATCACGAAGGAATCACGTAGTAATCAGGTGGGAATCACGTGTCAATCACGTGGGAATCACGTGGGAATCACTTGTCAATCACGTGGAAATCACGTGTCAATCACGTGGGAATCACGTGGGAATCACATGTCAATCACGTGGAAATCACCTGTCAATCACGTGGGAATCATGTGGGAATCACGTGGGAATCACGTGAGAATCACATGTCAATCACGTGGGAATAACGTGGGTATCATGTGTGAATCACGTGTCAATCACGTGGTAATCATGTGGGAATCAAGTGTCAATCATGTGGGAATTACATGGGTATCACTTGGGAGTCACGTGGGAATCACGTGTCAATCACGTGGGAATCAAGTGTCAATCACGTTGGAATCATGTATCAGTCATGTGGGAATTACGTGGGCATCACGTGGGAATCACGTGTCAATGTTGTGGGAATCACGTGGGAATCACGTGGAAATCACGAGGGAATCACGTGTCAATCACGTGGGAATCACGAGGGAATCACTTGGGAATCACGTGGGAACCACGTGGGAATCACGTGGGAATCAAGTATCAGTCACATGGCAATCACGTGGGAATCACATGGGAATAACGTGTCAATCTCGTGGGAATCACGTGGGAGTCACGTGGGAATCACGTGGGAATCACGTGTCAATCCCGTGGGAGTCACGAGGGAATCACGTGTGAATCACGTGGGAATCACTTGGGAATCACATGGGAATAACGTATCAGTCACGTGGGAATCACGTGGGAATCACGTGGGAATCACGTGTCAATCTCGTGGGAATCACGTGGGAGTCACGTGGGAATCACGTGGGAATCACATGTCAATCCCGTGGGAATCACGAGGGAATCACGTGTCAATCACGTGGGAATCACGTGGGAAGCACATGGGAAGCACGTGGGAAGCACGTGGGAATCACATGTGCATCACATTGGAGTCACGTGGGAATCACGTGAGAATCACGTGACAATCACGTGGGAATCACGTGGGAATCACATGTCAATCACGTGTGAATCACGTGGGAATCACGTGAGAATCACGTGGGAATCACGTGTCAATTACGTGTTAATCACGTGGGAATCACGTGTCAATCACGTTTGAATCACATGGGAATCACGTGTGAATCACGTGGGAATCACGTGGGAATCACGAGGGATAAACGTGGGAATCACGTATGAATCACGTGGGAATCACGTGTCAATCACGTGGGAATCACGTGGGAATCACGTGTCAATCACGTGGCAGTCACGTGGGAATCACGTGTCAATCACGTGATAATCATATCGAATTCAGGTGGGAGTCACATGGTAATCACGTGGTAATCACGTTCAATCACATGGGAATTACGTGGGAATCACGTGTCATTCACGTGGTAATCACGTGGGAATCAGGTGGGAATAACATGTCAATCACGTGGGAATCACGTGGGAATCACGTGTCAATCATGTGGGAATCAAGTGTGTATCACGTGTCATTCACGTGAGAATCACGTGGGAATCAAGTGGGAATAACGTGGTAATCACGTGGCAATCACGTGTCAATCACATGGGAATAATGTGCCAATCACGTGGGAATCACGTGTAAATCACGTGGGAATCGCGTGGGAATCACGTGAAAATCACATGGGAATCACGTGTCAATCACGTGAGTATCACGTGGGAATCATGTGGAAATCGCGTGTCAATCACGTGGGAATCATGTGGGAATCAGGTGGGAATCACTTGTCAATCATGTGGAAATCACATGTCAATCACGTGGGAATCACGAGGGAATCACTTGGGAATCACGTGGGAATCACGTGGGAATCACGTGGGCATCATGTGGGAATCACGGTGTCAATCTCGTGGGAATCACGTGGGAATCACGTGGAAATCACGAGGGAATCACATGTCAATCACGGGGGAATCACGAGGGAATCACTTCGGAATCACGTGGGAATCACATGGGAATCACGTGGGAATCACGTATCAGTCACGTGGGAATCACGTGGGAATCACGTGGAAATCACGTGTCAATCTCGTGGGAATCACGTGGGAGTCACGTGGGAATCACGTGGGAATCACGTGTCAATCCCGTGGGAGTCACGAGGGAATCACGTGTCAATCACGAGGGAAGCACGTGGGAATCACGTGTCAATCACATGGGAATCACGTGGGAATCACCTGGGAATCACGTGTCAATCATGTGGGAATCACGTGGGAAACACGTGAGAATTACGTGGGAATCACGTGTCAATCATGTAGGAATCACGTGGGAATCACGTGGGAATCACGTTTCAATCACGTGGGAATAACGTGCCAATCACGTGGGAATCACATGTAAATCACGTGTCATTCACGTGGCAGTCACGTTGGAATCACGTGGGAATCACGTGTCAATCACGTGTGAATCACGTAGGAATCACGTGTCAATCACGTGGGAATCACGAGGGATAAACTTGGGAATCACGTGAGAATTATGTGGGAATCACGTGTCAATCACGTGGGAATCACGAGGGATAAACTTGGGAATCACGTGGGAATCACGTGGGAATCACGTGTCAATCACGTGGGAATCACGTGGGAATCACGTGTCAATCACGTGGCAGTCACGTGGGAATCACGTGTCAATCACGTGATAATCATATCGAATTCAAGTGGGAGTCACATGGTAATCACGTGGTAATCACGTTAAATCACATGGGAATAACGTGGGAATCACGTGTCAATCACGTGGGAATCAAGTGTGTATCACGTGTCATTCACTTGAGAATCACGTGGGAATCACGTGGGAATAGCGTGGTCATCACGTGGCAATCACGTGTCAATCACATGGGAATAAAGTGCCAATCACGTGGGAATCACGTTTAAATCACGTGGGAATCACGTGGGAATCACGTGAAAATCACATGAGAATCACGTGTCAATCACGTGAGTATCACGTGGGAATCATGTGGAAATCGCGTGTCAATCACGTGGGAATCATGTGGGAATCAGGTGGGAATCACTTGTCAATCACGTGGCAATCACGTGGGAGTCACGTGGGAATCACGTGTCAATCATGTGGAAATCACGTGTCAAACACTTGCGAATCATGTGGGAATCACGTGGGAAGCACGTGGGAATCACGCGGGAATCACGTGGGAATCACGTGTCAATCACGTGGCAATCACGTGGGAGTCACGTGGGAATCACGTGTCAATCACGTGGGAATCACGTGGGAATCACTTGTCAATCACGTGTCAATCACGTGGGAATCACGAGGGAATCACTTGGGAATCACGTGGGAATCACGTGGGAATCATTTGTCAATCACGTGGGAATCACGAGGGAATCACGTGTCAATCACGTGAGTATCACGTGGGAATCATGTGGAAATCGCGTGTCAATCACGTGGGAATAATGTGGGAATCAGGTGGGAATCACTTGTCAATCACGTTGCAATCACGTGGGAGTCACGTGTCAATCTCGTGGGAATCACTTGGGAATCACGTGGAAATCACGTGGGAATCACGTGTCAATCTCGTGGGAATCACGTGACAATCACGTGTGAATCAAGTGGGAATCACGTTGGAATCATGTGAGATTCACTTGGGAATCATGTGTCAATGACGTGGGTATCAAGTGGGAATCACGTGTCATTCATGTGGGAATCACGTGGGAATAACGTGGGAATCACGTGTGAACCACGTTGGAATCACGTGGGAATCACGTGGAAATCCCGTGTCAATCACGTGGGAATCACGTGGGAATCACGTGTCAATCATGTGAGAAACACGTGGGAATCACGTGTCAATCTCGTTGGAATCACTTCGAAAACGCGTGTCAATCACTTGGGAATCCCATGGGAATCACGTGGGAATCACTTGTCAATCACGTAGGAATCACGTGGGAATCACGTGGGAATCACGTGTCAATCACGTGGGAATCACGTGTCAATCACGTGGGAATCACGTGGGAATCACGTGGGAAGCATGTGGGAATCACGTGTGCATGACATGGGAGTCACGTGGGAATCACGTGAGAATCACGTGTCATTCATGTGGGAATCACGTGGGAATAACGTGGTAATCACGTGTGAATCACGTTTGAATCACGTGGGAATCACGTGGGAATCCCGTGTCAATCACGTGGGAATCACGTGGGAATCATGTGTCAATCATGTGGGAATTACATGGGTATCACGTGGGAAGCACATGGGAATCACTTGTCAATCACGTGTGAATCACGTATCAGTCACGTGGGAATCACGTGTCAATCTGGTGGGAATCACGTTGGAGTCACGTGGGAATCACGAGGAATCACGTGGGAATCACGTGGGAATCACATGTCAATCACGTGGGAATAACGTGGGAACCACGTGGGAATAACTTGTCAATCACGTGGGAATCTTGCGGGAATCACGTGTCAATCATGTGGGAATCACTTGGGAATCACGTATCAATCAAGTGGGAATCACATGGGAATCACATGTCAATCACGTGGGCATCACGAGGGAATCATTTGGGAATCACGAGGGAATCACGTGGGAATCACGTGGGAATCACTTGTCAATCACTTGGGAATCACGTGGGAATCACGTGAGAATCACGTGGGAATCACGTGTCAATCCCGTTGGAATCACGTGGGAATAATGTGACATTCACGTGTCATTCACGTGGGAACCACGTGAGAATCACGTGGGTATCACGTGTCAATCTCGTGGGAATCACGAGGGAATCACGTGGGAATCACGTGTCATTCTCGTGGGAATCACGAGGGAATCACGTGAGAATCACGTGGGAATCACGTGGGAATCACGTGGGAATCACGTGGGAATCACGTATCAGACAAGTGGGAATCACGTGGGAATTACATGGGAATCACGTGGGAATCACGTGTCAATCTCGTGGGAATCACGTGGGAATCACGTAGGTATCACGTGGGAATCACGTGTCAATCACATGGTTATCACGAGGGAATCACGTGGGAATCACGTGGGAATCACGTATCAGTCACGTGGGAATCACGTGGGAATCACGTGGGAATCACGTGGGAATCATGTGGGAATCACATGTGAATCACGTGACAATCACATGGGAATCACGTGGGAATCACGTAGTAATCATGTGGAAATCAGGTGGGAATCACGTATCAATCACGTGGGAATTATGTGGGGTCACGTGTCAATCATGAGGAAATCACGTGGGAATAACGTGTCATTCACGTGGGAATCACGTGGGAATCACATGACAATCACGTGGTAATCACGTGTGAATCACGTGGGCATCACGTGGGCATCATGTGGGAATCATTTGGGAATCACGTGAGAATTACGTGTCAATCACGTGGGAATCACGTGGTAATCACGTGGGAATCACGTCAGATGCACGTGTTAATCACGTGTCAATCACGTGTCAATCACTTGGAAGTCACGTGGGAATCACGTGGGAATCACGTGTCAATCACGTGGGAATCACGTGAGAATCAAGTGTCAATCGCGTTGGAATCATGTGAGAATCACATTGGTATCCCGTGGGAATCACCTGGGAATCACGTGTCAATCACGTGGGAATCACGTGGGAATCACGTGGGAAACACGTGCGAATCACGTGTTAATCACGTGGGAATCGCGTGTCAATCATGTGTGAAACACGTGGGAATCACGTGTGAATCACGTGGGTATCACATGGGAATCACGTAGGAATCAGGTGTCAGTCACGTGAGAATCACTTGGGAATCACGTGGGAATCACGTGTCAATCACGTGGGAATCATGTTGGAATCACGTGGGAATCACTTGTCAATCACGTGGGAATCACATGTCAATCACGTGGGTATCACGTGGGAATCACGTGGGAATCACGTGTCAATCACGTGTGAAACACGTGGGAATCACGTTTCAATCACGTGGGTATCACGTGGTAATCATGTAGGAATCACGTGTCAGTCACGTGAGAATCACGTGGGAATTACGTGTCAATCACGTGGGAATCACGTGGAAATCATGTATCAATCACGTGGGAATCATGTAGAAATCACGTGGAAATCACGTGTCAATCACGTGTCAATCACGTGGGAATCACGTGGGAATCACGTGGGAATCACTTGTCAATCATGTGGGAATCACGTGGGAATCATGCGTAAATCATGTGGGAATCATGTGGGAATCACGTGGGAATCCCATGGGAATCATGTGGGGGAATCACGTGGGAATCACGTGTCAATCACATGGGAATCACGTGTCAATCACTTGGGAATCATGTGGGAATCCCGTGGGAATCCCGTGTCAATCACGTGGGAATCACGTGGGAATCACGTGTCATTCATTTGGGAATTACTTGGGTATCACCTGGGAAGCACATGGGAAACACTTGTCAATCACGTGTGAATCACGTATCAGTCACGTGGGAATCACGTGTCAATATGGTGGGAATCATGTTGGAGTCATGTGGGAATCACGTAGGAATCACGTGGGAATCACGTGGAAATCACATATCAATCACGTGGGAATAACGTGGGAACCACGTGGGAATCACTTGTCAATCACGTGGGAATCTCGCGGGAATCACGTGTCAATCATGTGGGAATCACGTATCAATCAAGTGGGAATCACGTGGGAATCACATGTCAATCACGTGGGCATCACGAGGGAATCATTTGGGAATCACGAGGGAATCACGTGGGAATCACGTGGGAATCACTTGTCAATCACTTGGGAATCACGTGGGAATCACGTGAGTATCACGTGGGAATCATGTGGGAATCACGTGGGAATCACATGAGAATCACGTGTCATTCTCGTGGGAATCACTTGGGAATCACGTAGGAATCACGTGGGAATCCCGTGTCAATCACGTGGGAATCACGTGAAAATCACGTGGGAATCACGTGTCAATCACGTGAGTATCACGTGGGAATCACTTGGAAAACACGTGTAAATCACTTGGGAATCCCATGGTTATCACGTGGGAATCACTTGTCAATCAAGTGGGAATCACGTGGGAATCACGTGGGAAGCACGTGGGAATCAAGTGTGCATCACATGGGAGTCACGTCGGAATCAGGTGAGAATCACGTGTCAATCACGTGAGTATCACGTGGGAATCATGTGGGAATCACGTGGGAATCACATGAGAATCACGTGTCATTCTCGTGGGAATCACTTGGGAATCACGTAGGAATCACGTGGGAATCCCGTGTCAATCACGTGGGAATCACGTGGGATCACGTTTTAATCACGTGGGAAACACGTGGGAATCACGTGTCAATCTCGTTGGAATCACTTCGAAAACGCGTGTCAATCACTTGGGAATCCCATGGGAATCACGTGGGAATCACTTGTCAATCACGTAGGAATCACGTGGGAATCACGTGGGAATTACGTGTCAATCACGTGGGAATCACGTGTCAATCACGTGGGAATCACGTGGGAATCACGTGGGAAGCATGTGGGAATCACGTGTGCATCACATTGGAGTCACGTGGGAATCTCGTGAGAATCACGTGTCATTCATGTGGGAATCACGTGGGAATAACGTGGGAATCACGTGTGAATCACGTTGGAATCACGTGGGAATCACGTGGGAATCCCGTGACAATCACGTGGGAATCTCGTGGGAATCACGTGTCAATCATGTGGGAATTACATGGGTATCACGTGGGAAGCACATGGGAATCACTTGTCAATCACGTGTGAATCACGTATCAGTCACGTGGGAATCACGTGTCAATCTGGTGGGAATCACGTTGGAGTTACGTGGGAATCACGAAGGAATCACGTAGTAATCAGGTGGGAATCACGTGTCGATCACGTGGGAATCACGAAGGAATCACGTGGGAATCACGTGTCAATCACGTGTAAATCACGTGGGAATCACGTGCGTATTACGTGTGAATCACGTGTCAATCACGTGGGAATCAGATGGGAATCACGTGTGAATCACGTGGGAATCACGTGGGAACCACGAGGGATAAAAGTGGGAATCACGTGGGAATCACGTGTCAATCACGTGGGAATCACGTGGGAATCACATGTCAATCACGTGGCGGTCACGTGGGAATCACCTGGGAAACACGTGTCAGTCACGTGGGAATCACGTGTCAATTACATGGGAAGCACGTGGGAATCACGTGGGAATCTCGTGTCAATCACGGGGGAATCACGTGGGAATCACATGAGAATCACGTGGGAATCACGTGTCAATCTCGTGGGAATCACTTGGGAGTCACGTGGGAATCACGTGGGAATCAAGTGTCAGTCACATGGGAATCACGTGGTAATCATGTATCATTCACGTGGGAATCACGTGGGAATCACTTGCAAATCACGTGGGAATCACATGTCAATCTCGTGGTAATCACGAGGGAATCACGTGAGAATCGTGTGGAAATCACGTGGGAATCATGTATCAGACAACTGGGAATCACGTGGGAATTACCTGGGATTCACGTGGGGATCACGTGTCAATCTCGTGGGAATCACGTGGGAATCACGTAGGAATCACGTATCAGTCACATGGGAATCACGTGTGAATCATGAGGGAATCACGTGGGAATCACGTGTCAATCTCGTGGGAATCAAGTGGGAATCACGTGGAAATCATGTGGAAATCACGTGTCAATCACTTGGGAATCACGTTGGAATCACGTATCAGTCACATGGGAATCACGTGGAAATCACGTGAGAATCACGTGGGAATCACGTGTCAATCTCGTGGGAATTACGTGGGAATCACGTGGGAATCTCGTGGGAATCACGTGTCAATATCGTGGGAATCACGTGTGAATCACGTGGAAATCAAGTGGGAATCACCTGTCAATCACGTGGGAATCACGAGGGAATCAGGTGGGAATCACGTGGGAATCACGTGGGAATCACGTTGGAATCATGTGGGAATCACGTGGGAATCACGTATCAGTCACGTGGGAATCATGTGGGAATCACGTGGGGATCACGTGAGAATCACGTGTCAATGTCGTGGGAATCACATGGGAATCACATAGGAATCACGGGGGAATCACGTGGGAATCACGTGTCAATCACTTGGGAATCACGTGGGAATCACGTGTCAATCACGTGGGAATCACGTGGGAATCACATGTCAGTCACTTGTGAATCACGTGGGAATCACATGTCAATCACGTGGAAATCACGTGGGAATCACGTGTCAATCACTTGGGAATCACATACGAATCACGTGGGAATCAGGTGGGAATCACGTGTCAATCACGTGGGAATCACGTTGGAATCACGTGTCAATCACGTGGGCATCACGTGAGAATCATTTGGGAATCACGTGGGAATCATGTGGGAATCACGTGGGAATCACGTGGGAATCACGTGTCAATCACTTGGGAATCACGTGGAAATCACATGAGAATCACGTGGGAGTCACGTGTCAATCAGGGGGGAATCACGTCAGAATCACGTGTCATTCACGTGGGAATCACGTGGGAATCACGTGGGAATCACGTGTCAATCACGTGGGAATCACGTGGGATTCACGGGTCAATCACGAGGGCAACACGTGGGAATCATTTGGGAATCACGTGGGAATCACGTGGGAATCACGTGGGAATCACGTGTCAATCAGTTGTGAATCAAGTGGTAATCACGTGAGAATCACGTGGGAGTCACGTGTCAATCAGGGGGGAATCACGTGAGAGTCACGTGTCAATCACGTTGGAATCAATTTGGATTCACAGGTCAATCACGTGGGCATCAAGTGGGAATCATTTGGGAATCACGTTTGAAGCACGAGGGAATCACGTGAGAATCACGTGTCAATCACTTGGAAATCACATGGTAATCACGTGAGAATCACATGGGAATAACGTGTCAATCACGTGTGAATATCGTGGGAATCACGTGAGAATCACGTGGCATTCACGTGGGAATCACGTGGGAATCATGGGTCAATCACGTGGGAAAAACTTGGGAATCAAGTGGGAATCACGTCGGAATCAGGTGAGATTCACGTGGGAATCACGTCTCAATCACGTGTGAATCACGTGGGAATCACGTGGGAAGCACGTGGGAATCACGTGACAATCACGTGTCAATCAAGTGGGAATCACGTTGGAATCACGTGAGATTCACTTGGGAATCATGTGTCAATCACGTGGGTATCAAGTGGGAATCACGTGTCAATCACGTGGGAATCACGTGGGAAACACGTGGGAAGCACGTGGGAATCACGTGACAATCACGTGTGAATCAAGTGGGAATCACGTTGGAATCACGTGAGATTCACTTGGGAATCATGTGTCAATCACGTGGGTATCAAGTGGGAATCACATGTCATTCATGTGGGAATCACGTGGGAATCACTTGTCAATCACGTAGGAATCACGTGGGAATCACGTGGGAATCACGTGTCAATCACGTGGGAATCACGTGGGAATCACGTGTCAGTCACTTGTGAATCACATGGCAATCACATGTCAATCACGTGGAAATCACGTCGGAATCACGTGTCAATCACTTGGGAATCACATACGAATCACGTGGGAATCAGGTGGGAATCACGTGTCAATCACGTGGGAATCACGTTGGAATCACGTGTCAATCACGTGGGCATTACGTGAGAATCATTTGGGAATCACGTGGGAATCATTTGGGAATCACGTGGGAATCACGTGTCAATCACTTGGGAATCACGTGGAAATCACATGAGAATCACGTGGGAGTCACATGTCAATCAGGGGGGAATCACGTCAGAATCACGTGTCATTCACGTGGGAATCACGTGGGAATCACGTGGGAATCACGTGTCAATCAAGTGGGAATCACGTGGGAATCACATGTCAATCACGTGGGCATCACGAGGGAATCATTTGGGAATCACGAGGGAATCACGTGGGAATCACGTGGGAATCACTTGTCAATCACTTGGGAATCATGTGGGAATCACGTGAGTATCACGTGGGAATCACGTGTCAATCCCGTTGGAATCACGTGGGAATAATGTGACAATCACGTGTCATTCACGTGGGAACCACGTGGGAATCACGTGGGTATCACGTGTCAATCTCGTGGAAATCATGTGGGAATCACGTGGGAATCACGTGTCAATCCCGTTGGAATCATGTGGGAATAATGTGAGAATCACGTGTCATTCACGTGGGAGTCACTTTGGAATCACGTATGAAGCACGTGGGAATCACTTGTCAATCACGTGGGAATCACGTCGGAATCACGTGAGAATCACGTGGGAATCACTTGTCAATCACGTGGGAATCACGTGTCAATCACGTGGCAATCACGTGGGAATCACGTGTCAATCACGTGGGAATCACGTGGGAATCATGTGTCAATAAAATGGGAAGCACGTGGGAATCTCGTGGGAATCTCTTGTCAATCACAGGGGAATCACGTGGGAATCACGTGAGAATCACGTGGGAATCACGTGAGAATCACGTGTCAATCACGTGGGAATCACGTGTCAATCACGTGGAAATCACGTGGGAATCACGTGTCAGTCACCTGGGAATCACGTGGTAATCACGTATCAGTCACGTGGGAATCACGTGGGAATCACGTGTCAATCAAGTGGGAATCATGTGTCAATCACGTGGGAATCACGTGGGAATCACGTGTAAATCACGTGGAATCACGTGGGAATCACGTGGGATTCACGTGTCAATCACGTGTGAATCACGTGGGAATCAGGTGTTAATCACGTGGAATCACGTGGGAATCACGTGGGAATCAAGTGGGAATCATGTGTCAATCACGTGGGAATCACTTGTCAATCACGTGTCAATCACGTGGGAATCACGTGTGAATCAAGTGGGAATCATGTGTCAATCACGTGGGAATCACGTGGGAATCACGTGTAAATCACGTGGAATCACGTGGGAATCACGTGGGATTCACGTGTCAATCACGTGTGAATCACGTGGGAATCAGGTGTCAATCACGTGGAATCACGTGGGAATCACGTGGGAATCACGTGGATTTCATGTGTCAATCACTTGGGAATCACGTGGGAATCACTTGAGAATCACGTGTCATTCACGTGGGAATCACGTGAGAATCACGAGGGAATCACGTGTCAATCACGTGGGAATCACGTGGGAATCACTTGAGAATCACGTGTCATTCATGTGGGAATCACGTGGGAATCACGTGGGAATCACGTGTCAATCACGTGGGAATCACTTGGGAATCACTTGAGAATCACGTGTCATTCACGTGGGAATCACGTGAGAATCACGTGGGAATCACGTGTCAATCACGTGGGAATTACGTGGGAATCACGTGTCAATCTCTTGGGAATCACGAGGGAATCACGTGAGAATCACGTGGGAATCACGTGGGAATCACGTGGGAATCATGTGGGAATCACGTATCAGACAAGTGGGAATCACGTAGGAATCACGTGGGACTCACGTGGGAATCACATGTCAATCACGTGGGAATCACGTGTCAATCACTTGGGAATCACGAGGGAATCACGTGGGAATCACGTGGGAATCACTTGTCAATCACTTGGGAATCACGTGGGAATCACGTGAGTATCACGTGGGAATCACGTGTCACTCCCGTTGGAATCACGTGGGAATAATGTGACAATCACGTGTCATTCACGTGGGAACCACGTGGGAATCATGTGGGTATCACGTGTCAATCTCGTGGAAATCATGTGGGAATCACGTGGGAATCACGTGTCAATCCCGTTGGAATCATGTGGGAATAATGTGAGAATCACGTGTCATTCACGTGGGAGTCACTTTGGAATCACGTATGAAGCACGTGGGAATCACGTGTCAATCACGTGGCAATCACGTCGGAATCACGTGAGAATCACGTGGGAATCACTTGTTAATCACGTGGGAATCACGTGTCAATCACGTGGCAATCACGTGGGAATCACGTGTCAATCACGTGGGAATCACGTGGGAATCATGTGTCAATAAAATGGGAAGCACGTGGGAATCTCGTGGGAATCTCTTGTCAATCACAAGGGAATCACGTGGGAATCACGTGAGAATCACGTGGGAATCACGTGAGAATCACGTGTCAATCACGTGGGAATCACGTGTCAATCACGTGGAAATCACGTGGGAATCACGTGTCAGTCACCTGGGAATCACGTGGTAATCACGTATCAGTCACGTGGGAATCACGTGGGAATCACGTGGGAATCACGTGTCAATCAAGTGGGAATCATGTGTCAATCACGTGGGAATCACGTGGGAATCACGTGTAAATCACGTGGAATCACGTGGGAATCACGTGGGATTCACGTGTCAATCACGTGTGAATCACGTGGGAATCAGGTGTCAATCACGTGGAATCACGTGGGAATCACGTGGGAATCAAGTGGGAATCATGTGTCAATCACGTGGGAATCATGTGGGAATCCCGTGTAAATCACGTGGAATCACGTGGGAATCACGTGGGATTCACGTGTCAATCACGTGTGAATCACGTGGGAATCAGGTGTCAATCACGTGGAATCACGTGGGAATCACGTGTAAATCACGTGGAATCACGTGGGAATCACGTGGGAATCACTTGTCAATCACGTGGGAATCACGTGTCAATCACGTGGCAATCACGTGGGAATCACGTGTCAATCACGTGGGAATCACGTGGGAATCATGTGTCAATAAAATGGGAAGCACGTGGGAATCTCGTGGGAATCTTTTGTCAATCACAGGGGAATCACGTGGGAATCACGTGAGAATCACGTGTCAATCACGTGGGAATCACGTGTCAATCACGTGGAAATCACGTGGGAATCACGTGTCAGTCACCTGGGAATCACGTGGTAATCACGTATCAGTCACGTGGGAATCACGTGGGAATCACGTGGGAATCACGTGTCAATCAAGTGGGAATCATGTGTCAATCACGTGGGAATCACGTGGGAATCACGTGTAAATCACGTGGAATCACGTGGGAATCACGTGGGATTCACGTGTCAATCACGTGTGAATCACGTGGGAATCAGGTGTCAATCACGTGGAATCACGTGGGAATCACGTGGGAATCAAGTGGGAATCATGTGTCAATCACGTGGGAATCACGTGGGAATCACGTGTAAATCACGTGTGAATCACGTGGGAATCAGGTGTCAATCACGTGGAATCACGTGGGAATCACGTGGGAATCACGTGGATTTCATGTGTCAATCACTTGGGAATCACGTGGGAATCACTTGAGAATCACGTGTCATTCACGTGGGAATCACGTGAGAATCACGTGGGAATCACGTGTCAATCACGTGGGAATCACGTGGGAATCACTTGAGAATCACGTGTCATTCATGTGGGAATCACGTGGGAATCACGTGGGAATCACGTGTCAATCACGTGGGAATCACTTGGGAATCACTTAAGAATCACGTGTCATTCCCGTGGGAATCACGTGAGAATCACGTGGGAATCACGTGTCAATCACGTGGGAATCACGTGGGAATCACTTGAGAATCACGTGTCATTCACGTGGGAATTACGTGGGAATCACGTGTCAATCTCGTGGGAATCACGAGGGAATCACGTGAGAATCACGTGGGAATCACGTGGGAATCACGTGGGAATCATGTGGGAATCACGTATCAGACAAGTGGGAATCACGTAGGAATCACGTGGGAATCACATGACAATCACGTGGTTATCATAGGGAATCACGTGGGAATCACGTGTCAATCTCGTGGGAATCAAGTGGGAATCACGTGGAAATCACGTGGGAATCACGTGTCAGTCACTTGGGAATCAAGTTGGAATCACGTATCAGTCACGTGGGAATCATGTGGGAATCACGTATCAGTCACGTGGGAATCACGTGGGAATCACGTGCGAATCACGTGGGAATCACATGTCAATCTCGTGGGAATCACGAGGGAATCACTTGAGAATCACGTGGGAATCACGTGGGAATCGCGTGGGAATCACGTGGGAATCACGTATCAGACAAGTGGGAATCACATGGGAATTACGTGGGAATCACGTGGGAATCACGTGAGAATTACGTGGGAATCACGTGTCAATCACGTGTCAATCACTTGGGAATCACGTGGGAATCACTTGGGAATCACGTGCGAAACACGTGGGAATCACGTGTCAATCACGTGGGAATCACGTGGGAATCATGTGAGAATCACGTGGGAATCACGTGTCAATCACATGACAATCACGTGTGAATCACGTGGGAATCACTTGGGAATCACGTGCGAAACACGTGGGAAACACGTGTCAATCTCATGGGAATCATGAAGGAATCACGTGAGAATCACGTGTCAATCTCGTGGGAATCACTTGTGAATCTCGTAGGAATCACGTGGGAATCACGTGTCAATCACGTGAGAATCACGAGGGAATCACGAGGGAATTTCCTGTCAATCACGTGGGAATCGCGTGGGAATCACTTGGGAATCACGTGTCAATCACGTGTCAATCACATTGGAATCACGTGGGTATTACGTGGGAATCACGTGTCAATCACGTGGGAATCACATGGGAATCACGTGTGAATCACGTGGGAATCACGTGGGAATCACGAGGGATAAACGTGGGAATCACGTGGGAATCACGTGGGAATCACGTGTCAATCACGTGGGAATCACGTGTCAATCACGTGGGAATCACGTGTCAATCACGTGAGTATCACGTGGGAATTACTTTGAAAACACGTGTCTATCATTTGGGAATCCCATGGGAATCACGTCGGAATCACTTGTCAATCACGTGGGAATCACGTGGGAATCACGTGGGAATTATGTGTTAATTACGTGGGAATCACGTGGGAATCACGTGGGATTCACGTATCAGTCACGTGGGAATCACGTGGGTCACGTGGGAATCACGTGTCAATCTCTTGGGAATCACGTGGGAGTCACGTGGGAATCACGTGGGAATCACGTGTCAATCCCGTGGGAGTCACGAGGGAATCACGTGTCAATCACATGGGAATCACGTGGGAATCACCTGGGAATCACGTGTCAATCACGTGGGAATCACGTGGGAAACACGTGAGAATCACGTGGGAATCACGTGTCAATCATGTAAGAATCACGTGGGAATCACGTTTCAATCACGTGGGAATCATGTTAAAATCACGTGGGAATCACGTGTCAATCACTTGAGTATCACGTGGGAATCACTTGGAAAACACGTGTAAATCACTTGGGAATCCCATGGTAATCACGTGGGAATCACTTGTCAATCAAGTGGGAATCACGTGGGAATCACGTGGGAAGCACGTGGGAATCAAGTGTGCATCACATGGGAGTCACGTCGGAATCAGGTGAGAATCACGTGTCAATCACGTGAGTATCACGTGGGAATCATGTGGGAATCACGTGGGAATCACATGAGAATCACGTGTCATTCTGGTGGGAATCACTTGGGAATCACATAGGAATCACGTGGGAATCCCGTGTCAATCACGTGGGAATCACGTGGGATCACGTGTCAATCACGTGGGAAACACGTGGGAATCACGTGTCAATCTCGTTGGAATCACTTCGAAAACGCGTGTCAATCACTTGGGAATCCCATGGGAATCACGTGGGAATCACTTGTCAATCACGTAGGAATCACGTGGGAATCACGTGGGAATTACATGTCAATCACGTGGGAATCACGTGTCAATCACGTGGGAATCACGTGGGAATCACGTGGGAAGCATGTGGGAATCACGTGTGCATCACATTGGAGTCACGTGGGAATCACGTGAGAATCACGTGTCATTCATGTGGGAATCACGTGGGAATAACGTGGGAATCACGTGTGAATCACGTTGGAATCACGTGGGAATCACGTGGGAATCCCGTGTCAATCACGTGGGAATCTCGTGGGAATCACGTGTCAATCATGTGGGAATTACATGGGTATCACGTGGGAAGCACATGGGAATCACTTGTCAATCACGTGTGAATCACGTGTCAATCTGGTGGGAATCACGTTGGAGTTACGTGGGAATCACGAAGGAATCACGTAGTAATCAGGTGGGAATCACGTGTCAATCACGTGGGAATCACGTGGGAATCACTTGTCAATCACGTGGAAATCACGTGTCAATCACGTGGGAATCACGTGGGAATCACATGTCAATCACGTGGAAATCACCTGTCAATCACGTGGGAATCATGTGGGAATCACGTGGGAATCACGTGAGAATCACATGTCAATCACGTGGGAATAACGTGGGTATCATGTGTGAATCACGTGTCAATCACGTGGTAATCATGTGGGAATCAAGTGTCAATCATGTGGGAATTACATGGGTATCACTTGGGAGTCACGTGGGAATCACGTGTCAATCACGTGGGAATCAAGTGTCAATCACGTGGGAATCATGTATCAGTCATGTGGGAATTACGTGGGCATCACGTGGGAATCACGTGTCAATCTTGTGGGAATCACGTGGGAATCACGTGGAAATCACGAGGGAATCACGTGTCAATCACGTGGGAATCACGAGGGAATCACTTGGGAATCACGTGCGAACCACGTGGGAATCACGTGGGAATCAAGTATCAGTCACATGGCAATCACGTGGGAATCACGTGGGAATAACGTGTCAATCTCGTGGGAATCACGTGGGAGTCACGTGGGAATCACGTGGGAATCACGTGTCAATCCCGTGGGAGTCTCGAGGGAATCACGTGTGAATCACGTGGGAATCACGTGGGAATCACATGGGAATAACGTATCAGTCACGTGGGAATCACGTGGGAATCACGTGGGAATCACGTGTCAATCTCGTGGGAATCACGTGGGAGTCACGTGGGAATCACGTGGGAATCACATGTCAATCCCGTGGGAATCACGAGGGAATCACGTGTCAATCACGTGGGAATCACGTGGGAAGCACATGGGAAGCACGTGGCAAGCACGTGGGAATCACATGTGCATCACATTGGAGTCACGTGGGAATCACGTGGGAAGCACATGGGAAGCACGTGGGAAGCACGTGGGAATCACATGTGCATCACATTGGAGTCACGTGGGAATCACGTGAGAATCACGTGACAATCACGTGGGAATCACGTGGGAATCACATGTCAATCACGTGTGAATCACGTGGGAATCACGTGAGAATCACGTGGGAATCATGTGTCAATAACGTGTTAATCACGTGGGAATCACGTGTCAATCACGTTTGAATCACATGGGAATCACGTGTGAATCACGTGGGAATCACGTGGGAATCACGTGGGAATTACGTGGGAATCACGTGTCAATCACGTGGCAGTCACGTGGGAATCACGTGTCAATCACGTGATAATCATATCGAATTCAGGTGGGAGTCACATGGTAATCACGTGGTAATCACGTTCAATCACATGGGAATTACGTGGGAATCACGTGTCATTCACGTGGTAATCACGTGGGAATCACGTGGGAATAACATGTCAATCACGTGGGAATCACGTGGGAATCACGTGTCAATCATGTGGGAATCAAGTGTGTATCACGTGTCATTCACGTGAGAATCACGTGGGAATCAAGTGGGAATAACGTGGTAATCACGTGGCAATCACGTGTCAATCACATGGGAATAATGTGCCAATCACGTGGGAATCACGTGTAAATCACGTGGGAATCGCGTGGGAATCACGTGAAAATCACATGGGAATCACGTGTCAATCACGTGAGTATCACGTGGGAATCATGTGGAAATCGCGTGTCAATCACGTGGGAATCATGTGGGAATCAGGTGGGAATCACTTGTCAATCACGTGGAAATCACATGTCAATCACGTGGGAATCACAAGGGAATCACTTGGGAATCACGTGGGAATCACGTGGGAATCACGTGGGCATCATGTGGGAATCACGGTGTCAATCTCGTGGGAATCACGTGGGAATCACGTGGAAATCACGAGGGAATCACGTGTCAATCACGGGGGAATCACGAGGGAATCACTTGGGAATCACGTGGGAATCACATGGGAATCACGTGGGAATCACGTATCAGTCACGTGGGAATCACGTGGGAATCACGTGGGAATCACGTGTCAATCTTGTGGGAATCACGTGGGAGTCACGTGGGAATCACGTGGGAATCACGTGTCAATCCCGTGGGAGTCACGAGGGAATCACGTGTCAATCACGAGGGAAGCACGTGGGAATCACGTGTCAATCACATGGGAATCACGTGGGAATCACCTGGGAATCACGTGTCAATCATGTGGGAATCACGTGGGAAACACGTGAGAATTACGTGGGAATCACGTGTCAATCATGTAGGAATCACGTGGGAATCACGTGGGAATCACGTTTCAATCACGTGGGAATAACGTGCCAATCACGTGGGAATCACATGTAAATCACGTGTCATTCACGTGGCAGTCACGTTGGAATCACGTGGGAATCACGTGTCAATCACGTGTGAATCACGTAGGAATCACTTGTCAATCACGTGGGAATCACGAGGGATAAACTTGGGAATCACGTGAGAATTATGTGGGAATCACGTGTCAATCACGTGGGAATCACGAGGGATAAACTTGGGAATCACGTGGGAATCACGTGGGAATCACGTGTCAATCACGTGGGAATCACGTGGGAATCACGTGTCAATCACGTGGCAGTCACGTGGGAATCACGTGTCAATCACGTGATAATCATATCGAATTCAAGTGGGAGTCACATGGTAATCACGTGGTAATCACGTTCAATCACATGGGAATAACGTGGGAATCACGTGTCAATCACGTGATAATCACGTGGTAATCACGTGGGAATCACGTGTCAATCACGTGGGAATCAAGTGTGTATCACGTGTCATTCACGTGAGAATCACGTGGGAATCACGTGGGAATAGCGTGGTCATCACGTGGCAATCACGTGTCAATCACATGGGAATAACGTGCCTATCACGTGGGAATCACGTTTAAATCACGTGGGAATCACGTGGGAATCACGTGAAAATCACATGGGAATCACGTTTCAATCACGTGAGTATCACATGGGAATCATGTGGAAATCGCGTGTCAATCACGTGGGAATCATGTGGGAATCAGGTGGGAATCAGTTGTCAATCACGTGGCAATCACGTGGGAGTCACGTGGGAATCACGTGTCAATCATGTGGAAATCACGTGTCAAACACGTGCGAATCATGTGGGAATCACGTGGGAAGCACTTGGGAATCACGCGGGAATCACGTGGGAATCACGTGTCAATCACGTGGCAATCACGTGGGAGTCACGTGGGAATCACGTGTCAATCACGTGGGAATCACGTGGGAATCAATTGTCAATCACGTGTCAATCACGTGGGAATCACGAGGGAATCACTTGGGAATCACGTGGGAATCACGTGGGAATCATTTGTCAATCACGTGGGAATCACGAGGGAATCACGTGTCAATCACGTGAGTATCACGTGGGAATCATGTGGAAATCGCGTGTCAATCACGTGGGAATAATGTGGGAATCAGGTGGGAATCACTTGTCAATCACGTTGCAATCACGTGGGAGTCACGTGTCAATCTCGTGGGAATCACTTGGGAATCACGTGGAAATCACGTGGGAATCACGTGTCAATCTCGTGGGAATCACTTGGGAATCATGTAGGAATCAAGTGGGAATCACGTGTCAATCACGTGGGAATCACGAGGGAATCACGTGGGAATCACGTGTCAATCACGTGGGAGACACGTGGGAATCACGTGTCAATCTCGTGGGAATCACTTGGGAATCACGTGGAAATCATGTGGGAATCACGTGTCAATCACGTGGGAATCACGTGGGAATCACGTGGGAATCACCTGTCAATCACGAGGGAAACACGTGGGAATCACGTTTCAATCACGTGTGAATCACGTGGAAATCACGTGAGAATCACGTGGGAATCACGTGTCAATCACGTGTCAATCACGTGGGAATCACGTGGGTATTACGTGGAAATCACGTGTCAATCACGTGGGAATCACATGGGAATCACGTGTGAATCACGTGGGAATCACGTGGGAATCACGAGGGATAAACGTGGGAATCACGTGGGAATCACGTGGGAATCACGTGTCAATCACGTGGGAATCACGTGGGAATCACGTGTCAATCACGTGGCAGTCACGTGGGAATCACGTGGCAGTCACGTGGGAATCAAGTGTGAATCAAGTGTCAGTCACTTGTGAATCACGTGGAAATCACGTGCGAATCACGTGGGAATCACGTGTCAATCTCATGGGAATCACGAGGGAATCACGTGAGAATCACGTGGGAATCACGTGGGAATCATGTGGGAATCACGTATCAGACAAGTGGGAATCTCGTGGGAATTACGTGGGAATCACGTGGGAATCACGTGTCAATCTCGTGGGAATCACGAGGGAATCACGTAGGAATCACGTGGGAATCACGTGTCAATCACGTGGTTATCACGAGGGAATCACGTGGGAATCACGTGGGAATCACGTGTCAGTCACGTGGGCATCACGTGTGAATCACGTGGGAATCACGTGGGAATCACGTGTCAATCTCGTGGGAATCAAGTGGGAATCACGTGGAAATCACGTGTCAGTCACTTGGGAATCACGTTGGAATCACGTATCAGTCACGTGGGAATCATGTGGGAATCACGTATCAGTCACGTGGGAGTTACGTGGGAATCACGTGCGAATCACGTGGGAATCACGTGTCAATCTCGTGGGAATCACGAGGGAATCACATGAGAATCACGTGGGAATCACGTGGGAATCGCGTGGGAATCACGTGGGAATCACGTATCAGACTAGTGGGAATCACATGGGAATTACGTGGGAATCACATGGGAATCACGTGAGAATCACGTGGGAATCACGTGTCAATCACGTGTCAATCACTTGGGAATCACGTGGGAATCACTTGGGAATCACGTGCGAAACATGTGGGAATCACGTGTCAATCACGTGGGAATCACGTGAGAATCACGTGGGAATCACGTGTCAATCACTTGTCAATCACGTTGGAATCACGTGGGAATCACTTGGGAATCACGTGCAAAACACGTGGGAAACACGTGTCAATCTCATGGGAATCATGAAGGAATCACGTGAGAATCACGTGTCAATCTCGTGGGAATCACTTGTGAAACTCATAGGAATCACGTGGGAATCACGTGTCAATCACGTGAGAATCACGAGGGAATCACGTGGGAATTTCGTGTCAATCACGTGGGAATCGCGTGGGAATCACTTGGGAATCACGTGTCAATCACGTGTCAATCACGTCGGATTCACGTGGGTATTACGTGGGAATCACCTGTCAGTCACGTGGGAACCACATGGGAATAACGTGTGAATCACGTGGGAATCACGTGGGAATCACGAGGGATAAACGTGGGAATCACTTGGGATTCACGTGGGAATCACGTGTCAATCACGTGGGAATCACGTGGGAATCACGTGTACATCACGTGGCAGTCACGTGGGAATCACGTGTCAATCACGTGAGTATCACGTGGGAATCACTTGGAAAACACGTGTCTATCACTTGGGAATCCCATGGGAATCACGTGGGAATCACTTGTCAATCCCGTGGGAATCACTTGGGAATCACGTGGGAATCATGTGTTAATTACGTGGGAATCACGTGGGAATCACGTGGGAATCTCGTGTCAATCACGTAGGAATCACGTGGGAATCACGTGTCAATCACGTGGGAATCAAGTGTGTATCACGTGTCATTCATGTGAGAATCACGTGGGAATCACGTGGGAATAACGTGGTAATCACGTGGCAATCACGTGTCAATCACATGGGAATAACGTGCCAATCACGTGGGAATCACGTTTAAATCACGTGGGAATCACGTGGGAATCACGTGAAAATCACATGGGAATCACGTGTCAATCACGTGAGTATCACGTGGGAATCATGTGGAAATCGCGTGTCAATCACGTGGGAATCATTTGGGAATCAAGTGGGAATCACTTGTCAATCACGTGGCAATCACGTGGGAGTCACATGGGAATCACGTGTCAATCACGTGGGAATCACGAGGGAATCACTTGGGAATCACGTGGGAATCACATGGGAATCATGTGGGAATCACGTGTCAATCTCGTGGGAATCACGTGGGAATCACATGGAAATCACGAGGGAATCCCGTGTCAATCACGTGGGAATCACGTGGGATCACGTGTCAATCAGGTGGGAAACACGTGGGAATCACGTGTCAATCTCGTTGGAATCACTTCGAAAACGCGTGTCAATCACTTGGGAATCCCATGGGAATCACGTGGGAATCACTTGTCAATCACGTAGGAATCACGTGGGAATCACGTGGGAATTACGTGTCAATCACGTGGGAATCACGTGTCAATCACGTGGGAATCACGTGGGAAGAAATCAGGTGTCAATCACGTTGGAATCACGAGGGAATCACGTGTCAATCACGTGGGAATCACGTGAGAATCACGTGTCAATCACGTGGAAATCACGTGGGAATCACGTGTCATTCACGTGGGAATAACGTGGAAATCAAGTGTCAATCACGTGGGAATCACCTGGGAATCACGTGGGAATCACGTGTAAATCAAGTGGGTATCACGTGGGAATCACGTGGGAATCACGTGTCAATCACGTGGGAAACACGTGGAATCACTTGTCAATCACATGGGAATCAAGAGGGTGTCATGCGGGAATCACGTGTGAATCACGTGTCAATCACATGGGAATCACGTACGAATCACGTGTCAATCACGTGGGAATCACGTGGGAATCACGGGTCATTCACGTGGGAATCACGAGGGAATCATGTGTCAATCACGTGGGAACCACGTGTCAATCACGTGGGAATCACGTGAGAATCACGTGGGAATCACGTGTGAATCACGGGTCAATCACATGGGAATCACTTGGGTATCACCTGGGAATCACGTCTCAATCACGTGGACATCACGTGGTAATCACGTGGGAATCACGTGGAAATGAAGTGTGAACCACGTGAAAATTACGTGGGAATCACGTGGGAGTCACGTGGGAATCACGTGTCAATCGCGTGGGACTCACGTGGGAATCACGTGGGAGTCACCTGGGAATTACGTGTCAATCACGTGGGAATCACGTGGGAATCACGTGTAAATCACGGGGAATCACGTGTGAATCACGTGTCAATCACGTGGGAATCACGTGGGAATCACGTGGGAATCACGTGTCAATCACGTGGGAATCACGTGGGAATCAAGTGTGAATCACATGAAAATTACGTGGGAATCACGTGGGAATCATGTGGAAATCACGTGGGAATCACGTGGGAAGCACGTGGGAATCACGTGGAAATCACGTGTCAATCACGTGGGAATCACGTGGGAATCATGTGGAAATCACTTGTGAATCACGAGTCAATCACGTGGGAATCACGATGGAATAACGTGGGAATCACGAGGGAATCACGTTTGAATCACGTGTCAATCACGTGGGAATCACGGGGGAATCACTTGTGAATCACATGTCAATCTCGTTGGGAATCAAGTGGGAATCTCGTGGGAATAAAGTGGCAACCACGTGCAAATCACATGGGAATCAAGCATCAATCACGTGGGAATCACGTGGGATTCACGTGGGAATCTCCTGAGAAACACGTGGTAATCACGTGGGAATCACGTGGGAATCACGTGTCAATCACGTGGGAATCAGGTGGTAATCATGTGTCAATCACGTGTCATTCACGTGGGAATCACGTGGGAATCACATGGGAATCATGCGTCAATCACGTGGGAATGACGTGGAAGTCACGTGGGAATCACGTGGGAATCACGTGGGAATCACATGGGAATCATGCGTCAATCACGTGGGAATGACATGGAAGTCACGTGGGAGTCACGTGGGAATCACGTGGTAATCACGTGGAAATCACCTGGGAATCACGTGTCAATCACGTGGGAGTCACATGGGAATCACGTGTCAATCACGAGGGAATCACGTGGGAATCACGTGGGAATCACGTGTCGATCACATGGGAATCACGTGGGAATCACGTGTCAATCACGTGGGAATCATGTGGGAATCACGTGGGAATAACGTGTCAATCACGTGGGAACCACGTGTCAATTACGTTGGAATCACGTGGGAATCACGTGTCATTCACTTGGGAATCACGTGGGAATCACGTGGGCATCACGTGGGAATCATTTGGGAATCACGTGTCAATCACGTTGGAATCACTTGGGAATCACGTGTCAATCACTTGGGAATCACGTGAGAATCACGTGGGCATCACGTGGGAATCAAGTGTGAATCACGTGACACGCACGTGGGAATCACGTGGGAATCACGTGGTAATCATGTGGAAATCACGTGTTAATCACGTGACAATCACGTGGGAATCACGTGAGAATCACGTGGGATTCACATGGGAATCACGTGTCAATCGCGTGGGACTCATGTGGGAATCACGTGGGAATCATGTGGGAATCACGTATCATTCACGTGGGAATCACTAGGGAATGACGTGTCAATCACGTGGGAATCACGTGGGAATCACGTGGGCATCCCGTGGGAATGACGTGACATTCATTTGGGACTCATGTGGGAATCACGTGAGAATCACGTGGGAATCACGTGTGAATCACGTGGGAATCACGTGAATAACGTGAAAATTACGTGTGAATCACGTGTGAATCACGTGGGAATCACGTGTCTATCGCGTGGGAATCACGTGGGAATCACCTTGGAATCACGTGTCAATCACGTGGAAATCACGTAGGCATCACGAGGGAATCCCGTGGGAATCACGTGGAAATCACGTGTCAATCTCGTGTGAATCACGTGGGAATCACGTGACAATCATTTGGGAATCACGTGGGTATCACGTTGGAATCTCGTCTCCATCATGTGGGAATCACGTGGGAGTCACGTGGGAATAACATGGGAATCACGTGTCAATCACATGGGTATCATGTAGGAATCACGTGTCAATCACGTGGGTATCACGTGGGAATCACGTGTCAATCACATGGAATTCACATGGGAATCACGTGGCAATCACCTGGGAATCATGCATCATTCACCTGGAAATCACGTGGGAGTCACTTGGGAATCACGTGGGAATCACGTGGGAATCACGTGGGAATCACGTGGGAATCTCGTGGGAATCAGGAGGGAATCACGTGGGAATCACCAGGGAATAACGTGTCAATCACGTGGGAATCACGTGGGAATCTCGTGGGAATCACGTGGGAATCATGTGTCAATTGCGTGGGAATCACGTGGAAATCAAGTGTGAATCATGTGAAAATCAAGTGGGAATCACGTGGGAATCACGTGTCAATCACGTGGGAATCACTTGGGAATCTCATGGGAATCATGTGGAAATCACGTGTCAATCACGTGGGAATCACGTGGGAATCACTTGGGAATCACGTGTCAATCACGTGGGAATCACGTGGTAATCACGTGGGAATCACGTGGGAATCAAGTGTGAACCACGTGAAAATTACGTGGGAATCACGTGGGAGTCACGTGGGAATCACGTGTCAATCGCGTGGGACTCACGTGGGAATCACGTGGGAGTCACCTGGGAATTACGTGTCAATCACGTGGGAATCACGTGGGAATCACGTGTAAATCACGGGGAATCACGTGTGAATCACGTGTCAATCACGTGGGAATCACGTGGGAATCACGTGGGAATCACGTGTCAATCACGTGGGAATCACGTGGGAATCAAGTGTGAATCACATGAAAATTACGTGGGAATCACGTGGGAATCATGTGGAAATCACGTGGGAATCACGTGGGAAGCACGTGGGAATCACGTGGAAATCACGTGTCAATCACGTGGGAATCACGTGGGAATCATGTGGAAATCACTTGTGAATCACGAGTCAATCACGTGGGAATCACGATGGAATAACGTGGGAATCACGAGGGAATCACGTTTGAATCACGTGTCAATCACGTGGGAATCACGGGGGAATCACTTGTGAATCACATGTCAATCTCGTTGGGAATCAAGTGGGAATCTCGTGGTAATAAAGTGGCAACCACGTGCGAATCACATGGGAATCAAGCATCAATCACGTGGGAATCACGTGGGATTCACGTGGGAATCTCCTGAGAAACACGTGGTAATCACGTGGGAATCACGTGGGAATCACGTGTCAATCACGTGGGAATCAGGTGGTAATCATGTGTCAATCACGTGTCATTCACGTGGGAATCACGTGGGAATCACATGGGAATCATGCGTCAATCACGTGGGAATGACGTGGAAGTCACGTGAGAATCACGTGGGAATCACGTGGGAATCACATGGGAATCATGCGTCAATCACGTGGGAATGACATGGAAGTCACGTGGGAGTCACGTGGGAATCACGTGGTAATCACGTGGAAATCACCTGGGAATCACGTGTCAATCACGTGGGAGTCACATGGGAATCACGTGTCAATCACGAGGGAATCACGTGGGAATCACGTGGGAATCACGTGTCAATCACATGGGAATCACGTGGGAATCACGTGTCAATCACGTGGGAATCATGTGGGAATCATGTGGGAATAACGTGTCAATCACGTGGGAACCACGTGTCAATTACGTTGGAATCACGTGGGAATCACGTGTCATTCACTTGGGAATCACGTGGGAATCACGTGGGCATCACGTGGGAATCATTTGGGAATCACGTGTCAATCACGTTGGAATCACTTGGGAATCACGTGGGATTCACATGGGAATCACGTGTCAATCGCGTGGGACTCATGTGGGAATCACGTGGGAATCAAGTGTGAATCACGTGACAATCACGTGGGAATCACGTGAGAATCACGTGGGATTCACATGGGAATCACGTGTCAATCGCGTGGGACTCATGTGGGAATCACGTGGGAATCATGTGGGAATCACGTATCATTCACGTGGGAATCACTAGGGAATGACGTGTCAATCACGTGGGAATCACGTGGGAATCACGTGGGCATCCCGTGGGAATGACGTGACATTCATTTGGGACTCATGTGGGAATCACGTGAGAATCACGTGGGAATCACGTGTGAATCACGTGGGAATCACGTGAATAACGTGAAAATTACGTGTGAATCACGTGTGAATCACGTGGGAATCACGTGTCTATCGCGTGGGAATCACGTGGGAATCACCTTGGAATCACGTGTCAATCACGTGGAAATCACGTAGGCATCACGAGGGAATCCCGTGGGAATCACGTGGAAATCACGTGTCAATCTCGTGTGAATCACGTGGGAATCACGTGACAATCATTTGGGAATCACGTGGGTATCACGTTGGAATCTCGTCTCCATCATGTGGGAATCACGTGGGAGTCACGTGGGAATAACAAGGGAATCACGTGTCAATCACATGGGTATCATGTAGGAATCACGTGTCAATCACGTGGGTATCACGTGGGAATCACGTGTCAATCACATGGAATTCACATGGGAATCACGTGGCAATCACCTGGGAATCATGCATCATTCACCTGGAAATCACGTGGGAGTCACTTGGGAATCACGTGGGAATCACGTGGGAATCACGTGGGAATCACGTGGGAATCTCGTGGGAATCAGGAGGGAATCACGTGGGAATCACCAGGGAATAACGTGTCAATCACGTGGGAATCACGTGGGAATCTCGTGGGAATCACGTGGGAATCATGTGTCAATTGCGTGGGAATCACGTGGAAATCAAGTGTGAATCATGTGAAAATCAAGTGGGAATCACGTGGGAATCACGTGTCAATCACGTGGGAATCACTTGGGAATCTCATGGGAATCATGTGGAAATCACGTGTCAATCACGTGGGAATCACGTGGGAATCACTTGGGAATCACGTGTCAATCACGTGGGAATCACGTGGTAATCACGTGGGAATCACGTGGGAATCAAGTGTGAACCACGTGAAAATTACGTGGGAATCACGTGGGAGTCACGTGGGAATCACGTGTCAATCGCGTGGGACTCACGTGGGAATCACGTGGGAATCACCTGGGAATTACGTGTCAATCACATGGGAATCACGTGGGAATCACGTGTCAATCACGTGGGAATCACGTGTGAATCACGTGTCAATCACGTGGGAATCACGTGGGAATCACGTGTCAATCACGTGGGAATCACATGGGAATCAAGTGTGAATCACGTGAAAATTACGAGGGAATCACGTGGGAATCACCTGGGAATCACGTCTCAATATAGTGGGAATCACGTGGGAATCACTTGTGAATCACGTGTCAATCACGTGGGAATCACGTGGGAAACAATTGGGAATCACGTGTCAATCAGGTGGGAATCACGTGGGAATCACGTGCAAATCACGTGGGAATCAAATTTGAATCAAGTGAAAATTACGTGGGAATCACGTGGGAATCACGTGGGAATCACGTGTCAATCACGTGGGAATCACGTGGAAATCACGTGGGAATCACGTGTCATTCACGTGGGAATAACGTGGAAATCAAGTGTCAATCACGTGGGAATCACCTGGGAATCACGTGGGAATCACGTGGGAATCGTGTGTCAATCAAGTGGGTATCACGTGGGAATCACGTGGGAATCACGTATCAATCACGTGGGAAACACGTGGAATCACTTGTCAATCACATGGGAATCACGAGGGTGTCATGTGGGAATCACGTGGGAATCACGTGTCAATCACATGGGAATCACGTAGAAATCACGTGTCAATCACCTGGGAATCACGTGGGAATCACGTGTTATTCATGTGGGAATCACGAGGGAATCACGTGTCAATCACGTGGGAATCACGTGTGAATTACGTGTCAATCACTTGGGAATCACCTGGGAATCACCTGGGGATCACGTGTCAATCACGTGGGAATCACGTGGGAATCACATGGGAATCACGTGGAAATGAAGTGTAAATCACGTGAAAATTACGTGAGAATCACGTGGGAATCACGTGGCAATCACGTGTCAATCGCGTGGGAATCACGTGGGTATCACGCGTCAATCACGTGGGAATCACATGGGAATTCCGTGTCAATCACGTGAGAATCACGTGGGAATCACGTGTGAAGCATGTGGGAATCAGGTGTCAATCACGTTGGAATCACGAGGGAATCACGTGAGAATGATGTGGGAATCACGTGGGAATCACGTGGGAACCATGCGTCAATCACGTGGGAATCACGTGTCGTTTACGTGGGAATCACGTGGGAATCACGTGTCAATCACGTGGGAATCACGTGGGATTCACGTGTCAATCACTTGTCAATCACGTGGGAATCACGTGGGAATCACGTGTCAATCACGTGGGATTCCCGTGGGAATCACGTGTCAATCACGTGGGAATCACCAGGGTATCACGTGGAAATCACGTGGGAATCACGTGTCAATCACGTGTCAATCATGTGGGAATCTCGTGGGAATCAGGTGGGAATCACGTGTCAATCACGTGGAATTCACGTGGGAATCACGTGGGAATCACGTGGGAATCACGTGTCAATCACGTGGGAATCACTTGGGAATCTCATGGGAATCACGTGTCAATCACATGGGAATCACGTTGGAATCACGATTCAATCACGTGGGAATCACGTGGAAATCAGGTGTCAATCACGTTGGAATCACGAGGGAATCACGTGTCAATCACGTGGGAATCACGTGGGAATCTCGTGGGAATCAGGTGGGAATCACGTGTCAATCACGTGGAATTCACGTGGGAATCACGTGGGAATCATGTGGGAATCACGTGTCAATCACGTGGGGATCACGTGGGAATCACGTGGGAATCACGTGACATTCACGTGGGAATCACGTGGGAATCACGTGTCAATCACGTGGGAATCACGTGGAAATCACGTGGTAATCACGTGTCATTCACGTGGGAATCACGTGGAAATCAAGTGTCAATCACGTGGGAATCACCTGGGAATCACGTGGGAATCACGTGGGAATCATGTGTCAATCAAGTGGGTATCTCGTGGGAATCACGTGGGAATCACGTGTCAATCACGTTGGAATCACGTGGGAATCACTTGTCAATCACGTGGGAAACCCGTAGGAATCACGTGGGAATCAAGTGTGAATCACGTGAAAATCACGTGGGAATCCCGTGGGAATCACGTGGGAATCAAGTATGAATCACGTGAAAATCACGTGGGAATCACGTGGGAATCACGTGTCAATCTCGTGGGAATCACGTGGGAATCACGTGACAATCATTTGGGAACCACGTGGGAATCACGTGGGAATCTCGAGTCCATCATGTGGGAATCACGTGGGAATCACGTGTCAATCGCGTGGGAATCACGTGGGAATCACCTGGGAATCACGTGTCAATATCGTGGGAATCACGTGTGAATCACGTGTGAATGACGTGTCAATCACATGGGAATCACCTGGGAATCACCTGGGAATCACGTGTCAATCACGTGGGAATCACGTGGGAATCACATGGGAATGACGTGGAAATGAAGTGTGAATCACGTGAAAATTACGTGGGAATCACGTGGGAATCACGTGGAAATCACGTGTCAATCGCGTGGGAATCACGTGGGTATCACGCGTCAATCACGTGGGAATCACATGGGAATCACGTGTCAATCACGTGAGAGTCACGTGGGAATCACGTGTGAAGCACGTGGGAATCAGGTGTCAATCACGTGGGAATCACGTGGGAATCACGTGAGAATCACGTGGGAATCACGTGGGAATCATGCGTCAATCACGTGGGAATCACGTGTGATTCACGTGGGAATCACGTGGGAATCACGTGTCAATCACGTGGGAATCACGTGGGAATCACGTGTCAATCACTAGTCAATCACGTGGGAATCACGTGGGTATCACGTGTCAATCACGTGTCAATCACGTGGGATTCCCGTGTGAATCACGTGTAAATCACGTGGGAATCATGTGGAAATCAGGTGTCTGGAATCAAGAGGGAATCACGTGTCAATCACGTGGGAATCACGTGAGAATCACGTGTCAATCACGTGGGAATCACGTGGAAATCAGGTGTCAATCACGTTGGAATCACGAGGGAATCACGTGTCAATCACGTGGGAATCACGTGGGAATCTCGTGGGAATCAGGTGGGAATCACGTGTCAATCACATGGAATTCATGTGGGAATCACGTGGGAATCACGAGGGAATCACGTGTCAATCACGTGGGAATCACGTGGGAATCACGTGGGAATCACGTGTCAATCACGAGGGAATCACGTGTCAATCACGTGAGAATCACGTGGGAATCACGTGTGAAGCACGTGGGAATCAGGTGTCAATCACGTTGGAATCACGTGGGAATCACGTGAGAATGATGTGGGAATCACGTGGCAATCACGTGGGAATCATGCGTCAATCACGTGGGAATCACGTGTCATTCACTTGGGAATCACGTGGGAATCACGTGTCAATCACGTGGGAATCACGGGGGAATCATGTGTCAATCACTTGTCAATCACGTGGGAATCACGTGGGATTCACGTGTCAATCACGTGGGATTCCCGTGGGAATCACGTGTCAATCACGTGTCAATCCCGTGGGAATCACGTGGGAATCACGTGTCAATCACGTGGGAATCTCGTGGGAATCAGGTGGGAATCACGTGTTAATCACGTGGAATTCACGTGGGAATCACGTGGGAATCACGTGTCAATCACGTGGGAATCACTTGGGAATCTCATGGGAATCACGTGTCAATCACATGGGAATCACGTGGGAATCAAGTGTCAATCACGTGGGAATCACGTGGAAATCAGGTGTCAATCACGTTGGAATCACGAGGGAATCACGTGTCAATCACGTGGGAATTACGTGGGAATCTCGTGGGAATCAGGTGGGAATCACGTGTCAATCACGTGGGAATCACGTGGGAATCATGCGTCAATCACGTGGGAATCACATGTGATTCACGTGGGAATCACGTGGGAATCACGTGTCAATCACGTGGGAATCACGTGGGAATCACGTGTCAATCACTAGTCAATCACGTGGGAATCACGTGGGTATCACGTGTCAATCACGTGTCAATCACGTGGGATTCCCGTGTGAATCACGTGTCAATCACGTGGGAATCACGTGGAAATCAGGTGTCTGGAATCACGAGGGTATCACGTGTCAATCACGTGGGAATCACGTGAGAATCACGTGTCAATCACGTGGGAATCACGTGGAAATCAGGTGTCAATCACGTTGGAATCACGAGGGAATCACGTGTCAATCACGTGGGAATCTCGTGGGAATCAGGTGGGAATCACGTGTCAATCACGTGGAATTCACGTGGGAATCACGTGGGAATCACGAGGGAATCACGTGTCAATCACGTGGGAATCATGTGGGAATCACGTGGGAATCACGTGTCAATCACGTGGGAATCACGTGTCAATCCCCTGAGAATCACGTGGGAATCACGTGTGAAGCACGTGGGAATCAGGTGTCAATCACGTTGGAATGACGTGGGAATCACGTGAGAATGATGTGGGAATCACGTGACAATCACGTGGGAATCATGCGTCAATCACGTGGGAATCACGTGTCATTCACTTGGGAATCACGTGGGAATCACTTGTCAATCACGTGGGAATCACGGGGGAATCACGTGTCAATCACTTGTCAATCACGTGGGAATCACATGGGAATTCCGTGTCAATCACGTGAGAATCACGTGGGAATCACGTGTGAAGCATGTGGGAATCAGGTGTCAATCACGTTGGAATCACGAGGGAATCACGTGAGAATGATGTGGGAATCACGTGGGAATCACGTGGGAACCATGCGTCAATCACGTGGGAATCACGTGTCGTTTACGTGGGAATCACGTGGGAATCACGTGTCAATCACGTGGGAATCACGTGGGATTCACGTGTCAATCACTTGTCAATCACGTGGGAATCACGTGGGAATCACGTGTCAATCACGTGGGATTCCCGTGGGAATCACGTGTCAATCACGTGGGAATCACCAGGGTATCACGTGGAAATCACGTGGGAATCACGTGTCAATCACGTGTCAATCATGTGGGAATCTCGTGGGAATCAGGTGGGAATCACGTGTCAATCACGTGGAATTCACGTGGGAATCACGTGGGAATCACGTGGGAATCACGTGTCAATCACGTGGGAATCACTTGGGAATCTCATGGGAATCACGTGTCAATCACATGGGAATCACGTTGGAATCACGATTCAATCACGTGGGAATCACGTGGAAATCAGGTGTCAATCACGTTGGAATCACGAGGGAATCACGTGTCAATCACGTGGGAATCACGTGGGAATCTCGTGGGAATCAGGTGGGAATCACGTGTCAATCACGTGGAATTCACGTGGGAATCACGTGGGAATCATGTGGGAATCACGTGTCAATCACGTGGGGATCACGTGGGAATCACGTGGGAATCACGTGACATTCACGTGGGAATCACGTGGGAATCACGTGTCAATCACGTGGGAATCACGTGGAAATCACGTGGTAATCACGTGTCATTCACGTGGGAATCACGTGGAAATCAAGTGTCAATCACGTGGGAATCACCTGGGAATCACGTGGGAATCACGTGGGAATCATGTGTCAATCAAGTGGGTATCTCGTGGGAATCACGTGGGAATCACTTGTCAATCACGTGGGAAACCCGTAGGAATCACGTGGGAATCAAGTGTGAATCACGTGAAAATCACGTGGGAATCCCGTGGGAATCACGTGGGAATCAAGTATGAATCACGTGAAAATCACGTGGGAATCACGTGGGAATCACGTGTCAATCTCGTGGGAATCACGTGGGAATCACGTGACAATCATTTGGGAACCACGTGGGAATCACGTGGGAATCTCGAGTCCATCATGTGGGAATCACGTGGGAATCACGTGTCAATCGCGTGGGAATCACGTGGGAATCACCTGGGAATCACGTGTCAATATCGTGGGAATCACGTGTGAATCACGTGTGAATGACGTGTCAATCACATGGGAATCACCTGGGAATCACCTGGGAATCACGTGTCAATCACGTGGGAATCACGTGGGAATCACATGGGAATGACGTGGAAATGAAGTGTGAATCACGTGAAAATTACGTGGGAATCACGTGGGAATCACGTGGAAATCACGTGTCAATCGCGTGGGAATCACGTGGGTATCACGCGTCAATCACGTGGGAATCACATGGGAATCACGTGTCAATCACGTGAGAGTCACGTGGGAATCACGTGTGAAGCACGTGGGAATCAGGTGTCAATCACGTGGGAATCACGTGGGAATCACGTGAGAATCACGTGGGAATCACGTGGGAATCATGCGTCAATCACGTGGGAATCACGTGTGATTCACGTGGGAATCACGTGGGAATCACGTGTCAATCACGTGGGAATCACGTGGGAATCACGTGTCAATCACTAGTCAATCACGTGGGAATCACGTGGGTATCACGTGTCAATCACGTGTCAATCACGTGGGATTCCCGTGTGAATCACGTGTCAATCACGTGGGAATCATGTGGAAATCAGGTGTCTGGAATCAAGAGGGAATCACGTGTCAATCACGTGGGAATCACGTGAGAATCACGTGTCAATCACGTGGGAATCACGTGGAAATCAGGTGTCAATCACGTTGGAATCACGAGGGAATCACGTGTCAATCACGTGGGAATCACGTGGGAATCTCGTGGGAATCAGGTGGGAATCACGTGTCAATCACATGGAATTCATGTGGGAATCACGTGGGAATCACGAGGGAATCACGTGTCAATCACGTGGGAATCACGTGGGAATCACGTGGGAATCACGTGTCAATCACGAGGGAATCACGTGTCAATCACGTGAGAATCACGTGGGAATCACGTGTGAAGCACGTGGGAATCAGGTGTCAATCACGTTGGAATCACGTGGGAATCACGTGAGAATGATGTGGGAATCACGTGGCAATCACGTGGGAATCATGCGTCAATCACGTGGGAATCACGTGTCATTCACTTGGGAATCACGTGGGAATCACGTGTCAATCACGTGGGAATCACGGGGGAATCATGTGTCAATCACTTGTCAATCACGTGGGAATCACGTGGGATTCACGTGTCAATCACGTGGGATTCCCGTGGGAATCACGTGTCAATCACGTGTCAATCCCGTGGGAATCACGTGGGAATCACGTGTCAATCACGTGGGAATCTCGTGGGAATCAGGTGGGAATCACGTGTTAATCACGTGGAATTCACGTGGGAATCACGTGGGAATCACGTGTCAATCACGTGGGAATCACTTGGGAATCTCATGGGAATCACGTGTCAATCACATGGGAATCACGTGGGAATCAAGTGTCAATCACGTTGGAATCACGAGGGAATCACGTGTCAATCACGTGGGAATTACGTGGGAATCTCGTGGGAATCAGGTGGGAATCACGTGTCAATCACGTGGGAATCACGTGGGAATCATGCGTCAATCACGTGGGAATCACATGTGATTCACGTGGGAATCACGTGGGAATCACGTGTCAATCACGTGGGAATCACGTGGGAATCACGTGTCAATCACTAGTCAATCACGTGGGAATCACGTGGGTATCACGTGTCAATCACGTGTCAATCACGTGGGATTCCCGTGTGAATCACGTGTCAATCACGTGGGAATCACGTGGAAATCAGGTGTCTGGAATCACGAGGGTATCACGTGTCAATCACGTGGGAATCACGTGAGAATCACGTGTCAATCACGTGGGAATCACGTGGAAATCAGGTGTCAATCACGTTGGAATCACGAGGGAATCACGTGTCAATCACGTGGGAATCACGTGGAAATCAGGTGTCAATCACGTTGGAATCACGAGGGAATCACGTGTCAATCACGTGGGAATTACGTGGGAATCTCGTGGGAATCAGGTGGGAATCACGTGTCAATCACGTGGGAATCACGTGGGAATCATGCGTCAATCACGTGGGAATCACATGTGATTCACGTGGGAATCACGTGGGAATCACGTGTCAATCACGTGGGAATCACGTGGGAATCACGTGTCAATCACTAGTCAATCACGTGGGAATCACGTGGGTATCACGTGTCAATCACGTGTCAATCACGTGGGATTCCCGTGTGAATCACGTGTCAATCACGTGGGAATCACGTGGAAATCAGGTGTCTGGAATCACGAGGGTATCACGTGTCAATCACGTGGGAATCACGTGAGAATCACGTGTCAATCACGTGGGAATCACGTGGAAATCAGGTGTCAATCACGTTGGAATCACGAGGGAATCACGTGTCAATCACGTGGGAATCTCGTGGGAATCAGGTGGGAATCACGTGTCAATCACGTGGAATTCACGTGGGAATCACGTGGGAATCACGAGGGAATCACGTGTCAATCACGTGGGAATCATGTGGGAATCACGTGGGAATCACGTGTCAATCACGTGGGAATCACGTGTCAATCCCCTGAGAATCACGTGGGAATCACGTGTGAAGCACGTGGGAATCAGGTGTCAATCACGTTGGAATGACGTGGGAATCACGTGAGAATGATGTGGGAATCACGTGACAATCACGTGGGAATCATGCGTCAATCACGTGGGAATCACGTGTCATTCACTTGGGAATCACGTGGGAATCACTTGTCAATCACGTGGGAATCACGGGGGAATCACGTGTCAATCACTTGTCAATCACGTGGGAATCACGTGGGAATCACGTGTCAATCTCGTTGGGAATCAAGTGGGAATCTCGTGGGAATAAAGTGGCAACCACGTGCGAATCACATGGGAATCAAGCATCAATCACGTGGGAATCACGTGGGAGTCACGTGGGAATCTCCTGAGAAACACGTGGTAATCACGTGGGAATCACGTGGGAATCACGTGTCAATCACGTGGGAATCAGGTGGTAATCATGTGTCAATCACGTGGGAATCACGTGGGAATCACGTGGGCATCCCGTGGGAATGACGTGACATTCATTTGGGACTCATGTGGGAATCACGTGAGAATCACGTGGGAATCACGTGTGAATCACGTGGGAATCACGTGAATCACGTGAAAATTACGTGTGAATCACGTGTGAATCACGTGGGAATCACGTGTCTATCGCGTGGGAATCACGTGGGAATCACCTTGGAATCACGTGTCAATCACGTGGAAATCACGTAGGCATCACGAGGGAATCCCGTGGGAATCACGTGGAAATCACGTGTCAATCTCGTGTGAATCACGTGGGAATCACGTGACAATCATTTGGGAATCACGTGGGTATCACGTTGGAATCTCGTCTCCATCATGTGGGAATCACGTGGGAGTCACGTGGGAATAACATGGGAATCACGTGTCAATCACATGGGTATCATGTAGGAATCACGTGTCAATCACGTGGGAATCACGTGGGAATCACGTGGTAATCACGTGGAAATCACCTGGGAATCACGTGTCAATCACGTGGGAGTCACATGGGAATCACGTGTCAATCACGAGGGAATCACGTGGGAATCACGTGGGAATCACGTGTCAATCACATGGGAATCACGTGGGAATCACGTGTCAATCACGTGGGAATCATGTGGGAATCACGTGGGAAACAATTTGGAATCACGTGTCAATCACGTGGGAATCACGTGGGAATAACGTGTCAATCACGTGGGAACCACGTGTCAATTACGTTGGAATCACGTGGGAATCACGTGTCATTCACGTGGGAATCACGTGGGAATCACGTGGGCATCACGTGGGAATCATTTGGGAATCACGTGTCAATCACGTTGGAATCACTTGGGAATCACGTTTCAATCACTTGGGAATCACGTGAGAATCACGTGGGCATCACGTGGGAATCAAGTGTGAATCACGTGACACGCACGTGGGAATCACGTGGGAATCACGTGGTAATCATGTGGAAATCACGTGTTAATCACGTGACAATCACGTGGGAATCACGTGAGAATCTCGTGGGATTCACATGGGAATCACGTGTCAATCGCGTGGGACTCATGTGGGAATCACGTGGGAATCATGTGGGAATCACGTATCATTCACGTGGGAATCACTAGGGAATGACGTGTCAATCACGTGGGAATCACGTGGGAATCACGTGGGCATCCCGTGGGAATGACGTGACATTCATTTGGGACTCATGTGGGAATCACGTGAGAATCACGTGGGAATCACGTGAATCACGTGAAAATTACGTGTGAATCACGTGTGAATCACGTGGGAATCACGTGTCTATCGCGTGGGAATCACGTGGGAATCACCTTGGAATCACGTGTCAATCACGTGGAAATCACGTAGGCATCACGAGGGAATCCCGTGGGAATCACGTGGAAATCACGTGTCAATCTCGTGTGA
Source organism: Muntiacus reevesi (assembly GCF_963930625.1). Taxonomy (NCBI): domain Eukaryota; kingdom Metazoa; phylum Chordata; class Mammalia; order Artiodactyla; family Cervidae; genus Muntiacus; species Muntiacus reevesi. The sequence continues at coordinate 2,507,440 of NW_027077877.1, forward strand.
ATCACGTGGGAATCACGTGACAATCATTTGGGAATCACGTGGGTATCACGTTGGAATCTCGTCTCCATCATGTGGGAATCACGTGGGAGTCACGTGGGAATAACATGGGAATCACGTGTCAATCACATGGGTATCATGTAGGAATCACGTGTCAATCACGTGGGAATCACGTGGGAATCACGTGTCAATCACATGGAATTCACATGGGAATCACGTGGCAATCACCTGGGAATCATGCATCATTCACCTGGAAATCACGTGGGAGTCACTTGGGAATCACGTGGGAATCACGTGGGAATCACGTGGTAATCACGTGGGAATCTCGTGGGAATCAGGAGGGAATCACGTGGGAATCACCAGGGAATAACGTGGGAATCTCGTGGGAATCACGTGGGAATCATGTGTCAATTGCGTGGGAATCACGTGGAAATCAAGTGTGAATCATGTGAAAATCAAGTGGGAATCACGTGGGAATCACGTGTCAATCACGTGGGAATCACTTGGGAATCTCATGGGAATCATGTGGAAATCACGTGTCAATCACGTGGGAATCACGTGGGAATCACTTGGGAATCACGTGTCAATCACGTGGGAATCACGTGGTAATCACGTGGGAATCACGTGGGAATCAAGTGTGAACCACGTGAAAATTACGTGGGAATCACGTGGGAGTCACGTGGGAATCACGTGTCAATCGCGTGGGACTCACGTGGGAATCACGTGGGAATCACCTGGGAATTACGTGTCAATCACATGGGAATCACGTGGGAATCACGTGTCAATCACGTGGGAATCACGTGTGAATCACGTGTCAATCACGTGGGAATCACGTGGGAATCACGTGGGAATCACGTGTCAATCACGTGGGAATCACATGGGAATCAAGTGTGAATCACGTGAAAATTACGTGGGAATCACGTGGGAATCACCTGGGAATCACGTCTCAATATAGTGGGAATCACGTGGGAATCACTTGTGAATCACGTGTCAATCACGTGGGAATCACGTGGGAAACAATTGGGAATCACGTGTCAATCAGGTGGGAATCACGTGGGAATCACGTGGGCATCACGTGGGAATCATTTGGGAATCACGTGTCAATCACGTTGGAATCACTTGGGAATCACGTTTCAATCACTTGGGAATCACGTGAGAATCACGTGGGCATCACGTGGGAATCAAGTGTGAATCACGTGACACGCACGTGGGAATCACGTGGGAATCACGTGGTAATCATGTGGAAATCACGTGTTAATCACGTGACAATCACGTGGGAATCACGTGAGAATCTCGTGGGATTCACATGGGAATCACGTGTCAATCGCGTGGGACTCATGTGGGAATCACGTGGGAATCATGTGGGAATCACGTATCATTCACGTGGGAATCACTAGGGAATGACGTGTCAATCACGTGGGAATCACGTGGGAATCACGTGGGCATCCCGTGGGAATGACGTGACATTCATTTGGGACTCATGTGGGAATCACGTGAGAATCACGTGGGAATCACGTGAATCACGTGAAAATTACGTGTGAATCACGTGTGAATCACGTGGGAATCACGTGTCTATCGCGTGGGAATCACGTGGGAATCACCTTGGAATCACGTGTCAATCACGTGGAAATCACGTAGGCATCACGAGGGAATCCCGTGGGAATCACGTGGAAATCACGTGTCAATCTCGTGTGAATCACGTGGGAATCACGTGACAATCATTTGGGAATCACGTGGGTATCACGTTGGAATCTCGTCTCCATCATGTGGGAATCACGTGGGAGTCACGTGGGAATAACATGGGAATCACGTGTCAATCACATGGGTATCATGTAGGAATCACGTGTCAATCACGTGGGAATCACGTGGGAATCACGTGTCAATCACGTGGGAGTCACATGGGAATCACGTGTCAATCACGAGGGAATCACGTGGGAATCACGTGGGAATCACGTGTCAATCACATGGGAATCACGTGGGAATCACGTGTCAATCACGTGGGAATCATGTGGGAATCACGTGGGAAACAATTTGGAATCACGTGTCAATCACGTGGGAATCACGTGGGAATAACGTGTCAATCACGTGGGAACCACGTGTCAATTACGTTGGAATCACGTGGGAATCACGTGTCATTCACGTGGGAATCACGTGGGAATCACGTGGGCATCACGTGGGAATCATTTGGGAATCACGTGTCAATCACGTTGGAATCACTTGGGAATCACGTTTCAATCACTTGGGAATCACGTGAGAATCACGTGGGCATCACGTGGGAATCAAGTGTGAATCACGTGACACGCACGTGGGAATCACGTGGGAATCACGTGGTAATCATGTGGAAATCACGTGTTAATCACGTGACAATCACGTGGGAATCACGTGAGAATCTCGTGGGATTCACATGGGAATCACGTGTCAATCGCGTGGGACTCATGTGGGAATCACGTGGGAATCATGTGGGAATCACGTATCATTCACGTGGGAATCACTAGGGAATGACGTGTCAATCACGTGGGAATCACGTGGGAATCACGTGGGCATCCCGTGGGAATGACGTGACATTCATTTGGGACTCATGTGGGAATCACGTGAGAATCACGTGGGAATCACGTGAATCACGTGAAAATTACGTGTGAATCACGTGTGAATCACGTGGGAATCACGTGTCTATCGCGTGGGAATCACGTGGGAATCACCTTGGAATCACGTGTCAATCACGTGGAAATCACGTAGGCATCACGAGGGAATCCCGTGGGAATCACGTGGAAATCACGTGTCAATCTCGTGTGAATCACGTGGGAATCACGTGACAATCATTTGGGAATCACGTGGGTATCACGTTGGAATCTCGTCTCCATCATGTGGGAATCACGTGGGAGTCACGTGGGAATAACATGGGAATCACGTGTCAATCACATGGGTATCATGTAGGAATCACGTGTCAATCACGTGGGAATCACGTGGGAATCACGTGGTAATCACGTGGAAATCACCTGGGAATCACGTGTCAATCACGTGGGAGTCACATGGGAATCACGTGTCAATCACGAGGGAATCACGTGGGAATCACGTGGGAATCACGTGTCAATCACATGGGAATCACGTGGGAATCACGTGTCAATCACGTGGGAATCATGTGGGAATCACGTGGGAAACAATTTGGAATCACGTGTCAATCACGTGGGAATCACGTGGGAATAACGTGTCAATCACGTGGGAACCACGTGTCAATTACGTTGGAATCACGTGGGAATCACGTGTCATTCACGTGGGAATCACGTGGGAATCACGTGGGCATCACGTGGGAATCATTTGGGAATCACGTGTCAATCACGTTGGAATCACTTGGGAATCACGTTTCAATCACTTGGGAATCACGTGAGAATCACGTGGGCATCACGTGGGAATCAAGTGTGAATCACGTGACACGCACGTGGGAATCACGTGGGAATCACGTGGTAATCATGTGGAAATCACGTGTTAATCACGTGACAATCACGTGGGAATCACGTGAGAATCTCGTGGGATTCACATGGGAATCACGTGTCAATCGCGTGGGACTCATGTGGGAATCACGTGGGAATCATGTGGGAATCACGTATCATTCACGTGGGAATCACTAGGGAATGACGTGTCAATCACGTGGGAATCACGTGGGAATCACGTGGGCATCCCGTGGGAATGACGTGACATTCATTTGGGACTCATGTGGGAATCACGTGAGAATCACGTGGGAATCACGTGAATCACGTGAAAATTACGTGTGAATCACGTGTGAATCACGTGGGAATCACGTGTCTATCGCGTGGGAATCACGTGGGAATCACCTTGGAATCACGTGTCAATCACGTGGAAATCACGTAGGCATCACGAGGGAATCCCGTGGGAATCACGTGGAAATCACGTGTCAATCTCGTGTGAATCACGTGGGAATCACGTGACAATCATTTGGGAATCACGTGGGTATCACGTTGGAATCTCGTCTCCATCATGTGGGAATCACGTGGGAGTCACGTGGGAATAACATGGGAATCACGTGTCAATCACATGGGTATCATGTAGGAATCACGTGTCAATCACGTGGGAATCACGTGGGAATCACGTGTCAATCACATGGAATTCACATGGGAATCACGTGGCAATCACCTGGGAATCATGCATCATTCACCTGGAAATCACGTGGGAGTCACTTGGGAATCACGTGGGAATCACGTGGGAATCACGTGGTAATCACGTGGGAATCTCGTGGGAATCAGGAGGGAATCACGTGGGAATCACCAGGGAATAACGTGGGAATCTCGTGGGAATCACGTGGGAATCATGTGTCAATTGCGTGGGAATCACGTGGAAATCAAGTGTGAATCATGTGAAAATCAAGTGGGAATCACGTGGGAATCACGTGTCAATCACGTGGGAATCACTTGGGAATCTCATGGGAATCATGTGGAAATCACGTGTCAATCACGTGGGAATCACGTGGGAATCACTTGGGAATCACGTGTCAATCACGTGGGAATCACGTGGTAATCACGTGGGAATCACGTGGGAATCAAGTGTGAACCACGTGAAAATTACGTGGGAATCACGTGGGAGTCACGTGGGAATCACGTGTCAATCGCGTGGGACTCACGTGGGAATCACGTGGGAATCACCTGGGAATTACGTGTCAATCACATGGGAATCACGTGGGAATCACGTGTCAATCACGTGGGAATCACGTGTGAATCACGTGTCAATCACGTGGGAATCACGTGGGAATCACGTGGGAATCACGTGTCAATCACGTGGGAATCACATGGGAATCAAGTGTGAATCACGTGAAAATTACGTGGGAATCACGTGGGAATCACCTGGGAATCACGTCTCAATATAGTGGGAATCACGTGGGAATCACTTGTGAATCACGTGTCAATCACGTGGGAATCACGTGGGAAACAATTGGGAATCACGTGTCAATCAGGTGGGAATCACGTGGGAATCACGTGGAAATCACGTGGGAATCAAATTTGAATCAAGTGAAAATTACGTGGGAATCACGTGGGAATCACGTGGGAATCACGTGTCAATCACGTGGGAATCACGTGGAAATCTCGTGGGAATCACGTGTCATTCACGTGGGAATAACGTGGAAATCAAGTGTCAATCACGTGGGAATCACCTGGGAATCACGTGGGAATCACGTGGGAATCGTGTGTCAATCAAGTGGGTATCACGTGGGAATCACGTGGGAATCACGTGTCAATCACGTGGGAAACACGTGGAATCACTTGTCAATCACATGGGAATCACGAGGGTGTCATGTGGGAATCACGTGGGAATCACGTGTCAATCACATGGGAATCACGTAGAAATCACGTGTCAATCACCTGGGAATCACGTGGGAATCACGTGTTATTCATGTGGGAATCACGAGGGAATCACGTGTCAATCACGTGGGAATCACGTGTGAATTACGTGTCAATCACTTGGGAATCACCTGGGAATCACCTGGGGATCACGTGTCAATCACGTGGGAATCACGTGGGAATCACATGGGAATCACGTGGAAATGAAGTGTAAATCACGTGAAAATTACGTGAGAATCACGTGGGAATCACGTGGGAATCACGTGTCAATCGCGTGGGAATCACGTGGGTATCACGCGTCAATCACGTGGGAATCACATGGGAATTCCGTGTCAATCACGTGAGAATCACGTGTGAAGCATGTGGGAATCAGGTGTCAATCACGTTGGAATCACGAGGGAATCACGTGAGAATGATGTGGGAATCACGTGGGAATCACGTGGGAATCATGCGTCAATCACGTGGGAATCACGTGTCGTTTACGTGTCAATCACGTGGGAATCACCAGGGGATCACGTGGAAATCACGTGGGAATCACGTGTCAATCACGTGTCAATCATGTGGGAATCTCGTGGGAATCAGGTGGGAATCACGTGTCAATCACGTGGAATTCACGTGGGAATCACGTGGGAATCACGTGGGAATCACGTGTCAATCACGTGGGAATCACTTGGGAATCTCATGGGAATCACGTGTCAATCACATGGGAATCACGTTGGAATCACGATTCAATCACGTGGGAATCACGTGGAAATCAGGTGTCAATCACGTTGGAATCACGAGGGAATCACGTGTCAATCACGTGGGAATCACGTGGGAATCTCGTGGGAATCAGGTGGGAATCACGTGTCAATCACGTGGAATTCACGTGGGAATCACGTGGGAATCATGTGGGAATCACGTGTCAATCACGTGGGGATCACGTGGGAATCACGTGGGAATCACGTGACATTCACGTGGGAATCACGTGGGAATCACGTGTCAATCACGTGGGAATCACGTGGAAATCACGTGGTAATCACGTGTCATTCACGTGGGAATCACGTGGAAATCAAGTGTCAATCACGTGGGAATCACCTGGGAATCACGTGGGAATCACGTGGGAATCATGTGTCAATCAAGTGGGTATCTCGTGGGAATCACGTGGGAATCACGTGTCAATCACGTTGGAATCACGTGGGAATCACTTGTCAATCACGTGGGAAACCCGTAGGAATCACGTGGGAATCAAGTGTGAATCACGTGAAAATCACGTGGGAATCCCGTGGGAATCACGTGGGAATCAAGTATGAATCACGTGAAAATCACGTGGGAATCACGTGGGAATCACGTGTCAATCTCGTGGGAATCACGTGGGAATCACGTGACAATCATTTGGGAATCACCTGGGAATCACCTGGGGATCACGTGTCAATCACGTGGGAATCACGTGGGAATCACATGGGAATCACGTGGAAATGAAGTGTAAATCACGTGAAAATTACGTGAGAATCACTTGGGAATCACGTGGGAATCACGTGTCAATCGCGTGGGAATCACGTGGGTATCACGCGTCAATCACGTGGGAATCACATGGGAATTCCGTGTCAATCACGTGAGAATCACGTGTGAAGCATGTGGGAATCAGGTGTCAATCACGTTGGAATCACGAGGGAATCACGTGAGAATGATGTGGGAATCACGTGGGAATCACGTGGGAATCATGCGTCAATCACGTGGGAATCACGTGTCGTTTACGTGGGAATCACGTGGGAATCACGTGTCAATCACGTGGGAATCATGTGGGATTCACGTGTCAATCACTTGTCAATCACGTGGGAATCTCGAGTCCATCATGTGGGAATCACGTGGGAATCACGTGTCAATCGCGTGGGAATCACGTGGGAATCACCTGGGAATCACGTGTCAATATCGTGGGAATCACGTGTGAATCACGTGTGAATGACGTGTCAATCACATGGGAATCACCTGGGAATCACCTGGGAATCACGTGTCAATCACGTGGGAATCACGTGGGAATCACATGGGAATGACGTGCAAATGAATTGTGAATCACGTGAAAATTACGTGGGAATCACGTGGGAATCACGTGGAAATCACGTGTCAATCGCGTGGGAATCACGTGGGTATCACGCGTCAATCACGTGGGAATCACATGGGAATCACGTGTCAATCACGTGAGAGTCACGTGGGAATCACGTGTGAAGCACGTGGGAATCAGGTGTCAATCACGTGGGAATCACGTGGGAATCACGTGGGAATCACGTGGGAATCACGTGGGAATCATGCGTCAATCACGTGGAAATCACGTGTGATTCACGTGGGAATCACGTGGGAATCACGTGTCAATCACGTGGGAATCACGTGGGAATCACGTGTCAATCACTAGTCAATCACGTGGGAATCACGTGGGTATCACGTGTCAATCACGTGTCAATCACGTGGGATTCCCGTGTGAATCACGTGTCAATCACGTGGGAATCACGTGGAAATCAGGTGTCTGGAATCACGAGGGTATCACGTGTCAATCACGTGGGAATCACGTGAGAATCACGTGTCAATCACGTGGGAATCACGTGGAAATCAGGTGTCAATCACGTTGGAATCACGAGGGAATCACGTGTCAATCACGTGGGAATCTCGTGGGAATCAGGTGGGAATCACGTGTCAATCACGTGGAATTCACGTGGGAATCACGTGGGAATCACGAGGGAATCACGTGTCAATCACGTGGGAATCATGTGGGAATCACGTGGGAATCACGTGTCAATCACGTGGGAATCACGTGTCAATCCCCTGAGAATCACGTGGGAATCACGTGTGAAGCACGTGGGAATCAGGTGTCAATCACGTTGGAATGACGTGGGAATCACGTGAGAATGATGTGGGAATCACGTGACAATCACGTGGGAATCATGCGTCAATCACGTGGGAATCACGTGTCATTCACTTGGGAATCACGTGGGAATCACGTGTCAATCACGTGGGAATCACGGGGGAATCACGTGTCAATCACTTGTCAATCACGTGGGAATCACGTGGGAATCACGTGTCAATCACGTGGGATTCCCGTGGGAATCACGTGTCAATCACGTGTCAATCCCGTGGGAATCACGTGGGAATCACGTGTCAATCACGTGGGAATCTCGTGGGAATCAGGTGGGAATCACGTGTTAATCACGTGGAATTCACGTGGGAATCACGTGGGAATCACGTGGGAATCACGTGTCCATCACGTGGGAATCACTTGGGAATCTCGTGGGAATCACGTGTCAATCACATGGGAATCACGTGGGAATCAACTGTCAATCACGTGGGAATCACGTGTAAATCAGGTGTCAATCACGTTGGAATCACGAGGGAATCACGTGTCAATCACGTGGGAATCACGTGGGAATCTCGTGGGAATCAGGTGGGAATCACGTGTCAACCACATGGAATTCACGTGGGAATCACGTGGGAATCACGTGGGAATCACGTGTCAATCACGTGGGAATCACGTGGGAATCACGTGTCAATCGCGTGGGAATCACGTGGGAATCACCTGGGAATCACGTGTCAATATCGTGGGAATCACGTGTGAATCACGTGTGAATTACGTGTCAATCACATGGAAATCACCTGGGAATCACCTGGGAATCACGTGTCAATCACGTGGGAATCACGTGGGAATCACATGGGAATTACGTGGAAATGCAGTGTGAATCACGTGAAAATTACGTGGGAATCACGTGGGAATCACGTGGGAATCACGTGTCAATCGCGTGGGAATCACGTGGCTATCACGCGTCAATCACGTGGGAATCACATGGGAATCACGTGTCAATCACATGAGAATCACGTGGGAATCACGTATGAAGCACGTGGGAATCAGGTGTCAATCACGTTGGAATCACGTAAGAACCACGTGAGAATGACGTGGGAATCACGTGGGAATCACGTGGGAATCATGCGTCCATCACGTGGGAATAACGTGTCATTCACGTGGGAATCACGTGGGAATCACTTGTCAGTCACTTGTCAATTACGTGGGAATCACGTGGGAATCACGTGTCAATGACGTGGGAATCATGTGGGAATCACGTGTCAATCACGTGGAAATCAGGTGTCAATCACGTTGGAATCACGAGGGAATCACGTGTCAATCACGTGGGAATCACGTGGGAATCTCGTGGGAATCAGGTGGGAATCACGTGTCAATCACATGGAATTCACGTGGGAATCACGTGGGAATCACGTGGGAATCACGTGTCAATCACGTGGGAATCACGTGGGAATCACGTGTCAATCGCGTGGGAATCACGTGGGAATCACCTGGGAATCACGTGTCAATATCGTGGGAATCACGTGTGAATCACGTGTGAATGACATGTCAATCACATGGGAATCACCTGGGAATCACCTGGGAATCACGTGTCAATCACGTAGGAATCACGTGGGAATTACATGGGAATGACGTGGAAATGAAGTGTGAATCACGTGAAAATTACGTGGGAATCACGTGGGAATCACGTGGAAATCACGTGTCAATCGCGTGGGAATCACGTGGGTATCACGCGTCAACCACGTGGGAATCACATGGGAATCACGTGTCAATCACGTGAGAATCACGTGGGAATCACGTGTGAAGCACGTGGGAATCAGGTGTCAATCACGTGGGAATCACGTGGGAATCACGTGGGAATCACGTGGGAATCATGCGTGAATCACGTGGGAATCACGTGGGAATCACGTGGCAATCACGTGGGAATCACGTGGGAATCACGTGTCAATCACTAGTCAATCACGTGGGAATCACGTGGGTATCACGTGTCAATCACGTGTCAATCACGTGGGATTCCCATCTGAATCACGTGTCAATCACGTGGGAATCACGTGGAAATCAGGTGTCTGGAATCACGAGGGTATCACGTGTCAATCACGTGGGAATCACGTGAGAATCACGTGTCAATCACGTGGGAATCACGTGGAAATCAGGTGTCAATCACGTTGGAATCAGGTGGGAATCACGTGTCAATCACGTGGAATTCACGTGGGAATCACGTGGGAATCACGAGGGAATCACGTGTCAATCACGTGGGAATCACGTGTCAATCACGTGGGAATCATGTGTCAATCACGTGAGAATCACGTGGGAATCACGTGTGAAGCAAGTGGGAATCAGGTGTCAATCACGTTGGAATCACGTGGGAATCACGTGAAAATGATGTGGGAATCACGTGGCAATCACGTGGGAATCATGCGTCAATCACGTGGGAATCACGTGTCATTCACTTGGGAATCACGTGGGAATCACGTGTCAATCCCGTGGGAATCACGTGGGAATCACGTGTCAATCACGTGGGATTCCCGTGGGAATCACGTGTCAATCACGTGTCAATCCCGTGGGAATCACGTGGGAATCACGTGTCAATCACGTGGGAATCTCGTGGGAATCAGGTGGGAATCACGTGTTAATCACGTGGAATTCACGTGGGAATCACGGGGGAATCACGTGTCAATCACTTGTCAATCACGTGGGAATCACGTGGGAATCACGTGTCAATCACGTGGGAATCTCGTGGGAATCAGGTGGGAATCACGTGTTAATCACTTGGAATTCACGTGGGAATCACGTGGGAATCACGTGGGAATCACGTGTCAATCACGTGGGAATCACTTGGGAATCTCATGGGAATCACGTGTCAATCACATGGGAATCACGTGGGAATCAAGTGTCAATCACGTGGGAATCACGTGGAAATCAGGTGTCAATCACGTTGGAATCACGAGGGAATCACGTGTCAATCACGTGGGAATCACGTGGGAATCTCGTGGGAATCAGGTGGGAATCACGTGTCAATCACATGGAATTCACGTGGGAATCACGTGGGAATCACGTGGGAATCACGTGTCAATCACGTGGGAATCACGTGGGAATCACGTGTCAATCGCGTGGGAATCACGTGGGAATCACCTGGGAATCACGTGTCAATATCGTGGGAATCACGTGTGAATCACGTGTGAATTACGTGTCAATCACATGGAAATCACCTGGGAATCACGTGTCAATCACGTGGGAATCACGTGGGAATCACATGGGAATTACGTGGAAATACAGTGTGAATCACGTGAAAATTACGTGGGAATCACGTGGGAATCACGTGGGAATCACGTGTCAATCGCGTGGGAATCACGTGGCTATCACGCGTCAATCACGTGGGAATCACATGGGAATCTCGTGTCAATCACATGAGAATCACGTGGGAATCACGTATGAAGCACGTGGGAATCAGGTGTCAATCACGTTGGAATCACGTAAGAATCACGTGAGAATGACGTGGGAATCACGTGGGAATCACGTGGGAATCATGCGTCCATCACGTGGGAATAACGTGTCATTCACGTGGGAATCACGTGGGAATCACTTGTCAATCACGTGGGAATCACATGGGAATCACGTGTCAGTCACTTGTCAATCACGTGTCAATCACGTGGGAATCATGTCGGAATCACGTGGGAGTCACGTGGGAATCATGTGGGAATCACGTGGGAATCACGTGTCAATCACGTGGGAATCACGTGGGAATCACGTGGGAATCACATGTCAATATCGTGGGAAACACGTGGGAATCACGTGGGAATCACGTGGGAATCACGTGTCAATCACGTGGGATTCACGAGGGAGTCATGTTGGAATCACGTGTCATTCACATGGGAATCACGTGGGAATCACGTGTCAATCACGTGGGAATCACGGGGAAATTACGTGGGAATCACGTGGGAATCACGTTGGAATCCGGTGGGAATCACGTGTCAATCACGTGGGAATCACGTGGGAGTTATGTTGGAATCACATAAGAGTAACGTGGGAATCACGTGTCAATCACATGGGAATCACGTGGGAAACTCGTGGGAATTACTTGGTAATCACGTGGGAATCACGTGTTAATCACGCGCGAATCAAGTTGGAATCATGTGTCAATCACGTGGGAGTCATGTGGGAATCACGTCTCAGTCACGTTGGACTCACGTGAGAATCACGTGGGAATCACGTGGGAATCACGTGTCAATCACGTGGGAATCACGTGTCAATCACGTGGGAATCCCGTGGGAATCACGTTTCAAACATGTGGGAATTACGTGGGAAACATGCGTCAATCAACTGGGAATCACGTGGGTGTCACGTGGGAATCACGTGGGAATCACGTGGGAATCACGTGTTATTCACATGGAAATCACTTGGGAATCACGTGTCAATCACTTGGGAATCACGTGGGAATCACGGTGGAATCACGTGTCAATCACGTGGGAATCACGTGGGAAGCACGTGTGAAGCACGTGGGAATTAGGTGTCAATCACGTGGGAATCACGTGAGAATGACGTGGGAATCACGTGGGAATCACGTGGGGATCACGTGGGTATCACGTGGGAATCACGTGTCAATCACGTGTCAATCACGTGGGAATCACGTTGGAATCTCGTGGGAATCACGTGTCATTCACGTTGGAATCACGTGTGAATCACGTGGGAATAAAGTGTGAATCACGTGGAAATTACGTGTGAATCACGTGGGAATCACGTGGGAATCACGTGGGAATCACGTGTCTATCACGTGGAAATCACGTGGGAATCACCTCGGAATCACGTGTTAATCACGTGGAAATCACGTAGGCATCACGAGGGAATCATCTTGGAATCACGTGTCAATCACGTTGGAATCACGTGGAAATCACGTGGGAATCACTTGTCAATCACGTGGGAATCCCGTGGGAATCCCGTGGGAATCACGTGGAAATCACGTGTCAATCTGGTGTGAATCACGTGGGAATCACGTGACAATCATTTGGGAATCACGTGGGAATCACGTTGGAATCTCGTCTCCATCATGTGGGAATCACGTGGGAATAACATGGGAATCACGTGTCAATCACATGGGAATCACGTAGGAATCACGTGTCAATCATGTGGGAATCACGTGGGAATCACGTGTCAATGACATGGAATTCACATGGGAATCACGTGGGAATCACGTGGGAATCATGCATCATTCACCTGGAAATCACGTGGGAGTCACGTGGGAATCACGTGGTAATCACGTGGAAATCTCGTGGGAATCAGGTGGGAATCACGTGGGAATCACCTGGGAATCACGTGTCAATCACGTGGGAATCACGTGGGAATCACGTGGGAATCACGTGGGAATCACGTGTCAATTGCGTGGGAATCACGTGGAAATCAAGTGTGAATCATGTGAAAATTACGTGGGAATCACGTGGGAATCACGTGGGAATCACTCGGGAATCATGTGTCAATCACGTGGGAATCACGTGGGAATCAAGTGTGAATCACGTGAAAGTTACGTGGGGATCACGTGGGAATCACGTGTCAATCGCGTGGGAATCACGTGGATATCACGCGTCAATCACGTGGGAATCACATGGGAATCACGTGTCAATCACGTGAGAATCACGTGGGAATCACGTGTGAAGCACGTGGGAATTAGGTGTCAATCACGTGGGAATCACGTGAGAATGACGTGGGAATCACGTGGGAATCACGTGGGGATCACGTGGGTATCACGTGGGAATCACGTGTCAATCACGTGTCAATCACGTGGGAATCACGTGGGAATCACGTGTCAATCACGTGGGAATCTCGTGGGAATCAGGTGGGAATCACGTGGGAATCACCTGGGAATCACGTGTCAATCGCGTGGGAATCACGTGGGAATCACGTGGGAATCACGTGTCAATTGCGTGGGAATCACGTGGAAATCAAGTGTGAATCATGTGAAAATTACGTGGGAATCACGTGGGAATCACGTGTCAATCGCGTGGGAATCACATGTGAATGACGTGTGAATTACGTGTCAATCACGTGGGAATCACGTGGGAATCACGCGGGAATCACTCGGGAATCATGTGTCAATCACGTGGGAATCACGTGGGAATCAAGTGTGAATCACGTGAAAATTACGTGGGAATCACGTGGGAATCACGTGTCAATCGCGTGGGAATCACGTGGGTATCACGCGTCAATCACGTTGGAATCACATGGAAATCACGTGTCAATCACGTGAGAATCACGTGGGAATCACGTGTGAAGCACGTGGGAATTAGGTGTCAATCAGGTGGGAATCACGTGAGAATGACATGGGAATCACGTGGGGATCACGTGGATATCACGTGGGAATCACGTGTCAATCACGTGGGAATCACGTGGGTATCACGCGTCAATCACGTTGGAATCACATGGAAATCACGTGTCAATCACGTGAGAATCACGTGGGTATCACGCGTCAATCACGTTGGAATCACATGGAAATCACGTGTCAATCACGTGAGAATCACGTGGGAATCACGTGTGAAGCACGTGGGAATTAGGTGTCAATCACGTGGGAATCACGTGAGAATGACATGGGTATCATGTGGGAATCACGTGTCAATCACGTGGGAATCACGTGGAAATCACGTGGGAATCATGTGGGAATTACGTGAGATTCACGTGGAAATCACGTGTCAATCATGTGTGAATCACGTGGGAATCACGTGTCAATCACGTGGGTATCACGTTGGAATGACGTGTCAATCACGTGGGAATCACGTGGGAATCACGTGGGCATCCCGTGGGAAAGACGTGACATTCATTTGGGAATCACGTGGGAATCAGGTGAGAATCACGTGGGAAACACCTGGGAATCAAGTATGAATCATGTGGGAATCACGTGGACATCACGTGAGAATCACGTGGGAATCACATGGGAATCACGTGGGAATCACGTGTCAATCACGTGGGAATCACGTGGGAATTTCGTGGGAATCACGTGTCATTCACGTTGGAATCACGTGTGAATCACGTGGGAATCAAGTGTGAATCACGTGAAAGTTACGTGTGAATCACGTGGGAATCACGTGGGAATCACGTGGGAATCACGTGTCTATCGCGTGGAAATCACGTGGGAATCACCTCGGAATCACGTGTCAATCACATGGGAATCACGTGGGAATCCCATTGGAATCAGGTGTCAATCACGTGGGAATCACATGGGAATCACGTGGGCATCACGTGGGAATCATGGGGGAATCACGTGGGAATCACGTGGAAATCACGTGTCAATCACGTGGGAATCACGTAGGAATCACATGGGAATCATGCGTCAATCACGTGGGAATCACGTGGGAGTCACGTGGGATTCAGGTGGGAATCATGCGTCAATCACGTGGGAATCACGTGGGAATCACGTGGGAATCATGCGTCAATCACGTGGGAATAACGTGTCATTCACGTGGGAATCACGTGGGAATCACTTGTCAATCACGTGGGAATCACATGGGAATCACGTGTCAGTCACTTGTCAATTACGTGGGAATCACGTGGGAATCACGTGTCAATCACGTGGGAATCATGTGGGAATCACGTGTCAATCACGTGTCAATCACGTGGGAATCACGTCGGAATCACGTGGGAGTCACGTAGGAATCATGTGGGAATCACGTGTCAATCACGTGGGAATCACGTGGGAATCACGTGGGAATCACATGTCAATATCGTGGGGAACACGTGGGAATCACGTGGGAATCACGTGGGAATCACGTGTCAATCACGTGGGAATCACGAGGGAGTCATGTTGGAATCACGTGTCATTCACGTGGGAATCACGTGGGAATCACGTGTCAATCACGTGGGAATCACGTGGAAATTACGTGGGAATCACGTGGGAATCACGTTGGAATCCGGTGGGAATCACGTGTCAATCACGTGGGAATCACGTGGGAGTTATGTTGGAATCACATAAGAGTAACGTGGGAATCACGTGTCAATCACGTGGGAATTACGTGGGAATCACGTGTCAATCACGAGTCAGTCCCGTGGGAATCAGGTGGGAATCACGTGTCAATCACGTGGGAATCACGTGGGAGTTATGTTGGAATCACATAAGAGTAACGTGGGAATCACGTGTCATTCACTTGGGAATCACGTGGGAATCACGTGTCAATCACGTGGGATTCCCGTGGGAATCACGTGTCAATCACGAGTCAGTCCCGTGGGAATCAGGTGGGAATCACGTGTCAATCACGTGGGAATCTCGTGGGAATCAGGTGGGAATCACGTGTTAATCACGTGGAATTCACGTGGGAATCACGTGGGAATCACGTGGGAATCACGTGTCAATCACGTGGGAATCACTTGGGAATCTCATGGGAATCACGTGTCAATCACGTGGGAATCACGTGGGAATCAAGTGTCAATCACGTGGGAATCACGTGGAAATCAGGTGTCAATCACGTTGGAATCACGAGGGAATCACGTGTCAATCACGTGGGAATCACGTGGGAATCTCGTGGGAATCAGGTGGGAATCACGTGTCAATCACATGGAATTCACGTGGGAATCACGTGGGAATCACGTGAGAATCACGTGTCAATCACATGGGAATCACGTGGGAATCACGTGTCAATCGCGTGGGAATCACGTGGGAATCACCTGGGAATCACGTGTCAATATCGTGGGAATCACGTGTGAATCACGTGTGAATGACGTGTCAATCACATGGGAATCACCTGGGAATCACCTGGGAATCACGTGTCAATCACGTAGGAATCACGTGGGAATGACATGGGAATGACGTGGAAATGAAGTGTGAATCAGGTGAAAATTACGTGGGAATCACGTGGGAATCACGTGGAAATCACGTGTCAATCGCGTGGGAATCACGTGGTTATCATGCGTCAATCACGTGGGAATCACATGGGAATCACGTGTCAATCACGTGAGAATCACTTGGGAATCACGTGTGAAGCACGTGGGAATCAGGTGTCAATCACGTGGGAATCACGTGGGAATCACGTGTCAATCACGGGGGAATCACGTGGGAATCACGTGTCAATCACTTGTCAATCACGTGGGAATCACGTGGGTATCACGTGTCAATCACGTGTCAATCACGTGGGATTCCCGTCTGAATCACGTGTCAATCACGTGGGAATCACGTGGAAATCAGGTGTCTGGAATCACGAGGGTATCACGTGTCAATCACGTGGGAATCACGTGAGAATCACGTGTCAATCACGTGGGAATCACGTGGAAATCAGGTGTCAATCACGTTGGAATCACGAGGGAATCACGTGTCAATCACGTGGGAATCTCGTGGGAATCAGGTGGGAATCACGTGTCAATCACGTGGGAATCACGTGTCAATCACGTGAGAATCACGTGGGAATCACGTGTGAAGCACGTGGGAATCAGGTGTCAATCACGTTGGAATCACGTGGGAATCACGTGAGAATGATGTGGGAATCACGTGCTAATCACGTGGGAATCATGCGTCAATCACGTGGGAATCACGTGTCATTCACTTGGGAATCACGTGGGAATCACGTGTCAATCACGTGGGAATCACGGGGGAATCACGTGTCAATCACTTGTCAATCACGTGGGAATCACGTGGGAATCACGTGTCAATCACGTGGGATTCCCGTGGGAATCACGTGTCAATCACGTGTCAATCCCGTGGGAATCACGTGGGAATCACGTGTCAATCACGTGGGAATCTCGTGGGAATCAGGTGGGAATCACGTGTTAATCACGTGGAATTCACGTGGGAATCACGTGGGAATCACGTGGGAATCACGTGTCAATCACGTGGGAATCAAGTTGGAATCATGTGTCAATCACGTGGGAGTCATGTGGGAATCACGTGTCAGTCACGTTGGACTCACGTGAGAATCACGTGGGAATCACATGGGAATCACGTGTCAATCACGTGGGAATCCCGTGGGAATCACGTGTCAATCATGTGGGAATTACGTGGGAATCATGCGTCAATCAACTGGGAATCACGTGGGTGTCACGTGGGAATCACGTGGGAATCACGTGGGAATCACGTGTTATTCACATGGAAATCACTTGGGAATCACGTGTCAATCACTTGGGAATCACGTGGGAATCACGGTGGAATCACGTGTCAATCACGTGGGAATCACGTGGAAAGCACGTGTGAAGCACGTGGGAATTAGGTGTCAATCACGTGGGAATCACGTGGGAATCACATGGGAATCACGTGGGCATCACGTGGGAATCATGGGGGAATCACGTGGGAATCACGTGGAAATCACGTGTCAATCACGTGGGAATCACGTAGGAATCACAAGGGAATCATGCGTCAATCACGTGGGAATCACGTGGGAGTCACGTGGGATTCAGGTGGGAATCATGCGTCAATCACGTGGGAATCACGTGGGAATCAAGTGGGAATCATGCGTCAATCACGTGGGAATAACGTGTCATTCACGTGGGAATCACGTGGGAATCACTTGTCAATCACGTGGGAATCACATGGGAATCACGTGTCAGTCACTTGTCAATTACGTGGGAATCACGTGGGAATCACGTGTCAATCACGTGGGAATCATGTGGGAATCACGTGTCAATCACGTGTCAATCACGTGGGAATCACGTCGGAATCACGTGGGAGTCACGTGGGAATCATGTGGGAATCACGTGGGAATCACGTGTCAATCACGTGGGAATCACGTGGGAATCACATGTCAATATCGTGGGGAACACGTGGGAATCACGTGGGAATCACGTGGGAATCACGTGTCAATCACGTGGGAATCACGAGGGAGTCATGTTGGAATCACGTGTCATTCACGTGGGAATCACGTGGGAATCACGTGTCAATCACGTGGGAATCACGTGGAAATTTCGTGGGAATCACGTGGGAATCACGTTGGAATCCGGTGGGAATCACGTGTCAATCACGTGGGAATCACGTTGGAGTTATGTTGGAATCACATAAGAGTAACGTGGGAATCACGTGTCAATCACGTGGGAATTACGTGGGAAACTCGTGGGAATTACTTGGTAATCACTTGGGAATCACGTGTTAATCACGTGGGAATCAAGTTGGAATCATGTGTCAATCACGTGGGAGTCATGTGGGAATCACGTGTCAGTCACGTTGGACTCACGTGAGAGTCACGTGGGAATCACGTGGGAATCACGTGTCAATCACGTGGGAATCCCGTGGGAATCACGTGTCAATCATGTGGGAATTACGTGGGAATCATGCGTCAATCACGTGGGAATCACGTGGGTGTCACATGGGAATCACGTGGGAATCACGTGGGAATCACGTGTTATTCACATGGAAATCACTTGGGAATCAAGTGTCAATCACTTGGGAATCACGTGGGAATCACGGTGGAATCACGTGTCAATCACATGACAATCACGTGGGAATCACGTGTGAAGCACGTGGGAATCAGGTGTCAATCACGTGGGAATCACGTGGGAATCACGTGGGAATGACGTGTCAATCACATGGGAATCACCTGGGAATCACCTGGGAATCACGTGTCAATCACGTGGGAATCACGTGGGAATCACATGGGAATGACGTGGAAATGAAGTGTGAATCACGTGAAAATTACGTGGGAATCACGTGGGAATCACGTGGAAATCACGTGTCAATCGCGTGGGAATCACGTGGGTATCACGCGTCAATCACGTGGGAATCACATGGGAATCACGTGTCAATCACGTGAGAATCACGTGGGAATCACGTGTGAAGCACGTGGGAATCAGGTGTAATCACGTGGGAATCACGTGGGAATCACGTGGGAATCACGTGGGAATCACGTGGGAATCATGCGTCAATCACGTGGGAATCACGTGTGATTCACGTGGGAATCAGGTGGGAATCACGTGTCAATCACGTGGGAATCACGTGGGAATCACGTGTCAATCACTAGTCAATCATGTGGGAATCACGTGGGTATCACGTGTCAATCACGTGTCAATCACGTGGGATTCCCGTGTGAATCACGTGTCAATCACGTGGGAATCACGTGGACATCAGGTGTCTGGAATCACGAGGGAATCACGTGTCAATCACGTGGGAATCACGTGGAAATCAGGTGTCAATCACGTTGGAATCACGAGGGAATCACGTGTCAATCACGTGGGAATCACGTGGGAATCTCGTGGGAATCAGGTGGGAATCACGTGTCAATCACGTGGAATTCATGTGGGAATCACGTGGGAATCACGAGGGAATCACGTGTTAATCACGTGGGAATCACGTGGGAATCACGTGTCAATCACGTGGGAATCACGTGTCAATCACGTGAGAATCACGTGGGAATCACGTGTGAAGCACGTGGGAATCAGGTGTCAATCACGTTGGAATCACGTGGGAATCATGTGAGAATGATGTGGGAATCACGTGGCAATCACGTGGGAATCATGCGTCAATCACGTGGGAATCACGTGTCATTCACTTGGGAATCACGTGGGAATCACGTGTCAATCACGTGGGAATCACGGGGGAATCACGTGTCAATCACTTGTCAATCACGTGGGAATCACGTGGGAATCACGTGTCAATCACGTGGGATTCCCGTGGGAATCACGTGTCAATCACGTGTCAATCCCGTGGGAATCACGTGGGAATCACGTGTCAATCACGTGGGAATCTCGTGGGAATCAGGTGGGAATCACGTGTTAATCACGTGGAATTCAAGTGGGAATCACGTGGGAATCACGTGGGAATCACGTGTCAATCACGTGGGAATCACTTGGGAATCTCATGGGAATCACGTGTCAATCACATGGGAATCACGTGGGAATCACGTGTCAATCACGTGGGAGTCACGTGGAAATCTGGTGTCAATCACGTTGGAATCACGAGGGAATCACGTGTCAATCACGTGGGAATCACGTGGGAATCTCGTGGGAATCAGGTGGAAATCACGTGTCAATCACATGGAATTCACGTGGGAATCACGTGGGAATCACGTGGGAATCACGTGTCAATCACGTGGGAATCACGTGGGAATCACGTGTCAATCGCGTGGGAATCACGTGGGAATCACCTGGGAATCACGTGTCAATATCGGGGGAATCACGTGTGAATCACGTGTGAATGACGTGTCAATCACAAGGGAATCACCTGGGAATCACGTGTCAATCACGTAGGAATCACGTGGGAATCACATGGGAATGACGTGGAAATGAAGTGTGAATCACGTGAAAATTACGTGGGAATCACGTGGGAATCACGTGGAAATCACGTGTAATTCGCGTGGGAATCACGTGGGTATCACGCGTCAATCACGTGGGAATCACATGGGAATCACGTGTCAATCACGTAAGAATCACGTGGGAATCACGTGTGGAGCACGTGGGAATCAGGTGTCAATCACGTGGGAATCACGTGGGAATCACGTGGCAATCACGTGGGAATCACATGGGAATCACGTGGGAATCACGTGGGTATCACGTGGGAATCATGCGTCAATCACGTGGGAATCACGTGGGAATCACGTGTCAATCACGTGGGAATCACGTGGGAATCACGTTTCAATCACTAGTCAATCACGTGGGAATCACGTGGGTATCACGTGTCAATCACGTGTCAATCACGTGGGATTCCCGTCTGAATCACGTGTCAATCACGTGGGAATCACGTGGAAATCAGGTGTCTGGAAACACGAGGGTATCACGTGTCAATCACGTGGGAATCACGTGAGAATCACGTGTCAATCACGTGGGAATCACGTGGAAATCAGGTGTCAATCACGTTGGAATCACGAGGGAATCACGTGTCAATCACGTGGGAATCTCGTGGGAATCAGGTGGGATTCACGTGTCAATCACGTGGAATTCACGTGGGAATCACGTGGGAATCACGAGGTAATCACGTGTCAATCACGTGGGAATCACGTGGGAATCACGTGGGAATCACGTGTCAATCACGTGGGAATCACGTGTCAATCACGTGAGAATCACGTGGGAATCACGTGTGAAGCACGTGGGAATCAGGTGTCAATCACGTTGGAATCACGTGGGAATCACGTGAGAATGATGTGGGAATCACGTGGCAATCACGTGGGAATCATGCGTCAATCACGTGGGAATCACGTGTCATTCACTTGGGAATCACGTGGGAATCACGTGTCAATCACGTGGGAATCATGGGGGAATCACGTGTCAATCACTTGTCAATCACGTGGGAATCACGTGGGAATCACGTGTCAATCACGTGGGATTCCCGTGGGAATCACGTGTCAATCACGTGTCAATCCCGTGGGAATCACGTGGGAATCACGTGTCAATCACGTGGGAATCTCGTGGGAATCAGGTGAGAATCACGTGTTAATCACGTGGAATTCACGTGGGAATCACGTGGGAATCACGTGGGAATCACGTGTCAATCACGTGGGAATCACTTGGGAATCTCATGGGAATCACGTGTGAATCACATGGGAATCACGTGGGAATCAAGTGTCAATCACGTGGGAATCACGTGGAAATCAGGTGTCAATCACGTTGGAATCACGAGGGAATCACGTGTCAATCACGTGGGAATCACGTGGGAATCTCGTGGGAATCAGGTGGGAATCACGTGTCAATCACATGGAATTCACGTGGGAATCACGTGGGAATCACGTGGGAATCACGTGTCAATCACGTGGGAATCACGTGGGAATCACGTGTCAATCGCGTGGGAATCACGTGGGAATCACCTGGGAATCACGTGTCAATATCGTGGGAATCACGTGTGAATCACGTGTGAATTACGTGTCAATCACATGGAAATCACCTGGGAATCACCTGGGAATCACGTGTCAATCACGTGGGAATCACGTGGGAATCACATGGGAATTACGTGGAAATGCAGTGTGAATCACGTGAAAATTACGTGGGAATCACGTGGGAATCACGTGTCAATCGCGTGGGAATCACGTGGCTATCACGCGTCAATCACGTGGGAATCACATGGGAATCACGTGTCAATCACATGAGAATCACGTGGGAATCACGTATGAAGCACGTGGGAATCAGGTGTCAATCACGTTGGAATCACGTAAGAATCACGTGAGAATGACGTGGGAATCACGTGGGAATCACGTGGGAATCATGCGTCAATCACGTGGGAATCAATTGTCAATCACGTGGGAATCACATGGGAATCACGTGTCAGTCACTTGTCAATTACGTGGGAATCACGTGGGAATCACGTGTCAATCACGTGGGAATCATGTGGGAATCACGTGTCAATCACGTGTCAATCACGTGGGAATCACGTCGGAATCACGTGGGAGTCACGTGGAAATCCTGTGGGAATCACGTGGGAATCACGTGTCAATCACGTGGGAATCACGTGGGAATCACGTGGGAATCACATGTCAATATCGTGGGAAACACGTGGGAATCACGTGGGAATCACGTGGGAATCACGTGTCAATCACGTGGGAATCACGAGGGAGTCATGTTGGAATCACTTGTCATTCACGTGGGAATCACGTGGGAATCACGTGTCAATCACGTGGGAATCACGTGGAAATTACGTGGGAATCACGTGGGAATCACGTTGGAATCCGGTGGGAATCACGTGTCAATCACGTGGGAATCACGTGGGAGTTATGTTGGAATCACATAAGAGTAACGTGGGAATCACGTGTCAATCACGTGGGAATCACGTGGGAAATCGTGGGAATTACTTGGTAATCACGTTGGAATCACGTGTTAATCACGTGGGAATCAAGTTGGAATCATGTGTCAATCACGTGGGAGTCATGTGGGAATCACATGTCAGTCACGTTGGACTCACGTGAGAATCACGTGGGAATCACGTGGGGTTCACGTGTCAATCACGTGGGAATCACGTGTCAATCACGTGGGAATCCCGTGGGAATCACGTGTCAATCATGTGGGAATTACGTGGGAATCATGCGTCAATCACGTGGGAATCACGTGGGTGTCACGTGGGAATCACGTGGGAATCACGTGGGAATCACGTGTTATTCACATGGAAATCACTTGGGAATCACGTGTCAATCACTTGGGAATCACGTGGGAATCACGGTGGAATCACGTGTCAATCACGTGGGAATCACGTGGGAATCACGTGTGAAGCACGTGGGAATTAGGTGTCAATCACGTGGGAATCACGTGAGAATGACGTGGGAATCACGTGGGAATCACGTGGGAATCAAGTGTCAATCACGTGTCAATCACGTGGGAATCACGTGGGAATCTCGTGGGAATCACGTGTCATTCACGTTGGAATCACGTGTGAATCACGTGGGAATCAAGTGTGAATCACGTGTGAAGCACGTGGGAATTAGGTGTCAATCACGTGGGAATCACGTGAGAATGACGTGGGAATCACGTGGGAATCACGTGGGAATTAGGTGTCAATCACGTGGGAATCACGTGTCAATCGCGTGGGAATCACGGTGGAATCACGTGTCAATCACGTGGGAATCACGTGGGAATCACGTGTGAAGCACGTGGGAATTAGGTGTCAATCACGTGGGAATCACGTGAGAATGACGTGGGAATCACGTGGGAATCACGTGGGAATCAAGTGTGAATCACGTGAAAATTACGTGGGAATCACGTGGGAATCACGTGTCAATCGCGTGGGAATCACGTGGGTATCACGCGTCAATCACGTGGGAATCACATGGAAATCACGTGTCAATCACGTGAGAATCACGTGGGAATCACGTGTGAAGCACGTGGGAATTAGGTGTCAATCACGTGGGAATCACGTGAGAATGACGTGGGAATCACGTGGGAATCACGTGGGAATTAGGTGTCAATCACGTGGGAATCACGTGTCAATCGCGTGGGAATCACGGTGGAATCACGTGTCAATCACGTGGGAATCACGTGGGAATCACGTGTGAAGCACGTGGGAATTAGGTGTCAATCACGTGGGAATCACGTGAGAATGACGTGGGAATCACGTGGGAATCACGTGGGAATCAAGTGTGAATCACGTGAAA
Organism: Muntiacus reevesi; assembly: GCF_963930625.1. Classification (NCBI taxonomy): domain Eukaryota; kingdom Metazoa; phylum Chordata; class Mammalia; order Artiodactyla; family Cervidae; genus Muntiacus; species Muntiacus reevesi. Next base: position 2,532,570 of record NW_027077877.1, read on the forward strand.
ATTACGTGGGAATCACGTGGGAATCACGTGTCAATCGCGTGGGAATCACGTGGGTATCACGCGTCAATCACGTGGGAATCACGGTGGAATCACGTGTCAATCACGTGGGAATCACGTGGGAATCACGTGTGAAGCACGTGGGAATTAGGTGTCAATCACGTGGGAATCACGTGAGAATGACGTGGGAATCACGTGGGAATCACGTGGGAATCAAGTGTGAATCACGTGAAAATTACGTGGGAATCACGTGGGAATCACGTGTCAATCGCGTGGGAATCACGTGGGTATCACGCGTCAATCAAGTGGGAATCACATGGAAATCACGTGTCAATCACGTGAGAATCACGTGGGAATCACGTGTGAAGCACGTCGGAATTAGGTGTCAGTCACGTGGGAATCACGTGAGAATGACATGGGAATCACGTGGGGATCACGTGGGTATCAAGTGGGAATCACGTGTCAATCACGTTTCAATCACGTGGGAATCATGTGGGAATCACGTGTCAATCACGTGGGAATCACGTGGAAATCACGTGGGAATCACGTGGGAATTACATGAGATTCACGTGGAAATCACGTGTCAATCATGTGTGAATCACGTGGGAATCACGTGTCAATCACGTGGGTATCACGTGGGAATGACGTGTCAATCACGTGGGAATCACGTGGGAATCACGTGGGCATCCCGTGGGAAAGACGTGACATTCATTTGGGAATCACGTGGGAATCAGGTGAGAATCACGTGGGAAACACCTGGGAATCAAGTATGAATCATGTGGGAATCACGTGGACATCACGTGAGAATCACGTGGGAATCACATGGGAATCACGTGGGAATCACGTGGGAATTTCGTGGGAATCACGTGTCATTCACGTTGGAATCACGTGTGAATCATGTGGGAATCAAGTGTGAATCACGTGAAAATTACGTGTGAATCACGTGGGGATCCCATTGGAATCAGGTGTCAATCACGTGGGAATCACATGGGAATCACGTGGGCATCACGTGGGAATCATGGGGGAATCACGTGGGAATCACGTGGAAATCACGTGTCAATCACGTGGGAATCACGTAGGAATCACATGGGAATCATGCGTCAATCACGTGGGAATCACGTGGGAGTCACGTCGGATTCAGGTGGGAATCATGCGTCAATCACGTGGGAATCATGCGTGAATCACGTGGGAATCACGTGGGAATCATGTGGGAATCACGTGTTAAACACGTGGGAATCACGTGGGAATCACGTGTCAATCACGTGGGAATCATGTGGGAATCACGTGTCAATCACGAGGGAATCACATGGGAATCACGTGGGAATCACGTGTCAGTCACGTGGGAATCACCTGGGAATCACGTGTCAATATCGTGGGAATCACGTGGGAATCACTTGTGAATCACGTGTCAGTCACGTGGGAATCACGTGGGAATCACGTGGGAAACACTTGGGAATCACGTGTCAATCAGGTGTGAATCACGTGGGAATCACGTGGAAATCACGTGGGAATCAAATTTGAATCAAGTGAAAATTACGTGGGAATCACGTGGGAATCACGTGGGAATCATGTGTCAATCGCGTGGGAATCACGAGGGTATCACGCGTCAATCATTTGGGATTCACATGGGAATCACGTGTCAATCACGTGGGAATCACGTGGCAATCACGTGTGTAGCACGTGGGAATCAGGTGTCAATCAAGTGGGAATCACGTGGAAATCACGTGAGAATAACGTGGGAACCACGTGGGAATCACGTGGGAATCATGCGTCAATCACTTGGGAATCACGTGTAATTCACGTGGGAATCACGTGGGAGTCACGTGTCAATCACGTGGGAATCAATTGGGAATCACGTGGGAATCACGTGTCAATCACGTGTCAATCACGTGGGAATCACGTGGGATTCACGTGGGATTCACGTGATAATCACGTGGTAATCACGTGGGAATCACGTGGGAATCACGTGTCAATCGCGTGGGAATCACGTGGGAATCACGTGAGAATGACATGGGAATCACGTGGGGATCACGTGGGTATCACGTGGGAATCACGTGTCAATCACGTGTCAATCACGTGGAAATCACTTGGGAATCACGTGTCAATCACTTGGGAATCACGATGGAATCATGTGGGAATCACGAGGGAATCACGTTTGAATCACGTGTCAATCACGAGGGAATCACTTGGGAATCACGTGGGAATCACTTGGGAATCACGTGTCAATCATGTGTGAATCCCGTGGGAATCACGTGTCAATCACGTGGGAATCACGTGGGAATCACTTGTCAATCACGTGGGAATCACGTGTCAATCACGTGGAAATCACTTGGGAATCACGTGTCAATCACTTGGGAATCACGATGGAATCATGTGGGAATCACGAGGGAATCACGTTTGAATCACGTGTCAATCACGAGGGAATCACTTGGGA